>NC_082723.1:65077036-65802916 GCF_030144855.1 Hypanus sabinus | reverse complement strand
TATAGGAAACATCCTCTCCACATCCGCTCTATCTGTGTCCTCTGGTCCTAGACTCCCCCACTATAGGAAACATCCTCTCCACATCCACTCTATCTGTGTCCTCTGGTCCTAGACTCTCCCACTATAGGAAACATCCTCTCCACATCCACTCTATCTGTGTCCTCTGGTCCTAGACTCACCCACTATAGGAAACATCCTCTCCACATCCACTCTCTCTGTGTCCTCTGGTCCTAGACTCCCCCACCATAGGAAACATCCTCTCCACATCCACTCTATCTGTGCCCTCTGGTCCTAGACTCCCCCACCATAGGAAACATCCTCTCCACATCTACTCCATCTGTGTCCTCTGGTCCTAGACTCCCTCACCTTAGGAAACATCCTCTCCACATCCACTCTATCTGTGTCCTCTGGTCCTAGACTCCCCCACTATAGGAAACTTCCTCTCCACATCCACTCTATCTGTGTCCTCTGGTCCTAGACTCGCCCACTATAGGAAACATCCCCTCCACATCCACTCTATCTGTGTCCTCTGGTCCTAGACTCTCCCACTATAGGAAACATCCTCTCCACATCCACTCAATCTGTGTCCTCTGGTCCTAGACTCTCCCACTATAAGAAACATCCTCTCCACATCCATTCTATCTGTGTCCTCTGGTCCTAGACTCTCCCACTATAGGAAACATCCTCTCCACATCCACTCTATCTGTGTCCTCTGGTCCTAGAATCCCCCACTATAGGAAACATTCTCTCCACATCCACTCTATCTGTGCCCTCTGGTTCTAGACTCCCCCACTATAGGAAACATCCTCTCCACATCCACTCTATCTGTGTCCTCTGGTCCCAGACTCCCCCACTATAAGAAACAGCCTCTCCACATCCACTCTATCTGTGTCCTCTGGTCCTAGAATCCCCCACTATAGGAAACATCCTCTCCACATCCACTCTATCTGTGTCCTCTGGACCTAGACTCCCTCACTATAGGAAACATACTCTCCACATCCACTCTATCTGTGCCCTCTGGTCCTATACTCTCCCACTATAGGAAACATCCTCTCCACATCCACACTATCTGTGTCCTCTGGTCCTAGACTCTCCCACTGTAGGAAACATCCTCTCCACATCCACTCTATCTGTGTCCTCTGGTCCTAGACTCACCCACTATAGGAAACATCCTCTCCACATCCACTCTATCTGTGTCCTCTGGTCCTAGACTCCCCCACTATAGGAAACATCCTCTCCACATCCACTCTCTCTGTGCCCTCTGGTCCTAGACTCCCCCACTAAAGGAAACATCCTCTCCACATCCACTCTATCTGTGTCCTCTGGCCCTAGACTCCCCCACTATAGGAAACATCCTCTCCACATCCACTCTATCTGCGTCCTCTGGTCCTAGACTCCCCCACTATAGGAAACATCCTCTCCACATCCACTCTATCTGTGTCCTCTGGTCCTAGACTCCCCCACCATAGGAAACATCCTCTCCACATCCACTCTATCTGTGTCCTATGCTCCTAGACACCCCCACTACAGGAAACATCCTCTCCACATCCACTCTATCTGTGTCCTCTGGTCCTAGTCTCCCCCACTATAGGAAACATCCTCTCCACATCCACTCTATCTGTGTCCTCTGGTCCTAGACTCCCCCACCATAGGAAACATCCTCTCCACATCCACTCTATCTGTGTCCTCTGGTCCTAGACTCCCCCACCACAGGAAACATCCTCTCCACGTCCACTCTATCTGTGTCCTCTGATCCTAGACTCCCCCACTATAGGAAACATCCTCTCCACATCCGCTCTATCTGTGTCCTCTGGTCCTAGACTCCCCCACGATATGAAACATCCTCTCCACATCCACTCTATCTGTGTCCTCTGGTCCTAGACTCCCCCACTATAGGAAACATCCTCTCCACATCCACTCTATCTGTGCCCTCTGGTCCTAGACTCCCCCACTAAAGGAAACATCCTCTCCACATCCTCTCTATCTGTGTCCTCTGGTCCTAGATTCCCCCACTATAGGAAACATCCTCTCCACATCCTCTCTATCTGTGTCCTCTGGTCCTAGACTCCCCCACTATAGGAAACATCCTCTCCACATCCACGCTATCTGTGTCCTCTGGTCCTAGACTCCCCCACCATAGGAAACATCCTCTCCACATCCACTCTATCTGTGTCCTCTGGTCCTAGACTCTCCCACTATAGGAAACATCCTCTCCACATCCACTCTATCTGTGTTCTCTGGTCCTAGAATCCCACACTATACGAAACATCCTCTCCACATCCACTCTATCTGTGCCCTCTGGTCCTAGACTCCCCCACTATAGGAAACATCCTCTCCACATCCACTCTATCTGTGTCCTCTGGTCCCGGACTCCCCCACTATAGGAAACATCCTCTCCACATCCACTCTATCTGTGTCCTCTGGTCCCAGACTCCCCCACTATAGGAAGCATCCTCTCCACATCCACTCTATCTGTGTCCTCTGGTCCTAGATTCCCCCACTATAGGAAACATCCTCTCCACATCCACTCTATCTGTGTCCTCTGGTCCTAGATTCCCCCAATATAGGAAACATCCTCTCCACATCCACTCTATCTGTGTCCTCTGGTCCTAGACTCCCCCACTAAAGGAAACATCCTCTCCATATCCACGCTATCTGTGTCCTCTGGTCCTAGACTCCCCCACCATAGGAAACATCCTCTCCACATCCGCTCTATCTGTGTCCTCTGGTCCTAGACTCCCCCACTATAGGAAACATCCTCTCCACATCCGCTCTATCTGTGTCCTCTGGTCCTAGACTCCCCCACTATAGGAAACATCCTCTCCACATCCACTCTATCTGTGTCCTCTGGTCCTAGACTCTCCCACTATAGGAAACATCCTCTCCACATCCACTCTATCTGTGTCCTCTGGTCCTAGACTCACCCACTATAGGAAACATCCTCTCCACATCCACTCTATCTGTGTCCTCTGGTCCTAGACTCCCCCACTATAGGAAACATCCTCTCCACATCCACTCTATCTGTGTCCTGTGGTCCCAGACTCCCCCACTATAGGAAACATCCTCTCCATATCCACTCTATCTGTGCCCTCTGGTCCTAGACTCCCCCACCATAGGAAACATCCTCTCCACATCCACTCTATCTGTGTCCTCTGGTCCTAGACTCCCTCACCATAGGAAACATCCCCTCCACATTCGCTCTATCTGTGTCCTCTGGTCCTAGACTCCCCCACTATAGGAAACATCCTCATCATTCGCTCTATCTGTGCCCTCTGGTCCTAGACTCCCCCACCATAGGAAACATCCTCTCCACATCCGCTCTATCTGTGTCCTCTGGTCCTAGACTCTCCCACTATAGCAAACATCCTCTCCACATCCACTCTATCTGTGTCCTCTGGTCCTAGACTCCCCCGCTATAGGAAACATCCTCTCCACATCCACTCTATCTGTGCCCTCTGGTCCTAGACTCCCCCACTACAGGAAACATCCTCTCCACATCCACTCTATCTGTGTCCTCTGGTCCTAGACTCCCCCACTATAGGAAACATCCTCTCCACATCCACTCTATCTGTGTCCTCTGGTCCTAGACTCCCCCACCATAGGAAACATCCTCTCCACATCCACTCTATCTGTGTCCTCTGGTCCTAGACTCCCCCACTATAGGAAACATCCTCTCCACATCCACTCTATCTGTGTCCTCTGGTCCTAGACTCCCCCACTATAGGAAACATCCTCTCCACATCCACTCTCTCTGTGTCCTCTGGTCCTAGACTCCCCCACCATAGGAAACATCCTCTCCACATCCACTCTATCTGTGCCCTCTGGTCCTAGACTCCCCCACCATAGGAAACATCCTCTCCACATCTACTCCATCTGTGTCCTCTGGTCCTAGACTCCCTCACCTTAGGAAACATCCTCTCCACATCCACTCTATCTGTGTCCTCTGGTCCTAGACTCCCCCACTATAGGAAACTTCCTCTCCACATCCACTCTATCTGTGTCCTCTGGTCCTAGACTCGCCCACTATAGGAAACATCCCCTCCACATCCACTCTATCTGTGTCCTCTGGTCCTAGACTCTCCCACTATAGGAAACATCCTCTCCACATCCACTCTATCTGTGTCCTCTGGTCCTAGACTCTCCCACTATAAGAAACATCCTCTCCACATCCATTTTATCTGTGTCCTCTGGTCCTAGACTCTCCCACTATAGGAAACATCCTCTCCACATCCACTCTATCTGTGTCCTCTGGTCCTAGAATCCCCCACTATAGGAAACATCCTCTCCACATCCACTCTATCTGTGCCCTCTGGTTCTAGACTCCCCCACTATAGGAAACATCCTCTCCACATCCACTCTATCTGTGTCCTCTGGTCCCAGACTCCCCCACTATAGGAAACAGCCTCTCCACATCCACTCTATCTGTGTCCTCTGGTCCTAGAATCCCCCACTATAGGAAACATCCTCTCCACATCCACTCTATCTGTGTCCTCTGGACCTAGACTCCCTCACTATAGGAAACATACTCTCCACATCCACTCTATCTGTGCCCTCTGGTCCTATACTCTCCCACTATAGGAAACACCCTCTCCACATCCACACTATCTGTGTCCTCTGGTCCTAGACTCTCCCACTGTAGGAAACATCCTCTCCAGATCCACTCGATCTGTGTCCTCTGGTCCTAGACTCACCCACTATAGGAAACATCCTCTCCACATCCACTCTATCTGTGTCCTCTGGTCCTAGACTCCCCCACTATAGGAAACATCCTCTCCACATCCACTCTCTCTGTGCCCTCTGGTCCTAGACTCCCCCACTAAAGGAAACATCCTCTCCACATCCACTCTATCTGTGTCCTCTGGCCCTAGACTCCCCCACTATAGGAAACATCCTCTCCACATCTACTCTATCTGTGACCTCTGGTCCTAGACTCCCCAACTATAGGAAACATCCTCTCCACATCCACGCTATCTGTGTCCTCTGGTCCTAGACTCCCCCACCATAGGAAACATCCTCTCCACATCCACTCTATCTGTGTCCTCTGGTCCTAGACTCCCCCACTATAGGAAACATCCTCTCCACATCCACTCTATCTGTGTCCTCTGGTCCTAGACTCCCCCACTATAGGAAACATCCTCTCCACATCCACTCTATCTGTGTCCTCTGGTCCTTGACTCCCCCACTATAGGAAACATCCTCTCCACATCCACTCTATCTGTGTCCTCTGGTCCTGGACTCCCCCACTATAGGAAACATCCTCTCCACATCCACTCTATCTGTGTCCTCTGGTCCTAGACTCCCCCACCATAGGAAACATCCTCTCCACATCCACTCTATCTGTGTCCTATGCACCTAGACACCCCCACTACAGGAAACATCCTCTCCACATCCACTCTATCTGTGTCCTCTGGTCCTAGACTCCCCCACTATAGGAAACATCCTCTCCACATCCACTCTATCTGTGTCCTCTGGTCCTAGACTCCCCCACCATAGGAATCATCCTCTCCACATCCACTCTATCTGTGTCCTCTGGTCCTAGACTCCCCCACCACAGGAAACATCCTCTCCACGTCCACTCTATCTGTGTCCTCTGATCCTAGACTCCCCCACTATAGGAAACATCCTCTCCAGATCCGCTCTATCTGTGTCCTCTGGTCCTAGACTCCCTCACCATAGGAAACATCCTCTCCACATCCACTCTATCTGTGTCCTCTGGTCCTAGACTCCCCCACTATAGGAAACATCCTCTCCACATTCGCTCTATCTGTGCCCTCTGGTCCTAGACTCCCCCACCATAGGAAACATCCTCTCCACATCCGCTCTATCTGTGTCCTCTGGTCCTAGACTCTCCCACTATAGCAAACATCCTCTCCACATCCACTCTATCTGTGTCCTCTTGTCCTAGACTCCCCCGCTATAGGAAACATCCTCTCCACATCCACTCTATCTGTGCCCTCTGGTCCTAGACTCCCCCACTACAGGAAACATCCTCTCCACATCCACTCTATCTGTGTCCTCTGGTCCTAGACTCCCCCACTATAGGAAACATCCTCTCCACATCCACTCTATCTGTGTCCTCTGGTCCTAGACTCCCCCACCATAGGAAACATCCTCTCCACATCCACTCTATCTGTGTCCTCTGGTCCTAGACTCCCCCACTATAGGAAACATCCTCTCCACATCCACTCTATCTGTGCCCTCTGGTCCTAGACTCCCCCACCATAGGAAACATCCTCTCCACATCTACTCCATCTGTGTCCTCTGGTCCTAGACTCCCTCACCTTAGGAAACATCCTCTCCACATCCACTCTATCTGTGTCCTCTGGTCCTAGACTCCCCCACTATAGGAAACTTCCTCTCCACATCCACTCTATCTGTGTCCTCTGGTCCTAGACTCGCCCACTATAGGAAACATCCCCTCCACATCCACTCTATCTGTGTCCTCTGGTCCTAGACTCTCCCACTATAGGAAACATCCTCTCCACATCCACTCTATCTGTGTCCTCTGGTCCTAGACTCTCCCACTATAAGAAACATCCTCTCCACATCCATTTTATCTGTGTCCTCTGGTCCTAGACTCTCCCACTATAGGAAACATCCTCTCCACATCCACTCTATCTGTGTCCTCTGGTCCTAGAATCCCCCACTATAGGAAACATCCTCTCCACATCCACTCTATCTGTGCCCTCTGGTTCTAGACTCCCCCACTATAGGAAACATCCTCTCCACATCCACTCTATCTGTGTCCTCTGGTCCCAGACTCCCCCACTATAGGAAACATCCTCTCCACATCCACTCTATCTGTGTCCTCTGGACCTAGACTCCCTCACTATAGGAAACATACTCTCCACATCCACTCTATCTGTGCCCTCTGGTCCTATACTCTCCCACTATAGGAAACACCCTCTCCACATCCACACTATCTGTGTCCTCTGGTCCTAGACTCTCCCACTGTAGGAAACATCCTCTCCAGATCCACTCTATCTGTGTCCTCTGGTCCTAGACTCACCCACTATAGGAAACATCCTCTCCACATCCACTCTATCTGTGTCCTCTGGTCCTAGACTCCCCCACCATAGGAAACATCCTCTCCACATCCACTCTATCTGTGTCCTCTGGTCCTAGACTCCCCCACTATAGGAAACATCCTCTCCACATCCACTCTATCTGTGTCCTCTGGTCCTAGACTCCCCCACTATAGGAAACATCCTCTCCACATCCACTCTCTCTGTGTCCTCTGGTCCTAGACTCCCCCACCATAGGAAACATCCTCTCCACATCCACTCTATCTGTGCCCTCTGGTCCTAGACTCCCCCACCATAGGAAACATCCTCTCCACATCAACTCCATCTGTGTCCTCTGGTCCTAGACTCCCTCACCTTAGGAAACATCCTCTCCACATCCACTCTATCTGTGTCCTCTGGTCCTAGACTCCCCCACTATAGGAAACTTCCTCTCCACATCCACTCTATCTGTGTCCTCTGGTCCTAGACTCGCCCACTATAGGAAACATCCCCTCCACATCCACTCTATCTGTGTCCTCTGGTCCTAGACTCTCCCACTATAGGAAACATCCTCTCCACATCCACTCTATCTGTGTCCTCTGGTCCTAGACTCCCCCACTATAAGAAACATCCTCTCCACATCCATTTTATCTGTGTCCTCTGGTCCTAGACTCTCCCACTATAGGAAACATCCTCTCCACATCCACTCTATCTGTGTCCTCTGGTCCTAGAATCCCCCACTATAGGAAACATCCTCTCCACATCCACTCTATCTGTGCCCTCTGGTTCTAGACTCCCCCACTATAGGAAACATCCTCTCCACATCCACTCTATCTGTGTCCTCTGGTCCCAGACTCCCCCACTATAGGAAACAGCCTCTCCACATCCACTCTATCTGTGTCCTCTGGTCCTAGAATCCCCCACTATAGGAAACATCCTCTCCACATCCACTCTATCTGTGTCCTCTGGACCTAGACTCCCTCACTATAGGAAACATACTCTCCACATCCACTCTATCTGTGCCCTCTGGTCCTATACTCTCCCACTATAGGAAACACCCTCTCCACATCCACACTATCTGTGTCCTCTGGTCCTAGACTCTCCCACTGTAGGAAACATCCTCTCCAGATCCACTCTATCTGTGTCCTCTGGTCCTAGACTCACCCACTATAGGAAACATCCTCTCCACATCCACTCTATCTGTGTCCTCTGGTCCTAGACTCCCCCACTATAGGAAACATCCTCTCCACATCCACTCTCTCTGTGCCCTCTGGTCCTAGACTCCCCCACTAAAGGAAACATCCTCTCCACATCCACTCTATCTGTGTCCTCTGGCCCTAGACTCCCCCACTATAGGAAACATCCTCTCCACATCTACTCTATCTGTGACCTCTGGTCCTAGACTCCCCAACTATAGGAAACATCCACTCCACATCCACGCTATCTGTGTCCTCTGGTCCTAGACTCCCCCACCATAGGAAACATCCTCTCCACATCCACTCTATCTGTGTCCTCTGGTCCTAGACTCCCCCACTATAGGAAACATCCTCTCCACATCCACTCTATCTGTGTCCTCTGGTCCTAGACTCCCCCACTATAGGAAACATCCTCTCCACATCCACTCTATCTGTGTCCTCTGGTCCTTGACTCCCCCACTATAGGAAACATCCTCTCCACATCCACTCTATCTGTGTCCTCTGGTCCTAGACTCCCCCACTATAGGAAACATCCTCTCCACATCCACTCTATCTGTGTCCTCTGGTCCTAGACTCCCCCACCATAGGAAACATCCTCTCCA
This sequence comes from Hypanus sabinus, assembly GCF_030144855.1. Taxonomy (NCBI): domain Eukaryota; kingdom Metazoa; phylum Chordata; class Chondrichthyes; order Myliobatiformes; family Dasyatidae; genus Hypanus; species Hypanus sabinus. Next base: position 65,794,114 of record NC_082723.1, on the reverse strand, counting down.
CATCCACTCTATCTGTGTCCTATGCACCTAGACACCCCCACTACAGGAAACATCCTCTCCACATCCACTCTATCTGTGTCCTCTGGTCCTAGACTCCCCCACTATAGGAAACATCCTCTCCACATCCACTCTATCTGTGTCCTCTGGTCCTAGACTCCCCCACCATAGGAATCATCCTCTCCACATCCACTCTATCTGTGTCCTCTGGTCCTAGACTCCCCCACCACAAGAAACATCCTCTCCACGTCCACTCTATCTGTGTCCTCTGATCCTAGACTCCCCCACTATAGGAAACATCCTCTCCAGATCCGCTCTATCTGTGTCCTCTGGTCCTAGACTCCCTCACCATAGGAAACATCCTCTCCACATCCACTCTATCTGTGTCCTCTGGTCCTAGACACCCTCACCATAGGAAACATCCTCTCCACATCCACTCTATCTGTGTCCTCTGGTCCTAGACTCCCTCATCAAAGGAAACATCCTCTCCACATCCACTCTATCTGTGTCCTCTGGTCCTAGACTCCCCCACGATATGAAACATCCTCTCCACATCCACTCTATCTGTGTCCTCTGGTCCTAGACTCCCCCACTATAGGAAACATCCTCTCCACATCCACTCTATCTGTGCCCTCTGGTCCTAGACTCCCCCACTAAAGGAAACATCCTCTCCACATCCTCTCTATCTGTGTCCTCTGGTCCTAGATTCCCCCACTATAGGAAACATCCTCTCCACATCCTCTCTATCTGTGTCCTCTGGTCCTAGACTCCCCCACTATAGGAAACATCCTCTCCACATCCACGCTATCTGTGTCCTCTGGTCCTAGACTCCCCCACCATAGGAAACATCCTCTCCACATCCACTCTATCTGTGTCCTCTGGTCCCGGACTCCCCCACTATAGGAAACATCCTCTCCACATCCACTCTATCTGTGTCTTCTGGTCCCAGACTCCCCCACTATAGGAAGCATCCTCTCCACATCCACTCTATCTGTGTCCTCTGGTCCTAGATTCCCCCACTATAGGAAACATCCTCTCCACATCCACTCTATCTGTGTCCTCTGGTCCTAGATTCCCCCAATATAGGAAACATCCTCTCCACATCCACTCTATCTGTGTCCTTTGGTCCTAGACTCCCCCACTAAAGGAAACATCCTCTCCATATCCACTCTATCTGTGCCCTCTGGTCCTAGACTCCCCCACTATAGGAAACATCCTCTCCACATCCACGCTATCTGTGTCCTCTGGTCCTAGACTCCCCCACCATAGGAAACATCCTCTCCACATCCGCTCTATCTGTGTCCTCTGGTCCTAGACTCCCCCACTATAGGAAACATCCTCTCCACATCCGCTCTATCTGTGTCCTCTGGTCCTAGACTCCCCCACTATAGGAAACATCCTCTCCACATCCACTCTATCTGTGTCCTCTGGTCCTAGACTCTCCCACTATAGGAAACATCCTCTCCACATCCACTCTATCTGTGTCCTCTGGTCCTAGACTCACCCACTATAGGAAACATCCTCTCCACATCCACTCTATCTGTGTCCTCTGGTCCTAGACTCCCCCACTATAGGAAACATCCTCTCCACATCCACTCTATCTGTGTCCTGTGGTCCCAGACTCCCCCACTATAGGAAACATCCTCTCCATATCCACTCTATCTGTGCCCTCTGGTCCTAGACTCCCCCACCATAGGAAACATCCTCTCCACATCCACTCTATCTGTGTCCTCTGGTCCTAGACTCCCTCACCATAGGAAACATCCCCTCCACATTCGCTCTATCTGTGTCCTCTGGTCCTAGACTCCCCCACTATAGAAAACATCCTCTCCACATTCGCTCTATCTGTGCCCTCTGGTCCTAGACTCCCCCACCATAGGAAACATCCTCTCCACATCCGCTCTATCTGTGTCCTCTGGTCCTAGACTCTCCCACTATAGCAAACATCCTCTCCACATCCACTCTATCTGTGTCCTCTGGTCCTAGACTCCCCCACTATAGGAAACATCCTCTCCACATCCACTCTATCTGTGCCCTCTGGTCCTAGACTCCCCCACTATAGGAAACATCCTCTCCGCATCCACGCTATCTGTGTCCTCTGGTCCTAGACTCTCCCACTATAGGAAACATCCTCTCCACATCCACTCTATCTGTGTCCTCTGGTCCTAGACTCCCCCACTATAGGAAACATCCTCTCCACATCCACTCTATCTGTGCCCTCTGGTCCTAGACTCCCCCACTATAGGAAACATCCTCTCCACATCCACGCTATCTGTGTCCTCTGGTCCTAGACTCCCACACTATAGGAAACATCCTCTCCACATCCACTCTATCTGTGTCCTCTGGTCCTAGACTCCCCCACTATAGGAAACATCCTCTCCACATCCACGCTATCTGTGTCCTCTGGTCCTAGACTCCCACACTATAGGAAACATCCTCTCCACATCCACTCTATCTGTGTCCTCTGGTCCTAGACTCCCCCACTATAGGAAACATCCTCTCCACATCCACGCTATCTGTGTCCTCTGGTCCTAGACTCCCCCACCATAGGAAACATCCTCTCCACATCCACTCTATCTGTGTCCTCTGGTCCTAGACTCCCCCACTATAGGAAACATCCTCTCCACATCCTCTCTATCTGTGTCCTCTGGTCCTAGACTCCCCCACTATTGGAAACATCCTCTCCACATCCACTCTATCTGTGTCCTCTGGTCCTAGACTCCCTCACTTTAGGAAACATCCTCTCCACATCCAATCTATCTGTGTCCTCTGGTCCTAGACTCCCCCACTATAGGAAACGTCCTCGCCACATCCACTCTATCTGTGTCCTCTGGTCCTGGACTCCCCCACTATAGGAAACATCCTCTCCACATCCACTCTATCTGTGTCCTCTGGTCCTAGACTCCCTCACTATAGGAACCATCCTCTCCACATCCACTCTATCTGTGTCCTCTGGTCCTAGACTCTCCCACTATAGGAAACATCCTCTCCACATCCACTCTATCTGTGTCCTCTGGTCCTAGACTCCCCCACTATAGGAAACATCCTCTCCACATCCACTCTATCTGTGTCCTCTGGTCCTAGACTCCCCCACTATAGGACACATCCTCTCCACATCCACTCTATCTGTGTCCTATGGTCCTAGACACCCCCACTATAGGAAACATCCTCTCCACATCTACTCTATCTGTGTCCTCTGGTCCTAGACTTCCCCACTATAGGAAACATCCTCTCCGCATCCACTCTATCTGTGTCCTCTGGTCCTAGACTCCCCCACCATAGGAAACATCCTCTCCACATCCACTCTATCTGTGTCCTCTGGTCCTAGACTCCCCCACCACAGGAAACATCCTCTCCACGTCCACTCTATCTGTGTCCTCTCGTCCTAGACTCCCCCACTATAGGAAACATCCTCTCCACATCCACTCTATCTGTGTCCTCTGGTCCTAGACTCCCCCACTATAGGAAACATCCTCTCCACATCCACTCTATCTGTGCCCACTGGTCCTAGACTCCCCCACTATAGGAAACATCCTCTCCACATCCACGCTATCTGTGTCCTCTGGTCCTAGACTCCCACACTATAGGAAACATCCTCTCCACATCCACTCTATCTGTGTCCTCTGGTCCTAGACTCCCCCACTATAGGAAACATCCTCTCCACATCCTCGCTATCTGTGTCCTCTGGTCCTAGACTCCCACACTATAGGAAACATCCTCTCCACATCCACTCTATCTGTGTCCTCTGGTCCTAGACTCCCCCACTACAGGAAACATAATCTCCACATCCACGCTATCTGTGTCCTCTGGTCCTAGACTCCCCCACTAAAGGAAACATCCTCTCCACATCCTCTCTATCTGTGTCCTCTGGTCCTAGATTCCCCCACTATAGGAAACATCCTCTCCACATCCTCTCTATCTGTGTCCTCTGGTCCTAGACTCCCCCACTATAGGAAACATCCTCTCCACATCCACGCTATCTGTGTCCTCTGGTCCTAGACTCCCCCACCATAGGAAACATCCTCTCCACATCCACTCTATCTGTGTCCTCTGGTCCCGGACTCCCCCACTATAGGAAACATCCTCTCCACATCCACTCTATCTGTGTCTTCTGGTCCCAGACTCCCCCACTATAGGAAGCATCCTCTCCACATCCACTCTATCTGTGTCCTCTGGTCCTAGATTCCCCCACTATAGGAAACATCCTCTCCACATCCACTCTATCTGTGTCCTCTGGTCCTAGATTCCCCCAATATAGGAAACATCCTCTCCACATCCACTCTATCTGTGTCCTTTGGTCCTAGACTCCCCCACTAAAGGAAACATCCTCTCCATATCCACTCTATCTGTGCCCTCTGGTCCTAGACTCCCCCACTATAGGAAACATCCTCTCCACATCCACGCTATCTGTGTCCTCTGGTCCTAGACTCCCCCACCATAGGAAACATCCTCTCCACATCCGCTCTATCTGTGTCCTCTGGTCCTAGACTCCCCCACTATAGGAAACATCCTCTCCACATCCGCTCTATCTGTGTCCTCTGGTCCTAGACTCCCCCACTATAGGAAACATCCTCTCCACATCCACTCTATCTGTGTCCTCTGGTCCTAGACTCTCCCACTATAGGAAACATCCTCTCCACATCCACTCTATCTGTGTCCTCTGGTCCTAGACTCACCCACTATAGGAAACATCCTCTCCACATCCACTCTATCTGTGTCCTCTGGTCCTAGACTCCCCCACTATAGGAAACATCCTCTCCACATCCACTCTATCTGTGTCCTGTGGTCCCAGACTCCCCCACTATAGGAAACATCCTCTCCATATCCACTCTATCTGTGCCCTCTGGTCCTAGACTCCCCCACCATAGGAAACATCCTCTCCACATCCACTCTATCTGTGTCCTCTGGTCCTAGACTCCCTCACCATAGGAAACATCCCCTCCACATTCGCTCTATCTGTGTCCTCTGGTCCTAGACTCCCCCACTATAGAAAACATCCTCTCCACATTCGCTCTATCTGTGCCCTCTGGTCCTAGACTCCCCCACCATAGGAAACATCCTCTCCACATCCGCTCTATCTGTGTCCTCTGGTCCTAGACTCTCCCACTATAGCAAACATCCTCTCCACATCCACTCTATCTGTGTCCTCTGGTCCTAGACTCCCCCACTATAGGAAACATCCTCTCCACATCCACTCTATCTGTGCCCTCTGGTCCTAGACTCCCCCACTATAGGAAACATCCTCTCCGCATCCACGCTATCTGTGTCCTCTGGTCCTAGACTCTCCCACTATAGGAAACATCCTCTCCACATCCACTCTATCTGTGTCCTCTGGTCCTAGACTCCCCCACTATAGGAAACATCCTCTCCACATCCACTCTATCTGTGCCCTCTGGTCCTAGACTCCCCCACTATAGGAAACATCCTCTCCACATCCACGCTATCTGTGTCCTCTGGTCCTAGACTCCCACACTATAGGAAACATCCTCTCCACATCCACTCTATCTGTGTCCTCTGGTCCTAGACTCCCCCACTATAGGAAACATCCTCTCCACATCCACGCTATCTGTGTCCTCTGGTCCTAGACTCCCACACTATAGGAAACATCCTCTCCACATCCACTCTATCTGTGTCCTCTGGTCCTAGACTCCCCCACTATAGGAAACATCCTCTCCACATCCACGCTATCTGTGTCCTCTGGTCCTAGACTCCCCCACCATAGGAAACATCCTCTCCACATCCACTCTATCTGTGTCCTCTGGTCCTAGACTCCCCCACTATAGGAAACATCCTCTCCACATCCTCTCTATCTGTGTCCTCTGGTCCTAGACTCCCCCACTATTGGAAACATCCTCTCCACATCCACTCTATCTGTGTCCTCTGGTCCTAGACTCCCTCACTTTAGGAAACATCCTCTCCACATCCAATCTATCTGTGTCCTCTGGTCCTAGACTCCCCCACTATAGGAAACGTCCTCGCCACATCCACTCTATCTGTGTCCTCTGGTCCTGGACTCCCCCACTATAGGAAACATCCTCTCCACATCCACTCTATCTGTGTCCTCTGGTCCTAGACTCCCTCACTATAGGAACCATCCTCTCCACATCCACTCTATCTGTGTCCTCTGGTCCTAGACTCTCCCACTATAGGAAACATCCTCTCCACATCCACTCTATCTGTGTCCTCTGGTCCTAGACTCCCCCACTATAGGAAACATCCTCTCCACATCCACTCTATCTGTGTCCTCTGGTCCTAGACTCCCCCACTATAGGACACATCCTCTCCACATCCACTCTATCTGTGTCCTATGGTCCTAGACACCCCCACTATAGGAAACATCCTCTCCACATCTACTCTATCTGTGTCCTCTGGTCCTAGACTTCCCCACTATAGGAAACATCCTCTCCGCATCCACTCTATCTGTGTCCTCTGGTCCTAGACTCCCCCACCATAGGAAACATCCTCTCCACATCCACTCTATCTGTGTCCTCTGGTCCTAGACTCCCCCACCACAGGAAACATCCTCTCCACGTCCACTCTATCTGTGTCCTCTCGTCCTAGACTCCCCCACTATAGGAAACATCCTCTCCACATCCACTCTATCTGTGTCCTCTGGTCCTAGACTCCCCCACTATAGGAAACATCCTCTCCACATCCACTCTATCTGTGCCCACTGGTCCTAGACTCCCCCACTATAGGAAACATCCTCTCCACATCCACGCTATCTGTGTCCTCTGGTCCTAGACTCCCACACTATAGGAAACATCCTCTCCACATCCACTCTATCTGTGTCCTCTGGTCCTAGACTCCCCCACTATAGGAAACATCCTCTCCACATCCTCGCTATCTGTGTCCTCTGGTCCTAGACTCCCACACTATAGGAAACATCCTCTCCACATCCACTCTATCTGTGTCCTCTGGTCCTAGACTCCCCCACTACAGGAAACATAATCTCCACATCCACGCTATCTGTGTCCTCTGGTCCTAGACTCCCACACTATAGGAAACATCCTCTCCACATCCACTCTATCTGTGTCCTCTGGTCCTAGACTCCCCCACTTTAGGAAACATCCTCTCCACATCCACTCTATCTGTGTCCTCTGGTCCTAGACTCCCCCACTATAGGAAACATCCTCTCCACATCCACTCTATCTGTGTCCTCTGGTCCTAGACTCCCCCACTATAGGACACATCCTCTCCACATCCACTCTATCTGTGTCCTATGGTCCTAGACACCCCCACTATAGGAAACATCCTCTCCACATCTACTCTATCTGTATCCTCTGGTCCTAGACTCCCCCACTATAGGAAACATCCTCTCCACATCCACTCTATCTGTGTCCTCTGGTCCTAGACTCCCCCACTATAGGAAACATCCTCTCCACATCCACTCTATCTGTGCCCTCTGGTCCTAGACTCCCCCACTATAGGAAACATCCTCTCCACATCCACTCTATCTGTGCCCTCTGGTCCTAGACTCCCCCACTAAAGGAAACATCCTCTCCACATCCTCTCTATCTGTGTCCTCTTGTCCTAGACTCCCCCACTATAGGAAACATCCTCTCCACATCCACTCTATCTGTGTCCTCTGGTCCTAGACTCCCCCACTATAGGAAACATCCTCTCCACATCCACGCTATCTGTGTCCTCTGGTCCTAGACTCCCCGACCATAGGAAACATCCTCTCCACATCCACTCTATCTGCGTCCTATGGTCCTAGACTTCCCCACTATAGGAAACATCCTCTCCACATCTACTCTATCTGTGTCCTCTGGTCCTAGACTCCCCCACTATAGGAAACATCCTCTCCACATCCACTCTATCTGTGTCCTCTGGTCCTAGACCCCCACCATAGGAAACATCCTCTCCACATCCACTCTATCTGTGTCCTCTGGTCCTAGACCCCCACCATAGGAAACATCCTCTCCACATCCACTCTATCTGTGTCCTCTGGTCCTTGACTCCCCCACTATAGGAAACATCCTCTCCACATCCACTCTATCTGTGTCCTCTGGTCCTAGACTCCCCCACTATAGGAAACATCCTCTCCACATCCACTCTATCTGTGTCCTCTGGTCCTAGACTCCCCCACCATAGGAAACATCCTCTCCACATCCACTCTATCTGTGTCCTATGCACCTAGACACCCCCACTACAGGAAACATCCTCTCCACATCCACTCTATCTGTGTCCTCTGGTCCTTGACTCCCCCACTATAGGAAACATCCTCTCCACATCCACTCTATCTGTGTCCTCTGGTCCTAGACTCCCCCACCATAGGAATCATCCTCTCCACATCCACTCTATCTGTGTCCTCTGGTCCTAGACTCCCCCACCACAGGAAACATCCTCTCCACGTCCACTCTATCTGTGTCCTCTGATCCTAGACTCCCCCACTATAGGAAACATCCTCTCCAGATCCGCTCTATCTGTGTCCTCTGGTCCTAGACTCCCTCACCATAGGAAACATCCTCTCCACATCCACTCTATCTGTGTCCTCTGGTCCTAGACACCCTCACCATAGGAAACATCCGCTCCACATCCACTCTATCTGTGTCCTCTGGTCCTAGACTCCCTCATCAAAGGAAACATCCTCTCCACATCCACTCTATCTGTGTCCTCTGGTCCTAGACTCCCCCACGATATGAAACATCCTCTCCACATCCACTCTATCTGTGTCCTCTGGTCCTAGACTCCCCCACTAAAGGAAACATCCTCTCCACATCCTCTCTATCTGTGTCCTCTGGTCCTAGATTCCCCCACTATAGGAAACATCCTCTCCACATCCTCTCTATCTGTGTCCTCTGGTCCTAGACTCCCCCACTATAGGAAACATCCTCTCCACATCCACGCTATCTGTGTCCTCTGGTCCTAGACTCCCCCACCATAGGAAACATCCTCTCCACATCCACTCTATCTGTGTCCTCTGGTCCCGGACTCCCCCACTATAGGAAACATCCTCTCCACATCCACTCTATCTGTGTCTTCTGGTCCCAGACTCCCCCACTATAGGAAGCATCCTCTCCACATCCACTCTATCTGTGTCCTCTGGTCCTAGATTCCCCCACTATAGGAAACATCCTCTCCACATCCACTCTATCTGTGTCCTCTGGTCCTAGATTCCCCCAATATAGGAAACATCCTCTCCACATCCACTCTATCTGTGTCCTCTGGTCCTAGACTCCCCCACTAAAGGAAACATCCTCTCCATATCCACTCTATCTGTGCCCTCTGGTCCTAGACTCCCCCACTATAGGAAACATCCTCTCCACATCCACGCTATCTGTGTCCTCTGGTCCTAGACTCCCCCACCATAGGAAACATCCTCTCCACATCCGCTCTATCTGTGTCCTCTGGTCCTAGACTCCCCCACTATAGGAAACATCCTCTCCACATCCGCTCTATCTGTGTCCTCTGGTCCTAGACTCCCCCACTATAGGAAACATCCTCTCCACATCCACTCTATCTGTGTCCTCTGGTCCTAGACTCTCCCACTATAGGAAACATCCTCTCCACATCCACTCTATCTGTGTCCTCTGGTCCTAGACTCACCCACTATAGGAAACATCCTCTCCACATCCACTCTATCTGTGTCCTCTGGTCCTAGACTCCCCCACTATAGGAAACATCCTCTCCACATCCACTCTATCTGTGTCCTGTGGTCCCAGACTCCCCCACTATAGGAAACATCCTCTCCATATCCACTCTATCTGTGCCCTCTGGTCCTAGACTCCCCCACCATAGGAAACATCCTCTCCACATCCACTCTATCTGTGTCCTCTGGTCCTAGACTCCCTCACCATAGGAAACATCCCCTCCACATTCGCTCTATCTGTGTCCTCTGGTCCTAGACTCCCCCACTATAGAAAACATCCTCTCCACATTCGCTCTATCTGTGCCCTCTGGTCCTAGACTCCCCCACCATAGGAAACATCCTCTCCACATCCGCTCTATCTGTGTCCTCTGGTCCTAGACTCTCCCACTATAGCAAACATCCTCTCCACATCCACTCTATCTGTGTCCTCTGGTCCTAGACTCCCCCACTATAGGAAACATCCTCTCCACATCCACTCTATCTGTGCCCTCTGGTCCTAGACTCCCCCACTATAGGAAACATCCTCTCCGCATCCACGCTATCTGTGTCCTCTGGTCCTAGACTCTCCCACTATAGGAAACATCCTCTCCACATCCACTCTATCTGTGTCCTCTGGTCCTAGACTCCCCCACTATAGGAAACATCCTCTCCACATCCACTCTATCTGTGCCCTCTGGTCCTAGACTCCCCCACTATAGGAAACATCCTCTCCACATCCACGCTATCTGTGTCCTCTGGTCCTAGACTCCCACACTATAGGAAACATCCTCTCCACATCCACTCTATCTGTGTCCTCTGGTCCTAGACTCCCCCACTATAGGAAACATCCTCTCCACATCCACGCTATCTGTGTCCTCTGGTCCTAGACTCCCACACTATAGGAAACATCCTCTCCACATCCACTCTATCTGTGTCCTCTGGTCCTAGACTCCCCCACTATAGGAAACATCCTCTCCACATCCACGCTATCTGTGTCCTCTGGTCCTAGACTCCCCCACCATAGGAAACATCCTCTCCACATCCACTCTATCTGTGTCCTCTGGTCCTAGACTCCCCCACTATAGGAAACATCCTCTCCACATCCTCTCTATCTGTGTCCTCTGGTCCTAGACTCCCCCACTATTGGAAACATCCTCTCCACATCCACTCTATCTGTGTCCTCTGGTCCTAGACTCCCTCACTTTAGGAAACATCCTCTCCACATCCAATCTATCTGTGTCCTCTGGTCCTAGACTCCCCCACTATAGGAAACGTCCTCTCCACATCCACTCTATCTGTGTCCTCTGGTCCTGGACTCCCCCACTATAGGAAACATCCTCTCCACATCCACTCTATCTGTGTCCTCTGGTCCTAGACTCCCTCACTATAGGAACCATCCTCTCCACATCCACTCTATCTGTGTCCTCTGGTCCTAGACTCTCCCACTATAGGAAACATCCTCTCCACATCCACTCTATCTGTGTCCTCTGGTCCTAGACTCCCCCACTATAGGAAACATCCTCTCCACATCCACTCTATCTGTGTCCTCTGGTCCTAGACTCCCCCACTATAGGACACATCCTCTCCACATCCACTCTATCTGTGTCCTATGGTCCTAGACACCCCCACTATAGGAAACATCCTCTCCACATCTACTCTATCTGTGTCCTCTGGTCCTAGACTTCCCCACTATAGGAAACATCCTCTCCGCATCCACTCTATCTGTGTCCTCTGGTCCTAGACTCCCCCACCATAGGAAACATCCTCTCCACATCCACTCTATCTGTGTCCTCTGGTCCTAGACTCCCCCACCACAGGAAACATCCTCTCCACGTCCACTCTATCTGTGCCCACTGGTCCTAGACTCCCCCACTATAGGAAACATCCTCTCCACATCCACGCTATCTGTGTCCTCTGGTCCTAGACTCCCACACTATAGGAAACATCCTCTCCACATCCACTCTATCTGTGTCCTCTGGTCCTAGACTCCCCCACTATAGGAAACATCCTCTCCACATCCACGCTATCTGTGTCCTCTGGTCCTAGACTCCCACACTATAGGAAACATCCTCTCCACATCCACTCTATCTGTGTCCTCTGGTCCTAGACTCCCCCACTACAGGAAACATAATCTCCACATCCACGCTATCTGTGTCCTCTGGTCCTAGACTCCCACACTATAGGAAACATCCTCTCCACATCCACTCTATCTGTGTCCTCTGGTCCTAGACTCCCCCACTTTAGGAAACATCCTCTCCACATCCACTCTATCTGTGTCCTCTGGTCCTAGACTCCCCCACTATAGGAAACATCCTCTCCACATCCACTCTATCTGTGTCCTCTGGTCCTAGACTCCCCCACTATAGGACACATCCTCTCCACATCCACTCTATCTGTGTCCTATGGTCCTAGACACCCCCACTATAGGAAACATCCTCTCCACATCTACTCTATCTGTATCCTCTGGTCCTAGACTCCCCCACTATAGGAAACATCCTCTCCACATCCACTCTATCTGTGTCCTCTGGTCCTAGACTCCCCCACTATAGGAAACATCCTCTCCACATCCACTCTATCTGTGCCCTCTGGTCCTAGACTCCCCCACTATAGGAAACATCCTCTCCACATCCACTCTATCTGTGCCCTCTGGTCCTAGACTCCCCCACTAAAGGAAACATCCTCTCCACATCCTCTCTATCTGTGTCCTCTTGTCCTAGACTCCCCCACTATAGGAAACATCCTCTCCACATCCACTCTATCTGTGTCCTCTGGTCCTAGACTCCCCCACTATAGGAAACATCCTCTCCACATCCACGCTATCTGTGTCCTCTGGTCCTAGACTCCCCGACCATAGGAAACATCCTCTCCACATCCACTCTATCTGCGTCCTATGGTCCTAGACTTCCCCACTATAGGAAACATCCTCTCCACATCTACTCTATCTGTGTCCTCTGGTCCTAGACTCCCCCACTATAGGAAACATCCTCTCCACATCCACTCTATCTGTGTCCTCTGGTCCTAGACCCCCACCATAGGAAACATCCTCTCCACATCCACTCTATCTGTGTCCTCTGGTCCTAGACTCCCTCACTTTAGGAAACATCCTCTCCACATCCACTCTATCTGTGTCCTCTGGTCCTAGACTCCCCCACTATAGGAAACTTCCTCTCCACATCCACTCTATCTGTGTCCTCTGGTCCTGGACTACCCCACTATAGGAAACATCCTCTCCACATCCAATCTATCTGTGTCCTCTGGTCCTAGACTCCCTCACTATAGGAACCATCCCCTCCACATCCACTCTATCTGTGTCCTCTGGTCCTAGACTCTCCCACTATAGGAAACATGCTCTCCACATCCACTCTATCTGTGTCCTCTGGTCCTAGACTCTCCCTATAGGAAACATCCTCTCCACATCCACTCTATCTGTGTCCTCTGGTCCTAGACTCTCCCACTATAGGAAACATCCTCTCCACATCCACTCTATCTGTGTCCTCTGGTCCTAGACTCCCCCACTATAGGAAACATCCTCTCCACATCCACTCTATCTGTGTCCTCTGGTCCTAGGCTCTCCCACTATAGGAAACATCCTCTCCACATCCACTCTATCTGTGTCCTCTGGTCCTAGACTCCCCCACTATAGGAAACATCCTCTCCACATCCACTCTATCTGTGCCCTCTGGTCCTAGACTCCCCCACTATAGGAAACATCCTCTCCACATCCACGCTATCTGTGTCCTCTGGTCCTAGACTCCCACACTATAGGACATATCCTCTCCACATCCACTCTATCTGTGTCCTATGGTCCTAGACACCCCCACTATAGGAAACATCCTCTCCACATCTACTCTATCTGTGTCCTCTGGTCCTAGACTTCCCCACTATAGGAAACATCCTCTCCACATCCACTCTATCTGTGTCCTCTGGTCCTAGACTCCCCTACCATAGGAAACATCCTCTCCACATCCACTCTATCTGTGTCCTCTGGTCCTAGACTCCCCCACTATAGGAAACATCCTCTCCACATCCACTCTATCTGTGCCCTCTGGTCCTAGACTCCCACACTAAAGGAAACATCCTCTCCACATCCTCTCTATCTGTGTCCTATGGTCCTAGACACCCCCACTATAGGAAACATCCTCTCCACATCTACTCTATCTGTGTCCTCTGGTCCTGGACTCCCCCACTATAGGAAACATCCTCTCCACATCCACTCTATCTGTGTCCTCTGGTCCTAGACTCCCCCACTATAGGAAACATCCTCTCCACATCCACTCTATCTGTGCCCTCTGGTCCTAGACTCCCCCACTAAAGGAAACATCCTCTCCACATCCTCTCTATCTGTGTCCTCTTGTCCTAGACTCCCCCACTATAGGAAACATCCTCTCCACATCCACTCTATCTGTGTCCTCTGGTCCTAGACTCCCCCACTATAGGAAACATCCTCTCCACATCCACTCTATCTGTGTCCTCTGGTCCTAGAATCTCCCACTATAGGAAATATCCCCTCTACATCCGCTCTATCTGTGTCCTCTGGTCCTAGACTCTCTCACCTTAGGAAACATCCTCTCCACATCCACTCTATGTGTGTCCTCTGGTCCTAGACTCCCCCACGATATGAAACATCCTCTCCACATCCACTCTATCTGTGTCCTCTGGTCCTAGACTCCCCCAGTATAGGAAACGTCCTCTTCATATCCACTCTATCTGTGTCCTCTGGTCCCAGACTCCCCCACCATAGGAAACATCCTCTCCACATTCACTCTGTCTAGGCCTTTCAGCGTTCAATAGGTTTCAATGAGATCCCTCCTGAATCTTTTAAATTCTAGCAAGTACAGGCCCAGAGTCGTCAAACACTTCCCATACATTAACCCCTTCATTCCCAGGATCATTCTTGTGATCCTCCTCTATACCCTCAAAACTTTTCTTAGAGAAGGGCCCAAAACTACTCACAATACTGTCCAGAATCTCAACATTACATCCTTCCCTCCTTACAGCTAGCAGGACTGTGAATGACCTGCTCTGCGTTCCTGGAGACGAAGAGGCAACGCCCCCTTGAGAGCTTGTTCCACCTGTCCTTGGGGAGCACTGTCAGATGCTCCAGTGTTCTGACCCCTGAGGTTTCCAGCTTTTGGTCAGTCTCCAGCTGTTCCAGCTGTTCCACCTATCCTTGGGGAGCACTGTCAGAGGTTCCAGTGTACTAACCCCTGAGGTTTCCAGCTTTTGGTCAGTCTCCAGCTGTTCCACCTGTCCTTGGGGAGCACTGTCAGAGTTTCCAGTGTACTAACCCCTGAGGTTTCCAGCTTTTGGTCAGTCTCCAGCTGTTCCAAAGGGTCCTCAACATTTAACCCCTGCAGACAGGTGTCACCCAGAGCGGAGAGCTATGTGTGTACCTATTGTGTACTCCCTGTGTAAGGGGCTTGCGAGTCCTTGGGCAGGATTCCCTGAAGGTTAATTTGCAGGTTGAGTCAGTGGTGAGGAAGGCAAATGGAACATTAGCATTCATTTCAAGAGGACTAGAATATAAAAACAAATATATAATGTTGTGGTCAGACCACACTTATAACCGTATAACAATTACAGCATGGAAACAGGCCATCTCGGCCCTTCTAGTCCATGCCGATCGCTTACTCTCACCTAGTCCCACCGACCTGCACTCAGCCCATAATCCTCCATTCCTTTCCTGTCCATATACCTATCTAATCTTTTTTTAAACGACAAAATCGAACCTGCCTCTACCACTTCTACTGGAAGCTCGTTCCACACAGCTACCATTCTCAAACTTGGAATATTGTGAGTAGATCTGGTCTCTTATCTTCTGAAAGATGAGCTGCTATTGGAGAGGGTTCAAAGGAGGTTCATAACAATGATTCCAGGATAGAAAGACTTATCATATGAGGAGCGTTTGATGGGTCTGGGCCTGTACTTGCTGGAATTCAGAAGTGTGAGTGGGGACCTCATTGAAACCTATTGAATGTTGAAAGACCTTGATGGAGTGGACCTGGAGAGGGTGTTTCCTATAGTGGGGGAGTCTAGGACCAGAGAGCACAGCCTCAGAATAGGGGGATGTCCATTTAGGATGGAGATGAGGAGGAATTTCTTTAGCCAGAGAGTGGTGAATCTATAGAATTCGTTGCCACAGGTGGCTGTGGAGGCCAAGTCACTGGGTAGATTTAAGGCAGAGATTGATAGATTCTTGATTAATCAGGACATGAAGGGATATAGGGCTGCTGAGATTGGGCTGATTGGGCTGCTGAGAGGGAGAATGGATCTGCCATGATAGAATGGTGGAGCAGAGTCAATGAACCAAATGGCCTAATATCTTATTGTTCTATGGTCAATGCACCATCGATGCTGCCACACTAAGGATTAGAGTCCAAGAATATAGAGCAGTACAGCACAGGAACAGACCATTCAGCCCACAATGGTGTGCTGAACCAGCAAAAAAATGTAATTTGAAAATACCCAAAAACGAATCCCTCCTACCTACACAATGACCATATCCATTTCCTCATGTTATTGTGCCTGTCCAAACGCCTCTTAAAAGCCTCAAATGCATTTGTCTCTACCACCACACCAGGCAGCACAGTCCAGGCATCCGCCACCCTCTGAGTGAAAAACTCATCCCTCACATCTCAGTTGAAATTTCCCCCTCTCACCTTCAATACCTTGGGTATTAGACATTTCTACAATGGAAAACAGATACTCCCTGTACACTCTATCTTTGCCTCTCATAATCTTGTAAACCTCTTGCCTCAGCCTCCACCGCTCCAAAGAAAACTGCCCAAGTTTGTCCAGCCTCCCATGATAGCACACGACCTGTAAACGAGACATCGTCCTGATAAACCTCTTCCGCACCCTCTTCAAAGCCTCAACATCCCTCCTACAGTAAAGCGACCAGAACTGTGTGCAATACTCCAGATGTTTTATAAAGTTGCAACATAACCTTGTGATATTGAATTTAATGCCTTGACTAATAAAAGCAAGAATTCCATCAGCATTCCTGGTCATAGAGTCACAGGGACGTGTAGTATTGAAATCAGCCCTTCAGGCAGCGCACCATTGCTGACCAAGATGTCAATTGTGATCGCCTATGTCTGGTCCATCTCCCTCTGGACCTTTCCTATCCATGTACCCGTCCATGTGTGTTTTCTTTGTTGTGATTGCATCCACATCTGCCACTGCCTCTGGCAGCTCGGCCCATACAAAGAGCAAGATACTGAAGCATAACATAATTTCCATAGGTAGGAAATTCATTCATTCCACGCTAACGTACGGAAGTGACTGTCGGACGATATCAAAGCAAAACCAGAAGAGACTCGAAGCTGCAGAAATGTTTTTTGCGAAGAACGACGAATCTGTCATGGACGGACAGAGAAACAAATGAGGAAGTGTGGCAAGAAGGTTGGAATGAGAAGAAGAGAGCGATATCATCTATCCTCCTTGAGGACTGCAACCTTGTCTCAGTGATGACATGGAAAGCAGTGCTGGCTGGAGTCAAATCTTTGTGCTTTGGCTCTTGGTGGGGTCACCCATGCCAGACAGGTCAAAGGGTAGAGGTCAGTCTAAGAGTGGTCCATTGGTGCTCCAGGTTCGGGGGTTCAGCTCAGGGCTAACAACCCTGACCGGTCAGTCAAATTTGTTACAGAAACAGCAATGAAGATTCCTTCTACATCTGAGTGTGACAGTATTCCTGAGTCTCCACCCAGGATTTGTATGGCTGATGGGAGTGAAAACCGAGAGGAAGCTACTGACACGATGAAGGAAGCCCTGAACACCGCCAGAGACGGAGAACCTTCACTGCTGCCCTAAATTCCAGCGGTGTAATAGGCAGGAAGTAAGTAAGTGATATCATCAATCAGGAAACGGCAGCTGTGACATCTGCTGGGGAAAGAGAAACTCGAACACCTTGCCATGAAAGGAAAAAAACAAAGAAAGAAAATGTTTCACCCCACAGTGCAAGACATCCATGAGTTACTGCAAAGGATGGACAGACACAAGTTTTGAAGAGTTTATTGGAATTCACTAGATTAAAGACAGATAGACCATGATCATCCATGTTATAGGACACAGCACACGATGATGATATTGAGCAATACCCTCCTCTACCAATTTCTCTGGCAGCTCCTTCCATAAGACCATCAGCCTCTGCGTGGAAAACTTTCCCCTCAGGTTACCTTCAAATTCCTCCGCTCTCACCTTAAACTTCAGCCCTCCAGTCTTATCCCCACCCTGGAGAAAAGACTGTGACCATCGATAAGATAAAGATCAGCTTTCTTTGTCACAGATACATGGAAACATACAGTGAAATGCATCAAAGCAAGTCAGCAAGGATTGTACTGGGCAGCCCACAAATGGCAGTCAATCAGAAAAGATTCTCTTTATTCCCACTCTTTGCCTCCTGCTAATCAACTAGTGCTCTATCCATCTAGTATCTTTCCTGTAATACCCTGGTATATGAACTTGTTAAACAGCCTCATGTGTGACACCTTATCAAAGGCTTTTTGAAAATCCATGTAAACAACATCCATTGATTCTCCTTTGTCTAGTCTGCTTGTTATTTATTTGAAGAATTCCAAAAGATTTGTCAGGCAGATTTTCCCTGGAGGAAACCATGCTGACTTTGACCTCCAAGTACTCCGAAGCCTTATCCTTAACATTCCAGTCCAACATCTGCCCGACCACTATGGTCAGACTAAAGGGCCTGTAAATTTCCCTTCATCTCCCTCCCTCCCCTCTTGAAAAACAAAGTGACATTTGCAATTCCGGAACCGGGCCAGAATCTAGTGATTCTTCATTATTAATGCCTCCACGATCCCTTCAGCCACTTCTTCCAGAACCCTGGGGTGTAGTCCATCTGGTCCAGGTGACTTATCTACCTTCAGACCTTTCAGCTTCCCACGCAACTTCTTCCTTGTGATCACAATTGCACTGACTTCTCTTGCCAGCACTCTCAAACTCCCGGCATACTGCTAGTGCCTTCCACTGTGATGCAAAATACTTAATCGGTTTGTCTGCCTTTACTTTGTCCCCCCCGTACTACCTCTCCCACATCATTTTCCAGCAGTCCACTCTCACCTCGCTTTTACCCTTTATATATCTGATAAAACATTTGGCATCCTCTTTGAGATTATTAGCAAGCTTACCTTCATATTCCAACTTTTCCCTCCTTAAAGCTTTTCTAGTTGCCTTCTGGTGGTTTCTAAAACCTTTCAACTTCCCACTAATTTTTGCTCTATTATAATTATATGCCCTCTCTTTTGCTTTTATGTTGCCTTTGACTTCCCCCATGACTATCGTAACATTGTGATCCACAATTGTGTCATCGTGCCTCACCTTTGGGATGTATCTATCCTGCGCCTTCTGATTTGCTCCCAGGAATTCCAGCCATTGCTGCTCTGCCATCGTCCCTGCCAGTGTTCCCTTCCAATCAATTTGGCCAGCTCCTCTCTCATGCCTCTGTAATTCCCTTTTCTTCACAGTAATACTGATTCATCTGACTTTAGCTTCTCCCTCTCAAATTACAGGGTGAATTATATCTTACGATCACTGTCTCCCAAGGGTTCCTTTACCTTAAGCTCCCGAATCAAATCTGGTTCATTACACAGCAGCAAGTCTGGAATAGCTGATCCCCTGGTGGGCTCAACCACAAACTGCTCTAAAAAACTATGGGTATTCTATAAACTCTCTCCCTTGGGATCCAAAAGCAGCACCTACCTGATTTTCCCAATCTACCTGCATATTGAAATCCTCCATGACTAGTGTAACATTGCCCTTTTGGCATGCAGTTTCTGTCCCCTGTTGTAATTTGTAACCCACATCCTGGCTACTGTTCAGAGGCCTCTAGACAACTCCCATCAGATTTTTTTTTTTACCCTTGTAGTTTCTTAACTCTACCCACAAGGATTCTACATCTTCTAATCCTATGCCACCTCTTTCTAATGATTTGATTTCATTTTTAACCAACAGAGCAATGCCACCCCCTCTGCCTACCTGCCTGTCCTTTCAATACAATGTGTATCCTCGGATGTTAAGCTCCCAGCTACAATCTTTTTTCAGCCACAACTCAGTAATGCCCACAACTTCATTCATACCTGCCAATCTCTAACTGCGCTACAAGATCATTGACCTTATTCCATATACTGTGTGCATTCAAATATAACATCTTCAGTCCTATAGCTGTCACCCTTTACAATTTCGTCCCCCTTTTACAATGCAATTCATCCCACTGACTGCAATTTTGCCCTATCATCTGCCAGTCCGTCCTTTCAGTCTCACTACACACTGCCTCCGCTTGTAAACCAACTGCCTCATCCTCAGACGTGTCACTCCAGTTCCCTTCCCCCTGCCAAATTAGCTTAAACCCTCCCTAAAAGTTCTAGCAACCTGCCCACAAGGATATTGGTCTTCTCGGGTTTGGCTATAACCTGCCCCTTTTCTCCAGTTCATACTTTCTCTAGAAGAGATACCAGTGATCCGAAAATCTTAGAGCCTGCCCCCAACACCAGTTCCTGAGCCACACATTCACCTGCCAAATCACCCTATTCTTGCCCTCACTGGCACAAGGCACAGGTAGCAATCCAGGGATTACTACCGTGGAGGTTCTGTTTCTCAGCTCCCTAAACCCTCTCGCCAGGACCCTCCTCCCTTTACCTACCTATGTCATTGGTGCCATTAAGTACCAAGACATCTGGCTTGTCACCCTCCCCTTTATAATGTTATGGACCTAATTGGAAATGCCCCAGGGAGGCACCGTACCATCCAGGTTTCTACACAGAATCTCCTGTCTACACCACTAACTATGGAATCCCCTTCCCTCCTGAGCCGCAGAGACAGGCTCCGTGCCAGAAAGCTCCCCGCCCCAACAGTATGTAAAGTGCTGTGCTTATTAATGAGGGAATAGTTGCTGGGTTACTCTGCACTGTCTGCCTGTTACTCCTCCTCCTGCTGACAGGTACCTGCCTCCTGCAACCTAGGGGTCCCTGTAGCTCCTATCTATCACCTCCTCATTCTCCCGTAGAGTCGAAGGTCATCGAGCTGCAGCTCCAGCTCCTTGCCGCGGTCTCTGAGGAGCTGCAGCTCGATGCACCTGGTGCAGATGAGGTTATCTGCATGGCTGGAGTTCTCCCAGACTTCCCACATCTCACACGCAGAACAAAACACAGACCCTGGAGCCATTCTCACTGCACTAACAGACGCAGGATGGAGAAGGAGCAATTTACCAGATATTTACCTCACCCCAAGCCTGTTCTTGCCGAAGCCCGATGAGCCAAAGTCTGACACAGGGCTATCGAGGGCTGTGTATACGCGGTACTGAGAGCCATGTATACATGGCATCAAGAGCTGTATGTGCATGGTATTGAGTGCTGTATATATACAGTACAGAGGGTTGCGTGTGCAGTTCTGAGGGCTGTGTACATATGCTATCAAGTGCCGGGTGCATGCATGCAGTACTGAGGTCTGTATATATGTGTTGCTGAGTGCTTTTTATATGTGGTATTGGGGGCTGTGTCAACACAGCACTAAGGGTACAGGTATCAAGGGTTGCGTGTGCATGGCATTGGGAGCTGTGTATACGCAGTACTGTGGGCAGTGTGAGTGATACCAGGGGTTGTGTGTGGTACTGAGGACTATTTACACGTAGTGCTGGGGATGGCGTGTGTGTCGGGGGGCTGTGTGTGCGTGGTACTGAGGACTGTGTATATGCAGTACTGGGGACAGTGTGTGTACCGGGGGGCTATGAGTGCATCGTAATGAAGACTGTGTATATGCAGTACTGGGGATGGTGTCTGTGCCAGGGTCTGTGTGTGCGTGGTACTGGGGACTGTGTATATGCAGTACAGGGGACAGTGTGCGTACTCGGGGCTGTGTGCACACAGTACTGAGGACGGTGCATGTACCAGGGGCTGTGTGTGTGCGTGTGGTACTGAGGACTGTGTATACACAGTACTGGGGATGGTGTGTGTGTGTGTGTGATACTGAGGACTGTGTATACGCAGTACTGGGGATGGTGTGTGTGTGGTACTGAGGACTGTGTATATGCAGTATGGGGTACAGTGTGTTTACCGAGGGCTGTGTGCACACAGTACTGAGGGTGGTGCATGTCTCTTTGCAGGCCAAGGTGTGGGAGCTGGAGCGACAATGCCAGGCACAGAGCGAGCAGTTCCACCAGCTGTCCCACGAGCTGCAGTCGTTCCGACAGAGCGCCGGTAACATCGACCTGCTGAATAAACCCATCCCCCCGTGGGCCAGCCCTGACCCAGGCAGCAAGCCCCCCACCCAGCTGAAGAATGGAGTGTCCAACCCTCTCCCCAAAGGTAGGATCTTCTCACCCCTGGGCATCCAGTCGCACTCTCCTCATGCCATCCGGGGAAGCCCAAGGCAGGACTCTCTATGATGGGTGTTATGGTGGGGAGTCTTTCCTGGGGCCGGAGCCCCAGGCTAAGGCTGGGGGGGGGCGGGGGCTGTTTAAAACTCACCCGCTCGTCGAAAGCCACTTCCCTGTGGGAGGTGAGGCTGCCCGCTGTAAGGAGCATTGCGGTCCCTCTCACTAATTGCATAACGATATGTGTGTGTGTGTGTTTTTTCTCTCTCTTGCTAGCTTGAATGTATATTATGCACCTTAGCCCCAGAGGAACACTGTCTTGTTCAACTGTGCCCATGTATGGTTTGAATGATAATTAAACTTGATTTGATTTGAGAAAACCTCATGGGTTCTCTTTTTACTCTCTGGGTTGCCACTGGCCGGGGTTGTGATCAGCGCCACAGAAACAGTAAGCAGTGGAGGTGTGCTGCAGTAAAGAGGGCCCGGGTGCATATTTTGGCTAAGTATTTTCTACTGTGTGGATGATTAGTGCCTGTTTTGTTCTGCCACTTCGGGCGCTCAGTTTGGATAAGTCTTTGTAACTGAGTTTAATTTGAAGGGTTTACTGAATATTCAGTGTCTGTCTTGTCTGGGCAATTTGAGTGCTCAGTTTAGATGAGTATTTGTAACCAAGTGTAACTTGAAGGGTTCAAAGTGAATTTTTATTAACAAGGTACTTATATGTCACCATATACAACCCAGAGATACTGCTCTCATAATGTGACATTTCATGTGGATGTGCTCAGTGATTGCAAGGGCTTTACCTGTGATGTACTATCCAAATCCGTTACCTTTTGTAGGATTTTCTCCTCAAAGGCGTTAGTGTTTACTGAATGTTTAGATAAGTACTTGTAACTGAGTTTAACTTGAAGGGTTTATGAATGTTTAATGTCTGTCTTGTCCTGACAATTGAAGTGCTCAGTTTCCGTAAGTGTAACTTAAAAGGTTTTTAGGGACTGTCTTGTCCTGTAAATAAATAGTTTACCTACTTACCGGTAATAAGTGCCTTCTGTCCCCACTGACCGAACCCAGAAACCTCATTTCACACAACAGGGGGTGTAAGGTGGGGGGAGCACAAATATCATCATGGGATATTGCTGAGCACATTGACAGCCGCACTTTACACATTTTATTAAAATATCTAAGGTCCCAACCAGTCTTGTTAGGGTTAATATCAAGCATTGATCCAATCATGAGACTCAGGAGCCAGGGACCACATTTTAAAAAATTAGAATCACAGTCAGGAATAATATCATGGGCATATGTCATAAGATTTGTTTTTTTTGCAGCAACAGTACGCTGCAATACACACAGTAATAATTTTTTAAAAACTGAATTACAGCAAGGAGTATATTAAAAAATTAAATTAAATAAGTAGTGCATAAAGAGACGTCTCCAAAACAAAGGATAAATGTCAAGGGTTCTGAAGTAACAAAGGGAAAATATTTTTCAAATATTGTCCCTATGTTACACCAGCACCAGCCTACCCATCATCAAGGATGTATGTACAGAAAAGGGCCAGTAACGTCATGAAGGATCCCACCCACCCCGCTCAGCGACTGTCTGTCCCACTCCCATCAGGGAGGAGACCTCATAGCATCCACGCCAGGACCACCAGATAGAAGGGGAAGGGGCCGGCAGTTTCAAGTTCTTGGGTGTCAGCATCCCTGAGGAATTATCTGGAGCCCAAGATATTGATGCAATTACAATTACAATGGCTTTCCCCAAGCAGTAAGGCTGATCAACACTTCCACCCACTAACCCACCCCTCCACACCCTGAACCACACTACAGGTCACGCAGAACAGATTCAGACCCCAACAGTCAAAAGCTTGCACGTTATATTCAACCAAAGAGCATCTCACAAATGACTTATTCAGAAAAGATCCCCAGCAGATTACCCGAGGCATCATTGTGTCGACTTTAAAACACTGATCAAGCCCAGCAACTAGCTCGCAAAATGGAGAACACAGTCTCTTCATAAAATGGCAGACTTCACCTTCTCCCTCATGGCAAGAACAAAGGTGACCGGGTCTGTTTGCTTCCACTGTCCTTCATTCATTCACATCCACTGATCTGCAGGCTGTAGTTCTTTCCAACCAACACTTACCTCTTCCTAATCTGAAGAAATTTACCTTGGATTCACTATCCTCCTCTATTCTATTGACTGCTCTTGGGACTACCATGGACCCCCAGCAGGTGTGTGATACTTAAATTATACAAAGGTAAAGGTACCATTTATTTACTGAATTCATACACTGCATATCGATATTTTTTCTCTGTGTAACAAAACCATCATCCTCTTGCGTTTGCTCAGACTTCAGCCTTTCACCCTCTAAGGTGACATACCTTAAACAATACCATTATTAAGCAGCATGCGATACTGTCCTCACCCATGGACGTACTTGAACGTATTTGATTTCTAATTCCAGAACCTATTCCAAGAGTCTGAGTCATGCAATATGCCATTTGCTTTATTAGCTTGACTTAATACTTTTGTACATTTAGTCCATTGATGAATTATCCCCTTTGCCTCCTCCGCGTGTCCAGTCTGCAGTCAAATGAGGAATTGGTGACAACTCGGTGACATAGTCCCACAAATATCAAACCATATCAGTTCATTGGATTGAAAGGTTCTGCTTTGCCAGCTTCTCCACTGCTGGTTGAGGCAAAGTTCATCCTCCAGTCGTCAAATCTAAAGTTGTGCTCCCAATTGCAGTAACATCATGACTTTCCGAAGGACACTGTTCCCATTCCTTGGTATAACTCTTTGCTGTTGTTGCTATACGTCAGTCCCACCAATACATATTGTTGAAAAAATTCATTATTTACAGGTAGAATAGACAATGAACAATTCTCATTAGTACTGAAAGCACAATGCAGAAGTTCCTGTCTTGTCATCTCTTCTGGACAAGCCTCGTGGTTTTCCCCTTTTATGACATCTTGATAAATCTGTCCATTTCCTGGTACCATTCATAACAATAGCATGTGCTGACAGGTTACTTGAGAATATCAGTCTTCTCATGATATTCAGCCACACATAAGCCCTTCCTTTACCATCATCACCTGTACCCAGTACTCCCTTGCTCAAAGCACTTTTCCACAACCCCTCGTTTTAGTTGCTCATCTGATAGCACTGGCAAGTTCTCCTGTGTCTCCTAACACTGATCCTAACCCTTTGTGTTACGTGCATCAAGTTGTAATGAATTTGCACCAATCATGGTGAGCAACTAACTAGTCAACCAACCACAGATCTCAGCTTTATGTGTTCCTTCAGACACGAGGTCTATGCGGTCAATTATC
This sequence comes from Hypanus sabinus, assembly GCF_030144855.1. NCBI lineage: Eukaryota > Metazoa > Chordata > Chondrichthyes > Myliobatiformes > Dasyatidae > Hypanus > Hypanus sabinus. The sequence continues at coordinate 65,768,877 of NC_082723.1, read as the reverse complement.
AAATTCATGGTATCTTGAAGGGGCTTCAGAAACTTAACTGAATTCAGAGTTATCTCTGAGGCACTCTGACCAATTTGATTTGTCTGTCTCTGATTCTAATGACCTTCTCCAGTGATAGCTTGTATTTTCTGCTGATGGGACTATATCTGGTTTTCTAACCGCTGTATCTAAAGTACTGATCATTGCAAACCTTGATGCTTAGCATACTTCCACTAATTCCAATAGTCCTCTCTTTTTTCTATTTTTGACCAACTTAAACTCACTCGTGCTTAGTTGTCTCCCAAGAAACGGTCCCCTTGTTAGATGAGTGCCATTCAGCCGCATTATTTCAGTTAGACTGGAAGCTACCTGCACTTGCTGCTACCCTGGTTCCAAAGTGACAGATTCTCCTGTGTCTCCTAACCCTGACCCTACCCGTTTGTATTACGCTGGGTTTCACTACACTTAGACCCTGGTGTAGATCCAGCTACTTGAGGTTGTGGGGTAGTCAATTTTACACTATTCTCATCATATCTAATTAAACCTGCAACACACATGTGTAGTTTCTGCTCTTATTCTCAGTTTCAAGTTTCAGTCAGAAACCATTTTAAGTCCATTTTTTTCTATCTGTTTTCCGGCCTATCCCACCCAGGCCCCCAATTGTCTTTGGACTCAAGCCATCCATGTTTTTTTCTTTCTCCCCACCCGATTTCATTTCAGCATAGGGGAGGCAGGAACCAATGTGTTTTTTTCCCTTTTCTTGTCAAAATGTCCCTGATTCTCAGAATGAGAGAACAGAACATTTTCTGCTTGGTCAAATCTGTCGCCATCTACTTGGAACAGCTGTCCCAATCTCCCATGTCAGGGTTACCATGCACATCAATTGTCAAGTCTCCAAAATTAGGACCATCGTGCACGTCAGTTGCTACATGCCCAAGGTGATAACATTCCTGTTTCTGCCCCACCAATTTCAACCGGCTATTATTATCACATCACCAACTTCAGTACAATCTGCAGGCTTCCTATTCATGCCAGACTACACTCTCATCCACATCATTGGTATATGTCACGTACAACAAAGATCCCAGGCAACCCCCAGTGGGGCATCACTGGGGAAACTTCTCTAATCCTTCGAATATTGAAGGGCCTACATAGAGTGATGTGGAGAAGATGTCTTCCATTGGGGTGGGAAGGGGGGTCTAAGACCAAAGGACACAGCCTCAGATTAGAAGGACGTCCATTTAGAACGGAGGCGAGGAAGGGTGGTGAATCTGTAGAATTCATTGCCATGGCCATTATCAATACTCTTAATATCAGAGAATGTAAACAGTATACAAACTGAAGTTCTTGCTCCTCACAGGCATCCACCAGAGAAAAGAACCACATAGAATGAATGACAGGAAAATGTTAAACCTCTCCCCCACTCCCACACTCAAGCAGAAACCAAGCATCAATCTCCCCCTCCCCCCCCCGCACGTTCCAGCAGGAAGCATCAACCCCTCCATCACCCACCAAGCAAAAATAAGCCCCCATCACCCACCAAGCAAAAATAAGCCCCTCATCACCCACCAAGCAATAATAAGCCCCCATCACCCACCAAGCAAAAATAAGCCCCTCATCACCCACCAAGCAATAATAAGCCCCCATCACCCACCAAGCAATAATAAGCCCCCATCACCCACCAAGCAATAATAAGCCCCCATCACCCACCATGCAATAATAAGCCCCCATCACCCACCAAGCAATAATAAGCCCCCATCACCCACCATGCAATAATAAGCCCCCATCACCCACCAAGCAATAATAAGCCCCCATCACCCACCAAGCAAAAATAAGCCCCTCATCACCCACCAAGCAATAATAAGCCCCCATCACCCACCAAGCAATAATAAGCCCCCATCACCCACCAAGCAATAATAAGCCCCCATCACCCACCATGCAATAATAAGCCCCCATCACCCACCAAGCAATAATAAGCCCCCATCACCCACCAAGCAATAATAAGCCCCTCCTCATCATCCACCATGCAATAATAAGCCCCCATCACCCACCAAGCAATAATAAGCCCCTCATCACCCACCATGCAATAATAAGCCCCCATCACCCACCAAGCAATAATAAGCCCCTCCTCATCACCCACCATGCAATAATAAGCCCCCATCACCCACCAAGCAATAATAAGCCCCTCCCCATCACCCACCATGCAATAATAAGCCCCCATCACCCACCAAGCAATAATAAGCCCCTCCTCATCACCCACCAAGCAATAATAAGCCCCTCCTCATCACCCACCAAGCAATAATAAGCCCCTCCTCATCACCCACAATGCAATAATAAGCCCCTCATCACCCACCATGCAATAATAAGCCCCTCCCCATCACCCACCATGCAATAATAAGCCCCTCCTCATCACCCACCATGCAATAATAAGCCCCTCCTCATCACCCACAATGCAATAATAAGCCCCTCCTCATCACCCACAATGCAATAATAAGCCCCTCATCACCCACCATGCAATAATAAGCCCTCATCACCCACCATGCAATAATAAGCCCCCATCACCCACCATGCAATAATAAGCCCCTCATCACCCACCATGCAATAATAAGCCCCCATCACCCACCATGCAATAATAAGCCTCCAGAGACCACGATCTGCAGACCATCAAACACCACTGTCCTTCCCAACAGTTCGTCATTCCACAGGCTCTCTGTCTCTCACTATCAAGGGAGAGAGAGGTATCGCTCCTGCCACAGCAACAAATTGGGTCGTCCTCAGGACCACACCCCGAAGGTGCAGGTCTTCCAGGCTGCTGGAGGTATCAAAAATGCTAGCCCGCTCGGCGAGTTCCGAGAGTGAGGACCCACCGCCATGAAGAACCACAGTTTGAGTGCAGCTGTAGGACCCCAGCCACCTCAAAAAGGAAAGAGGAGACATTAAATAGAAGATCGTCTACCTGGCGTCAGTGGTTGCATAACCAGGACTGTGATATGCACCAGCTGCTCATACGACCGTCCGCCACCTGGTCCCGTGGCTTTGAGTGACCCAGATCGGGGTGGGGCGGCTACCAAGTGCTACACTCTGTACCATTCTGCCACCCAACTACATTATCTGTATGGAAAGTGCTCTATGCATAAAGTTATTATGACTATTGTTGCGACAAGGTGTGCTGAAGAACCGACCTCTCTGTGCTCTCCTTCTAGGTAATGAATTCCCTTCTGGTCACCAATCAGTGATCTGCGAGTACATCAGACCCTTTCCGATGTCTGGCGTGAAGCCAGAGCTCCTCCCTGGATGTCCAGCTGGCAGTGTGGGCCAAGACCAGCTCCCCGAGGTCAGTCAGTCTGCAGAGTTTGGGTCAAGTGGTGAGACTCTGCGTGAAGAGATTGACTTCTGGTGCCACACATCATCCAGTTGGCTTTTATTTTATTTAGAGTTACAGCCCCCTTGCGACCAACAAGCCAACGATTTAACACTAGCCTAATCACAGGACAATTTACAATGACTGTTTAACCTACTAACTGATACATCTTTAAACTGTGGGAGGAAACCGGAGCACCCGGAGGAAACCATCGTACAAACTCCTTAAAGACGTCGCTAGAATTGAACTCCAAACTCCGGACCGCCCCAGGTGGCGACAGTGTCGCGCTGACCCCTGCGCTAACATGGCGCCCAGAACATCTAATTCTCAGCTGCTTATTGTTGTCTGCCCGGTGCACTCTGGGAATTGGAACCCTGCTGAGTCTGCAGGTCATGTGATGCGCTAACCAGGGTAACGTCAACACCAAAAATCCCTCTGCTCCTTTCCACACCGGTCAGCCATCCTTCCCTCCCAACGCATTCTGTTCAGCCTCTGGATCGGGTGAGGGGGATCGAAGGGTACAGGGTCAGTGCAGGAATGAGGTGCTGAGGTCAGTCATTGACTCACGATCAGGCACGAGGACTTTTGCTAGTCAAGAGCCATGAGGTAACGTTGCAGCTCTGGTTAGGCCCACGCTTGGAGTATTGTGTTCAGCTCTGGTTGCCTCATTACAGGAAGGATGTGGAAGCTTTGGAGACGGTGCAGAGGAGATTTATGAGTGGCACAGCAGCATAGTGGTTAACATACATTTCCAGTGCCAGCCGTCTCCGATGGGGGTTCCATTCCTGCTGCTGTCTGTAAGGGGTTTCCTCCCACATTCTAAAGGCTTACAGGTTCGGGTTGGCGAGTTGCGGACACACTACGTTGGCCCTGGAAGAGCAGTGACACTTGCCGGCTGCTCCTCCTGGCACATCCTCGGGCTGAGTTGCCCGTTGACACAAACAATACAGCTCACTGTATGTTTTGATGTTTTTATTTTCACCGATTCGATATCCAGGATTGTTCTTGGCAATTTTTTGGACGGAAGTGCTTCTTCAGGCCTTCGAGAATAGAGGCTGAGTGAGTTAGGGCTTTTCTCTTTGGAACAAAGGAGGATGAGAGCTGACTTGATAGAGGCTTTCAAGATGATAAGATGCATTGATCGTGTGGAGAGCCAGAGACTTTTTCCCAGGGCGGAAATGGGTGATACAAGGGGGCAAAATTTTAAGGTGATTAGAAGAAAGTATTGGGGAGATGTCAAAGGTAAGTTTTACACAGAGAGTGGTGGGGGTGTGAAGTGCACTGCTGGGTGGGGACATTTAAGAGTCTCTTAGACAGGAACATGGATGATAGAAAAATGGAGCGCTTTGTGGGAGGGAAGGGTTGGAGTAGGTTTAAAGGTTGACACAACATTGTGAGACAAAGGACCTGTACTGGACTGTAGAGGAATAGTTCTGTTGAGGGAAGGGAAAATTTTGGGATCTCAGAAGAATGGTTCTGCTGAGGGAAGGGAAAGGTTTGGGGGTCTCAGTAGGACGGTTTCCACTGTAGGAAGGGAAGGCTTGAGGGTCTGGCTTTTGTCAGCTGGAACTGACTTTGTTTCCGTCTGTTCTCTGACAGCAGATGGATGTTGAACCCGACGGTGGCAATCCCAAAATGAAGTACACCGGGAGAGTCCGCCTGTGTATTGCCCGCTACAGGTAACCTGTGAAACTGTTGTGAGTGTGTGTGTGTGTGTGTGTGTGTGTGTGTGTTTGTATGTATGTACTACCCCGCAGAGTGTTATACGGCCAGCTACATCATGGTCAACGCTGAGCCAGAGGGCTGAAGAATCGCTATAAGGATCAGATGAAGAATGCTTTAAGGAAATAAGGAAGTGCAAGATCAGACCTGAGGACCTGGAGGATGTTGCTGCCGACCGTAACACTTGGTGACAGCTGTGTAGGGACGGGGTTCGTATTGTGGAGATGGAAAGAACAACCAGAAGACAGCAGAAGAGAACCAGGAGAAATGCAGCCATGGTTGCCATCACTACCACCACCACCACATATACATGTCCCACCTGCAATAGAGCTTGTGGGTCCAGGATAGGACTGTATAGTCATCAAAGATCTCACCGTTAAAGGAGTGGATGTCATCATCGGATTTCGATAGACAAACGAAGAGATGTATGTTGATGTGTGTGTGTGTGTGTTCATGTGTATGTATGTGTGCATGAGTATTTGTGCTTGCGTCTGAGTGAGTGAGTGTGTGTGTGTATATGTATACACATATACACAGTATATATGATCACACATTCTCCCTATGACCAGGTGACTCAGTTCCCTCACTGTGTCTGCAGGGAGCCCGTTTGGTGGGTCAGTTGGCCGTTGCAGAGGGTGGGGGGGTGAAACATATGATGGTTGAGTGAATGGGGGGGGCATTAGTTTACAAAAGAGGAGGGAGGGGGAGTGGAGGGTTTGACTTGAGCTTGCACTGTCTCAGTTGGCTGAAAAGGTCCCCTGTATTGTAGGCAAATATGATCAGTGCCCTCACCCACCACTACAGTACGGTGTGGCCCAGCTCAGCAGTGGTCAGCTGTCCAGCGATGACAGGAGGGGGGAAGAGCTGGTCAGGAAGCACTGTCCCTCCGAGCAGTGGTGCTCAGGAGGAGCTCTGCCTCACCCTGCTTCTTTGGGTCTGTGAGGACTCGGAAATCGGTATAATCCCAGGACAGGAGAAAGTGTGAAGTATTGGGTCGTTTCCCACAAACAGATTAAATTCCAGAGATACTGTACTGACTAGGTCCTTCCGGCCTCACTTTGAGCCGTACTACCCAGAAACTCCCGATTTGATCACCGGACAATTTTCAATGGCCAGTTAACCTACTGACCAAAATGTCTTTGGACTGTGGGAGTGAACTGGATCACCCGGAGGAAACCCACACTTCCACGGAGCGACTCCCTACAGCTGGTGTCGGAATTGAACACCTCACTCCGACGCCGAGCTTTAATAGTTTCGCGCCAATTGCTTCACGACCATGGGGCCCAAGCCTGGAAACTGACGCCTGCCTCTCTCTTTCTCTGAATCTAGTTATAACCCCTACAAGGGTCCAAATGAACATCCTGAGGCAGAACTCCCCCTCGTGGCTGGGAAGTACCTCTACGTTTATGGAGACATGGACGAAGATGGTTTCTACGAAGGTTTGTAGTGCATCGGGCTCCTGCTGGTCTGGGCCTAGCTACGGTCAGCTGGGAGCAGGAGGGGACAGACCCCACGGAAACCCCTCCCTCCAACTGTCTCAGGGTTGGTCTGGCCATTCGTACTGATTTCAGCCCAGGCTGTGCGTGGGACACAGTGGGATGCCCCATGCATGCTGGTGCTGGTCAGTGAATGGCAGACTGTGCACCATAGGTCACCTCAGATTCAGAATCAGGTTTATGTTGTGAAATTTGTTATTTTGCGGCAGCAGACCATCGTAATACATAATAATAAAAAAATCTGTAAATTACAATAAGATATAGATAGATAGATATAAAATTAAATAAGTAGTGCAAAAATAGAGCAAAAAATAGTGAGGTAGTGTTCATGGGTTCATTGTCTGTTCAGAGTCTGATCTTCAGAAATTCAGAACTCCTCCCCTCAGAAGCCTCTGGCAAAAGTTACACATCTTCGACCTCTCCTGGCTTGGTTAGTCCTTCTTGGGTTCAGGTCAGGTCAAGCGTGACTTGGCTCAGAATCAGAGTCAGGATTATTATCACTGGCTTGATGTGAAACGTCATGGTGTAACACAAAAAAAAATCACTATAAATTACAAAAATAGATCGTGCAAAAAAAATGAATAGCAAGGTAACATTCAGGGGTTGAATGTCTATTCGGAGATCTGATAATGGAGGGAAGCTGCTGCTCCTGAGTCCTCTCAGGCTCCTGTACCTCCTGCTTGATAGTTGTGACAAGAAGCCCATAAAAGGGAAGCGGGAGGGAAAAATGTTTCAACTGGAAGGAGAAATCAATATTCATGCCATCAGGTTGGAGGTTACCCAGATGGAATATAAGGTGCTAAGATGAGGCCACCCCTCTCTCCCCTTCCTCCATTTACCACCCTGATATTTTACCACTTCTCACCTGCTTGTCACCTACCCCTGGGCGTCCTCCTCCTTCCCTTTCTCCTATGGTCCGCTCTCCTCTCCTATTAGATTCCTTCCTCTCCAGCCATTCACCTTTCCCACCCACCTGGCTTCACCCATCACCTTCCAGCCAACCACCTTTCCCTCCCCCCACCTTTTCATTCTGCCATCTTCCCCCTTCATTCTCAGTCCTGATATAGGGTCTCAGCCCAAAACATGATTATTTATTCACTTCTGTAGACGCTGCCTGACCTACTATGTTCCTCCCCCAGGGCAGTTTGAGTATACTGTATATATAAAGGTAGAATTTTTAGGGTTTGTGGGGACTACAGCTGGCACCTTGAACCGGGCTCTGTGGTGGGAAGTTGGGGACAGAACATGGGGTTGTAAGAGTGGGGATTCACACGGAGTGTGGGAAGTGTAGAGTTGGGGATGTGGGGAGATGTTGAGGTGTGGATGACCACGGGGTGTGTGGGGAGATGTTGAGTCTGGATGACCACTGGGGATGTGGGGAGATGTTGAGGTGTGGATGACCACTGGGGGTGTGGGCAGATGTTGAGGTGTGGATGACCACTGGGGGTGTGGGGAGATGTTGAGTCTGGATGACCACGGGGTGTGTGGGGAGATGTTGAGTCTGGATGACCACTGGGGATGTGGGGAGATGTTGAGGTGTGGATGACCACTGGGGGTGTGGGGAGATGTTGAGGTGTGGATGACCACTGGGGGTGTGGGCAGATGTTGAGTCTGGATGACCACTGGGGATGTGGGGAGATGTTGAGGTATGGATGACCACGGGGGGTGTGGGGAGATGTTGAGTCTGGATGACCACTGGGGGTGTGGGGAGATGTTGAGGTGTGGATGACCACGGGGTGTGTGGGGAGATGTTGAGGTGTGGATGACCACGGGGTGTGTGGGGAGATGTTGAGATATGGATGACCACTGGGGGTGTGGGGAGATGTTGAGTCTGGATGACCACTGGGGGTGTGGGGAGATGTTGAGGTATGGATGACCACGGGGGGTGTGGGGAGATGTTGAGTCTGGATGACCACGGGGGGTGTGGGGAGATGTTGAGTCTGGATGACCACGGGGTGTGTGGGGAGATGTTGAGGTGTGGATGACCACTGGGGGTGTGGGGAGATGTTGAGGTATGGATGACCACTGGGTGTGTGGGGAGATGTTGAGTCTGGATGACCACTGGGGGTGTGGGGAGATATTGAGTCTGGATGACCACTGGGGGTGTGGGGAGATGTTGAGTCTGGATGACCACTGGGGGTGTGGGCAGATGTTGAGGTGTGGATGACCACTGGGGGTGTGGGGAGATGTTGAGGTATGGATGACCACTGGGGGTGTGGGGAGATGTTGAGTCTGGATGACCACTGGGTGTGTGGGGAGATGTAGAGTCTGGATGACCACTGGGGGTGTGGGCAGATGTTGAGGTATGGATGACCACTGGGGGTGCGGGCAGATGTTGAGGTATGGATAACCACTGGGGGTGTGGGCAGATGTTGAGGTATGGATGACCACTGTGGGTGTGGGGAGATGTTGAGTCTGGATGACCACTGGGGGTGTGGGGAGATGTTGAGTCTGGATGACTACAGGGGGTGTGGGGAGATGTTGAGGTGTGGATGACCACTGGGTGTGTGGGCAGATGTTGAGGTATGGATGACCACTGGGTGTGTGGGGAGATGTTGAGTCTGGATGACCACAGGGGGTGTGGGGAGATGTTGAGGTATGGATGACCACTGGGGGTGTGGGGAGATGTTGAGGTGTGGATGACCACTGGGTGTGTGGGGAGATGTTGAGTCTGGATGACCACTGGGGGTGTGGGGAGATGTTGAGGTATGGATGACCACTGGGGGTGTGGGGAGATGTTGAGTCTGGATGACCACTGGGGGTGTGGGGAGATGTTGAGGTATGGATGACCACTGGGGGTGTGGGGAGATGTTGAGGTGTGGATGACCACTGGGGGTGTGGGGAGATGTTGAGGTGTGGATGACCACTGGGTGTGTGGGGAGATGTTGAGTCTGGATGACCACTGGGGGTGTGGGGAGATGTTGAGGTGTGGATGACCACTGGGGGTGTGGGGAGATGTTGAGGTGTGGATGACCACTGGGGGTGTGGGCAGATGTTGAGGTATGGATGACCACTGGGGGTGTGGGGAGATGTTGAGGTGTGGATGACCACTGGGGGTGTGGGGAGATGTTGAGGTGTGGATGACCATGGGGGGTGTGGGGAGATGTTGAGGTATGGATGACCACGGGGGGTGTGGGGAGATGTTGAGGTGTGGATGACCACGGGGGGTGTGGGGAGATGTTGAGTCTGGATGACCACTGGGGGTGTGGGGAGATGTTGAGGTGTGGATGACCACTGGGGGTGTGGGGAGATGTTGAGTCTGGATGACCACTGGGGGTGTGAGGAGATGTTGAGTCTGGATGAACCCTGGAAGTGTGGGTGTCCCCTGGATGTGCAGGGTGTCGTTGTGGTGTTGGATGACTCTGGGGGTGTAGGGGTTCTGAGATCGTTCTGGAACGCAAGTCATGTTCCCTGCCTCCACAGGGGAGTTGATGGATGGTCGCCGAGGCCTGGTCCCTTCAAACTTTGTGGCCTTGCTGCAGGACGAGGACCTGCTCACCCACCCTGCGGACATAGAGCTGGATAGTAACCTGCCAAACTCTGACATGAACCATGTGGACCTCCATCTCCACAGTGACCCCGCGCCGCCGAACGTCAAAGCGGACGGGTCGTTGCTGAATCAACCCCCGGTGCAGATGTATAACAACAGCCCAGGGGTGCTGGACGTCAGCATCGATGAGATCGGCGAAGACATCGTGCCTTATCCCCGGAAGATTAGCCTGATTAAACAACTGGGCAGGACGGTGATCGTTGGCTGGGAGCCAGCGTCTGTGCCCTCCAGTTGGGGGACCGTACTTAGCTACAATGTCCTGGTCGACAAAGAGGTGCGGACTAACATCCCCGCAGGAGGCAGGACTAAGGCGCTAATCGAGAAACTCAACCTAGCCAACTTCACCTACCGCATCTCCGTCCAGAGCGTGACGGACCGTGGCACCTCAGATGAGCTAAGGTGCACTCTGCTGGTGGGCAAGGACGTGTGCGTGGCCCCCTCCCACCTGAGGGTTGACAACATCTCGCAGACGACAGCCGAGGTCTCCTGGCAGCCCAGCAACAGTAACTACAGCCACACCATCTTCCTCAATGGGGAGGAGTTCGACGTGGTCGGGGCCGCCAGCTACAAGTACCAGTTCTTCAACCTGCGGCCCTGCATGACGTGCACCGTGAAGGCAGTGGCCGAACCTCACCAGGTGCCCTGGCAGCTGCCCCTCGAACAGCGTCAGCACCGCGAGGGCACCGTGGAATTCTGCACCCTGCCCACAGGTACGACACGCGTCCCCCACCCTCCCATGCATTGACCATCAAGGATAAACATACGGAAAGGTGCCAGAAAAGGGCCAGTGACGTCGTGAAGGATCCCACCCACCCAACTCATGGACTGTTTGTCCCACTCCCATCAGGGAGGAGGCTGTGTAGCATCCACACCAGGACCACCAGACTCAAAAAACGTTTCCCCAAGCAGTAAGGCTGATCAACACCTCCACCCACTAACCCACCCCTCCACACCCCCAGCACCACTACTTTATCATTTCCTGTCAGAGTTGCCTAACGTACAGACACTCCTGTGTCCAGCATCACTTTATGGACATACAGTCAATCTCCATATATAAGCAATCTTATGCATTTTATATTTATTGTGCTGTTTTATTATTGTGTTCTTTATCTTATCGTGTTTTTTGTGCTGCATCAGATCCACAGTAATAATTATTATGCCCTCCTTTACACTTGTGAACTGGAAATGACGTTAAACAATCTTGATGTGAATTTTGACACCTCCTCACTGGCTCAGGGGGTAGCCCACCTGCACAGTCCCGGGGAGATCCCATTCACTGCCCCAAGATTGGGGAACCTTTGGAACTGGACCTGATCACCCAGGTTACTGGGGAAGATTTCCAAGAGATGACCTTTTGTTAATTTTGACTCCAAATGTCTCCTGACTCCGACCACAGCCATCCTCTCACCCTGACCATGGCTGACCCCTGACCCTGAACATGACCCCTCCCAGTGCCCACCCAGTGATGCTGTCCTCAACTACCAGACTCTCAGGTGAGGAACAACAGCCTTTTTAACAACTCTCCATTTCACTGTGATTCAGCCCAGAGGTCACACGGGTTTTAGTGAAAAACGCTGCTCTACCGGCGGTCACAGCTGCATTTCCATAGCACCCCTCACCCAGTGAAACTCTCCCATGTTGCTTCACAGCACATTAATAAGAACAGACGCTTCCCTTCCACAAGGGAATTCCTGCAAGGGAGCAGGCTTTGGGCGTGGCTTCTATCCCTCAGTGGGGTTGTGATGGGGTTTGGAGTGGTTGGGTTTTGGTGGGATTGGAGTGCAGTGGATGGGGTGACTTTGGGTGGTGTTGAAGTGGAGTGGGTGGGGTTGGGCAGGGGAAGGAGTGGAGTGGGGGGGTTGGAAGAGGAGTGGGTGGGTTGGATGGGGGTTGGAGTGGAGTGGTTGGGTTTTGGTGGGATTGGAGTGCAGTGGATGGGGTGACTTTGGGTGGTGTTGAAGTGGAGTGGGTGGGGTTGGGCAGGGGAAGGAGTGGAGTGGGGGGGTTGGAAGAGGAGTGGGTGGGTTGGATGGGGGTTGGAGTGGAGTGGTTGGGTTTTGGTGGGATTGGAGTGCAGTGGATGGGGTGACTTTGGGTGGTGTTGAAGTGGAGTGGGTGGGGTTGGGCAGGGGAAGGAGTGGAGTGGGGGGGTTGGAAGAGGAGTGGGTGGGTTGGATGGGGGTTGGAGTGGAGTGGTTGGGTTTTGGTGGGATTGGAGTGCAGTGGATGGGGTGACTTTGGGTGGTGTTGAAGTGGAGTGGCTGGGTTGGATGGGGGTTGGAGTGGAGTGGTTGGGTTTTGGTGGGATTGGAGTGCAGTGGATGGGGTGACTTTGGGTGGTGTTGAAGTGGAGTGGGTGGGTTGGATGGGGGTTGGAGTGGAGTGGTTGGGTTTTGGTGGGATTGGAGTGCAGTGGATGGGGTGACTTTGGGTGGTGTTGAAGTGGAGTGGGTGGGGTTGGGCAGGGGAAGGAGTGGAGTGGGTGGGGTTTGGAGAGGAGTGGGTGGGTTGGGTGGTGTTTGGAGAGGAGTGGTTGGGTTTTGGTGGGATTGGAGTGCAGTGGATGGGGTGACTTTGGGTGGTGTTGAAGTGGAGTGGGTGGGGTTGGGCAGGGGAAGGAGTGGAGTGGGGGGGTTGGAAGAGGAGTGGGTGGGTTGGATGGGGGTTGGAGTGGAGTGGTTGGGTTTTGGTGGGATTGGAGTGCAGTGGATGGGGTGACTTTGGGTGGTGTTGAAGTGGAGTGGGTGGGGTTGGGCAGGGGAAGGAGTGGAGTGGGGGGTTGGAAGAGGAGTGGGTGGGTTGGATGGGGGTTGGAGTGGAGTGGTTGGGTTTTGGTGGGATTGGAGTGCAGTGGATGGGGTGACTTTGGGTGGTGTTGAAGTGGAGTGGGTGGGGTTGGGCAGGGGAAGGAGTGGAGTGGGGGGGGTTGGAAGAGGAGTGGGTGGGTTGGATGGGGTTGGAGTGGAGTGGTTGGGTTTTGGTGGGATTGGAGTGCAGTGGATGGGGTGACTTTGGGTGGTGTTGAAGTGGAGTGGGTGGGTTGGATGGGGGTTGGAGTGGAGTGGTTGGGTTTTGGTGGGATTGGAGTGCAGTGGATGGGGTGACTTTGGGTGGTGTTGAAGTGGAGTGGGTGGGGTTGGGCAGGGGAAGGAGTGGAGTGGGTGGGGTTTGGAGAGGAGTGGGTGGGTTGGGTGGTGTTTGGAGAGGAGTGGTTGGGTTTTGGTGGGATTGGAGTGCAGTGGATGGGGTGACTTTGGGTGGTGTTGAAGTGGAGTGGGTGGGGTTGGGCAGGGGAAGGAGTGGAGTGGGTGGGGTTTGGAGAGGAGTGGGTGGGTTGGGTGGTGTTTGGAGAGGAGTGGTTGGGTTTTGGTGGGATTGGAGTGCAGTGGATGGGGTGACTTTGGGTGGTGTTGAAGTGGAGTGGGTGGGGTTGGGCAGGGGAAGGAGTGGAGTGGGGGGGTTGGAAGAGGAGTGGGTGGGTTGGATGGGGGTTGGAGTGGAGTGGTTGGGTTTTGGTGGGATTGGAGTGCAGTGGATGGGGTGACTTTGGGTGGTGTTGAAGTGGAGTGGGTGGGGTTGGGCAGGGGAAGGAGTGGAGTGGGGGGTTGGAAGAGGAGTGGGTGGGTTGGATGGGGGTTGGAGTGGAGTGGTTGGGTTTTGGTGGGATTGGAGTGCAGTGGATGGGGTGACTTTGGGTGGTGTTGAAGTGGAGTGGGTGGGGTTGGGCAGGGGAAGGAGTGGAGTGGGGGGGTTGGAAGAGGAGTGGGTGGGTTGGATGGGGTTGGAGTGGAGTGGTTGGGTTTTGGTGGGATTGGAGTGCAGTGGATGGGGTGACTTTGGGTGGTGTTGAAGTGGAGTGGGTGGGTTGGATGGGGGTTGGAGTGGAGTGGTTGGGTTTTGGTGGGATTGGAGTGCAGTGGATGGGGTGACTTTGGGTGGTGTTGAAGTGGAGTGGGTGGGGTTGGGCAGGGGAAGGAGTGGAGTGGGTGGGGTTTGGAGAGGAGTGGGTGGGTTGGGTGGTGTTTGGAGAGGAGTGGTTGGGTTTTGGTGGGATTGGAGTGCAGTGGATGGGGTGACTTTGGGTGGTGTTGAAGTGGAGTGGGTGGGGTTGGGCAGGGGAAGGAGTGGAGTGGGTGGGGTTTGGAGAGGAGTGGGTGGGTTTTGGTGGGATTGGAGTGCAGTGGATGGGGTGACTTTGGGTGGTGTTGAAGTGGAGTGGGTGGGGTTGGGCAGGGGAAGGAGTGGAGTGGGTGGGGTTTGGAGAGGAGTGGGTGGGTTTTGGTGGGATTGGAGTGCAGTGGATGGGGTGACTTTGGGTGGTGTTGAAGTGGAGTGGGTGGGGTTGGGCAGGGGAAGGAGTGGAGTGGGTGGGGGTTGGAGTGGAGTGGGAAGGGGTTTGGTGGGGGCAGAGGTGCATTGGGTCATGTTAGGTGGGGCTTGGATCGCTGATGATGCAGGCTTGAATGGAAGGTGTTGTAAGGGGTTTGGAGTGGAGTGAGTGGGGTAGGGTTGAAGTGGTGTTAGAATGTGTTGGAGTGTAGTAGTTGAGGTTGGATGGGGGTTGGAGTGGAGTGGTTGGGTTTTGGTGGGATTGGAGTGGAGTGGATGGGGTGACATTGGGTGGTGTTGAAGTGGAGTGGGTGGGATTGGGTGGGGTTTGGAGATGAGTGGGTGGGTTTGGAGTGGAGTGAGTGGGGTAGGGTTGAAGAGGTGTTAGGTCGTGTTGGAGTGGAGTGGTTGAGGTTGGATGGGGGTTGGAGTGCAGTGGGTCACGTTGGTGGGGTTTGGATTGGAGGTGGTTGAGTAGGTGGAGATGAGGATTGTGGTCAGGATTGGGATGGGGTCTGGGGTTGTCGGTGGGGTTGAGATAGCTCAGCATAGTGTCTTGGGATTGTGGTCTTCGTTGGATTGGGTTTAGTAGTAGGGTTGGTGTTGGTCCAGGGTTCAGGTTGATGGTATGATGGGATGGAGATTGTGGACAGGGTTGGGTTTGAGGTTCAGTGTGTAGTGCTTTGGGTTTGGTATGGAGTTGGAGGTTGAAAGTGAGACAGTCAGTGTAGTGGCGGGGGTTGTGGTCAGGGTTGGATTTGGAGTTGAGGGTGTGACAGATCAGTTTTGGGGTTGTTGGTGGGTTTGAGATGAGTGGATGGGGATTGTGGTCAAGATTGGAATTGGGTGTGGTTCAGAGTGTAGTGAGTGGGGTAGGTGTGCCATGGAGTGGAGTTTGGCAGGAGGTTTGATTATGGTTCAGATTTGGGGTTGAGGGTGGAGTTGGTTTGGTGAATGGTCAGACATCGAGTTGAGTTTGGCGTTGAGGGGTGGTGTAGTGAATGGGTGTTGTATTCGGGATCAGGTTTGGATGGTCAGGATTGGTGTTTGGTTTGGGACTGAGGGTGTGGTGCATCAGAGTGTAGTGAATGGGGTAGGTGGGCCAGTTTTAGAGTTGAGGGTAGAGTAGACTTGACGCTGGCTCAGGGTTGGGTTTGAGTTTGAGGGTGGGATTCGGATGACCCTCTGTAGTAGATGGGGTTTGCGGTCAGGATTGGGGGTTATCCTGTTCAGTAACCCCTGACTTCTGTGCTCAGGACCCCCTGCACCCCCTCAGGATGTGACAGTGCAGGTTGGCATGACCCCAGGAACCCTGCAGATTAACTGGAAGCCCCCTCCCCTCACCTCAACGGGGACCTCCAATGGAGCCCGAGTCACCGGCTACAGCGTCTGCGCCAAGGGCCAGAAGGTAAACCCCGGATGCTCCGTTCAGGAGAGGGGCGTCCCCGGGTTGGGAGGGGATGGGATGGGGAGAGGGGTAGATGAACAGGGTGGGGATGTCCAACACTGAGGATATTCTCAGCTCAAGATATTTCCTCACCAACCTCTTTACATTCCCCACTTGAATCCTCCCTGCCTCTCCATTCCTGCCCCTCTCCGCCATTTCCTTGCACCCATCCCACCCGTCTCCCCGCTTCTGCACCTCTCCATCTTCTCACACCCATCTCCCCTGCACTGCGATTGCTCACACCATTTTCTCACTCCCCCTCTGCCCCCATCTCCCCCATTTCCACGTGATTGCCTCTTCCCATCATGCTGATTGCTTTGGGGGTCTCTGCCTGGGAATGTTGCTGTTTTTGTGTTGTGACCCCAGGTTGCAGAAGTGAAGATGGCCACGGCAGAGAGCGTCATCGTAGATTACCTGCGGATACAGAACTTGGAGACCAGGGAGATCATTGTGCGGACGGTGTCGGCACAGGGAGAGTCCGAGGACTCGTGTGCTGCTGCGATCCCGGCCGAGCTGCTGGGGTCTTGCCTGCCTCGCGCCCCCGCCAGACCCCAGCCGCCACCGAGTGCCAAAGTGCCCGATACCAAAGAGCAGCCACTAGGCCCAGTGCCGCAGAGCGATGGGCCATGGGAGCCAGTGCCCACCCCACCTCAGCTCCACAGATCATCGTTGGAGCCCACTGTGCCCGGCTACGCCAACCGGAGCGGCAGTGCCAGGTCACCGTCACCGCAGAGAATCCTGCCGCAGCCCCAGGGAGCACCGATCTCAAACAGCATGGCAAAAGCGATGGCTCGAGAGGCGGCCGAGCGCATCACAGAGAGCAACAAGGTGAACCCCTCTCCTTACTCACACCACACACTGACCGTACCCCATTCTCTAAAGGGTAACCCTTCCTGTGTCTGTGGTTAGGCCCAAATTAAATGTTGACCAATGTGAGGAGCAGAGACTGTGTACCTGATGAATATTTGCTCATTCCCTGGGTTCCAATGCCTCGATTCGGCCCATCCCTGCCACACCACAGCTGTCCGGCACCTTCAAGACTTCGTAAGACATAGGAGCAGAATAAGCCATTGAATCATGGCTGATCCTTTTTTACCTCCACCTCAGCCCCACTCCTGGCCTTCTCCCCGTAACCTTTGATGCCACGGCCAGTCAAGAACCCATCAATCTCTACTTTAAATGGATCCAGTGACCTGGCTTCCACAGCTGCTTGTGGTAACAAATTCCACAAATTCACCACCCTCTGGCAAAAGAAATTTCTCTGCATCTCTGGTTTAAATAGATGCCCCTCTATCCTGAGGCTGTGCCCTCTTGTCCTAGACTCCATGGGAAACATCCTTTCCACATCTATTCTGTCTAGGTCTTTCAACATTCAAAAGGTTTCAATGAGATCCCCCTCTTGTCCTTCTAAATTCCAGCGAGTACAGGCCCAGAGCCATCAAACATTCCTCACATGATAACCCTTTCACTCCCAAAATCCTCCTTGTGAACATCTTCTGGACCCCCTCCAATACCAGCACATCTTTTCTTAGACAAGGAGCCCAAAACTGTTCACAATACTCAAGGTGAGGCCTCACCATTGCCTCATAAAGCTTCAGTGTTATATCCCTGCTCTTGTATTCTAGACCTCTTGAAATGAATGCTAACATTGCATTTGCCTTCCTCACCACCGACTCAACCTGCAAGTTAACTCACTTGAAAAGAATTTTCCATGTGTTACTTCAGAACCCTTTGTATTTGTCCTTTGTTTTGGTGAGGCAGTGAAGAAAAGTTAAAGATTATATTTAATTAACATAACATGAGAAATAGGAGCAGGAGTAGGCCATCTGGCCCATCGAGCCTGCTCTGCCATTCAATAAGATCATGGCTGATCTGACCATGAACTCATCTCCACCTACCTGCCTTTTCCCCATAATCCTTAATTCCTCTACTGTACAAAAATCCATCCAACTTTGTTTTAAATATATTTTCTGAGGCAGCCTCCACTGCTTCATTGGGCAGAGAATTCCACAGATTCACCGCTCCCTGGGAAAAGCGGTTCCTCCTCATCTCTGTCCTAAATCTACTCCCCCAAATCTTGAGGCTACGTCCCTTAGTTCTAGTCTCACCTACCAGTGCAAACAACTTTCCTGCCTCTATCTTATCTATCCCTTTCATAACTTTATATGTTTCTACAAGATCCCCTCTCATTCGTACAGTGAGATATGTCGTTTGTGCCAATGACCAACGCAGTCCGAGGATGTGCCAAGGGCAGCCCACATGTCACTGTGCCTCCGATGCCAATGTACCATTTCCCCAACACACTAATCCTAACGTGGGCATCTTGACCCTGGTGCTTGCTGGTGATGAGCTCTCTGCCTGCGACTGACCATTCGGCCCATCATTTTCAGGCTGAGAAAAGGAGCGCATTCAGCCAGAGGAGCAACACCTTCCAGCAGGAGAACTCAGACGAGGAGGAGGAGGAGGATTACGATGCCCACAGCATCAAGAGGCCCGGTGCGTCCGTGGACGAGTTTCTGAGGCGTTCTGAGCTGGGCAGACAGGTGAGTGCTCGCAGATCATTTCAGATCCTTTCCTTCCATAGGTGTCGGAGACCCTGCAGCTGCTGAAGACCCGAAATAGAGTGAAAAAATATGCAGGGAAAACACTCGGCGGGTCAGGTAGCAGCCGCGGAGAAAGAGTGTGAAAACAGAGATTCTGCAGATGCTGGAAATCTTGAGCAACAAACACAAAATGCTGGAGGAACTCAACAGGTCGGGCAGCACCTGTGGAAATTAATAAACAGTCAACATATCGGGCTGGGACCTTTCACCAAGCTCTGTTCTTACTCTGCTGGCATGGACTTGCCGAGTTCCTTCAGAATTTTGTGTGTGTTTCATTGTATTTCCAGCATTTGCAGAATCTCTTGTATTTATGGCCTGGATGGTTGGGGGCGGGGGGAGTATCCCTGATGCCTGATGATAGATGCTGCTTTCTTATTTGTTGAGATACAGCACGGAACAGGCCCTGCCAGCCCCTCGATCCACATTGCCCAGCAATCCCCCAGTTTAAGGCTAACCAAACTGGTGTTTGAATGCCAAGCCGTGATGTAACCAGTTAGAACATTCTCCGTTACAGATGTTTGCGAGAGTTTTTGGTGACATGGCAAATCTACTCAAGCTTCTAAGAAAGAAGATGGCTTCTTTCTGCTGGCCCACGCAGTAGGTGCTGGTCCCAGGATTTCCCGAGCTGGTCTCTCCCCATGTTTATTTATTTAGAGATACAGTGTAGAACAGGCCCTTCTGGCCCACCGACATGTGCTACCCAGTGCCTACCTATTTAATCCCTGGTCTAACCACGGGACAATTTACAATGATCAGTTAATCTACAAACCGGTGTGACTTTGGAGAGAGTTCACCAAAATGATTCCGGCATCGTCATACAAGGAGAGCTTGCTGGCTCTGAGCCTCTACTCACTGGAGTTCCAGGGAATGAGGGGTGACCTTACTGAAACCCAGCAAACGCTGAAATGCCTCAATAGAGTGAATGTGAAAAGGGTTTTTCCTATGGTGGAAAGTCTTAAGACCTCAGTATAGAGGGGCGTCCTTTTAGAACGGAGAGGAGGAGGAATTTCTTTAGCCAGAGGGTGGTGAATCTGTGCAATTCATTGCCACTGGAGGCTGTCTTTGGGTATATTTAAGGCAGCGGTTGATAGATTTTTGATTAGTCAGGAAGAAGGCAGGAGACCGGGACTGAGAGGGAAATGGATCAGCCATGATGAAATGGCAGAGCAGACTCGATGGGCCAAATGGCCTAATTCTGCTCCTGTACCTCGTGGTCTTGTGGAAAAGCTGTTGCACTGGGGCAGTTCCGGCCTCTCGATCTCAGAACTACAGGTCCAGTGGCATGACTAGTCATCACAACTGGAGTCTTCCTTGGTCCATGGGAGGAAACCCATGCAGTAATGAGGAGGAGCACACAAACTTTCTTATAGAGGATGCAGGAATAAAACTTTGGAATCTGACACCCTGAGCTGTAACAGCACCTTGCCCAATGCTGAGGAACCTGGGGCGTGTTGGACATCACGATGCGGGGGGTGGGCGATTGATGCACCCCTGTGAACCGTCACTCTCCTGCTTCTCGTTTGTCGGCAGCACTATGGGCACGCAGACAGCTACCACTCGGAGAGCAGTCGGGGATCTGACCTTTCCGACATCATGGAGGAGGACGAGGAGGAGCTCTACTCGGAGATGCTGTTGGATGAGGGTGGTAGGAGAAGGCACAGTGCGACTTCACACACCGCCCTGAAGGTAAGCCCAGCCCACGCGAGGCCGTGCGCCAACCCGGCCCGTCGCCGACAGCGGTTCGGAGCCCAGAACCACCGGGCTGCACGCCCACCGCACCCCTGCTGTGCCCTCGGGCCGCGGAAGTAGACACACCCGTCAGGCAGCACCCAAGGAGAGAGAAGCAGAAACCACGTCTCAGGCTGAACACCCTTCAGCAGAGCCCAGGCAAAGAAGCTGTCAGTTTAGCTGACAGAGACGTTGGAGGGGGAACAGTGGGTGGGATGCAGGTGAAAGGGTGCCCAGTAAAACGGGCAGTGAGACCCCCTACCCAGTCCGACCCCACCAGATCGCCCAGTCCCCAGTGGGCACTGCTGAGGTGCACAGTCCAATCCCATGAGATCGTCCAATCCCCAATCAGTACTGCCGTGGTTCACAGTCCAATGCCACAAGATCACCCAGTGTCGGGACCTCCCCCATTTCCCGGGGTCCCGGAGTGCAGCCGGCCCGGTGACTCCGGGCTTTGGGTGGGCGCTCGGCTCCCTCCTGTCTTGTTACCATCCGCTTGCTTTGTGCTAACACATTGGTCTGCCTGCCTCATTCAACAGCCGGGAGTGGTGGGGAGGGGGTCGTGGGGGGTCTGGTGGGTGGGTGTTTGTGTCCAGCTCGCAACCCTCAGTGTTTCAGTAGCGTCTCAGCTATGACCTTATTGTTTAACAGACTGCCCGTGTGAAGCATGCTGCCTCCTGGCCGGGGCGGGCTGTAGGCTCTCCCTCCCCACCACCGGCCCCGGAAACTAACTCTTGTCTTTATTTTCTTTTCTTCATTCACTGTTTCCCGCGCTCTCGATTGCTGTTTAACCACCGCTTGTAGCTGTGCTGTGAGAGTGAGATTGTCGGCGGGGCTCAGACTGGCGCCGCCCCACACGCCAACAAACTCCGCATTATTCCCGAGGAAGCGGGCAGGCAGCTGACCCTCCACCCGGCGCCAGGGGGGCAGCGGCGAGACCCCGAGCCGGAGCGGAGACCCCGGGCCCGGTCCGCCTCCAGCGTGGCTCACCTGCTGTGGGAGGACGAGTGGCGGAGGAGCTCGGACGGCGGCCTGGACTGTGGGGGCCGGCGGGAGGCGCCCGGACCCGCAGCCCGTCAGCAGCGCAGCCCAGGCGCCTGTGGGACCCCCGCCCAGATCCGGCGCCGAGCCTCCCTGCAGAGGCAGGTCAGCGTGGAAGAGGATTCCTTCAGTGAGGGCGCTTCGGACGGAAGGGGCACGTCGGCGGCAGCCGGTACCTGTAGAGATGTCGCAGGACGGCAGAAGCAGTCTGGCCGGATGGCGAAATTACCAACAAGTAACACTAGTAAACCAAATCCAAATGCAGTTACTGTTTGTGTCCTGAGGGACAAAGAGAGACCGCTGGTGTGTGGACTATAAATCCTCTTCCACCTGCTTGCCAATCAGTCTCATTAATTACCCCTTCACGGTTTCGTCCGCTTCTTTTTTACCTTTCCTCTACAGCCTGTCTCTTGGTTAATTTCTGTCTGCCTGGCTCCATCAGTGACAGAAACATTTTGTGACCGCTTTTCGTTTGCTTTGCTCAGGACCTCGTCCTCCCAGGGTTTATTTCTGCGCATCGCTGCTACCCTTGGTTTGACCAGCCCCCCCTCCCCCCCGTAGACTAGAATTTTGCCCAAGTAGACTTTTCTTTTCGTTTCTTCGCCGTGGAGCAGGTTGCCGGCGTCCCCAATCACACCCCCCTCTTCTGTGTGGCTTTCTTACCCCCTCAGATGCTCGGCAACTCCTCGGGGTCGTGCCGCCTGTCGGACAGGATGGACCACGCAGGCCGGAGGGCTTCGCATGGCGGTACTGGTCAGCGGGCCAGACCGATGACAGTGCCTTCCATAGGTGAGTGAGGGGCAAATAGGCATCCACACTTCCCTCTGCCAGCAATCTCAAAGACCCAGACGGTATAGGCCCTTCAGCCATCGATACTGCGATAACCCACTCCAAGATCAACCTACATAACCCTCCATTTTTCTAACATCCACGTGCCTCTCCGCGAGTTTCTTAGCTATCCATATAAATGTACAAATACCCGGCACGGGAGCACAGCGCTTTACGGTACAGGCGACCCAGGTTCAATTCCCGTCGCTGCCTGTAAGGACTTTGAATATTCTTCCCGTGACCGTGTGGGTAGGTTAATCGGTGTTTAGGCTTGGATTAAATTGGGGAGCTGCTCAGAGGGTAGGCTGAGGGGTTGGGGGGGGGGGCTTTACCACACTGTATCTCAATAAATAAAGTATTTACCTCTGCACCACCCCTGGCAGTGCATTCCGCTCTGTGTTAAGAACACCTACCTCTGACATCTCTCCCCCCCCCCACCCCCACTTCCCTCCAATCAACTTAAAACTTTTCCAAGATTCAAAGTACATTTATTATGAAAGTACGTTACAGAATACAGCCCTGAGATTCAGCCTCCCTCAGGCGGCCACGGAACAAAGAAACACCATGGAACCTATCAAGAAAACATCCAACACCCAACAGGCAAAAAAAAAACCGCGCAAGCGTCAAAAGATGAACGAAAAATACACAGAATATAAAACATCAAGCCACAGAGTCCTTGAAACAGTCTAGCAAGGTCTAGTTTAGTTCATTTCCACCCTGGGAAAAAGCCTTTGGCTGTTCACGCGATTGATGACGCTTGTCGTCTTGTACACCTCTATCAAGTCACCTTTCACCCTCCTTCGGTGCAAAGAGAAACGCCTTAGATTGCTCAGCCTCTCCACATAAGGCGTGCTCTCTAATTCAGGCAGCACTCTGGTAAATCTCCTCTGCACCTTCTTTAAAGATTCCGTATCCTTCTTGTAGTGAGACGACCAGAACTGAACACAACACTCCAAGTGTGGTCTAAGCAGTTTTATAGAGCCGCGGTACCTCATGGCTTGAACTCAATCCCCGACCAGTGGAGGCCAACACACCATATTGCCATCTTAATTGCCCTATCAACTTACACAGCAACTGATGGAGGTGGATCCCAGAATCCTACCATTAACCCTGCGCTCAAACTGACAAATCACTTCACACTTCTCCGGATTGAGCTCCATCTGCCACATTCAACCCAGCTCTGCAACCTTCCACCTCAGGGGTTCCCAGCTATTTCCGAGTCATGGACCCCTACCATTAACCAAGGAGACCGTGGACCCGTTCTACACTACCCCACAATATCACCAACCATTACACTTCCACTTCCTCATCCAAACCATTTATAAAAATCAGGAAGAGCAGGGGTTCCAGGACAGATCCGTGAGCAACATCACTGGTCACTGAGCTCCAGGCAGAATATACTCCATCTACTACCACCCTCTGCCTCCTGTGGACATGCCAATTCCGAATCCACTCGGCCAAGTTTCCCTGGATCCCATGCTTCCTGACCTTATGAATGGGGAAACTTGTCAGACACCCTACCCACCCAATCCAAAGACACAACAGCTACTGCTCTATCCTTATCCATTTGCTTCCTCACTTTCTCAAAAAAGTCAGTCAGACTTGTGAGGCTGCCCCGAGTAAAATGCTGGTAAATCCTGTCTCTAAAAACCTTCCCCCAATAGTTCTTCCTTCAGTTGAATGGTCCTCGAATCAGGATCTCGTTTAATATCACCAGCATATGTCATGAGATTTGTTGTCTTTGTGGCAGCTACACATAATAATAGAAGAAACTGTGAGTTACAGTATATATATAGAATTAAATAAGTAATGGAAAAAAAATAAAAAAAAGTGGTGAGGTAGTGTTCATGGGTTCACTGTCCATTCAGAAATCTGATGGCAGAGGGGAAGAAGCTGTTCCTGAATCATTGAGTGTGTGTCTTCAGGCTCCTGTACCTCCCCCTGATGGTAACAATGAGAAGGGAGAACGTCCTGGGTGATGGAGGTCCGTAATGATGGATGCTGCCTTTTTGAGGCATCGCTCCTTGAAGATGTCCTGGATACTATGGAGGCTCGTGCCCATGATGGAGCCGATTTGAGTTTACAACTCCCTGCAGCTTATTTCGATCCTGTGTAGTAGCCACCCCCTCAGCCAGTTAGAATGCTCTCCATGGTACATCTGTAGAAATTTACAAGTGTTTTAGGTGACATACCAAAGCTCCTCGGACTCCCAATGAAATATAGTCACTGTCTTGCTTTCTTTATGGCTGCAGAGATGTTGGCACCCAGGAACTTAAAATGACTCACTTTCTCCACTTCTGATCCCTCTTTGAGAACTGGTGAGAGTTCCCTCGTCTTATCCTTTCTAAAGTCCACAATCAGTTCTTTGGTCTTACTGCTGTTGAATACAAGGTTGTTGCTGCGACACCACTCAACTAGCTGGTATATCTCACTCCTGTACGCCCTCTCGTCACCATCTGAGATTCTGTCAGCAAAATTATACATGGCATTTGAGCTATTCCTGGGCACAGCCATGGGTGCAGAGAGAGCAGAGCAGCGGGTAAGCACATATCCCTGAGGTATAGTCGCTGTCATGCCTTCTTGTAACTGCATCAATATGTTGGGCCAGGATAGATCCTCAGAGATATTGAAACCCAGGAGCCTGAATCTGCTCACCCTTTCCACTTTTGGTGGAGGACTTGTGTGTGTTCCCTCGACTTCCCTTCCCTGAAGTCCACAATCGGGAGTCATGGACTTGGAGGAGTTCCCCGGAGAAGGGAGACAGGCCAGTGTACGGGTGGGGGAGGGGGGGCAGTCTGACCTCACGACTGCCTCACAGCTCTCCCTCTGCCTCCTGCAGAGATCACGGTGGACAGTAACAGCGAGGGCGGCCGCTCACGCTCGGGGAGTGAAAGCGCCATCTCCCCCTCCCGAGAGGATGCTTATTACCGCCACGTCACAGGGAGGAGGAAGTGGCCGCACCAACGCAGCACTGCCCCGGAGAGTCGCTACAGTGAGTACCTGCAATACAGTTCCGGTGGGGGGAGCGGCAGGGGATGGTTATGGGTCATGGATGGATGGGTGGGTGGGTTGGGGGTGAATGGGGTATCCAGGGAGGGGTAGCACTTTTGGTAAAGGGGCTTGTTGTGTCCACTCTGGGGCAGTTCACTCACCTTTGGTCCCCACCGGACACTCAGCTCTCACCTGTGGCTCCAAGGAGCTGTTTGCATGGGACAGCGGCCGCACCCCGGTACACCGTTTCGACAGGTGGGGGTTGGCAGTGAGCTTCACACCCCAGTGAGACAGGGACATGCCTGTCCTAGCGTGAGAAGTCAGATCCAGACCTGTAGCGAGATCCGAGGGCTCTGCAGTGTTTCATGGAGAGCAAAGGGCACCCTCTGCACCCGAAGGAAGACCCCAGTTATGATGGTTATTCATACCACTGGATCTGCACTGCTGAGATCGAGAGGCCGGAACTGCCCCAGTGCAACAGCTTTTCCACAAGACCACGAGGTACAGGAGCAGAATTAGGCCATTTGGCCCATCGAGTCTGCTCCGCCATTTCATCATGGCCGATCCATTTCCCTCTCAGCCCTAATCTCCTGTCTTCTCCCTGACTAATCAAAAATCTATCAATCTCTGCCTTAAGTATACTCTATGACCTGGCCTCCACAGCTGCCCGTGGCAGTGAATTCCACAGATTCACCACTCTCTGGTGAATCCCTCGTCATTGCCCTGGCCTCCACAGCTGCCCGTGGCAGTGAATTCCACAGATTCACCACTCTCTGGTGAATCCCTCGTCATTGCCATTCTGAAAGGACAACTTTCTATCCTGAGTCTGTGTCCTCTGGTCTCAGACTCCCCACCATCCTCTCCACATCCACTCCATCGAGGCCTTTCACCGTTCGATAGGTTTCAGTGAGGTCACACTGATTTCTCAGAATTCTAGCGAACGCAAGCCCAGAGCTGTCAAACACTCTCCTTTCCACTTTACTAACTCTCCCACACGTCTCCCGTCATCGGTAGGTGCAACAGACCACCGGCCATGGGTGGCATTAATGAGGTAAGAAGGAATGTAGGAGGTTGATTGAGATGAGATATTTGATAGGCAGAGGCAGGTGGGAGGTCGAGGTGGTAGGTAGGCTTCAGGAGGGGGAGAAGACGTGGGGGGAATTTGACTTGGTTCCCTCCTGGCCCCATGTTGAGCTGATCTGTCTGTCTAGACAAGCTCTTTCATGAGCTGTTCGGAATTATGTTTATTATCGCTGACATATGCCCCTCTTTTTCAATTCCTCCCTCTGGCCTCATACCTTTTCTCCTCACCTGCCTATCACCTCCCTCTGGTGACCCTCCTCCTTCCCTTTCACCTATGGTCCACTCTCCTCTCCTATCAGATTCTTTCTTCTCCATCCCTTTTCCACCAATCACCTCCCAGCTTCTTACTTCATCCCCCCCCCCCCCACACCAACCTGGCTTCACCAATACCCCTTCTGTCTTGTCCTCTTCCCCCTCTCCCCAGCTTCTTATTCTGGCATCTTCCCCTTCCCTTTCCAGTTCTGATGAAGGGTCTCAGCCCAAAACATCAACTGTTTACTCCCCTCCATAGGTGCTACCTGGCCTGCTGAGCTCCCCAGCATTTTAGACCAGTGGTCATCAACTGTTTTTGCACCGCAGACCAGTTTAATATTGACAATATTCTTGCGGACCGGCTGAAGGTGGGGTGGGGGTGTTAATCACAACCAGAATATAGGTGATAAGTCAACTATAAGTGGCTAATACACTTAATTTTGTTTCTAAAAGGTTTTATCTAACAAATTTAATATTAAACACAAAACACTTATTTTTCTCGCATGAATATAGTGATAAGTCACTTATAAGTCAATAGCACCATAACATTTTAAATAACATTTGGATATTAAACACACAGCACATATTTTCCTCATATGAACATATAAAATCATTGCAACACACCAATATCGCTGAATCAGTGGGAGCCCTGGGTTTGTTTCCCTGCAACAAGACAGTCCCATCGAGGGGTGATGGGACACAGCGATACTCGAAGGTGGGTTCCTTATGTCCAGTCTATTCCGCAGTTTAGTTTTTGTTGACTTCATTGCAGAAAAGCCCGCTTCGCAGAGATATGATGTTGGAAATGGAAGCAGTGTTTTCAGTGCTTTCATGGCTATCTCAGGATATTCAGCCTTGACTTTGATCCAGAATGCAGGCAGAGATGCTATGTCAAACATACTTTTCAGTCCACTGTCATTTGCAAGCTCGAGGAGTTGATCTTCTCAAGTCAAGTCAACTTTTATTGTCATTTTGACCATAACTGCTGGTACAATACACAGTAAAAACGAGACAATGTTTTTCAGGACCGTGGTGTTACATGACACAGTACAAAAACTAGATTGAACTACATACAAAAAAAACACAGAAAAAATCTACACTAGACTACATACCTACCCAGGACTGCATAAAGTGTTCAAAACAGTGCAGGCATTACAATAAATAATAAACAGGACAATAGGGCAGTAAGGTGTCAGTCCAGGCTCTGGGTATTGAGGAGTCTGATAGCTTGGGAGAAGAAACTGTTACATAGTCTGGTCGTGAGAGCCCAAATGCTTTGGTGCCTTTTCCCAGATGGCAGGAGGGAGAAGAGATTGTATGAGGGGTGCATGGGGTCCTTCATAATGCTGTTTCCTTTGCGGATGCAGCGTGTAGTGTAAATGTCCGTGATGGCAGGAAGAGAGACAACGTCACTCAATACGCTGTTAAGAACAGGTGACATTTTTCGGCTAGCTAGCATTTCCCTGTGTATGACACAGTGTGTAGACTGGCATTCAGGAGCAACCTCTTTGACTCGGGAAGTAAAAACAGACAGCCGTCCAGTCATAGCTGCAGCCCCGTCTGTGCATATTCCAACACAGAATGACCAGTCTAGTTTGCCTGACATGTAGTCATTCAAAGACTTGAATAGTTCTGCCCCGGTTGTGTTATTTGGCAGCGGCAGTGTGCACAACATATCCTCATGCACATCGTCTTGAAATATATATCGCACATAAACCAGCAGTACTGCTTTGTTGTCGACATCGGTAGACTCATCGATCTGGATAGCATACCATGGTGACTCATTAAGCCGTTTCAACAGCTGTGCTTCGATGTCCTCCGCTACGTCGTCGATTCTCCTTGAATCTGTGGTACATGCTGAAAGAGAAACCTGTGCCATCTTGATAGCTGCAGCTTCTCCCAACAGTTCACGGCATATGTCCTTGGCAGCAGGCAGAATCAACTCTTCACCAATCGTGAAAGGCTGCTTAGCCTTAGCAATACGGCTAGCCACTAAGTACACGCTCTCAGAGCAGCAGCATTTGTGGAGGTGGTGGCTCCCAGCACTTGCTTCTGTCTCGCTTGCTCACGTTTTTCCTGCTCAAAAAACTCAACGTGTTTGTCTTTAAGTTCAGGGTGCTTGGACGCAAGGTGCCGAAGCAGTTTTGAGGGCTTCATTGCCTCATTAGACAGCTTCTCTCCACATATCACACACAGGGGGCTTGGAGCGTGTGGGTCACTGGTCACATTAAAGCCATATTTTATGTACGACTCATCGTACTTTCTTTTTTTTTTGCAGTCTTGGCCTTAGCATTATCATCATCGTTAGGTCTTTTATGTCCCCTACCACCTCTTCCAAAGAAACTCAAGCAACGTTTCACTGAACACCTATGCTCGGTCCGCCAGAGAAAGCAGGATCTCCCAGTGGCCACACATTTTAATTCCACGTCCCATTCCCATTCTGATATGTCTATCCATGGCCTTCTCTACTGTCAAAATGAAGCCAAACTCAGGTTGGAGGAACAACACCTTATATACCAGCTGGGTAGCCTCCAACCTGATGGCATGAACATTGACTTCTCTAACTTCTGTTAATGCCCCTCCTCCCCTTCTTACCCCATCCCTGACATATTTAGTTGTTTGTTTTTTTTCTCTCTCTCTGCCCATCACTCTGCCTGTTCTCCATCTCCCTCTGGTGCCCCCCCCCCCTTCTTCCTCCTGAGGTCTCCCGTCCCATGATCCTTTCCCTTCTCCAGCTCTGTATCATTTTCGCCAATCACCTTTCCAGCTCTTAGCTTCATTCCACCTCCTCCGGTCTTTTCCTATCATTTCGCATTTCCCCCTTCCCCCCACTACTTTCAAATCTCTTACTATCTCTCCTTTCAGTTAGTCCTGATGAAGGGTCTCGGCCCGAAACATCGACAGTGCTTCTCCTATAGATGCTGCCTGTCCTGCTGTGTTCCACCAGCATTTTGAGTGTGTTGTTTGTTTTTTTACTCATTGAGTAGTTGTGGGTAAATGACTGACTGATGACCTTGCGTGCATTCAGGTTCAACAGTGGGCGTGACAGGGAATGAGGAAAGGTGCAGCTGACTCATATCGTTTCATATCGCCAAATCATATCGTTTCCTTGCGGCCCGGTAGCGCATGCTTTCCGGCCCAGTACCAGACCACGGCCCGGTGGTTGGGGACCACTGTTTTAGACCATAAGATATAGGAACAGAAGTAGGCCATTCAGCCCATCCAGTCTGCTCCGCCATTCAATCATTATTCCAGTTATTCCCCACTCCCCTGCCTCCTCCCCATACCCCTTGATGCCCTGGCTAATCAAGAACCTATCTATCTCCACCTTACGTACACCCAATGACTTGGCCTCCACAGCCACTCGTGGCAACAGATTTTGCAGATTTACCAAAGTAAATCTGACTAAAGTAATTTCTCTGCATCTCTGTTCTAAATGGATATCCTTCAATCCCGAAGTCCTGCGCTCTTGTCCTAGACACCCCTGCCATTGGAAATAACTTTGCCATATCTAATCTGTTCAGGCCTTTCAACATTTGGAATGTTCCTATGAGATCCCCTCACATTCTCCTGAACTCCAGGGAATACAGCCCAAGAGCTGCCAGACGTTCCTCATACAGTAATCCTTTCATTCCTGGAATCATTCTCGTGAATCTTCTCTGAACCCTCTCCAATGTCAGTATACCCTTTCTGAAATAAGGAGCCCAAAACTGCACACAATACTCCAAGTGTGGTCTCATGAGTGTCTTATAGATGCTCAACATCACATCCCTGCTCTTATATTCTTTACCTCCAGAAATGAATGTCAACATTGCATTTGCCTCCTTCACCACTGACTCAAACTGGAGATTAACCCTTAGGGTATCCTGCACAAGTACTCCCAAGTCCCTTTGCATCTCTGCAATTTGAATTCTCTCCCCATCTAAATAATAGTCTACCCATTTATTTCTTCCACCGAAGTGCATAACCATACTCTTTCCAACATTGTATTTCATTTGCCACTTCTTTGCCCATTCCCCTAAACTATCTAAGTCTCTCTGCAGGCTCTCTGTTTCCTCAACACTACCCGCACCTCCACCTATCTTTGTATCAACAGCAAATTTAGCCACCTATCCATTAATCCCATAGTCCAAATCATTGACATACATCATAAAAAGCAGTGGTCCCAACGCTGACCGCTGTGGAACTCCACTGGTAACCGGAAGCCAGACAGAATAAGATCCCTTTATTCTCACTCCCTGTTTTCTGCCAATCAGCCAATGCTCCACCCATGCTAGTAACTTCCCTGTAATTCCATGGGATCTTATCTTGCTAAGCAGCCTCATGTGCAGCACCTTGCCAAAGGCCTTCCGAAAATCCAAGTACACCACATCTCCTTTGTCTACCCTGCTTGTAATTACCTCAAAGAATTGCAGTAGGTTAGTCAGGCAGGATTTTCCTTTCAGGAAACCATGCTGACTTTGGCCTATCTTGTCATGTGCCTCCAGGTACTCTGGAATCTTATCCCTAATAATTGATTCCAACAACTTCCCAACTACTGATGTCCGGCTAACAGGTCTATAGTTTCCTTTCTGCTGCCTCCCACCCTTCTTAAATAGAGGAGTAACATTGGCGATTTTCCAGTCATGTGGTACAAGGCCAGAATCTACCAATTCTTGAAAGATCATTGTTAACGCCTCAGCAATCTCTCCAGCTACTTCCTTCAGAACCCGAGGGTGCGTCCCATCAGGTCCAGGAGATTTATCCACCCTCAGACCATTAAGCTTCCCGAGTACCTTCTCAGTCATAATTTTCCCTGACACTCTTCAATGTCTAGTATACTGCAGATGTTTTCCACTGTGAAGACTGATGCAAAATACACATTTGGTTCCTCTTCTATCTCTGCATCTCTCATCAAAATATCTCCAGTGTCATTTTGTATTGGTCCTATATCTACCCTCAACTCTCTTTTACCCTTTATATATTTTAAAAAGTTTTTAGTATCTTCTTCGATATTAATCGCCAGCTTCCTTTCTAAATTCATCTTTTCCTTCCTAAAGACCTTCTTAGTTTCCTTCTGTAAGTTTTTAAAAGCTTCCTGATCCTCTATCTTCCCACTGGCTTTGGCTTCCTGTATGCCCTCTCTTTTGCTTTTACTTTGGCTCTGACTTCACTAGTCAGCCACGGTAGTGTCCTTCCATTCGAAAATGGCTTCTTATTTGGGATATATCTGTCTTGCACTTCCCTCATTTTTCACAGAAACTCCAGCCATTGCTGCTCTGCTGTCCTTCCCGCTAGTGTCCCTTTCCAGTCAACCTTGGCCAGTTCCCCTCTCATGCTACTGTAATTTCCTTTATTCTACTGAAATACCAACACATTGGATTTTAATTTTTCCTTCTCAAACTTCATTGTGAACCTGACCATATTGTGATCACTGTTCCCTAAGGGTTCCTTAACCTTAAGTTCTCCTATCACCTCTGGATCATTGCACAACACCCAATCAGGCACAGCCAATCCCTAGTGGGCTCAACAACAAGCTGTTCTAAAAAGCCATCCCTTAGGCATTCTACAAATTCTCTCTCTTGAGGTCCAGTACTGGCCTGGTTTTCCCAATCCACTTTCATGTTAAAATCCCGAATGATTATCATGACTTTGCCCGTCTGACATGCCTTTTCTATCTCCTGCTGTAATTTGTAATCCACGTCCCGGCTGCTGTTCGGAGGCCTGTATACATCTGCCATTAGGGTCCTTTAACCCTTGCCATTTCTTAACTCAACCCATAGAGACTCCACACCTTCCGATCCTTCGTCATCCCTTTCTAATGATTTCATATTATTTCTTATACAGAGAGCCACACCACCCCTCTGCCCACTAACCTATCTTTCCAATACACCGTATATACTTGGACGTTCAGCTCCCAATGCCAGCCATCCTTTAGCCAAGTTTCAGAGATGGCCACAACGTCATACTTGCCAATCTGTAGCTGAATTTCAAGATATTCCTTTTTATCTCATTCTCTGCAAGCATTCAAATATAACACTTTCAGTCCAGTATTTTTTGCTTTCTGTTTTAACTGCACCACGTCTCTGTTGCCCTGTAACTCATCCCACTGACTGATTAAGCCTCATCTCCTGCCTGTTCTTTCTATCGTCTCTGCTGCACGCTATCTTTGATTTATTTCTGTTTTCTCCTTCCTCAGCCCTATCACTGCGATTCCCATCCCCCTGTCAAATTAGTTTAAACCTTCCCTAACAGCCGTGTGTGTGTGTGTGTGTTGCTCTGGATTTCCAGCTTCTGCAGAATCCCCTGTGTTTAGGCTCATGCTGTGGGTTTTTTTTACAGACAGGTACTCTGGGAGAGAACTTTACGATGACGCCGAGCCGACACTCTGCGGGGCAGAGACCAGGGTTTTCGTGGCCCTCTTCGACTACGACCCGTTGTCGATGTCACCAAACCCCGATGCAGCTGAGGAAGAACTGCCATTCCGAGAGGGACAGATCATTCAGGTACTCTGAATCAGAATCAGATTTGGGTTTAATATCTCTGGCGTATGTCATGAAACTTGTTTTGCAGCAGCAGTACCCTGCAGTACATAGTAATAAAAATAATCATAAATTACCATGAGAAATACATAATCTTAATTGAAACCCCACTGGTTTGCTTGGCTGCATAAGTCTGTGGAATCCCGCCAAACCCATGAGATGGTAATGACTTTCTCACCCCAAACCCTGATTTGTGTGTATGCTGAGTAATCCGTTACCCTGTTACAACTCAGTGCCAAGAAATAACAGGCATACGGTTAAAGGAATTATATTTATTAATCTTAACTGAAGGGTTAGTAAAGAAAAGGGGAATAAAAGCAAGTAGGGCCCATTATAATTAGTCAAATGTGCACAGGCTGGAGCTCAACTCTTCCAAAAGTCACGTTCACCGATTCTCAGTCGACCCCAGCGCCATGCTCCCATCGAATCACGCCCCCCCCACCCCCGGGTCGATTGGTTCTCTCCAGCTCCTTCTCACTTCCTCTCCCGCCGAGCAAAGGACCCAGTTCACATTTCAAACTACCGTAACCCAAACACTGCTTCGACAGGAAGATCATACATTAGCAGCGAAACCTTTCTCGGCGTGTTACATAATAAAATTAGATGAGTAGTACAGAGAGTGAGCAAAATAGTGTTCGTGGGTTCAATGGCAGAGGGGAAACAGCTGTTCCTGAATCGTTGAGTGTGTGTCTTCAGGCTCCTGTACCTCCTCCCTGATGGCAGAGGGGAAGAAGCTGTTCCTGAATCGCTGAGTGTGTGTCTTCAGGCTCCTGTACCTCCTCCCTGATGGCAGAGGGGAAGAAGCTGTTCCTGAATCACTGAGTGTGTGTCTTCAGGCTCCTGTACCTCCTCCCTGATGGCGGAGGGGAAGAAGCTGCTCCTGAATCGTTGAGTGTGTGTCTTCAGGCTCCTGTACCTCCTCCCTGATGGCAGAGGGGAAGAAGCTGTTCCTGAATCGTTGAGTGTGTGTCTTCAGGCTCCTGTACCTCCTCCCTGATGGCGGAGGGGAAGAAGCTGTTCCTGAATCGTTGAGTGTGTGTCTTCAGGCTCCTGTACCTCCTCCCTGATGGCGGAGGGGAAGAAGCTGCTCCTGAATCGTTGAGTGTGTGTCTTCAGGCTCCTGTACCTCCTCCCTGATGGCGGAGGGGAAGAAGCTGTTCCTGAATCGTTGAGTGTGTGTCTTCAGGCTCCTGTACCTCCTCCCTGATGGCGGAGGGGAAGAAGCTGTTCCTGAATCGTTGAGTGTGTGTCTTCAGGCTCCTGTACCTCCTCCCTGATGGCGGAGGGGAAGAAGCTGTTCCTGAATCGTTGAGTGTGTGTCTTCAGGCTCCTGTACCTCCTCCCTGATGGCAGAGGGGAAGAAG
The DNA here is from genome assembly GCF_030144855.1 of Hypanus sabinus. Taxonomy (NCBI): domain Eukaryota; kingdom Metazoa; phylum Chordata; class Chondrichthyes; order Myliobatiformes; family Dasyatidae; genus Hypanus; species Hypanus sabinus. Next base: position 65,734,582 of record NC_082723.1, on the reverse strand, counting down.
CTGTTCCTGAATCGTTGAGTGTGTGTCTTCAGGCTCCTGTACCTCCTCCCTGATGGCAGAGGGGAAGAAGCTGTTCCTGAATCGTTGAGTGTGTGTCTTCAGGCTCCTGTACCTCCTCCCTGATGGCGGAGGGGAAGAAGCTGTTCCTGAATCGTTGAGTGTGTGTCTTCAGGCTCCTGTACCTCCTCCCTGATGGCGGAGGGGAAGAAGCTGTTCCTGAATCGCTGAGTGTGTGTCTTCAGGCTCCTGTACCTCCTCCCTGATGGCAGAGGGGAAGAAGCTGTTCCTGAATCGTTGAGTGTGTGTCTTCAGGCTCCTGTACCTCCTCCCTGATGGCGGAGGGGAAGAAGCTGTTCCTGAATCGTTGAGTGTGTGTCTTCAGGCTCCTGTACCTCCTCCCTGATGGCGGAGGGGAAGAAGCTGTTCCTGAATCATTGAGTGTGTGTCTTCAGGCTCCTGTACCTCCTCCCTGATGGCAGAGGGGAAGAAGCTGTTCCTGAATCGTTGAGTGTGTGTCTTCAGGCTCCTGTACCTCCTCCCTGATGGCGGAGGGGAAGAAGCTGTTCCTGAATCACTGAGTGTGTGTCTTCAGGCTCCTGTACCTCCTCCCTGATGGCAGAGGGGAAGAAGCTGTTCCTGAATCACTGAGTGTGTGTCTTCAGGCTCCTGTACCTCCTCCCTGATGGCAGAGGGGAAGAAGCTGTTCCTGAATCACTGAGTGTGTGTCTTCAGGCTCCTGTACCTCCTCCCTGATGGCGGAGGGGAAGAAGCTGCTCCTGAATCGTTGAGTGTGTGTCTTCAGGCTCCTGTACCTCCTCCCTGATGGCAGAGGGGAAGAAGCTGTTCCTGAATCGTTGAGTGTGTGTCTTCAGGCTCCTGTACCTCCTCCCTGATGGCGGAGGGGAAGAAGCTGTTCCTGAATCGTTGAGTGTGTGTCTTCAGGCTCCTGTACCTCCTCCCTGATGGCGGAGGGGAAGAAGCTGTTCCTGAATCGTTGAGTGTGTGTCTTCAGGCTCCTGTACCTCCTCCCTGATGGCAGAGGGGAAGAAGCTGTTCCTGAATCGTTGAGTGTGTGTCTTCAGGCTCCTGTACCTCCTCCCTGATGGCAGAGGGGAAGAAGCTGTTCCTGAATCACTGAGTGTGTGTCTTCAGGCTCCTGTACCTCCTCCCTGATGGCAGAGGGGAAGAAGCTGTTCCTGAATCACTGAGTGTGTGTCTTCAGGCTCCTGTACCTCCTCCCTGATGGCGGAGGGGAAGAAGCTGCTCCTGAATCGTTGAGTGTGTGTCTTCAGGCTCCTGTACCTCCTCCCTGATGGCAGAGGGGAAGAAGCTGTTCCTGAATCGTTGAGTGTGTGTCTTCAGGCTCCTGTACCTCCTCCCTGATGGCGGAGGGGAAGAAGCTGTTCCTGAATCGTTGAGTGTGTGTCTTCAGGCTCCTGTACCTCCTCCCTGATGGCGGAGGGGAAGAAGCTGTTCCTGAATCGTTGAGTGTGTGTCTTCAGGCTCCTGTACCTCCTCCCTGATGGCAGAGGGGAAGAAGCTGTTCCTGAATCGTTGAGTGTGTGTCTTCAGGCTCCTGTACCTCCTCCCTGATGGCAGAGGGGAAGAAGCTGTTCCTGAATCGTTGAGTGTGTGTCTTCAGGCTCCTGTACCTCCTCCCTGATGGCGGAGGGGAAGAAGCTGTTCCTGAATCGTTGAGTGTGTGTCTTCAGGCTCCTGTACCTCCTCCCTGATGGCGGAGGGGAAGAAGCTGTTCCTGAATCGCTGAGTGTGTGTCTTCAGGCTCCTGTACCTCCTCCCTGATGGCAGAGGGGAAGAAGCTGTTCCTGAATCGTTGAGTGTGTGTCTTCAGGCTCCTGTACCTCCTCCCTGATGGCGGAGGGGAAGAAGCTGTTCCTGAATCGTTGAGTGTGTGTCTTCAGGCTCCTGTACCTCCTCCCTGATGGCGGAGGGGAAGAAGCTGTTCCTGAATCGTTGAGTGTGTGTCTTCAGGCTCCTGTACCTCCTCCCTGATGGCAGAGGGGAAGAAGCTGTTCCTGAATCGTTGAGTGTGTGTCTTCAGGCTCCTGTACCTCCTCCCTGATGGCAGAGGGGAAGAAGCTGTTCCTGAATCGTTGAGTGTGTGTCTTCAGGCTCCTGTACCTCCTCCCTGATGGCGGAGGGGAAGAAGCTGTTCCTGAATCGTTGAGTGTGTGTCTTCAGGCTCCTGTACCTCCTCCCTGATGGCGGAGGGGAAGAAGCTGTTCCTGAATCGCTGAGTGTGTGTCTTCAGGCTCCTGTACCTCCTCCCTGATGGCAGAGGGGAAGAAGCTGTTCCTGAATCGCTGAGTGTGTGTCTTCAGGCTCCTGTACCTCCTCCCTGATGGCAAAGAGGAAGAAGCTGTTGCTGAATCGCTGAGTGTGTGTCTTCAGGCTCCTGTACCTCCTCCCTGATGCTAATGATGAGAACAAGGCACGACCTGGGTGGTGGGGGTCCTTAATGATGGATGCTGCCTTTTTATGGCATCGCTCCTTGAAGATGTCCTGGACGCTGGGGGGGGATGGTGCCCCTGATGGACAGGGGTTAGTTTAGAACTCTCTGCAGCTTTTTCTGATTCTGTGCAGTAGCCCCCACCCCTTAGAAACTTGTGCGAGAGGCAGGCTGATGGCCTGGGGTGAGGGAGTGCAGAGGTTCAGCCGGTGGGTTTTGTGTCCCAATTCACCCAATACAGAGGACTTGCAGAGAAAATGGATGAAAGATCCTCCAAGCATGAACCTCAGTTTCTCCAGTCTCCCGTATCTCTTTTTCCATTCCCTGTTCTGGTTTCCCTCTCACCCTTTCTCTTCTCAACTGCCCTTCACCTCCCTTTGGTGACCCTCCTCCTTCCCTTTCTCCCATGCTCCACTCTCCTGTCCTATCAGATGCCTTCTTCCTCAGTCCTTTACCTCTTCCACCAATCACCTCCCATCTTCTTACTTCATCTCCCCTCCCCCACCCACCCACCTATCATCTTCCATCTTGTCCTCCCCCTCATGGCACCTTCTTATTCCGGCTTCTGCCCCCTTCCTTTCCAGTCCTGATGATCTCGGTCCAATATGTCGACTGTTTATTCCCCTCCACTGATCTGCTGAGTTCCTCCAGCATTGTGTGTGCGTGTGTGTGTGTGTTGCTCAGTTAACTGAAGCCATGTTTCTGTGGACACAGGGAAGGGTGTGTCAGCAGCATGCTCTGCCTTGGACTGCTGAAATTCACCCACTGTTTCTCTGTTTATCCTCTTTCTCCACAGCCAGGGATTGAGGAAACTCTTCCAAATCTGTCGTCCTGAGATACATAACCCCCATTGAGTCTGTTTCGTCATGTCATCATGGCTGATCCATTTCCCTCTCGTCCCCAATGTCCTCCCTTCTTCCTGTATCTCTTCATACCCTGACTAATCAAGAATCTATCAACATCTGGCTTAAATATACCCAACGATGGCTCCCACAGCCACCTCTGGCAATGAACTCCACGGTTTCACCACTCTCTGGCTCACCACTCCCTCCTCATCTCCATTCTCATTGGGAAGCAACCTAATTCTGGTCTTAGACATAGGAAACATTCTCTCCATACCCACTCTATCAAGGCCATTCAATATTCAACAGGTTTCAATCTGATCCTCCCTCATTCTTCTAAACTCCAGTGAGTACAGTCCCAGAGCCATCAATTAGTCCTGATATTCAGTCCCAGAGACAATTTCATGAACCCTCTCCAGACTCTCCAGTGCCAGCACACCCTTCCTTAGATAATGAGCCCCAAGCTGCTCACAATACTCCAAGTGAGGCCTCACCAGTGCTTTGTAAAGTCTCAGCATCAGATTCTTGCTTTTGTATTTAAGACAAAACAGGCACAAACCTGTCACTTCAGAATAACTTCATTATGCATTGGTGGAACAAAGAGAACTGAAAAGCAGACAGTGACAAAGCAGGAGAGAGAGAGAGAAGCAAAAAGAAAGAAAGGGAAGAAGAGGGCACAGCCACATACTCACCTCTTTTTATACCCGTCAATAAATACTTAATTTAAATTTACAGATAATAGCCAATCAGACAGCTCCTATTCAAATAATACTGCACCAGAGCTTTCGATGTGGCTACTAGGGGACACACTGAACAACTGCATATACACACTGTCACCACTAGGGGACACACTGTACAACTGCATATACACACTGTCACCACTAGGGGACACACTGAACAACTGCATATACACACTGTCACCACTAGGGGACACACTGTACAACTGCATATACACACTGTCACCACTAGGGGACACACTGTACAACTGCATATACACACTGTGACCACTAGGGGACACACTGAACAACTGCATATACACACTGTGACCACTAGGGGACACACTGAACAACTGCATATACACACTGTCACCACTAGGGGACACACTGAACAACTGCATATACACACTGTCACCACTAGGGGACACACTGAACAACAGCATATACACACTGTGACCACTAGGGGACACACTGAACAACTGCATATACACACTGTCACCACTAGGGGACACACTGTACAACTGCATATACAGACTGTCACCACTAGGGGACACACTGTACAACTGCATATACACACTGTCACCACTAGGGGACACACTGTACAACTGCATATACACACTGTGACCACTAGGGGACACACTGAACAACTGCATATACACACTGTGACCACTAGGGGACACACTGAACAACTGCATATACACACTGTCACCACTAGGGGACACACTGAACAACTGCATATACACACTGTCACCACTAGGGGACACACTGAACAACAGCATATACACACTGTGACCACTAGGGGACACACTGAACAACTGCATATACACACTGTCACCACTAGGGGACACACTGTACAACTGCATATACAGACTGTCACCACGAGGGGACACTCTGAACAACTGCATATACACACTGTGACCACTAGGGGACACACTGAACAACTGCATATACACACTGTGACCACTAGGGGACACACTGAACAACTGCATATACACACTGTCACCACTAGGGGACACACTGAGCAACTGCATATACACACTGTCACCACTAGGGGACACACTGTACAACTGCATATACAGACTGTCACCACGAGGGGACACACTGAACAACTGCATATACACACTGTGACCACTAGGGGACACACTGAACAACTGCATATACACACTGTCACCACTAGGGGACACACTGAACAACTGCATACCCACACTGTCACCAGTAGGGGACACACTGAACAACTGCATATACACACTGTGACCACTAGGGGACACACTGAACAACTGCATATACACACTGTCACCACTAGGGGACACACTGAACAACTGCAAATACACACTGTCACCACTAGGGTACACACTGAACAACTGCATATACACACTGTGACCACTAGGGGACACACTGTACAACTGCATATACACACTGTGACCACAAGGGGACACACTGAACAACTGCATATACACACTGTGACCACTAGGGGACACACTGAACAACTGCATATACACACTGTCACCACTAGGGGACACACTGAACAACTGCATATACACACTGTCACCACTAGGGGACACACTGAACAACTGCAAATACACACTGTCACCACTAGGGTACACACTGAACAACTGCATATACACACTGTCACCACTAGGGGACACACTGAACAACTGCATATACACACTGTCACCACTAGGGGACACACTGAACAACTGCAAATACACACTGTCACCACTAGGGTACACACTGAACAACTGCATATACACACTGTGACCACTAGGGGACACACTGTACAACTGCATATACACACTGTGACCACAAGGGGACACACTGAACAACTGCATATACACACTGTGACCACTAGGGGACACACTGAACAACTGCATATACACACTGTCACCACTAGGGGACACACTGAACAACTGCATATACACACTGTCACCACTAGGGGACACACTGAACAACTGCATATACACACTGACCACTAGGGGACACACTGAACAACTGCATATACACACTGTCACCACTAGGGGACACACTGAACAACTGCATATACACACTGTCACCACTAGGGGACACACTGAACAACTGCATATACACACTGACCACTAGGGGACACACTGAACAACTGCATATACACACTGTCACCACTAGGAAATATACTAAGCAGTTACTTGTATATAAGTAGTCATAAAAGTACAAGGTGTATTAATAGTTAAACTGCAAAGAAAGTAACAATTAAATTGTCGAACTGAAGAATTAAAGTCTGAATCAACACCCATCTGCTGTCCTCCAGCCTCTATCAGCGCCACCCTGTCAAAGACCTGCTTATTATCACGTGAACAGCTATATGTCTGCACAATTGCTCCAGGCAGCGGGATGTGCACAAGGGCCTTGGAAAGTGATCCAGGGTTTGTGCTGCTCTGGGTCGCTGCAGCGAGTGCTGGAGCCTGGTTGTGCATGCTGGGGTCAGTGTCTTGTGGCATGCTGGGACCATGTGTAGCTTTGTGGAGCCTTGGAACACGAGCTGGGGCTGGAGAAGGGTTGCGGGACTGGTCCGGCGTTTGTGCCGGAGCCATACTAACGAGCAGGTCACTGTTCTTCAGGTCCACGGGAGTAAGGACGCAGATGGGTTCTACCACGGAGAGATTGATGGCAGAGTGGGTCTCATACCCTGCAACATGGTGTCGGAGATCCAGGCGGACAGCGAAGAGATGGTGGAACAGCTGGTGACGCAGGGGTTCCTGCCCCTCAACACTCCTGTGGAGAAAATTGGTATTGCTGGGTGGCTGTTGAGCGAGGCTTGTCTTCTGTGCTTGGAATGCGTTCATTTGCAATCTTCAAATGCTTAGTGCGAGGTGTGCAATTGGGTGTGGTTGTGTGTGCATTGGATCATCATAACAAGGGAGGCTTCTGATGGCTAATGCCACCGTAACACCTTTAATCAGGCAGACTTACAGTTCTTGGCCCAAAATATCAAACTACCCGCTTCCCTTCCACTGATGCTGCCTGACCTGCTGAGTTCCTGCAGCATCTTGGGTCCCGCTCAAGGTTCCCAGCATCTACAACTATCTCTCAGCTTTGCCTTGGTTCCTGTGCAAAAGGAACGTTGAACAGACAGTGGAAGACGAGAGAGAGGCAAGCTGAAGGGACTCCCCATGACGCGAGGCTGGGAGCCATACCAGTTGGCTCAGTGGGGTTGCTATAGACTGTGAGGGAGAGGCCCTGCTCCCTGGGGGTCGAGTCTTCCACTCTTTAACATTGGGCTGCTGAGGTTATGAAGCCTCCCAGGTGAGACAATTCCCTGAAGAAAGGTCTCGGCCTGAAACATCAACTGTTTATTCATTTCCAGAGACGCTGCCTGACCTGCTGAGTTCCTCCAGCATTTTGTGTGTGTGGCTCAACACAGCAACCCATTCATTCGCAGACATGGGGAGGGGGGTATTTCCCTGCCCAATCTCACCCCAGGCTCCTCCACGGCTGCTGCATTGCCACTAGGATACTCTCGGCTCAGTAACACGCTGGTTAAACGCCCAGCAGGCATCCGAGAAATTCCTGCGGTTGCTTCACTTTTTCTCTTGTCTTTTGTTTCTGTTTGTACGCCTTCCCCGCTGAAGCCAACTCTGAGCGTTACAAAGAGAGTACGCGCTCTGTTACCCGCAGGTCCCGAAAGTCCAAACGAGGTCTGTCTAAACTAACTTCTTCTCATAAAAGTCGTGTGCTGTCTATCTTTTGAGTGTGCTGATTTGCTTTGGGCCAATGAAGTGCATTGTTTCTTTTTGTTTCTGTTGGTATCTGAGTGCTTGTGGAACACCTCAAATAATAAGCGTATGTACATGAGGCAGAGTGTGAGCATGTGTACACAAGACAGAGGGTGTGTGTGAGTGTGTGTGTGTGTGAGTGTGTGTGTGTGTGTCTCTGCGTGTGTTTGTGTGAGTGAGTGAGTGTGTTTGTGTGTGAGTGAGTGAGTGAGTTGGTGTGTGTGTGCGTGTGCTTGTGTGTGAGTGAGTGAGTGTGTGTGTGTGTGTGTGTGTGTGAGGGAGTGTGTGAATGTGTGTGTGTGTTTGTGTGTGAGTTAGTGTGCGTGTTTGTGTGTGTGTGTGAGAGAATGTGTGTGTGTGTGAGTGTGTGTGTCTCTGTGTGTGAGTGTGCGTGTGAGATTCTCTCCTCTCCCTTTGAACTGGCATCCCTTGTTTATCTGGCTCTCTGTGTTTTCCACTCTGGGTGAACTGCTCCACTCCTCACCGGCTCCTGGGGAGTTTGAATTCTCCCCCATCCCCTCTCAACCTGGCCATTCTAAACTCTGACCTGACCCCCTACTCCACAGCAGTGATTGGATTCTGTACAAAGAGCTAGGCCAGTGAGAGGAGAGCTGGGATCTCTTAGATTCCCATTTACTTGTACATCAGAATAAATAGTAAAATGTGAAATGTGGCGTCAGTGTTAACAACCTACACAATCTAACGGTCACTCACCACATATACTCGCGTCGACATAACACGTCCACTTGTTCAGCAACAACAAGAAGCCCCTTTTCTTTCCTCCGTCTGCCCCTCCCCACCTTCCTCCCTCTCCCCTTTTCTTCTCTCTCTCCCCTCCTCTCCATCTCCCACTATCTCTCCCCCACCCCCCACACACACACACTCACACACGCGCATGCACACACTCACACACGTGCACGCACACACACTCGCACGCACACACATTCGCACACACACGCTCACACACACGCATGCACACTCACACATGCATGCACACACTCTCACACACACTCACACTCACACTCACACACACACACACCATTCCGACAGCACAGCTCAACAGTGGCAACGGAAGAGCAAACCCCTTGCTCTCACACACACAGACAGGTGTCCAACCACAGGACAGGGTGCCTCTGGGCCTCGGGCCTCCATTCCTCGGCCCTGTACCCGGAGTCGCAGCTGATGCTCTTCCATCACCAATCTCCGCCCGGCCTACTCCCAGGGATGGAGCAGTCACCCAGAGGGGCCCCACCCCGCCCCTCATGTCTTGTGTTCCCCTCCGCGGGCGCCGTGTGTGTGTGCAGAATCTTCAGCTCTGTGAGGCAGGACCACAGCCGGGTCACCAATTCCCGCCGTTTCCTGGGGCTCTCACCTCCAGGATTCACCGGCCCTGGGCGATTGCCCCCAGAGGATGGGGTGGGGGTGGGTGTGGGGAGTTGGGGTCTCGCACCGTTCGATACATAGGCCCATTGGCCCGGCCGAGTTACCTGCGCTCGCAAACAGAGTGGAACATTCCAGAGGCACTCAGCGGGGGGTGGAGTGGGAGGGAGGTGGGGGGGAGTTCACCACTCAGGTTGGAGGGGCCCGTGCTGAGTGTTTCCGGCATGTTCTGTCTCAGGCTTCCAGTTGTCGCTGTTCATGACCAGTAAGAAGGGTTGGTAAATTTGTCAGCTCCCTGTGACCAGTGGAAATCGAACCCACCTCCTCTCTCATCCCTCAGCCCTGCTCCCACCTTATCCCCTCCCCTCCCTCTCTCCATCCCTCTTCCCTCCATCTCCCTCTCACTTTCCTTTCCCCTCCCTCGTGGTCCCACTCCCACCCCTCCTCCTCCACCCCTCCATCTACCCTTCGCCCTCTTCCCTTCCCACTTCCCCTCCACCCTCTCCTACTCCCTCTCGCCCTCCTTCTGCCCCCCTCCTCCCCTTCCTCTCTCCCTCCCTACATCCTGCATCAGTCCTTTGATCCTGTCCTCTCCATCTGCCCTCTTTCCCCCTCTCTTGTTCCCTCACCCCTCCTTTCCGCCTTTCTCCCTCCTACCCCTCACCCTAAATTGACTTCCTCTCTCTCGCTCCCCCTTGTCCTCCCGCCCCACTTTCCTGATCACTCGAGTGTCTGTTCTGGCTGTTGTGTTGCCAGAGATTTGGGGAGATGGAGGAGGGGTAATGTTGGTTGTGGGAAGGGGTGGGGGCGATTCCGGGGGCCGCGGCTGTGTGATTGTTAAACCAGCCTTTCCTTCCCCACTGCAGAGCGCGACAGGAGGAGCAGCCGCCCGTTTCCGGTCACGTCCCGCAGGATGGTGGCCTTGTATGACTACGATCCAAGGGAGAGCTCCCCAAACGTTGACGTGGAGGTAGGGGCAGAGGTCACACCACTTCCAAACCTCCCTCAGACCCCTTCCGGTATAGGCACCATCCCCTTATGATAGGCCTGGATCTCCGACCACCTCCCAGAGCAAACTTTCAGCAGGCTGTTGACCGCATAGGGGAGAGAAGGGCCTTGAGACTAATGATAGAGGCATCACCACTCCGATGGGCCGAGTGGCCTCGTCCTGTGCTGTGAGAAGCTCTTCAGTGTCAGCATGTTGGTGCGGTACGCTGGAGAGGTGCGGACCAGAAATGAGAAAAACAGTTCTTTTCCACAAGCAGTGAGGCTGATCAACACCTCCACACCCCCAACCACCACTACTTTACCATTTCCTGTCAGAGTCACCTTATGTACAGACACTCTTGTGCCTAGCGTCACTTTACAGACATATAATCGATCTATCTATCTATGAGGACCTCTGATGGTCGGGGTTGACCGTGGATGCTGTGCCCCAGCTGTCTACGTGGTACGCAGGCCAGGGCAGCACAACATGGAGAGCAAGCTGTTGCTCATTCAGCAGTCTCCCCATCTCCACGCAGCTGAGGAACGGCAGAGACCGATACAGTTTGGCACCAGGAGTGGCCAGTCAGCGTTGAACTCAACGAAGGACTCCAGCTCTGGGTTTTTCCTCAGTGCTTACTCCTGTAGTCTTCCCCGTGAGTGGGTACAGCCACAAGACAGTGGAAGTTTGAGATCAGAGTTTTCCTTCCCCTAGAAGAGATGCCAAGCACAGCTGACAGGCCCCATCTGCCCAAAGCAACTGGTTTTAAGACACCCCTAACCTGCCTCTCTTCTCCTGTCAGTAGAAACGGTTCCACAGTCTATCTTATGTATTTATATTTATTTTGTTGTTTTATTATTGTGTTCTTTGTCTTATTGTGGTACACTCCTCATCTCCGTTCTAAAAGGACGCCCCTTTATTCTGAGGCTGTGTCCTCTTTCCCTCCAGAGGAAACATCCTCTCCACGTCCACTCTATCAAGACCTTTCATCATTCGATAGGTTTCAATGAGGCTACCCCTCATTCTTCTCAGTTCTAGTGAATGGAGGCCCAGAGCCATCAAACGCCCTTCGCCATTCTATCGCACAAAGTTTCATGAACCTCCTTTGAACCCTCTCCAGTTTCAGCACATCTTTTCGAAGATAAGGGGCCCAAAACAGCTCACAGTACTCCAGAGGCCTCACCAGTGCTTTATAAAGTCTCAACATTACCTTCTTGCTTTTATATTCTAATCCTCTCAAAATGAATGCTAACATTGCATTTGCCTTCCTCACCACTGTCTCAACCTGCAAATTAACCTTCAGGGAATCCTGCACAAGGACTCCAAAGTCTGCTTACACCTCAGCTTTTTGTATTTTCTCTCCACTTAAAAAACAGTCAGCCCTTTCATTTCTTCTGCCGAAGTGCACAGCCATATTCTTCTCGACAGTGCTCCATTTCTTAACGATTCTCCTAATCTGTCTGTGTCCTCTGTAGCCTCTCTGCTTCCTCAAAACTCCCTTGCCCCTCCATCTATCTTCATATCATCTGCAAACTTTGCGACAAAGTCATCCATTCCATCAACCAAATCTTTGACATATAATGTAAGAAGAATCAGTCCAAGCACAGACCCCTTTGGGACACCACATCACCGGCAGCCAGCCAGAAAAGGCACCCTTATCCCTCCCTTATCCACTCATTGCCTCCTGCCAATCAGCCACTGCTTTATTCATGTTTGAATCTTTCTTTCCTGTAACACCATGGGCTCGTAGCTTGTTAAGCAGCCTCATGCGTGGCATCTTGTCAAAGGCCTTCTGAAAATTCAAGTACACAACATCAACCGATTCTCCTTTGTCTATCCTGCTTGTTGTTTCCTCAAAGAATTCCAACAGATTTGTCAGGCAAGATTTTCCTTGAGGAAACCATGCTGATTACAGCTTATTTCATTACGTGCCTCCAAAACTACATCCTTAACAATCAACTCCAACATTTTCCCGACCACTGAGGTCAGACTAACTGGCCTATACTTTCCTTTCTTGGCCTCTCTCCCTTCTTGAAGAGTGGAGTGACATTTGCAATTTTTCGGTCTTCCAGAATCTAGTGATTTTTGAAAGATCATTGCTAATGCCTCCACAATCTTCAACCACCACTTTCAGAACCCTGGGGTGTCCACCATGTGGTCCGGGTGACTCATCTACCTTCAGACCTTTCAGTTTCCCAAGAACCTTCTCCCTAGTAATGGTAGTAACTTCACACATTTTATGCCCCCTGACACTTGGAACTTCCACCATACTACTAGTGTCTTCCACGGTAAAGATGAGGCAAAGTACTTATTCAGTTTGTGCACGATCTCATTGTCCCCCATTACTACCTCTCCAGCATCGGTTGCCAGCGGCCCAATATCCACTCTCGCCTTTCTTTTACACATTGTGTATCTGCAGAAACTTTTGGCATCCTCTCTAATAATATTATTACTTTCATGTTCCATCTTTACCTTCTCAATGACTTTTCAGTTGCCTTCTGTTGATATTTAAAAGCTTCCCAATCCTCTAACTTCCCACTAATCTTTGCTCTATTATATGCCCTCTCTTTGGCTTTTATGTTGGCTTTGACTTCTCTTGTTGGCCACGGTTGTCTTTAGAATGCTTCTTCCTCTTCAGGATGTGCAGTGTGTATCTTGTGCCTTCCAAATTGCTTCAGAAATTTCCAGCCGTTGCTGCTCTGCCACATCCTTACTACTGTTTGGGGGTCTGTATACAACTCTCAACAGCAACTTTTTACCCTTGCAGTTCCTTAGCTCTATCCACAGTGGTTCAACACCTTCCGACCCTATGTCACCTCTTTATAATGATTTGATTTCATATTTTACCAGCAGAGCAATGGTGCCCCCTCTTCTTCCTGTCTGTCCTTTCGATACAATGTGTATCCTTGAATATTAAGCTCCCAACTATAATCTTCTTTCAGCCATGATTCAGTGATGCCTATTCCGTGTACTGTGTGCATTCAAATCCAACACCTTCAATCCTGTATTCATAATTTTTGTCTGCCTTTCACGTTGCGGCTCATCCTGTTGACAGCCTCTCCTCACTACACGTTGCCTCTGTTTGTAAACCAGCCACCTCATCTTCAGCACTGTTATCTGCCTTTCCTACGACACCTCTTGAAACATCTGCAGCTCAGGACACTAGTCACACAATGCTCAACCTTTTGATTCCTAACTCTATCTGAGATCTCACCAACATCTGCCTCCACAACCTCTCCACTACCTGTCCTGACACTCTGGTTCCCATCCCCCTGCAACTCTAGTTTAAACCCCACCCTGCAGCATTAACAAACCTTCCCACTAGGATTAGTCCTCAGGTGCAACCCGTCCCTTCTGTACAGGTCCCACCTTCCCTGGAAAAGAGCCCGATAATCCAAAACTCTTATTGCCCCCCCCCCCCACACACAAACACACCAACTCCTTAGCCACATGTTAAACTGTAAAATCTTCCTATTTCTGGTCTCACGAGCACATAACACGGGTAGCAATCCTGAGATCAGAACCCTGGAGATCCTGCCCTTTAACTTAGTACCTAACTCCCCGAACTCCCAATGGAGAACTTCATCACTCATCCTACCCATGTCATTGGTACCTATGTGGACCACAACTTCTAGCTGTTCACTTAAGGATGCTGAGGACTCTGTCTGAGATGTCCTGGACCCAGGCACCTGAGAGGCAACGTGCAATCTGAGAATCTTGTTCTTGCCCACAGGACCTCCTATCCGTTCCCCTAACTAACGAATTCCAGCATGTATCACCACAGCGAGCCTCTTGGTCCCTTCTCTTCCCTTCCGAGTCACAGAGCCAGTCAGCTAACACTGACTTTCGTCTTTTGGTCATTTCCCCCCCCCCCCCCCAACAATACCTGTTGCTGAGGGTGGCCACAGGAGTATCTGCACTGCGTCCTTAATCCCTTACCCCTTCCCGACAGTCACCCAGTTTCCAGTGTCCACCCTCAGTCTCCTGAATGATCTGGAGTTCACCCAGTTCCAGCTCCAACTCCTCAACGTGGATCGTTAGAAGATGCAGCTGGATGAACTTCTCGCAGATGTTGTCGTCAGTGGAGACGCGTGACGTGTCCGTTGACAGACGTGTGTGGTGTGCCCTCTGCACCCCTCCACCCTCGCGGCCATCGCTCCTGCAGCCTGCTCTGGCCAACGTGCCATTACGGCCCCTCCCTGCCAATCGCGCTCACACACAACATTCCCCGTCATCTTTAATTTAACAGCTGCACAGACCAACTGCTGCTCTGAGCAGGGATACTTTCACATGGACAACAGAAGCTACGAGCACGGGAGCATTTCAGTTACCGCGCAGCCCGCCCCGCTTGGGAATGGTGCTCACGCATCTCTCTCCGTGATTGACGTCAGGAACTTATTTCTGTGTTGCAGGCGGAGTTAACGTTCTGCGCAGGAGACATCATCAGCGTCTGGGGAGAACTGGACGAAGATGGTTTCTATTACGTACGTTGGTCTTGTCCGTGTTTCTCAGTAGCTTCAGGGCATCAGTGTGAAAATGTCAGTTCATAGTAGAGATTTGGAGTTGGTTTATAATTGTTACACTTACTAGGGTCCAGTGAAAAGCATCACAGAATCAGGTTTATTTTCACTGACATATGTCATGAACTGTTAGTTCTGTATGTGACAGCAGTACAATGCAATGTCATAGAGTCACAGGAAAGTACAGCACAGAAACAGGCCCTTCAGCCCATCTTGTCCATGCCGAGCCATTTAAACTGCCTACTCCCATCAACCTGTACCGGGACCATAGCTCTCCATACCCCTACTGTCCATGTACCTATCCAAACCTCTCAAACATTGAAACCAAGCTCGTATGCACCTCTTGTGCTGGCAGCTCATTCCACACTCTTACCACCCTCTGAGTGAAGAAGTTTACCTTCATGGTCCCTTTAAACATTTCACCTTTCACCCTTAACCCATGACCTCTAGTTGTAGTCCCACCCAACCTCAGTGGAAAAAGCCTGCTTGCATTTACCCTATCTATACCCCTCATAATTTTGTATACCTCTGTCAAATCTCCTCTCAGTCTTCTCTGTTCTGGGGAATAAAGTCCTAACCTATTCAATCTTTCCCTATAACTCAGGTCCTCAAGTCCCAGCAACATTCTTGTAAATTTTCTCTACACTCTTTTAATCTTATTTACATATTTCCTGTAGGAGGGTGGCCAAAACTGCACAAAATTCTCCAAATTAGGCCTCACCAATGTCTTATACAATTTCAACATAACATCCCATCTCCTGTACACAATACTTTGATTTATAAAGGCCAATGTGCCAAAAGTTCTCTTCACTACCCTATCTACCTGTGACACCACTTTCAACGATTTATGAACCTGTATTCCTCGATCCCTTTGTTCTACCTCACACCTTGGTGCCCACCATTCATTGTGTAAGAACCTACCTACTCTGGTTGGTTGTACCGAAGGCCATATATGTTATAATAATAAGTAAATAAATGGTGCTAAACTGTCAGAGCAGAATTAGGCTTTTCAGCCCATCAGATCTGCTCCAGCATTATTAATCCTCTCAACCCCTTTCTCCTGCTCCTCCCCGTAACTTTTCACACCTTGACTAATCAAGAGCCTGCCAACCTCTGCTTTAAATAAACCCGATGACTCGGCCTCCACAGATTCACCACCCTCTGACTAAGTTGATCTTGGAGTAAGTTAAAAGGTCAGCACCACAGTAAGACCTGTACTGTGCCACGTTCTGTGTCGTGGAGCCGTACAACACTACAGTACAGAAATAGGCCATTCAGCCCATCCAGTCTGTGCCAAACCATTTAAACTGCCTAGTCCCATCGACCTGCACTGGGACCACAGCCCTCCATTCCCCTACCATCTACGTACCTATCCAAACTTCTTTTAAGCATCGAAATCGGGCTCACATGCACCACTTGCACTGGCAACTCGATCCACACTCTCACCCCTCTCCAAGTTAAGTAGTTCCCTCTCATATTCTCCTCAAACTTTTCACCTTTTGCCCTTAACCCATAACCGGTAGTTGTAGCCTCAGCCAACCTGAACGAATAAAGCGAGCTTTCACTTACCCTATCTGTATACTCCTCCTGAGTTTATATACCGAGTATTTACCCTATCTGTATACTCCTCCTGAGTTTATATACCGAGTATCTACCCTATCTGTATACTCCTCCTGAGCTTATATACCGAGTATTTACCCTATCTGTATACTCCTCCTGAGTTTATATACCGAGTATCTACCCTATCTGTATACTCCTCCTGAGTTTATATACCGAGTATTTACCCTATCTGTATACTCCTCCTGAGTTTATATACCATTTACCCTATCTGTATACTCATCCTGAGTTTATATACCGAGTATTTACCCTATCTGTATACTCCTCCTGAGTTTATATACCGAGTATTTACCCTATCTGTATACTCCTCCTGAGTTTATATACCGAGTATTTACCCTATCTGTATACTCCTCCTGTTTATATACCGAGTATCTACCCTATCTGTATACTCCTCCTGAGTTTATATACCGAGTATCTACCCTATCTGTATACTCCTCCTGAGTTTATATACCGAGTATGTACCCTATCTGTATACTCCTCCTGAGTTTATATACCGAGTATTTACCCTATCTGTATACTCCTCCTGAGTTTATATACCGAGTATTTACCCTATCTGTATATTCATCCTTTGTTTATATACCGAGTATTTACCCTATCTGTATATTCATCCTGAGTTTATATACCGTGTATCTACCCTATCTGTATACTCCTCCTGAGTTTATATACCGAGTATCTAACCTATCTGTATACTCCTCCTGAGTTTATATACCGAGTATTTACCCTATCTGTATATTCATCCTGAGTTTATATACCGAGTATTTACCCTATCTGTATATTCATCCTGAGTTTATATACCGAGTATTTACCCTATCTGTATACTCCTCCTGAGTTTATATACCGAGTATTTACCCTATCTGTATACTCCTCCTGAGTTTATATACCGAGTATTTACCCTATCTGTATATTCATCCTTTGTTTATATACCGAGTATTTACCCTATCTGTATATTCATCCTGAGTTTATATACCGTGTATCTACCCTATCTGTATACTCCTCCTGAGTTTATATACCGAGTATCTAACCTATCTGTATACTCCTTCTGAGTTTATATACCGAGTATTTACCCTATCTGTATATTCATCCTGAGTTTATATACCGAGTATTTACCCTATCTGTATATTCATCCTGAGTTTATATACCGAGTATTTACCCTATCTGTATACTCCTCCTGAGTTTATATACCGAGTATCTACCCTATCTGTATACACCTCCTGAGTTTATATACCGAGTATTTACCCTATCTGTATACTCCTCCTGAGTTTATATACCGAGTATCTACCCTATCTGTATACTCCTCCTGAGTTTATATACCGTGTATCTACCCTATCTGTATACTCCTCCTGAGTTTATATACCGAGTAACTACCCTATCTGTATACTCCTCCTGAGTTTATATACTGAGTATCTACCCTATCTGTATACTCCTCCTGAGTTTATATACCGAGTATCTACCCTATCTGTATACTCCTCCTGAGTTTATATACCGAGTATCTACCCTATCTGTATACTCCTCCTGAGTTTATATACCGAGTATCTACCCTATCTGTATACTCCTCCTGAGTTTATATACCGAGTATCTACCCTATCTGTATACTCCTCCTGAGTTTATATACCGAGTATTTACCCTATCTGTATACTCCTCCTGAGTTTATATACCGAGTATTTACCCTATCTGTATACTCCTCCTGAGTTTATATACCGAGTATTTACCCTATCTGTATATTCATCCTGAGTTTATATACCGAGTATTTACCCTATCTGTATATTCATCCTGAGTTTATATACCGAGTATTTACCCTATCTGTATACTCCTCCTGAGTTTATATACCGAGTATATACCCTATCTGTATACTCCTCCTGAGTTTATATACCGAGTATATACCCTATCTGTAAACTCCTCCTGAGTTTATATACCGAGTATCTACCCTATCTGTATACTCCTCCTGAGTTTATATACCGAGTATCTACCCTATCTGTATACTCCTCCTGAGTTTATATACCGAGTATCTACCCTATCTGTATACTCCTCCTGAGTTTATATACCGAGTATCTACCCTATCTGTATACTCCTCCTGAGTTTATATACCGAGTATTTACCCTATCTGTATACTCCTCCTGAGTTTATATACCGAGTATTTACCCTATCTGTATATTCATCCTGAGTTTATATACCGAGTATTTACCCTATCTGTATATTCATCCTGAGTTTATATACCGAGTATTTACCCTATCTGTATACTCCTCCTGAGTTTATATACCGAGTATTTACCCTATCTGTATACTCCTCCTGAGTTTATATACCGAGTATTTACCCTATCTGTATACTCCTCCTGAGTTTATATACCGAGTATTTACCCTATCTGTATACTCCTCCTGTTTATATACCGAGTATCTACCCTATCTGTATACTCATCCTGAGTTTATATACCGAGTATTTACCCTATCTGTATACTCCTCCTGAGTTTATATACCGAGTATTTACCCTATCTGTATACTCCTCCTGAGTTTATATACCGAGTATTTACCCTATCTGTATACTCCTCCTGTTTATATACCGAGTATCTACCCTATCTGTATACTCCTCCTGAGTTTATATACCGAGTATCTACCCTATCTGTATACTCCTCCTGAGTTTATATACCGAGTATGTACCCTATCTGTATACTCCTCCTGAGTTTATATACCGAGTATTTACCCTATCTGTATACTCCTCCTGAGTTTATATACCGAGTATTTACCCTATCTGTATATTCATCCTTTGTTTATATACCGAGTATTTACCCTATCTGTATATTCATCCTGAGTTTATATACCGTGTATCTACCCTATCTGTATACTCCTCCTGAGTTTATATACCGAGTATCTAACCTATCTGTATACTCCTCCTGAGTTTATATACCGAGTATTTACCCTATCTGTATATTCATCCTGAGTTTATATACCGAGTATTTACCCTATCTATATTCATCCTGAGTTTATATACCGAGTATTTACCCTATCTGTATACTCCTCCTGAGTTTATATACCGAGTATTTACCCTATCTGTATACTCCTCCTGAGTTTATATACCGAGTATATACCCTATCTGTATACTCCTCCTGAGTTTATATACCGAGTATATACCCTATCTGTATACTCCTCCTGAGTTTATATACCGAGTATCTACCCTATCTGTATACTCCTCCTGAGTTTATATACCGAGTATCTACCCTATCTGTATACTCCTCCTGAGTTTATATACCGAGTATCTACCCTATCTGTATACTCCTCCTGAGTTTATATACCGAGTATCTACCATATCTGTATACTCCTCCTGAGTTTATATACCGAGTATTTACCCTATCTGTATACTCCTCCTGAGTTTATATACCGAGTATTTACCCTATCTGTATATTCATCCTGAGTTTATATACCGAGTATTTACCCTATCTGTATATTCATCCTGAGTTTATATACCGAGTATTTACCCTATCTGTATACTCCTCCTGAGTTTATATACCGAGTATTTACCCTATCTGTATACTCCTCCTGAGTTTATATACCGAGTATTTACCCTATCTGTATACTCCTCCTGAGTTTATATACCGAGTATTTACCCTATCTGTATACTCCTCCTGTTTATATACCGAGTATCTACCCTATCTGTATACTCATCCTGAGTTTATATACCGAGTATTTACCCTATCTGTATACTCCTCCTGAGTTTATATACCGAGTATTTACCCTATCTGTATACTCCTCCTGAGTTTATATACCGAGTATTTACCCTATCTGTATACTCCTCCTGTTTATATACCGAGTATCTACCCTATCTGTATACTCCTCCTGAGTTTATATACCGAGTATCTACCCTATCTGTATACTCCTCCTGAGTTTATATACCGAGTATGTACCCTATCTGTATACTCCTCCTGAGTTTATATACCGAGTATTTACCCTATCTGTATACTCCTCCTGAGTTTATATACCGAGTATTTACCCTATCTGTATATTCATCCTTTGTTTATATACCGAGTATTTACCCTATCTGTATATTCATCCTGAGTTTATATACCGTGTATCTACCCTATCTGTATACTCCTCCTGAGTTTATATACCGAGTATCTAACCTATCTGTATACTCCTCCTGAGTTTATATACCGAGTATTTACCCTATCTGTATATTCATCCTGAGTTTATATACCGAGTATTTACCCTATCTATATTCATCCTGAGTTTATATACCGAGTATTTACCCTATCTGTATACTCCTCCTGAGTTTATATACCGAGTATCTACCCTATCTGTATACTCCTCCTGAGTTTATATACCGAGTATTTACCCTCTGTATACTCCTCCTGAGTTTATATACCGAGTATCTACCCTATCTGTATACTCCTCCTGAGTTTATATACCGAGTATCTACCCTATCTGTATACTCCTCCTGAGTTTATATACCGTGTATCTACCCTATCTGTATACTCCTCCTGAGTTTATATACCGAGTATCTACCCTATCTGTATACTCCTCCTGAGTTTATATACCGAGTAACTACCCTATCTGTATACTCCTCCTGAGTTTATATACCGAGTATTTACCCTATCTGTATACTCCTCCTGAGTTTATATACCGAGTATTTACCCTATCTGTATATTCATCCTGAGTTTATATACCGAGTATTTACCCTATCTGTATATTCATCCTGAGTTTATATACCGAGTATTTACCCTATCTGTATACTCCTCCTGAGTTTATATACCGAGTATCTACCCTATCTGTATACTCCTCCTGAGTTTATATACCGAGTATTTACCCTATCTGTATACTCCTCCTGAGTTTATATACCGAGTATCTACCCTATCTGTATACTCCTCCTGAGTTTATATACCGTGTATCTACCCTATCTGTATACTCCTCCTGAGTTTATATACCGAGTATCTACCCTATCTGTATACTCCTCCTGAGTTTATATACCGAGTATCTACCCTATCTGTATACTCCTCCTGAGTTTATATACCGAGTATCTACCCTATCTGTATACTCCTCCTGAGTTTATATACCGAGTATCTACCCTATCTGTATACTCCTCCTGAGTTTATATACCGAGTATCTACCCTATCTGTATACTCCTCCTGAGTTTATATACCGAGTATCTACCCTATCTGTATACTCCTCCTGAGTTTATATACCGAGTATTTACCCTATCTGTATACTCCTCCTGAGTTTATATACCGAGTATTTACCCTATCTGTATACTCCTCCTGAGTTTATATACCGAGTATCTACCCTATCTGTATACTCCTCCTGAGTTTATATACCGAGTATCTACCCTATCTGTATACTCCTCCTGAGTTTATATACCGTGTATCTACCCTATCTGTATACTCCTCCTGAGTTTATATACCGT
Organism: Hypanus sabinus; assembly: GCF_030144855.1. Taxonomy (NCBI): domain Eukaryota; kingdom Metazoa; phylum Chordata; class Chondrichthyes; order Myliobatiformes; family Dasyatidae; genus Hypanus; species Hypanus sabinus. Next base: position 65,712,921 of record NC_082723.1, on the reverse strand, counting down.
GTATCTACCCTATCTGTATACTCCTCCTGAGTTTATATACCGAGTATCTACCCTATCTGTATACTCCTCCTGAGTTTATATACCGAGTATTTACCCTATCTGTATACTCCTCCTGAGTTTATATACTGAGTATCTACCCTATCTGTATACTCCTCCTGAGTTTATATACCGAGTATCTACCCTATCTGTATACTCCTCCTGAGTTTATATACCGAGTATCTACCCTATCTGTATACTCCTCCTGAGTTTATATACCGAGTATCTACCCTATCTGTATACTCCTCCTGAGTTTATATACCGAGTATCTACCCTATCTGTATACTCCTCCTGAGTTTATATACCGAGTATCTACCCTATCTGTATACTCCTCCTGAGTTTATATACCGAGTATCTACCCTATCTGTATACTCCTCCTGAGTTTATATACCGAGTATCTACCCTATCTGTATACTCCTCCTGAGTTTATATACCGAGTATCTACCCTATCTGTATACTCCTCCTGAGTTTATATACCGAGTATCTACCCTATCTGTATACTCCTCCTGAGTTTATATACCGAGTATCTACCCTATCTGTATACTCCTCCTGAGTTTATATACCGAGTATTTACCCTATCTGTATACTCCTCCTGAGTTTATATACCGAGTATTTACCCTATCTGTATACTCCTCCTGAGTTTATATACCGAGTATTTACCCTATCTGTATATTCATCCTGAGTTTATATACCGAGTATTTACCCTATCTGTATATTCATCCTGAGTTTATATACCGAGTATTTACCCTATCTGTATACTCCTCCTGAGTTTATATACCGAGTATATACCCTATCTGTATACTCCTCCTGAGTTTATATACCGAGTATATACCCTATCTGTATACTCCTCCTGAGTTTATATACCGAGTATCTACCCTATCTGTATACTCCTCCTGAGTTTATATACCGAGTATCTACCCTATCTGTATACTCCTCCTGAGTTTATATACCGAGTATCTACCCTATCTGTATACTCCTCCTGAGTTTATATACCGAGTATCTACCCTATCTGTATACTCCTCCTGAGTTTATATACCGAGTATTTACCCTATCTGTATACTCCTCCTGAGTTTATATACCGAGTATTTACCCTATCTGTATATTCATCCTGAGTTTATATACCGAGTATTTACCCTATCTGTATATTCATCCTGAGTTTATATACCGAGTATTTACCCTATCTGTATACTCCTCCTGAGTTTATATACCGAGTATCTACCCTATCTGTATACTCCTCCTGAGTTTATATACCGAGTATTTACCCTATCTGTATACTCCTCCTGAGTTTATATACCGAGTATCTACCCTATCTGTATACTCCTCCTGAGTTTATATACCGTGTATCTACCCTATCTGTATACTCCTCCTGAGTTTATATACCGAGTATCTACCCTATCTGTATACTCCTCCTGAGTTTATATACCGAGTATCTACCCTATCTGTATACTCCTCCTGAGTTTATATACCGAGTATCTACCCTATCTGTATACTCCTCCTGAGTTTATATACCGAGTATCTACCCTATCTGTATACTCCTCCTGAGTTTATATACCGAGTATCTACCCTATCTGTATACTCCTCCTGAGTTTATATACCGAGTATCTACCCTATCTGTATACTCCTCCTGAGTTTATATACGGAGTATCTACCCTATCTGTATACTCCTCCTGAGTTTATATACCGAGTATTTACCCTATCTGTATACTCCTCCTGAGTTTATATACCGAGTATCTACCCTATCTGTATACTCCTCCTGAGTTTATATACCGAGTATTTACCCTATCTGTATACTCCTCCTGAGTTTATATACCGAGTATCTACCCTGTCTGTATACTCCTCCTGAGTTTATATACCATTTACCCTATCTGTATACTCATCCTGAGTTTATATACCGAGTATCTACCCTATCTGTATACTCCTCCTGAGTTTATATACCGAGTATTTACCCTATCTGTATACTCCTCCTGAGTTTATATACCGAGTATCTACCCTATCTGTATACTCCTCCTGAGTTTATATACCGAGTATCTACCCTATCTGTATACTCCTCCTGAGTTTATATACCGAGTATCTACCCTATCTGTATACTCCTCCTGAGTTTATATACCGAGTATCTACCCTATCTGTATACTCCTCCTGAGTTTATATACCGAGTATATACCCTATCTGTATACTCCTCCTGAGTTTATATACCGAGTATCTACCCTATCTGTATACTCCTCCTGAGTTTATATACCGAGTATCTACCCTATCTGTATACTCCTCCTGAGTTTATATACCGAGTATCTACCCTATCTGTATACTCCTCCTGAGTTTATATACCATTTACCCTATCTGTATACTCCTCCTGAGTTTATATACCGAGTATCTACCCTATCTGTATACTCCTCCTGAGTTTATATACCGAGTATCTACCCTATCTGTATACTCCTCCTGAGTTTATATACCGAGTATCTACCCTATCTGTATAGTCCTCCTGAGTTTATATACCGAGTATTTACCCTATCTGTATACTCCTCCTGAGTTTATATACCGAGTATTTATGCACTTGAGATTCTGTGGTTGTCTTGTATTTATAGAGGGTGTCTGAAACTTCAAAGAGTGAGAAGTTCCTTGTCTCGGAGGGGGCATCTAGAGTGTGGAAAGCTAGTAGAAAGGATATGGGGGGGTGGAGCAGGGGTAGTGAAGGCAGATGGGGTCACTGATTGCAGAGCTCTCTCTGGGCTAGCACAGGCTGGCTGGACTGAATGGCCTCGAGCTCTAATACTGTAATTTTTTTTGTGACTGACCGGCAGGGGGAGATTAACGGGCAGAAGGGCCTGGTCCCCTCCAACTTCCTGGAAGAGGTCCCTGATGATGTCGAGGTTTACCTCTCTGACGCCCCATCCAGACACCCACCGGAGGCGCCCATTCAGGGCAAAGGAAAGAGGGCAAGTAGTTTCCTTTTTCTTCGGGTTGGCTGGCAGGGGGCTGTCACCCTCTTTTCCGTTCACCTCTCCGCTTCCAGATCACGTTTCCCTTGTCTTCCCCACGTTGTGTGTTCCTCTCATGACCATCCGTCCCTGCGATGTACCCGTTCCGATTGTTTCTCCGGCTGGGATCCCGTATGATTGGCAGCTGATGAATCCGGCCCCCCTGCCTCAGTCTGTGGGAAGATGTTTGCCCTCTGCTGGTGCCTCAGGCTGTGTGCAGGCCAGGGGAGGGAGACCCAGGTTTGTGAGTTGGTGGGGGAAACGCAGGTTAGTTATACTCCTTCCCCTCAGTTTCCATTCCGTAACTACACACACAAAGTGCTGGAGGAACTCAGCATCTATAATAATAATCACCAGTTAACCAGTGGAAGAACATGACCCTCCATGGAAGACATCCCCATGATCTGAGCAGAGTAGATGTCAACAAGGACATGTCGAATGCCTGGCTCGGAGTTGGATACCTCTGCCCAGAAACAGAGTGGCTTCTTGTGGCAATACAGGGCCAGGTAGTTAACATTAAAAATGATCAAAAATACGTAATAAAAGGACAACAAATTCAAGACAAAAAATGCAGAAAATGCCCAGAGAAACCAGAAACAATCCAACATATTACAGGATCCTGCAGCAGTTTAGCTCAACCTGATGGCTTACACAGGCGCAATCGAGTGGCAAATGTCATCCACCAGAATCTTGCTTTAAAATACAAACTCATAACAGACACCAGACCTCACTACGAGTACAAGCCTGGTCCAGTTTCAGAGCCAGAGTCTAACTAATTATATTACAACTAATCCGTTCTTACAGACTGGACATAGTAATCATCTGGATATAATATTACAGCGTAAACAAGCAAGAACAACTTACTTAGAGATTTAGCCATCCCAAACACACATAACTTACAGAAGTCAGTAAGTGAAAAAGAACAGAAATATGCTGGTGGAAATTGAAAGACTTGTGAACATGAGCGGGGTCTAAATTGTCCCAAAAGTAATATCTACAATGGGTATCATCCCAAAATCACTACACAATAGCGTTAAACAATGTCTACACAACAATATCGATGTAAATCTTCGGAAAGCCACAATACTGACCATCACTAGAATAGTCTGAAAGTTCCTAGAAATTGAGAAACGAGCATGCTTGGTTTTACCAGCTTGAGCTTAGAGAGAAAAATAATAACTTTATTTATCGAACTACAAATGATGTAGTTCAAAGTGCTTTACAATGACAAACATTAAAATAAAAGCCAAAAAGATATTGGTTAAATAAGTAGGTTTTGAGCTGATGTTTAAGAGTGTCAGCTGAGGCTGCGTCCCATGCGGTGTTAGGCAATGAGTTCTGGAGTTTAGGTATGTAATTCAAAAAAGTGAACCTGCCAATTATCGACGGAGGGGAATAAGTAGTCAGTGTTTCAGAAAGAGACATCTTTGGGGCCAAGGACATCTTTCCCTAACACCCCAGCCCACCTCTGCTCTCTGCAGGAATCAATCCCTCCACAATTCCCTTGCCCACTTGTCCCTCCCTACTAATCTCCTCCCCTGCCCATAACTCTGCAAACAGAACAAGTGCTACACCTGCCCACTCACCTCCATTCAGGGCCCCGCATAGTCCAGCCAGATCAGGCAACACCTCACCTGTGAATCGGTCGAGGTCGTCTATTGTGTCTGGTGCTCCCGATGCACCCAACGCAGATTGCAGTAACCCCTTCATCCAGCACATTCAGTCTGTTTGCAGCAAGCAGAATTTCCCATTGGCCAACCATTTTAATTCCAATCCCTATTCCTGTTCCGACATGTCAGTCCATTGGCCTCTTCTACTCCCATCAGGGTGGAAGAGCAACACTTCATAATCCATCTGGGTAGCCTCCAACACGATGGCATGAATATCGATTTCTCTAACTTCTGGTAACGGCTTCCCGCTTTTATTCCCATTCCCAATTCTGCTTCCACTCTCAACCCTTCTCACCTGCCTATCACCTCCCTCTGGTTCCCCTTTTCCTTCCCTCTCTCCCATGGTTCACACTCCTCTCCTCTCCTCTCCTTCTTCTTCAGCCCTTTACCTCTTCCACCTATCACCTCCCAGGTTCTTACTTCATCCATGCTCCCTCACCCACCCACCTTCCCCCTCACCTATCACCTGCCAGCTTGTCCTCCTTCCTGTCACCTTACCTTGTTGTTCTGGCATCTTCCCCCTACCTTTCCAGTCCAGATTAAAGGTCTTAGCTTGAAACGTCTATTCCAGAGATGCTACCTGAGTTCCTCTGGCACCTTGTGTGTGTTCCTCCAGATTTCCAGTGGAATATTATGTCCGTTTATCTTCTTCATTCTATAGCCTTGTGTTTCCTGAGTGTGTGTTCCCACCCAGAGTTAGTAGCCTGAACCTTCCCGTGAGCCCTTTGCACAAACAGTCCTTCTGTTCCACCTCAGGGATTTAATCTGCACACCCCCCACCCCATCTCTGAATCGTTGCATGAAGCCAGTGAGGGAGGAGGGAGTCTGGCGGGAGGGTCAGCTTTGTCCTCAGTAAATGTGCGTGTGGCCTGTCTGTATTCAGGGAATGGTTCGGTTTGTTCACTGTCCCGAGCCGTATTGCACAAAAATTGCACTTTTCCCACTCTGATGCTACTGAACGCTGGTTGTTTAGATGTCAAAGTAGGAAAGAAACTTCATTTCAAATCGTGTTTTAGCCTTGTGTAAAATTCTCATTGAAGAGCACAGAAGCAGAAGTTCAGTTCCGATCTGTTCCGGTAGTCTCGATCCTCTCAGTTTGGTAATGACACCATTCAACCCAACCGCAGTCTGCTTCTTTGGCCGTGTAACATTACATCCTTTATACGCGTGTGATGTTCCTCAAAAGTTGGGAATGTTTCCAGGAATTTTGGGATTTTTAACTTCGGTCCGGTGCTTCATTGTATGTCGTGATACAGAGCATTGATAATTCCGAATGGTACTCGCCGTCAGATATCCCACTCAGGAGTGTGTCATCCGTCTCTCACATACACCAGCCTTGTTGGAAATTGCAAAACTGAAAATCGGCTGGTCTGTGAAAGCAACTTCACACGCAACCCTTCACTACAGTTTCAAAATCAAATAAACCATCACAACAGTCTTGGAAAACAATCAGGCCTTCTTCACAGTCTCACAGAAACACTCAAATTTTCCCATTTTCAAAGATCACAATCTCGGAGAACAATCAAACCATCTCCCCAGGCTCAGAGAACAATCAAATCATCTCCCCAGGCTCAGAGAACAATCCAACTATCTCCCCAGACTCAGGGAACAATCCAACCATCTCCCCAGGCTCACAGAACAATCCAAACATCTCCCCAAGCTCACAGAACAATCCAACCATCTCCCCAGGCTCACAGAACAATCCAACCATCTCCCCAGGCTCAGAGAACAATCCGACCATCTCCCCAGACTCAGGGAACAATCCAACCATCTCCCCAGGCTCACAGAACAATCCAACCATCTCCCCAGACTCAGAGAACAATCCAACCATCTCCCCAGGCTCACAGAACAATCCAAACATCTCCCCAGGCTCACAGAACAATCCAACCATCTCCCCAGGCTCACAGAACAATCCAACCATCTCCCCAGGCTCACAGAACAATCCAACCATCTCCCCAGGCTCACAGAACAATCCAACCATCTCCCCAGACTCAGAGAACAATCCAACCATCTCCCCAGGCTCACAGAACAATCCAACCATCTCCCCAGGCTCACAGAACAATCCAACCATCTCCCCAGACTCAGGGAACAATCCAACCATCTCCCCAGACTCACAGAACAATCCAACCATCTCCCCAGACACAGGGAACAATCCAACCATCTCCCCAGGCTCACAGAACAATCCAACCATCTCCCCAGACTCAGGGAACAATCCGACCATCTCCCCAGACTCAGAGAACAATCCGACCTACCCACAGTCTCAGAGACAATCCACCTTTACCCACAGTCTCAGAGACAATCCACCTTTACCCACAGTCTCAGAGACAATGCACCTTACCCACTGTCTCAGAGACAATCCAACCTACCCACAGTCTCAGAGACAATGCACCCTACCCACAGTCTCAGAGACAATCCACCTTACCCGCAGTCTCAGAGACAATCCACCCTACCCGCAGTCTCAGAGACAATGCACCCTACCCGCAGTCTCAGAGACAATCCACCCTACCCGCAGTCTCAGAGACAATCCACCTTTACCCACAGTCTCAGAGACATTGCACCCTACCCACAGTCTCAGAGACAATCCACCCTACCCACAGTCTCAGAGACAATCCACCCTACCCACAGTCTCAGAGACAATCCAACCTACCCACAGTCTCAGAGACAATCCACCTTACCCACAGTCTCAGAGACAATCCACCTTTACCCACAGTCTCAGAGACAATCCAACCTACCCACAGTCTCAGAGACAATCCACCTTTACCCACAATCTCAGAGACATTGCACCCTACCCACAGTCTCAGAGACAATCCACCTTTACCCACAGTCTCAGAGACAATCCACCTTACCCACAGTCTCAGAGACAATCCACCTTACCCACAGTCTCAGAGACAATGCACCCTACCCACAGTCTCAGAGACAATCCACCTTTACCCACAGTCTCAGAGACAATGCACCCTACCCACAGTCTCAGAGACAATCCAACCTACCCACTGTCTCAGAGACAATCCACCTTTACCCACAGTCTCAGAGACAATCCACCTTTACCCACAGTCTCAGAGACAATCCAACCTACCCACTGTCTCAGAGACAATCCACCTTTACCCACAGTCTCAGAGACAATCCACCTTTACCCACAGTCTCAGAGACAATCCAACCTACCCACTGTCTCAGAGCCAATCCACCCTACCCACAGTCTCAGAGACAATCCACCTTTACCCACAGTCTCAGAGACAATCCACCCTACCCACAGTCTCAGAGACAATCCACCCTACCCACAGTCTCAGAGACAATCCACCTTTACCCACAATCTCAGAGACAATGCACCCTACCCACAGTCTCAGAGACAATCCACCTTACCCGCAGTCTCAGAGACAATCCACCTTTACCCACAGTCTCAGAGACAATCCACCCTACCCACAGTCTCAGAGACAATCCACCCTACCCACAGTCTCAGAGACAATCCCACTTTACCCACAGTCTCAGAGACAATCCACCCTACCCACAGTCTCAGAGACAATCCCACTTTACCCACAGTCTCAGAGACAATCCACCCTACCCACAGTCTCAGAGACAATCCACCTTTACCCACAGTCTCAGAGACAATCCACCCTACCCACAGTCTCAGAGACAATCCACCTTTACCCACAGTCTCAGAGACAATCCACCCTACCCACAGTCTCAGAGACAATCCATCCTACCCACAGTCTCAGAGACAATCCACCTTTACCCACAGTCTCAGAGACAATCCACCTTACCCGCAGTCTCAGAGACAATCCACCCTACCCGCAGTCTCAGAGACAATCCACCCTACCCACAGTCTCAGAGACAATCCACCTTTACCTACAGTCTCAGAGACAATCGAACCTACCCACAGTCTCAGAGACAATCCACCCTACCCACAGTCTCAGAGACAATCGAACCTACCCACAGTCTCAGAGACAATCCACCTTTACCTACAGTCTCAGACAATCCACCTTTACCCACAGTCTCAGAGACAATGCACCCTACCCACAGTCTCAGAGACAATCCACCCTACCCACAGTCTCAGAGACAATCCACCTTTACCCACAGTCTCAGAGACAATCCAACCTACCCTCAGTCTCAGAGACAATGCACCCTACCCACAGTCTCAGAGACAATCCACCCTACCCACAGTCTCAGAGACAATCCACCTTTACCCACAGTCTCAGAGACAATCCACCCTACCCACAGTCTCAGAGACAATCCCACTTTACCCACAGTCTCAGAGACAATCCACCCTACCCACAGTCTCAGAGACAATCCACCTTTACCCACAGTCTCAGAGACAATCCACCTTTACCCACAGTCTCAGAGACAATCCACCTTTACCCACAGTCTCAGAGACAATCGAACCTACCCACAGTCTCAGAGACAATCCACCTTTACCTACAGTCTCAGACAATCCACCCTACCCACAGTCTCAGAGACAATCCACCTTTACCCACAGTCTCAGAGACAATCCACCCTACCCACAGTCTCAGAGACAATCCAACCTACCCACAGTCTCAGAGACAATCCACCTTTACCTACAGTCTCAGACAATCCACCCTACCCACAGTCTCAGAGACAATCCACCTTTACCCACAGTCTCAGAGACAATCCACCTTACCCACAGTCTCAGAGACAATCGAACCTACCCACAGTCTCAGAGACAATCCACCTTTACCTACAGTCTCAGACAATCCACCCTACCCACAGTCTCAGAGACAATCCACCTTTACCCACAGTCTCAGAGACAATCCACCCTACCCACAGTCTCAGAGACAATCCACCCTACCCACAGTCTCAGAGACAATCCACCTTTACCCACAGTCTCAGAAACAATCCACCCTACCCACAGTCTCAGAGACAATCCACCCTACCCACAGTCTCAGAGACAATCCAACCTACCCACAGTCTCAGAGACAATCCCACTTTACCCACAGTCTCAGAGACAATCCACCCTACCCACAGTCTCAGAGACAATCCACCTTTACCCACAGTCTCAGAGACAATCCACCCTACCCACAGTCTCAGAGACAATCGAACCTACCCACAGTCTCAGAGACAATCCACCTTTACCTACAGTCTCAGACAATCCACCTTTACCCACAGTCTCAGAGACAATCCACCTTACCCACAGTCTCAGAGACAATCCACCTTACCCACAGTCTCAGAGACAATGCACCCTACCCACAGTCTCAGAGACAATCCACCCTACCCACAGTCTCAGAGACAATCCACCCTACCCACAGTCTCAGAGACAATCCACCTTTACCCACAGTCTCAGAGACAATCCACCTTTACCCACAGTCTCAGAGACAATGCACCTTTACCCACAGTCTCAGAGACAATGCACCCTACCCACAGTCTCAGAGACAATCCACCTTTACCCACAGTCTCAGAGACAATCCACCTTTACCCACAGTCTCAGAGACAATGCACCCTACCCACAGTCTCAGAGACAATCCACCTTTACCCACAGTCTCAGAGACAATCCACCCTACCCACAGTCTCAGAGACAATCCACCTTACCCACAGTCTCAGAGACAATGCACCCTACCCACAGTCTCAGAGACAATCCCCCTTTACCCACAGTCTCAGAGACAATCCCCCTTTACCCACAGTCTCAGAGACAATCCACCTTACCCACAGTCTCAGAGACAATGCACCCTACCCACAGTCTCAGAGACAATCCCACTTTACCCACAGTTTCAGAGACAATGCACCCTACCCACAGTCTCAGAGACAATGCACCCTACCCGCAGTCTCAGAGACAATCCACCTTTACCCACAGTCTCAGAGACAATGCACCTTACCCACAGTCTCAGAGACAATGCACCCTACCCACAGTCTCAGAGACAATGCACCCTACCCGCAGTCTCAGAGACAATCCACCTTTACCCACAGTCTCAGAGACAATGCACCTTACCCACAGTCTCAGAGACAATGCACCCTACCCACAGTCTCAGAGACAATCCACCTTTACCCACAGTCTCAGAGACAATGCACCTTACCCACAGTCTCAGAGACAATCCACCTTTACCCACAGTCTCCGAGACAATCCACCTTACCCACAGTCTCAGAGACAATCCACCTTTACCCACAGTCTCAGAGACAATCCACCTTACCCACAGTCTCAGAGACAATCCACCTTTACCCACAGTCTCAGAGACAATCCACCTTACCCACAGTCTCAGAGACAATCCACCTTACCCACAGTCTCAGAGACAATCCAACCTACCCACAGTCTCAGAGACAATCCACCCTACCCACTGTCTCAGAGACAATCCACCTTACCCACTGTCTCAGAGACAATCCACCTTTACCCACAGTCTCAGAGACAATGCACCCTACCCACAGTCTCAGAGACAATCCACCTTTACCCACAGTCTCAGAGACAATGCACCCTACCCACAGTCTCAGAGACAATCCAACCTACCCACAGTCTCAGAGACAATGCACCCTACCCACAGTCTCAGAGACAATCCAACCTACCCACAGTCTCAGAGACAATCCACCTTACCCACAGTCTCAGAGACAATCCAACCTACCCACAGTCTCAGAGACAATCCACCTTTACCCACAGTCTCAGAGACAATCGAACCTACCCACAGTCTCAGAGACAATCCAACCTACCCACAGTCTCAGAGACAATCCACCTTACCCACAGTCTCAGAGACAATCCAACCTACCCACAGTCTCAGAGACAATCCACCTTACCCACAGTCTCAGAGACAATCCACCTTACCCACAGTCTCAGAGACAATCCACCTTTACCCAGAGTCTCAGAGACAATCCACCTTACCCACAGTCTCAGAGACAAACCACCCTACCCACAGTCTCAGAGACAATCCACCTTTACCCACAGTCTCAGAGACAATCCACCTTTACCCACAGTCTCAGAGACAATGCACCTTACCCACAGTCTCAGAGACATTCCACCTTTACCCACAGTCTCAGAGACAATGCACCCTACCCACAGTCTCAGAGACAATGCACCCTACCCGCAGTCTCAGAGACATTCCACCTTTACCCACAGTCTCAGAGACAATCCACCTTTACCCACAGTCTCAGAGACAATGCACCCTACCCACTGTCTCAGAGACAATCCACCTTTACCCACAGTCTCAGAGACAATGCACCCTACCCACTGTCTCAGAGACAATCCACCCTACCCACAGTCTCAGAGACATTCCACCTTTACCCACAGTCTCAGAGACAATCCACCTTTACCCACAGTCTCAGAGACAATGCACCCTACCCACAGTCTCAGAGACAATGCACCTTACCCACAGTCTCAGAGACAATCCACCTTACCCACAGTCTCAGAGACAATCCACCTTTACCCACAGTCTCAGAGACAATCCAACCTACCCACAGTCTCAGACAATCCACCTTTACCCACAGTCTCAGAGACAATCCAACCTACCCACAGTCTCAGAGACAATCCACCCTACCCACAGTCTCAGAGACAATCCACCTTACCCACAGTCTCAGAGACAATCCAACCTACCCACAGTCTCAGAGACAATCCACCTTTACCCACAGTCTCAGAGACAATCCACCCTACCCACAGTCTCAGAGACAATCCACCTTACCCACAGTCTCCGAGACAATCCACCTTACCCACAGTCTCAGAGACAATCCACCTTTACCCACAGTCTCAGAGACAATCCACCTTTACCCACAGTCTCAGAGACAATCGACCCTACCCACAGTCTCAGAGACAATCCACAGTCTCAGAGACAATCGACCCTACCCACAGTCTCAGAGACAATCGAACCCTACACACAGCGTCAGAGAACGGCTGAACCTTCCCCACAGTTCCAGAGAAGAATCGAACAATCCTACAGCCTTTGGTGAACTATCAAACCTTCTCTAAGGCGTTGGGGAACAATCAGACCTTACCCACAGTCTCAGAGAGTATCCAACCTACCCACAGTCTCAGAGACAATCCACCTTACCCACAGTCTCAGAGACAATCCAACCTACCCACAGTCTCAGAGACAATCCAACCTACCCACAGTCTCAGAGACAATCCACCTTTACCCACAGTCTCAGAGACAATCCACCTTTACCCACAGTCTCAGAGACAATCCACCTTTACCCACAGTCTCAGAGACAATCCACCTTACCCACAGTCTCAGAGACAATCCACCCTACCCACAGTCTCAGAGACAATGCACCTTACCCACAGTCTCAGAGACAATCCACCTTACCCACAGTCTCAGAGACAATCCACCTTTACCCACAGTCTCAGAGACAATCCAACCTTTCCACAGTCTCAGACAATCCACCTTTACCCACAGTCTCAGAGACAATCCAACCTACCCACAGTCTCAGAGACAATCCACCTTTACCCACAGTCTCAGAGACAATCCAACCTACCCACAGTCTCAGAGACAATCCACCCTACCCACAGTCTCAGAGACAATGCACCCTACCCACAGTCTCAGAGACAATCCACCTTACCCACAGTCTCAGAGACAATCCACCTTTACCCACAGTCTCAGAGACAATGCACCTTACCCACAGTCTCAGAGACAATCCACCTTACCCACAGTCTCAGAGACAATCCACCTTTACCCACAGTCTCAGAGACAATCCACCTTACCCACAGTCTCAGAGACAATCCAACCTACCCACAGTCTCAGAGACAATCCACCTTTACCCACAGTCTCAGAGACAATCCACCCTACCCACAGTCTCAGAGACAATCCACCTTACCCACAGTCTCCGAGACAATCCACCTTACCCACAGTCTCAGAGACAATCCACCTTTACCCACAGTCTCAGAGACAATCCAACCTACCCACAGTCTCAGAGACAATCCACCTTACCCACAGTCTCAGAGACAATCCAACCTACCCACAGTCTCAGAGACAATCCAACCTACCCACAGTCTCAGAGACAATCCACCTTTACCCACAGTCTCAGAGACAATCCACCCTACCCACAGTCTCAGAGACAATCCAACCTACCCACAGTCTCAGAGACAATCCAACATTTCCACAGTCTCAGAGACAATCGACCCTACCCACAGTCTCAGAGACAATCGAACCCTACACACAGCGTCAGAGAACGGCTGAACCTTCCCCACAGTTCCAGAGAAGAATCGAACAATCCTACAGCCTTTGGTGAACTATCAAACCTTCTCTAAGGCGTTGGGGAACAATCAGACCTTACCCACAGTCTCAGAGAGTATCCAACCTACCCACAGTCTCAGAGACAATCCACCTTACCCACAGTCTCAGAGACAATCCAACCTACCCACAGTCTCAGAGACAATCCACCCTACCCACAGTCTCAGAGACAATCCAACCTACCCACAGTCTCAGAGACAATGCACCCTACCCACAGTCTCAGAGACAACGCACCCTACCCACAGAGACAATCCACCTTTACCCACAGTCTCAGAGACAATGCACCCTACCCACAGTCTCAGAGACAATCCAACCTACCCACAGTCTCAGAGACAATCCACCTTTACCCACAGTCTCAGAGACAATGTACCCTACCCACAGTCTCAGAGACAATCCAACCTACCCACAGTCTCAGAGACAATCCACCTTACCCACAGTCTCAGAGACAATCCACCTTTACCCACAGTCTCAGAGACAATCCAACATTTCCACAGTCTCAGAGACAATCGACCCTACCCACAGTCTCAGAGACAATCGAACCCTACCCACAGCGTCAGAGAACGGCTGAACCTTCCCCACAGTTCCAGAGAAGAATCGAACAATCCTACAGCCTTGGGGAACTATCAAACCTTCTCTAAGGCGTTGGGGAACAATCAGACCTTGTCCTCAGTCTCAGAAAACAATCAGACCTTCCCCATTGAGTCATCGAACAGTCTAACCCTCCCCACACTTTCAGGGGTCAACCCAACCTTCTCCAAGGTATCAGAGAACAATTGAACTTTCTGCATGATCTCAGAGAACAATTGAATTCCTCACATTCTCAGAGAACAATCAGACCTACACCATGATCTCAGAGAACAATCAAACTTTCCCCACAGACTCAGTGAACAATCAAACTTTCTGCACAGTCTCAGAGAACAATCAGGCCTACACCATGATCTCAGAGAACAATCAAACTTTCCCCACAGACTCAGTGAACAATCAAATCTTCCACACAGTCTCAGAGAGCATTTGAAGGCCAGATCTAAATCAGGGCAGTCTGTCGTAGAACAAAGAACAGTGTAGATCCTTTGGCCTACAATACTGCGCTGACCTGTTCCTTGAAAATTCTTTGCCAACTCCCAGTGGTCAATGGCAGGGTGACAGGGGTAATCTGTCCCAAGTATTTCTAGGCCTGCTCCATCAGGTTCACACCCGCCCACCTCTGGCTCACAGTGACTGTACCGTCATCTCGGATTGGGGTCAGACACTAGTGAGTACAAAAGTGTTTCCCGTCCTCTGCCTTCGCAGTTTAGTCACTCCCTGCTGGGGCCTTGCCCCTGACTCCGACCACCCTCCCCAGCAGAAGCAGAAATACTGGGAGAATTCAGCCAGTTTGCAGAAAACCCTGTCAATATTTCAGCTCAGAACATAGAAGAGTACAGCACAAATGGGCCATTCGGCCCACAATGTTGTGCTGTACCAGCTAAAAAGTGAATCAAACCCCCCCCCAAGAACTAATCCCTCCTACCTACACATGTCCACGTCCCTCCATCTTCCTGTTTCATGCACCTATCTAAATGTCTCTGAAAAGCCTCTAATGTGTTTGCCTCTACCACCACACCAGGCATCCACCACTCTGAGTACAAGATTTACCCTTCACATCCCCCTTAAACCTACCCCCTCTCATCTTCAATGCATGACTTCTGGTATTAGACATTACAACTCTGTCTACTCTATCTATGCCTCTCATAGTCTTATAAGCCTCTATCAGATCTCTCCACAGCCTTCTGTGCTCCAGAGAAAACAACCCAAGTTTACCCAGCCTCTCGTGATAGCACACGCCCTCTAAACCAGGCAGCATCCTGATAAACCTCTTCTGCACCCTCTCCAAAGCCTCAACAGCCTTCCTATAGTGGGGCAACGAATACGGTTTGCAATACTCCAGATGTGGCCTCACCAGAGTTTTATAAAGTTGCAACACAACCTCTCGACTTTTGAAGACAATGCCTCGACTAATAAAAGCAAACATTCCATAAGCCTTCTTAACCACCTTATCGACCTGTGTACCCACTTTCAAGAGGCTATGAACTTGGACCCCAAGATCTCTCTGCTCAGCAACATGGTTAAGGATCTTGCCCTGAACAATGTACTTTCTCCTTGCAACACCTCACATTTATCTGGGTTAAACTCATCTGCCATTTCTCTGCCCAATCTACAACTGATCTATATCACACTGTATTCTTTGCCAGTCTTCTGCACTATCCACAACTCCAATCTTGGTATCATGCACAGATTTACTAACCTACCCACCCATCTACATTTTCACCCAGATCGTTTACATACATCACAAACGGCAGAGGTCCCAGCACAGATCCCTGCGGAGCTCCACTAATTACAGACCCCCCAGCTCGAATAAGTCCCTTCAACCTCTACCCTCTGTCTGCCATGTGCAAGCCAGTTCTGAATCCAAACAGCCAATTTGCCGTGGATCCCATGCATCTTAATCTTCTGGGTTAGCCTCCCATGAGGGACGTTGTCTCAGGACTCTCCTGCCCTTGAATCTCAACCTTCTCCTCCATTACGTTACTCGTTAAAGCTTTCTGCTTCCACCAAGCTCCCGAACGGCTCTCCTGACATGAGGCTGTGTGTGTGCTTTTGTGTTGAGAAAGGCTCTGATGTAAATGTCTGCTGCTGTTTTTGTTGGTTCTTTTCCTTCCTATTTGCTTCGGTCCAAAAGCTCCCGTTTAACAGGTGTAACACACACAAGATGCTGGAGGAACTCAGTAGATCAGGCAGCATCTATAGAAGAGAATAAACAGTCCCAACACCTTCATCATCACTGGAATGGAAACAGGGTCAGAAGCCAGAATAAAAAGGTTGGGGGGGGGGGGGGGAAATGAAGTAAGGAGCTGGAAAGTGATTGGTGGAAAAAGCAAAGGGCTGAAGAAGAAGGAATCTGATAGGAGCGGAGTGTGGACCATGGAAGAATGGGAAGGAGGAGGAGAACCAGAGGGAGGTGATGGGCAGGTGAGGAGAAGAGAAGGGGTAAGAGGGTAACTGGAATGGGAAAAAGAGAGAAGAGAGAGGGGGAGAAATTACCAGAGTTAGAGAAATCAATATTCATGCTATCAGGTGGCAGCCACCCGAAAGGAATACAAGGTGTTGCTCCTCCAACCTGAGCGTGGCCTCATTCTGGCAGCAGAGGCGACCACGGACAAACATATCCACATGGGAATGGGAAATGGGGGCCACCAGAAGATCCTGCCTTTTCAAAGTTCCAAGTAAAATTATTATCAAAGTACGTGCATACGTATCACCATACCACAGCCCTGAGATTCATTTTCTTGTACAAACAAGAAACATGATAGAATCAATGAAAGACTGCGCCCAACAGTACGGGCAGACAAACAGTGGATGTGTGAAATCTGCGGCAGACATAGCAAAGGCACCCGTTGAAGCATTCCCCCAGTCTGTGTTGGGTCTCACCAATGTAGAGGATAAGCGGCACCTCCTCGTGCAGTTGCCTGCAGATGCATCCTCCACTGTGGGGATTAAATGTGCTTCTGCGTTCTGTCAGGACAAGGAGTGGATAGGATCTGCTGGAGGACCATGGTCCAGGGAGGAAGGGAAGGAGGAGAAGAACTAGAGGCAGGTGATGGGCAGGTGACCTCCCATGGGCTCCAGCGGAGGAGGATTCAGAGGCAGTGCTGGTACCTCTGCAGATTTGAAGTGGCAGATGGAATACGGTGTTGGGAATGTACAGTCATGCACTTTGGTAGAAGAAATAAAAGCGTAGACTGTTTTCTAAATGGAGAGAAAATTCAAAAATCTGAGGTGCAGAGGAGTCCCTGTGCAGGATTCCCTGAAGGTTAATCTGCAGGTTGAGTCGGTGGTGAGGAAGGCAAATGCAATGTTAGCATTCATTTTGAGCGAACTAGAACATGAAAGCAAGGATGTAATGTTGAGGCTTTATAAAGCACTTAAATACACAGAGTATTGAGAACATTTTTGGGCCCCTTATCTAAGAAGGAATGTGTTGGCATTGGAGGGGGTCCAGAGAAGGTCAACAAAAAATGATTCCGGGCTGCCAAGGCTTGTCACCTGAGGAGCGTTTGATGGCTCTGGGCCTGTACTCACTGGAATGCAGAAAAGTAAGGGGGGTTTGCAATGAAACCTATCGAATGTCGAAAGGCCTCGATAGAGTGGATGTGGAGAGGATGTTTCCTATAGTGGGGGAGTCTAGGACCAGAGGACACAGATAGAGTGGACGTGGAGAGGATGTTTCCTATAGTGGGGGAGTCTAGGACCGGAGGACACAACCTTAGAATAGAGCAGTGTTCAGTTAAAACAGAAATGAGGAGGAATTTTGTTAGCTAGGTGGTGGTGAACCTGTGGAATCCATTCCCAGAGATGGCTGTGGAGGCCAGATCATTTGGTGCATTTAACGCAGAGGTTGATAGGTTCTTGATTAGTCAGAGTCTGAAGGGGTACCGGGAGAAGGCTGGAGATTGGGGCTGAGGGGGAAAATGGATCAGCCATGATAAAATGGCGGTGCAGATACAGTGGGCCATATGGCCTAATTCTGCTCATATATTATAGCCTAAATTCCTTCCGTCTACTACGGGTGCTGCCCCCCGGAATCATTGTTTATACCTTCCCAAGAGTTCAGTTCTTGTGCTCGAGTTAACTGGCGTAATCATCCAATCCTGGGTGTGATTTTAGAGGTGTGAAGGCATAAACGGAATTCGAGGTAGACCTGTGTGCTTTGGAGCAGCCAGGGAGAAGGACGTAGATGCAGAAACTACCATCAGGGCCTTTGAAGCTGTGGAGCTTTCATCCAGATGCTTCTGTCCATCACCGTATCCCCTGAGCAACTTTCACAGATTGATAGAGCAATACAGTCTGCAGCCCACCACCATCTTGTACTAAACTGAGTAAACAAATGGCTAATAGATCAGTCCACACACTTTGAACAACATAACAATAGTATCTTTATTTATAGAGAACTTTTCTTACAGACGAGCAGCTCGAGGTGATTCACGATTGGAAAAAGTGCAAACATGAAAATAAACGAGGAAATTGTTAGTTCAAAGCAAAGTCAAATAAACAGCAAAACATGCAAAGCGATGGAGGGGCTCAGCAGGTCAGGCAACATCTACAGAAATGAATAAACTGTACTCGATTCAGGCCAAGACCCTTCTTCAGGACTGGAAAGGAAGGGGGAAGGGGAAGGAGACTAGCTGGAAGATGATAGGTGTGTGGGAAAGGTTCAGGGCTGGAGTGGAAGGAATCTGATAGGAGAGGAGAGTAGCCTCATGGTGGGACTATTAATAAATAGGCTTTGAACAGCCATTTAAAAGTAACTCGACCACTGAGCACAAAAACTGAACACTGAACATTGAGAAGATATAAGCAATGGTTGCACATGTCCTCTGGGAAGGGGCCAGCAAGGAAATACAATCCTGAGATACAGCAGCAGAATCCAGCCACTCGGCCCTCTGTGTTTGCTCCGCCATTTCATCATGGCTGATCCACTTCAGTCTCAGCCCCAATCTAATATGGAGGGGTGGGGGACATAATTTTAAGGTGATTGGAGGAATGCATAGGGGGTCATGTCAGTGATACGTTTTTTACACAGAGAGTGGCAGTTGTGTGGAATACCCTGCGGAGATGGTGGTAGAGACAGCTACATTAGGGAAATTTAAGAGATAGGCACATGTTGCCGGGACTTGAGAAACTGAGTTACAGAGAAAGGTTGAATAGGTTAGGACTTTATTCCCCGGAGCATAGAAGAATGAGGGGAGATTTGATAGAGGTATGTAAAATTATGATGGGTATAGATAGAATGAATGCAAGCAGGCTTTTTCCACTGAGGTTAGGGGAGAGAAATAAAAACAGAGGACATGGGTTAAGGGTGAAGGGGGAAAAGTTTAAAGGGAACATTGGGGGGGGGCTTGGTGGGAGTGTGGAATGAGCTGCCAGATGAAGTGGTAAATGCGGGCTCACTTTTAACATTTAAGAAAAACTTGGACAGGTACATGGATGAGAGGTGTATGGAGGGATATGGTCCAGGTGCAGGTCAGTGGGACTAGGCAGAAAAATGGTTCGGCACAACCAAGAAGGGCCAAAAGGCCTGTTTCTGTGCTGTAATGTTCTATGGTTCTATGGGTGATAGGAAAATGGAGGGTAATCTAGGAGTGAAAGGTTAGATTGATCTTGGAGTAGGTTAAAAAGTCAGCACAACATTGTGGGTTGAAAGGCCTGTTTTGCTGTGCAAAGGTAACTTTCCCTTTTAAAACCCATGTCACCATGTATCATAAAATTACTGGGGAAAACCCCTAAGGGACAGGATTTAAGTAAACACAAGAGATTCTGCAGATGGTGGAAATCCAGAACAACATACACACACACAAACACACACACACACAAGATGCTGGAGGAACTCAGCAGGTCAGGCAGCATCTATGGAGACATTTTGGGTCAAGATCCCCACTTGCAGTCATGATAAGGATATATGTGCAATTAGAAAGATGTGTTGGTCTGTAATTGTCCACTTGGCTTTGTGTGGGGAAATCCTGCCTCACTCATTGAATTTTTGAGGCGGTAACTGAAAAGACTGTTGAAGGCATATCGACTCTTGTAAGGCATATGACAAGATTCCACATGATAGACCCCTCCTTAATGAGGTTATAGAAAATGTAAATGCAAGCAGGCTATCAAGAGGGATCCCTGTGGCACTCCACTAGTCACAGGCCTCCGGTCAGAGTGACAACCCTCTACTGCCTCTCTCCAGCTTCTCCCATAGAGCCAGTGTCTAGTCCAATTTATTAACTCACCCTGAATGCCAAGCGACTGAACCTTCTTGACCAGCCTTGCATGCGGGACCTTGTCAGATGCCTTACTGAAGTCCATGTAGACAACATCCATTGCTTTGCCTTCATCAACTTTCCTGGTAACTTCCTCATAAAACTCTAACATTGGTTAGACATGACCTACCATTCACAAAGCCATACTGACTATCCCTAATCAGTCCATGTCTATCCAGATACTCATTTATCCAGTCCCTTAGAATACTTTCTGATAACTTTCCCACAACTGATGTCAGACTCACCGGCCAATAATTTCCTGGTTTATGTTTAGAACTTTTTCTAAACAGCAGAACAACATTGACTATCCTCCAATCCTCTGCTATCTCTCCTGTCACTAAGGATGATTTAAATGTCTCTGGTTTGGCCCAGGCAATCTCTGCACTTGCCTTCCATAGGGTCGGAGGGAACACCTTGTTATGCCCTGGGGATTTATCCACACTGATTTGCCTCAAGGTAGCAAACATGCCCTCCACTGTAATCTGCATGAAGGGTCCATGAAGTTATGTCATTTTGCCTCAAATTTGTGAAGGATACCAAGATTTGGGGCGAGGTGGACATTGAGGAAGACTATCAGAGCTTGCAGTAGGATCTGGAGCAGCTGGAACGGGTTGAAAAATGGCAGATGGAATTCAATGCAGGTAGTGTGAAGTGTTGCACTTTGGAAGGACAAACCAATGTAGGACTTCAACAGAGAGGTAGGGCACTAAGGAGTGTGGTAGAACAGAGGGATATGAGAATACATATCCATAATTGCTTAGAAAATGGCATCACAGGTAGATAGGATTGTAAAATAGAGCTTTTGGCACATTGGGTTTCATGAATCAAAGTACTGAGCGCAGAAGTTAAGATGTTATGTAGAAGTTGTATAAGACCTTAAGACATAGGAGCAGAATTAGGCCACTTGGCCCATCAAGTCTGCTCTGGCATTCCATCATGGCTGATTTATTATCCCTCGCAACTTCGTTCTCCTGCCTTCTCCCCGTGACCTTTAATGGTCTTACTAATCAAGAACCTATCAACCTCAATAAACAGACCCAATGACTTGGCCTCTACAGCCATCTATGGCAATGAATTCCACAGACTTCTCCTCATTCCTGTTCTAAATGGATATCCCTCTATTCTGAGGCTGTACCCTCTGTTCCTAGACTCCCACACTACAGGAAACATCCTCTCCACATCCACTCAATCTAGGCCTTTCAGTATTTGATAGGTTTCAATGAGATCCCCTCCGCATTATTCTAAACTCCAGCGAGTACAGGCCCAGATGCTCCTAAAACCTTCATTCCTGGGACCATGCTTGTGAACTTAGTGTGGAGCCTCTCCTACAGACCATGAGAATGCAAGAACAGGGTCAATTACGACTTACCGCCCTAATAGTAGCATGGCTTCAAGGCATTGGTGGGGCTACATATGGAATATTATCACAAACATGAGAAAATCTGCAGATGCTGGAAATCCAAAGCAACACCCACAGAATGCTGGAGGAACTCAGCAGGCCAGGCAGCGTCTATGGAAAAGAGTAATCGATGTTTCGGGCCGAGACCTTCCAGCCGAAGGGTCTCGGCCCGAAATGTTGATTGTGCTCTTTTCCAGAGATGCTGCCTGGCCTGCTGAGTTCCTCCAGCATTTTGTGTGTGTTATTTGCAATACTATGTTCAGTTTTGATCACACCTCTACAGGAAAGACATAAGCTAGGAAGAGCATATTAGAGATATGCAAGAACTTGAGGGAGTCTATTATGGAGGAGAGGTTGATGTAAGGCCTAATTTGGAGCATTGTGTGTAGTTCTGATCACCTACCTACAGAAAAACCAATAATTATTTCATTATTGCATGGTTCTATAGCAGGGGTACCCAACTTTTTTATGCCATGAACTCTTACCATTAACCAGGGGGTCCGTGGATCCCAGGTTGGGAGCAGAAGATCTTGGGTGAGTGCCGCGGTAGCACAGTGGTAATTGTAACGCTATTACAGCTTGGATGTTCCACAACTCGTTCAATTCTGGCACCCTCCATAAGTAGTTAGTACGTTCTCCCCGTGGGTTTCCTCCAGGTGCTCTGGTTTCCTCCCACAGTCCAAAGATGTATTAGTTAGTAGGTTAATTGGTCATTGTAAGTTGTCCTGTGATTTGGCCGGGGTTAAATGGGTGGGTTGCTGGGCAGTCAGGCTCGTTGGTCTGTTTCTCACTGTATCTCTGAATAAAATAAGATTAAAAGAGTGCAGAGAAAAGTTACGAGGATGTTGCTAGAAATTGAGGTCCTGAACTGTAAGGAAGAACTGAGTAGGTTCGGACTATATTTCTTGGAATGTAGAAGATAGAGAGGAGATCTGATGGAGGTATACAAAATTATGAGGGGTATAGATAGGGTAAATGCAAGCAGGCTTTTTCCACTGAGGTTGGGTGAGGCTAGAACTACAAGTCATGGGTTAAGGGTGAAAGGGGGGCATGAGAAAAGACTTCTTCACTCAGAAGGTAGTGGGAGTGTGGACCAAGCTGTCAGCGCAAGTGTTGGACGTGAGCTCGATTTCAACCTTTAAGAGAAGTTTAGGTAGGTACGTGGATGGGAAGGGTATGGAGGGCTGTGGTCCTGGTGCGGGTAGATGGGAGCAGGCAGGATTAGGCATGAGCTAGATGGGCCAAATGGCCTATTTCTGCGCTAGAGTGCTCTATGACTGTCTGTGGAGGAGTGCGGGCTACAGCAGACAGGGATACTGATGCTGTCAGAGAGGTTGCCTGTTGAATCACTGTCAAAACTTCACTGTGGGCACCATTTGAATAATAAAAACGGTCCTTGCTCTGAAAGCTCACTTCAATTTTTAATCTATCCAAAGCAGAACTGATGAGGCCACCAGCAAACCAAATAAAAATGGTACACGTGGAAAAAAAGGCCTCATTTTAGCTGCTGTGGGGAGCTGGACCAGACCAGACCAGACGCTAGTGTTCACAAACGCAGACGTGTCTGATATTCATCCTGAGCAGCGATGTTTATTGGGGTTTCTTGCTTTTTCCCATTTCGGTCTGGTCATTGCAAATTTTTCTGTGTTTTTTTTCCCCTTTGCTCATCACCGGGATCAGAAGAAGAGTGTTCATTTCACATCCTAATAAGCGCATTGTAAGCTCCACGTAAGTGAACAGCTGAAGATACCTATAGAGGGGACCTGCTGGCATCTGAGGCAGCCGCCACTTTGGGGCCTTCTCGCCCGACCCTGAAAGAAAAACACGCTTTCCCCTAAAGAGACCACAAGCAAAATTATCCCTCAAAATCCACATTAACTCTTTCCTATTTTATTTGCCTGAGATTGGAAATAACTCTTTCATTGACCAAAACAGTATTGATTTGGTGCTGAAAAGACTTTGGGGAACACTTTTTCTTTCAGAACTTCATGCCTGTTTTCCTCGCGAGGTTGAACCGAGTAGATTTGTTCAGTTTGAGTTGTCGGCTGCATTAGATTAACCCGGCCTATGGTATCTTCAGGTGTCCTGATCCTCGAGTGCTGTAGTTAGCCTTTGTGCATTTTAGAATTTGATGTGCTGCTTCTGCTTATCGTTTACCTTAGTGCAATCCCTTCCCTACCCTTAAAAGTCGAACTAATTGAATCGTATGATGCACACTAGGTCCCCGGTGAAAACACGCAAAGGAGGTCTGCGTCTCCAACTGTCCACCCCCACCACCATCACCACCACCACTCTGGATCTGCCGTTATAGATGGGCCTGGCAGCCCAGTGTGGGCCAGAGACATGCCTTCAAAAAAGAAAAGGGGACTATTATCAAAAGGAAAGAAACTGCTGAGGAAGCTGGGTGGAGTGAAGTGATTCTTGTGTGTTCTGAATAGTCGCACACTTCCTCACCTTTCCGCTCACTTGGTATAACCACCACCCGTACTGTCTTGCCTTAGAGACGCACAGAAATTCCTTCCTCTTTACACACCACTCAGTATCGGAGAAGGTACACGTTGTATGTGGTATCTGTGTTCATTATAGCTCGCTCCACCGAAAAGCCATTAGTCGGAACCTGTGAAATCTTGTGTCTCGTCCCTGAATCCATGTCCGCTATTATCCCCCCTCCCCCACCACCCCGTTACCCAGAATGTGCCTGTGCTTATCATTTTCCACTATAAACTGTCATCGTCTTGGTGGCATCAGACAGCATTCAGCTGAAGAGCAGGCCTTGCCCTCTTCGTTTCAACTCATTTCACACCAGATTCATGAAATGCATGCTTTTCCATCTAAATGTATATTTTCTATCTGTTTTTTTTGTGTCAGAAACTGGTTAAAATGGGTGTATGTTCTTTACAAATAATGGCATGCAAACTGTGCAAAAAAAGAACCACAAGCAGCGGGTAAAAGAATTATGCTAAATAAAATGTACCTTTAATGTGTCCTCGGCTACATCCAGAAATTCTTATCTGCACCTTGTCCCCCCGCCACTGCGCTTTTCCAAATACGGCGGATGGGTTACACCGTCTCTCGCCAAGCGAGGCGGGTTGATGTGTTTTCACAACTGTGGCAGTGCACTCCCGGAACTCCACATCGAAAGGAGTGGCCAACTCAAGATTAATCTGCCACTGAGAGAGATTTCCTACATAATCTTAGCATTTATCCGTTTCTCTTTTTGTACTTTCGATCATTTGTAAATTCTTTTTACTGTTTCTATACATTATTTACAGATTATCTTTTCTTTTTGTAATATGCCCTTCCAAAGAAATGACGCAGAACCCGACTAGATTGTGTTTCTTAACAATCGGTGTATAAAATATTGTAAATTACTGATGTATTCACTTGCTGAAGAACAGATCAGCCTTTAATATATTTGTGGTTACAGATGTGGGTGCGTGCATGTGTAAATTTGTTCGTGTGTATAAAGTTTTTATAAATAAATCAATTGATTTTTTGTAGAACACCTACCTCTCTTTTGCATATGTTACACCTTACTCATGTAATGGTAGTGGGATTTCGTCACAGATGAAATGGAACATGCATCTTCTCAGCAAGGCCATCCTTTCTTCTGTGCATATCAGTGCTGGGAATTACATCACAAGGCCATTCAGCCTTTTATGGAGGTGGTAGCTCCCCACCACCAGCTACCTAATGATCTTAATTCCAATGCAAGGACGTGTTCTCTGCTTAACCCCTGCGACGTTCTTAATCTGTACCTTGTCCCTCACCAGCATGCCTTTCCTAAATGAGCTGATGGGTTGCTTTAAGTATTTTTATGTTTGATATTGAGGAAGGGTGCGGAGCACACCAGCATGCAGGCTTTTCACTGAACTTTATTGACAGCTCTGTTTGTCCCATGTGGGAGCGGCATAGAATTAGCCCATGAACTACTACAACAAGTATAACACCATTCCTGCTGAGCAGGGGACATTTGCTTAGCTAGGTGATGTGATTTCACACGGTGGTTTTAATACTCTGGAACAGAATTAGAATCAAGTTTAATATCATTGGCATGAGGGGATACGGAAAGAAAGCAGGAGATTGGGGCTGAAAGGAAAAATGGATCAGCCATGATGAAATGGGAGAGCAGACTCGATGGGCCAAAGGGCCTTATTCTGCTCTTATACCTTATGGTGTTATATACATTCATTTCAATACACAACAATAGAAAACTACATATAAATTGCAATAAGAAATATATATAAAAATAAAGAACTAGTGCGAAAAGTAAAGAAGTAGGTAGTGTTCATGGATTCTTTGTTCATTCAGAAATCTTATGGCAGAGAGCAAAATGTTGTTCCTAAAACATTGAGAGGGTGTCTTCAGGCCGCTGTACTTCCTTCCTGATGGTAGCGATGAGAAGAGGGCATGTCCTTGGTGACGGATGGGGTCTTTTTGAGGCATCGCCTTTTGAAGGTGTCCTCGATGCTGGAGACCCTGGTGCCCACGACGGAGCTGGCTGAGTTTGCAACTTGCTGCAGCTTTTTCTGATCCTGTGCAGTGGCCCCTCCCCTCCACACCAGACAGTGATGCAACCGGTTAGAATTCTCCCCACAGTACATCTGTAGAAATCTGTGATTTAGAACGAACATCCCATCTCTGAATAATTCATGTAGTGAGTAATTGGGGATCGATGATAATAGTAGATTTGTCGAGGGTGTGGTTATAGCATCGTTTAGGAGGAGCCCTCTGAACCAGAGGTTTGAGGTTATCAGAATGAAGAAACAGCAGGGATGAATGGTGAATGCCCGGTGTGTAGCAGAGGGCTACAGTTTGTTAAAGAGCAGCCTGAATGCACTAAATTCGTTGGGAAGGTGTATTCTCACGGTACCAAGCTTGGATTGTTTAGATTACAGGGTAGACAATGGATTTAGGGAGATGGGAGCAGCGCAAGATGTATCCAAGCTCTCTTTCAGAATAGACTCCAACTGCCAGAAAATGGCCAGTTATGTCATTTTCAAGGACTGTTTGTCCCACTCCCATCAGGAAGTATCCACGCCAGGGCAAACAGACTCAAAAACACCAGACCCAAGCAGTAACATCTCCACCCATTAACCCACCCCAACCATCATTTCCTGTCAGAGTCACCTTATGTACAGACATTAGCGTCACTTTATCAATATACAATCTATGTATATAAGCTATCTCATGTAAATATATTGTGTTTTTTTGTGTTGCTTTGGATCTGGAGGAACAATTATTTAGTTCTCCTTTACACGTATGTAGTGGAAATGCCATTTAACAAGCTTGAATCTTGATTTGCCAACTGCCCCAATGACTACTTGGGTTGTTATGAAGGCCTCTGGGCTGTTAGGAAACCCTCTGGGTTGTTAGGAAGTTATCTGGGCTGTTAGGAAGGTCTCTGGGTTGTTAGAAAGGCCCGGGTCATTGCAAAAGCCTCTGGGCTGTTAGGAAGACTTCTGGGTTATTAGGAAGTCATCTGGGCTGTTAGGAAGGTCTCTGGGTTTAGGAAGGCCTCAGTCATTGAAAAAGCCTCTGGGTTTAGGAAGGCCTCAGTCATTGAAAAAGCCTCTGGGTTTAGGAAGGCCTCAGTCATTGAAAAAGCCTCTGGGTTTGGGAAGGCCTCAGTCATTGAAAAAGCCTCTGGGTTTGGGAAGGCCTCAGTCATTGAAAAAGCCTCTGGGTTTGGGAAGGCCTCAGTCATTGAAAAAGCCTCTGGGTTTGGGAAGGCCTCAGTCATTGAAAAAGCCTCTGGGCTGTTAGGAAGGTCTCTGGGTTTAGGAAGGCCTCAGTTATTGGAAAAGCCTCTGGGTTGTTTGGGTTGTTATGAAGGCCTCTAGGTTGTTGCGAAGGTCTCTGTCAAGGATACATTAAACAAAGATTTGTAAATATACTCCATACATGATGCAACATAGTTAATTATCTATCATTAAATCATGAATTTAATTTTGCTTTGGAAAGATCTGGTTCATGAACGTTAGCTTATTACTCTCTCGTCTTCATTCCCTAATTCACATAACAAGTTTTATTTGACATTTTGAAATTAAAAGCAATCTGTTGTGCACTAATGCTGACTTTTCTATCGCTCCAGGTGGACGGGACAGTCTGATAGTCAGGAGCGAAGCCGTGCCGTTCATAAGGATGAAATCCCCGAACTGCCACTTGACTGGGAAATGCTTCTGTAGTAAACCTGAAGGCACGGCATTCTTGTTTCCCTTATTAAAGTTTGATCGACAGTGAGGACCTCCCGGCCTGCTGCAGGTGCTATCTTTTTCTTTAAAAAGAAAAGCAGTTTTAAAAATATATATTTTTGCTACAACCTCCTCCAATAAACTTCAAACCCAACTGTTTGTGATTCGGTCGGAGGAGAGGTGGTGGTCAGATGGCCTTGCTGCTACAGAAGCCTTTGCTCTGCGCACGCCCTTCACGTCACACTGACGGTCGTGTCGATGCATGGTGAATGTGATTCCTTGGTGATGGACGGACTGATGGGAAGAATCAAAGGCAAAGTGGCCTGCTGAACTCCAGGGTAGCTCGTTGGATTGGAAATTGTCTGTCTCCATAGAGCCTGAGTTGATGTCCGGTGGAAAACTTGGCCTTGGGGAAGAGCCCTACTATATGCGCGTTCCAAAGCCTTCACCTTAAGCACAAGTTCAGAGGATCACCACAGTGACACCGCCCACAGCAGTGTGTGAACCAGGTCCACTCTCAGACCTATCTCCCTCAGTGTCTTTCCCATGCCACCTTAGACAACACTGTCTCTTGTGGATTAGAGAGAAGTATGCTAACAGGCTGAACAGCTACGGGTTTACAGGAACATGGGGAGCTCTTTCAAAAGAGCTAGTACAAGGGCGAATGGTCTTACCTGTGCTAACGAGGCCCTGTGTTGGTTGGGTCCCACCATGGATGTTGTGTCCTGGCTGTCTGGATATGCAAGCCAGGGTGGTACGATACGGAGAGCAAACTGTTGCCCATGTAGCAGGCTCCCCCTCTCCACACAGCTGATGAATCCAAAGGAACGGCAGAGACCGACACAGTTTGGCACCAGCGGCATCGCAGGAGTTGCCAGTCAGCGTTGAGCTTAACATAGGGTCTCCAGCGCCGGGTTTATCCTTGGGGGTTACTCCCAAAGCCTTCCCCACGAGTTGGTGTAGCCACAAGGCAGTGGAGGTTGGGGATCAGGGTTTTCCTTCTCCGAGATGAGCTGCCGACCACGGCTGATGAGCCCCATCTGCCCGAAGTTCCTGAGTCCTGAGCCCTCCCCATGAGCGAGGTTTGAGATGAGAGTTTTCCTTCTCCGAGATGAGCTGCCAACCACGGCTGATGAGCCCCATCTGCCCAGAGCCTGTGCTAATGAGATTGTATAAAAACGTACAACACAATAACAGCTTTTACTCACTCAGATCTGTTGAACCTCGTTCCAGTTTTCTCCACTGTATGCCCTTCCCATACACTGAGTGTGTGGGGTGTCCAGGGAGGGCTAGCACCTCCGGTGAAGGGGCTTGTCGTGTCCATTCCTGGACAGCTGACTCACCTTTGGTCCCCACCGGACACTCAGCTCTCACCCGTGGCTCCAAGTAGCCACTTACATGTGACAGCGGCCACACCCCGGTACACCCCTTTGACAGATGGGCTAAACCAGGTGAGGGTTAATGGTGGGCCTCACACCCCAGTGACATAGCGACTCACCTGTCCTAGCATATGAAGTCGGGTCTGGCGGACTGGGCGGATGAGATCTTCAGTGAGATCCAACGGCCAGGAAGGCGGTTCCGCAGGGCTCCGCGGAGAGTGAGGGGCATGACGAGGCACAGAAGACGTCATGGTCGTCCATGGCAACCAAGGAAGATTTCAGTTTGTGATGCTTATTTGTACCACTGGACCGACTTGGACTTCCAAGGTCGAGGGAGTGGAACTGGCCCAGTGCAGTGGCTTTTCCACTTTAAAAACTCTCCCGCACAGATCTCCTGTCATTATCAGATTCAGTGGACCCTGTCTCTTCCAGATAACTTGCATCATTTTGAACATCAAAACACTGTCACCCAAACCTGCCCAGCACTGAGCAGTCCTGACAGTGGAGAACTGAACCAAAGGGGAGGATTAACCCCCTTTATGGAGGAACGCTGCAGAGTCGCTCGCTAAACCTGTGGAGATTGTTCTAAATCTCAGCCACCTTTTCAAATTTGATCAGGAGCACCAACTTTGCCCTATGTAATATTCCGGGTGGGGATTGAAAGCCTAAATGATACCCATCTCTGTATTTTGCATTTGCATATTACAGGACTAACATTATAATCCACAGCTGGAAACGATTAGCCTCATTTGTCACACATAGAGTGAAATGCATCGCTTGCATCAGTGAGCAACACTGTCCGAGGGCAGGCTGAGGGCAGCCCGCAAGGGTCATCGTGCTTCCTGAGCCAACAGAGCATGCCCGCGACTCACTAACCCCAACCGGTATATCTCCGGAATTTGGGAGGAAGTCCACGCAATCACAGGGCTACACTGCAGTTCTGCACACTGACATATTGCTTTACTGCTTCTGAGCATTTAACAAGCTTGTGGAACATTGTCGGTGAAATACTCGCTGGCATTTCGTGTCCAGGAGCTGAGGGAGCAGGGATCATGGACACCTCACAGGACACTTCGAGCCTTTGAGCTGCAATCCCCACAACAGATGGAGAAGACGTCTGAACCCTGGTCATTCCTGAAGGTGGGAAATCCTGCCATGTTGAATTCAGCCACCTCACCTGTGGACAGTTTCTCCTCTCCAGTCTTGTTCTTTCTGTAGTCATGTAGATGTCAGCAATTGGTTCAGAGGTCAGGCGATGAGAAGAAAACTCAAAATTCAAAGTAAAATTTATTTTCAAAGTACACATTAGTCACCACACACAACTGGAGATTCATTTTCTTGCGGGCATACTCAATAAATCCAATAACCGTTATAGAATCAGTGAAGGAGTGCACCCATTTTGCTGTTCAACTGGAGTGCAAAATAAAACAAACTCTGCAAATATGAAGAGAAAGGAATAATAATAATAATAAATAGGTAATAAATATAGAGAGCATTGTGCAGCACAGACTAGATGGGCCAAAGGGCTTGTTTCTTTGCTGTAGTTACCTATGATTCCAACATGAGATGAAGAGTCCTTAAAAGTGAGTTCATAGGTTGTGGGAACAGTTCAGTGTTGGGGTGAGTGAAGTTGTCACCTCTGGTTCAAGAGCCTGATGGTTGAGGGGTAACTCTTCCTGAACCTGGTGGTGTGGGTCCTGAGGCTCCTCTACCTCTGGAGCTCTTCCTGAACCTGGTGGTGTGAGTCCTGAGGCTCCTGTACCTCTATAACTCTCCCTGAACCTGGTGGTGTGGGTCCTGAGGGTCCTGTACCTCTATAACTTCCTGAACCTGGTGGTGTGAGTCCTGAGGCTCCTGTAACTATAACTCTTCCTGAACCTGGTGGTGTGGGTCCTGAGGCTCCTGTACCTCTATAACCCTTCCTGAACCTGGTGGTGTGGGTCCTGAGGCTCCTGTAACTATAACTCTTCCTGAACCTGGTGGTGTGGGTCCTGAGGCTCTTGTGTCTCTTTCCTGGTGGCAGCAGTGAGAAGAGAGCATGACCTGGGTACTGGAGATCCCTGATGATGAATGCTGCTTTCCTGCAGTAACACCCCATGTAGATGTGCTCAATGCTGGGGCGGGCTTTACTCCTTTATTACTTCAGGTCAGAAAAAAATTGCAGGAGGCTGTTGTAAGGGCTGGCATTAAACTGAAAAGCCAGTGGATATTGGCGATGTCCTTCAATTCAAGCAATGTGTTCTCCCCTCAATGAGAGTGCCCACATCTCTCATGTTATTACAACATACTAAGCATCATTGTAATACACTGAGCCACATCGATCTTGTCTGCTGTGGAATGGACCTAACCTGAACCCAACTCATTCTGCAAGCTCCCTCTCCTGAAGAAGTGTCTCAGCCCAAAATGTTGGCTGCTTATTCCTCTCCATAGATGCTGCCTGATCTGCTGAGTTCCACTAGCATTTTGCGTGTGTTGCTCTGGATTTCCAGCATCTGCAGAACCCCTTGTATTTACAATTTTCTGTCTCTTCTTGATGACTTCCAATAACCAATGGTCCTGAAGAAGGGACTCAGCCTGAAATATCAACTGTTTACTCCTTTCCATAGATGCTGCTTGCCCTGCCGAGTTCCTCCGGCACTTTGAGTGTGTTGCTCTGGAATTCCAGCATTTGCAGATCTTCTCATGTTTTCAATAACAAGTTTGAAAGACAAGGTTGAAATTTTCTGATAAAATTGTGAATTTTAATGGAATGCCTTTCAAGATAACTCAATATACTCAGAGTCAATAAATCATAAAGAGAGAGAGAGAGAGGCCTTCCATTGGTTAGGGTCAACCATGGATGGTGCATCCTAGCTGTCTACATGATAGGCAAGCCAGGACAGTACGATATGGACAGCAAGCTGTCGTCCATGCAGCTGATGAATCAAAAGGAACGGCAGAGACCAATACAGTTCTGCACCAGCGGCATCGCAGGAGTTGCCGGTCAGTGTTGAACTCAACGTAGGGACTCCAGATTCTTCCCTCGGGGTTTATTCCTGAAGACTCCCCCCTGAGTGGGTGTAGCCACAAGGCAGTGGCGGTCTGAGATAAACAGTTTTCCTTCTCCTAAAGTTCCCAACTACAGCTGATGAGCCAAATCATAACGATTCCTGTTAGATAGGTAAAGGTGGCATCCCATTTGTATTTAACAAGTGTTTCAAGTCCAGCTGAGGAATAGCGGCTGACCTGGACATTAACAAAACAACTCAACTTTCTTTTGAATAATAAACCCAAAACGAACAGAGACTTCATTTGGAAGATGGAACCTACAACAGCCCCTCAATGCAACATTGCAGTAAATTTGAAATTTAACTGAGGAGCTCTGGGTCAGAGTTAGTACTACCACCAACCTGAGATGGCTTCCAGCTAACTTTCAGAGATACTTGCTGGTGTTGAGAAGAATGGGGAGTAATCTTATTGAAAACTATTGAATATTGAAAGGTCTACATTGAGGGGATGTGGGGAGGATGTTTCCTATAGGAGGAGGGTACAGCCTC
The DNA here is from genome assembly GCF_030144855.1 of Hypanus sabinus. Classification (NCBI taxonomy): domain Eukaryota; kingdom Metazoa; phylum Chordata; class Chondrichthyes; order Myliobatiformes; family Dasyatidae; genus Hypanus; species Hypanus sabinus. Next base: position 65,679,741 of record NC_082723.1, on the reverse strand, counting down.
AGAATAGAGGGATGTCTATTTAGAACAGAGATGAGGAGGAATTTCTTTAGCCAGGGAGTGATGAATTAGTGGAATTCATTGCTACAGATAGCTGTGGAGGTCAAGTTATTGGGATATTTAAAGTGGAAGTTGATAGGTTCTTGATTAATCAGGGTACGGGTAGAAGGCAAGAGAATGGCATTGAGAGGAATAATAAATCAGCCATGGCTGAGTAGATGATGGGCTGAATGGCCTAATTCTGCTCCTATGTCTAATGCAAACCTATCATCTTGCAACACTCCACACACCAATGGATCAGTGCATAAAGCAATCTGCCTGTCTTCAGAATATCTCAACGAGCTTCTTGTAATCATTTCAATTAACCTCCCCTCCCATTCCCACACTGACCTGTATGTCATCGAACTCCTCCACTGCCACTCTGAGACCATATACAAACCAGTGCAACATCTCCCCTTTCACTTGGGTTCCAACCACGCGGACGTTACTTACTTAAGCCCCATCACCTCTTCAGAGTCACAGGCTGCCGAATACAGCTTGCCAGAGTCTCTGTCCTGGGCCAGTCTTTCAAGTTGGTCCCAGGGGTAGACCATCTTCTTCCTTTCACAGGGATGATGTCTTTGGAGCTACTGATGGTGTTTCTGTAGCTCTGGGTTTTTACAGCAGAGGGTTGCTAGCCCCATACGCAACCCTCCTTTTGCAGCTGGGCTTGGGACCCTCCATGGCAGAGTTGGTGTGTACATTGAAGTTTCTAATTTCAGATAATGCGCACCCTCCAGCCCACCCAGGATCTCTTCCCCCCCCCCACCCCGGGCTCACCATTTCCACCCCCCCCCCACTCACCCCTCTTCGTTACCTACACATCACCTCACCAACTTGTCTGTTTCCACATACGGGCCTTCGTCTCAACAATCCCCACCCCCTACCGCATCTTCCCTCCCCACCCTGTTCCAGCTATCACTCCCTACCCCGTCCACACGCCTCAATATACTGCACAGCATTCACCCACACTCCCGGACGTGATGCAGAGCCTTTACACAGAACGCTGACCGCCCTTCCACTTCAGATTCTAGCCTCTGCCATCCCGTGGGGCAAAGCTTTGTCAACAGGAGCTAGCTCAGATGACGCACGTTCCCCTTGTGTGTTTTGGGTTGAGAACTGGCCACTTGTACATTTATTTATTTAGTATACAGTGCAGTCACACCACCCAGCAACCCACCGAATTAACCCCAGCCTAATCACAGGGCAATTTACTATGACCAGTTAACCTACTAACCAGAACGTCTTTGGACTGTGGGGGGGGTGATATCGGAGCACCTGGAGGAAAACTCAGGTGCTCAGAGGAAAAATGTACGAACTTCCTTACAGAGGACACCGGAATCGAACTCGAACTCCAACGCCCCAAGCTGTAACAGCACTGCGCTAACCGCTGTGCTACCATGGCACCCCACGGTACAATGTGAATGATGAAGCAGCCGTGTGTGGCAAATATTATCCATCCCTGTGGATACAATGTGCAGATACTGAAAAGGGAGAAGATAGTTAACATTTCAACACCACTGTCGATACCTCTGCTTCAGTGATGGGACCTTAGGGGCAGGACTGGGCTCACCCTGTACATACCCGAGCAGTACAAGACCCAGCACCCATGGGTGTTGATGCACCATCAATAACTCACTCTGAGGCATAAAGGTGAGATATCGGCTTTTATTGACTGGAAGAAGGAACAAGCAGTGAGTGACCACCATACTACATCCCGGAGACTGAGAGGCTGGGCTCCGGCCTCAATCGCCCTTTATACAGGGGTCTGTGGGAGGAGCCACAGGAGCAGTCAGTGGGGGGGGGGGGGGGGGTCCGTGTCCAGACAGGTATATGTAGTTCACCACAGGTGTGGCACCAGGGAAGAAAGCACTGAGGGGTTTGTCCTCTTTACCAAGGTCACATCCCAGGATCAGCCAGTCATCTCTGCAACTAAACAAGAGGTTACCACATCAATTATAACAAGAAATTCTGCAGATGCCGGAAATCCAGATCAACACACACAAAGTGCTGGAGGAACTCAGCATGTCAGGCAGCGTCTACTGAGAGGGATAACAGTCAACATTTCTGGCCAAGACACGGATGAAGTTGACTGTTTAGTCAGCCTGGCCTGCTGAGTTCCTCCAGCACCTTGTGTGTGTCGTTTAATTGATTGGTGATCAACTGAGAGCTTTACCAGAGGACACATCACAAATGGAGCGTGCGCAGGTGGGAACCACTCACATGCCCCTTCCTCTCTCTCCCCACCGACCTGGATACCCTCTACCCAGAACTCCAACCTCCTTACACTTTCTGACCCCAAGCTTCACTCCTCTTATCTGAACAACAACACTACCCCAAGCCCTCCCCTCACCCCTGGATCCAGACCGATCTCCTGCCTTTAGGAAAACATTGCTGGCCCTGTAGAGCCTAAGCCCCTGTTTGGACATCCTGCCGATGACAACAAATCATACTTCACCAACAGCCACACCCATGGGATTTCATGCTCCCGGAGTCTGGCTGAGGGCTTGGTGGAACAGGTGAATCCACAAGGGTCATTTAAAGATATTAAAGAGACATTTAAAGACCAATCCGGATCAGCTATTTTAAGACAGCAGAGTACAGCACAGAAATAGGTCATTGGGCCCACAATGCAGTGCCAAACCAGCTTAAAAGTAAGTTAAAACACCCAAACATTAACCGCTCCTACGTACATTGTGTCCATATCCTCTTCAGCACTCTCTCCAAAGCCTCAACATCCTTCCTGTAGAGGGGCAACCAGAAATGTACACAATACTCCAGATGTGGCCTCACCAGTGTTTTATAAAGTTGCAACAAAACCTCCTGACTTTTGAACTCAGTGTCCGACTAATAATAGCAAGCATTCTATCAGGCTTCTTAACCACCCTATCAACCTGTGTAGCCACTTTCAGGGAGCCATGAACTATGAACTCAGTAATATTCCTAATGGGGTTTGAAAGTTTAAACAGAACCTATTTCTATATTTTGTATTTGTATATTGCAGAACATTACAGTTCACTTTTGCAAAAGATCAATTTTATAAGTCACATATACTTCAAAACATACAGTGAAATGTGTCATTTGTTCAACTTCCAGTAGAGTTGGAGGCGTTGAGTGCAGAAAAGGTTGACCAGGATGGTGCCTGGTTTAGAGGACATGTGCAATCACGAGAGGCTGAATAAAGTGGGGTTGTTTTCTCTGGAGTATCGGAGGCTGAAGGGAGATCTGATTCATGTTCATAAGATTATGAGAGCCACAGACAGAGTAGACAGGGAGTATATGTTTCCCAGGGTTGGTATGTCTAATACCAGAGGGCAAGTACATTGACAAATACACTGAAGGCTTTTAAGAGGCGTTTGGATAGGTACACAGATGTAACAAAGTTGGAGGGATCTGGACATGGTGTAGGTAGGAGGTAGTGTACAGGTGTTTTTGATTTCCTTTTTAGCTGGTTCAGCACCACATTGTGGGCCGAATGGCCTGTTCCTGAGCTGTGCTGTTCTACGTTCTATGCCCTATGTGCTGCAGCCAAGTGTTGCCATGTTTTCATCACCAATGTGGTATGCTTGCAACTCACTAATATCAACTAAATTCAAGTGGAGGTTGATAGGTTCTTGATTAGGGTGTCACAGGTTATGGGCAGAAGGCAGGAGAATGCATTGGATGATTACAAGAGGGTGTACAGGAGTGAGATATATCAGCTAGTTGAGTGGCATCGCAGCAACAACTTTGCACATGACATCAGTAAGACCAAAGAACTGATTGTGGACTTCAGGAAGGGTAAGATGAAGGAACACACACCAGTCCTCATAGAGGGAGCAGAAGTAGAAAGAGTGAGCAGTTTCAAGTTCCTGGGTGTAACTATCTGCAATTCTAACCTGGTCCCAACATACCAATGCAATTGCAAAGAAGGCAAACAGTGACTATATTTCATTAGGAGTTTGAGGAGATTTGGTCTGTCACCAAGACACTTGCAAATTTCTACAGATGTACCGAGTGGAGAGCATTCCAACTGGCTGCATCACCTTCTGGTATGGAGGTGGGGGGGGGGGGGGGCACAGCACAGGAGAGAAATAAATTGCAGTGAGTTGTAAACTCAGTCAGCTCCATCACGGGCACCAGCCTCCATAGCATCGAGGACATCTTCAAGGAGGGGTGCCTCAAAAAGACAGCATCCATCATTAAGGATGCCCATCACCCAGGCCATGCCCTCTTCTCATTGTTACCATCAGGGAGGAGGTACAGGTACAAGACCATTCAGGAACAGCTTCCTCCCCTCTGCCATCCGATTTCTGAATGGACATTGAACGCATGAACACTACCTCACTACTTTTTTTATTTTTGCACTACTGATTTAATTTAACTATTATATATGTTTACTTACTGTAATTCATAGTTTGTTTCACTGTTATTATGTATTGCAATGTAATGCTGCCACAAAGACAACGAATTTCACGACCACCTTATTAAAAAAAGCCTTATTTCCACCGGTCGCTTGGAGCTCCGCCCACTCGCCGGCCCTCCCAATCTTTATGCTGTTCCTCAGGTAAAAGGTTCTGGTTGTCATAGAAACCTCTCATAATTTTATAAACGCCCTTGGGCTCCAGTGCTGCAGAGAGAACAACCCTACCCTGTACGATCTGTCTTTGTTTCATCACTAATGGCAAATGGGCATCGAGCTTCCCTTCAAGTTTACTGTCATCTGACTGTATACATACACACACACACACACATACAATACAACCAAACGAGACAGCATACCCCACTGCAGTACACCCATACAACATATGAGACATACATTTTTGGAAAGTGCATGGAAACCACAGCACTAGGGGGGAAACCTACACGGTGTGATGGTAGTGTGCAGTGGACGGTTTACATGTGAACTGTTAAGGGGAGGTCTGAACTCAGAGATGTTCACAGAAGTGAAGCCAGTGAACTGAAGCAGCGGAGATATCCAATTAAAAGTAAAATTTCTGCTCCTTGGCAGGTTTTGGTTGAGCGTTCTGTGCTCTTCTCCCAGTTGAGATGCTGGGACCAGATTATTACTTCCTGACAGCAATTACTGCATCAGTACTCCTGAACTTCCTGACAGTCACTATTTTCTGTGGGTTCATTGGAAGAGAGAGGTACACATTAGCAGAGACACAGAACACAGACCTACAGAGAGGGAGAGTCCCACACCGGGAGAAGAGAAAAGGCGAGAATCCACTCTGGGAGAGAGTCCCATGCCAGGAGAGTGTGTTCTGCAGTGGGAGAGAATAGGGCAGCTCGGTGGCATAGTGGTTAGCACAACGCTTTACGGTACCAGTGACCCTGGTTCAATTCCCATCGCTGCCTGTAGGGACCTGGGTGCTCCGGTTTCCTGCATAGTCCAAAAATGTACAAAAACCTATGGTTGGCAGGCGAATTCATCATTGTAAATTGTCAAGTGAGCAGGCTAGGGTTAAATCAGGGGATTGCTGGGAGCCACGGTTCAAAGGGCTGCTAAGGTCTATTCCACACTGTATCTCAATAACTAAGATTTCCTGTCTGTGCTCTGGTTTTCTCCCACCTTCCGAAGGTGTACCAGTTGGTAGATTGATTAGTCATTGTAAATCGTCCCGTGATTTGTCTAGGGTTAAATCGGAGGTTTGCTGGGTGGTGCAACTCAAAGGGTTGATCCATGCTGTATATCAACAAATAAATGAATAGATTGCCACAAAAGAATTGGTCTCAGATGTCAGGAGTAACACTGTAAAGGTTTGATGTCACAGCTCAGAATCAGGTTTAATATCACCAGCATACGTTGTGAAATTTGTTGTTTTACAGCAGCAGTACATTGAAATACATAATAAAAATTACTATAAATTCCAATAATATAGAAAAAATTAATTAAATTAGTAGGGCTGTTAGGGCATATTCTGGACTTTAGGTAAATAGTAAAATATCATCAGCAGCCACTAAATTCAGCCACCAAACTTCAGACGTGAATGTGGATTGTAAATTTAAAATGCAGTTCTGGAAGATAGGTTCTTAGAGCTGGGAAAAACAGTAGTCAATCGAAAACCCAGAAAATGCTGATCTAACGTTCATTTCGGGTGTCTATAGTGTGGATGCAAAGAAGGAGATGTGAAAGATATATGTAAATCAAAGGAAGCATTGTAGATACATTGTAAATATAGGATTGTCCTTTGATCTTTAGCATATAAAATTTCATGTAATGTTTGATCGAGCAGGCCTCTTCCTCTGAAAGGGTCTCAATATGATGCATGGTGTGTCTCATTTTGTCAAATAAAAGACTACTTCATATCTACGAGCTATGTCTCTCTGGTGACTTTGTTCACACTACAATGGTGCAAAAAGAGAACAAAACTAAAGTAGTGAGGTGGTGTCCAGGGGTTCAATGTCCATTCAGAAATCGGATGGCAGAAGGGAAGAAGCTGTTCCTGAATCACTGAGTGTGTGCCTTCAGACTCCTGTACCTCCTCCCTGATGGTGGCAATGAGAAGAGGGCAGGTTCTGGGTGATGGGGGTCTTTAATGATGGTTGCTGCCGTTTCGTGGCATCTCCTTTTGAAGGTGTGCTGGATGCTGGGGAGGTTAGAGCCAATGATGGAGCTGGCTGAGTTCACAACTTTCCGCAGCTTTTTCCAGACTGTGCAGTGGCCCCTCTGTACCAGATAGATCATGGTGGAAGGTACCTCTGGTGTGCAGCAGGAATGGACAGACAGTGTTTCAAAGTTCATAGTAATTTATTATCAAAGTACATATATGTCACCATATACAATCCTGAGATTCATTTTCTTGCAGGCATTCCCAATATATCAAATAACTATAATAGAATAAAAGACTGCACCCAACAGGATGGACAACCAGAGTGCAAACAACACCAAACCGAAAATACAAAAGAAAAAAGAAATAATAAAGTAAAGAAATAATAAAGTAAATAAATAATAAAGTAAATAAATAAGCAATAAATATCGAGAACATGAGATGAAGAGTCCTTAAAAGCGAGTCCATAAGTTGTAGGAATAGTTCAGCATTGGCGTGAATGAAGTTGAGTGAAGTTATCCCCTTTGGTTCAAGAGCCTGATGGTTGAGGGATAACAACAGTTCCTAGCCTGGTGGTGTGAGTCCTGAGGCTCCTGTACCTCTTTCCTGAATGTTGAGGAGTAATAACTTTGATGGAGTTATACCAAATTATGAGGCGCATAGATGGGGTGAATGCAAGTAGGCTTTTCCCACTGAGGTTGGGTGGGACTAGAACAAGAGGGTAAAAGACCATAAGGGATAGGAGCAGAAGTAGGCCATTCAGCCTATTGAGTCTGCTCTGCCATTCAATCATGGCTGATCCAATTCTTCCGGTCATCCCCACTCCCCTGCTTTCTCCCCATACCCTTTGGCGCCCTGGCTAATCCAGAACCTATCTATCTCTGCCTTAAATGCACCCAACGACTTGGCCTCCACAGCCTCTTGTGGCAACAAATTCCACAGATTTACCACCCTCTCTCTAAAGTAATTTCTCTGCATATCAGTTCTAAAAGGACGTCCTTCAATCCTTAAGTCCTGTCCTCTTATCCTAGAATCCCCTACCATAGGAAATAACTTTGCCATATCTAATCTGTTCAGGACTTTTAACATTTGGAATGTTCCTATGAAATCCCACCTCATTCTCCTGAACTCCAGGGAATACAGCCCAAGAGCTACCAGATGGTCCTCATACGGTAACCCTTTCATTCCTGGAATCATTCTTGTGAATCTTCTTTGAACCCTCAACAATGTCAGCATATCCTTTCTAAAATAAGGAGCGGAAAACTGCACACAATACTCCAAGTGTGGTTTCACGAGTACCTTATAGAGCCTCAACATCACATCCCTGATCTTATATTCTATACCTCTAGGAATGAATGCCAACATTGCACTTGCCTTCTTCATAACCAACTCAACCTGGAGGTTAACCATTAGGGTATCTTTCACAAGTACTCCCAAGTCCCCTTGCATCTCTGCATTTTGAATTCTCTCCCCATCTAAATAATAGTCTACCCATTTATTTCTTCCACCGAAGTGCAAAACCATACACTTTCCAACATTGTATTTCATTTGCCACATCTTTGCCCGTTCCCCTAAACTATCTAAGTCTCTCTGCAGGCTCTCTTTCCTTAAGACTACCCGCTCCTCCACCTATATTTGAATCATCAGCAAATTTATCCACCTATCCATTAATACCATAGTCCAAATCATTGACATACATCGTAAAAAGCAGTGGTCCCAACACCAAGCCCTGTGGAACTCCACTGGTAACTGGCAGCCAGCCAGAATAAGATCTCTTTATTCCCACTCTCCGTTTTCTGCTGATCAGCTAACACTCCACCCATGCTAGTAACTCCCATGTAATTCCATGGGCTCTTATCTTGCTAAGCAGCCTCACGTGTGGCACCTTGTCAAAGGCCTTCTGAAAATCCAAGTACAGCACATCTACTGCATCTCCTTTGTCTACCCTGCTTGTAATTTCCTCAAAGAATTGCAGTAGGTTAGTCAGGCAGGATTTTCTTTTCAGGAAACCATGCTGACTTTGGCCTATCTTGTCATGTGCCTCCAGGTACTCTGGAATCTTATCCCTAATAATTGATTCCAACAACTTCCCAACCACTGATGTCAGGCTAACAGGTCTATAGTTTCCTTTCTGCTGCCTCCCACCCTTCTTAAATAGAGGAGTAACATTTGCAATTTTCCAGTCATCCAGTACAATGCCAGAATCTATCAATTCTTCAAAGATCATCATTAATGCCTCCTCAATCTCTCCAGCTACTTCCTTCAAAACCTGACGGTGCATTCCATCAGGTCCAGGAGATTTATCCACGCTCAGACCATTAAGCTTCCCGAGTACCTTCTCAGTCATAATTTTCACTGCACATACTTCACTTCCCTGACATTCTTGTATGTCTGGTATACTGTCTTCCACTGTAAAGACTGATGCAACATACACATTCAGTTCCTCTGCCATCTCTCATCAAAATATCTCCAGCATCATTTTTTATTGGTCGTATATCTACCCTCGATTCTCTTTTACCCTTTATATACTTTAAAAAGTTTTTAGCATCTTCTTTGATATTAGTTGCCAACTTCCTTTTATAATTCATCTTTTCCTTCTGAATAGCCTTCTTAGTTTCCTTCTGCAAATTTTTAAAAACTCCCCAATCCTCCATCTTCCCACTAGCTCTGGCTTCCTTGTATGCCCTCTCTTTTGCTTTTACTTTGGCTCTGACTTCACTTGTCAGCCATGGTAGTGTCCTTCTTTCCTTTGAAAATTTCTTCTTATTTGGAATATATCTGTCTTGCACTTCCCTCATTTTTCACAGAAACTCCAGCCATTGCTGCTCTGCTGTCCTTCCCGCTAGTGTCCCTTTCCAGTCAACCTTGGCCAGTTCCCCTCTCATGCCATTGTAATTTCCTTTATTCCACTGAAATACTGACACATTGGATTTTTTTTTCCTTTCAAATTTCAAAGTGAACTCTATCATATTGTGATCACTATTCCCTAAGGGTTCCTTAACCTTAAGCTCTCTTTTCACCTCCGGATCATTGCACAACACCCAACTCAGCACAGCCGATCCCCTGGTGGGTTCAACAACAAGTTGTTCTAAAAAGCCTTCACTTAAACATTCTACAAATTCTCTTTTGAAGTCCAGTACTGGCCTGGTTTGCCCAATCCACTTTCATGTTAAAATCCCTAACGACTATCATGACAGTCTGACACGCCTTTTCTATCTCCTGCTGTAATTTGTAATCCACATCTTGGCTGCTGTTTGGAGGCCTGTATACAACTGCCATTAGGGTCCTTTTACCCTTGCCATTTCTTAACTCAACCCATAGAGACTCTACACCTTTTGATTCTATGTCATCCCTTTCTAATGATTTAATATTATTTCTTATAGACAGAGCCACACCACCCCCGCCTACTAACTGATCTTTCCGATAAACTGTATATACTTGGACATTCAACTCCAAATGGCAGCCATCCTTTAGCCAAGTTTCAGAGATGGCCACAACATCATATTTGCCAATCTGTAACTGAATTTCAAGAAAGTCCATTATTATTCCTTATGCTGCGTGCATTCAAATACAACACTTTCAGTCCAGTATTAGTTGATTTCTGTTTTAACTGCACCACGTCTCTACTGCCCTGTAACCCATCCCACTGGCTGTGATTATGCCTGTCTCCTGCCTGTCCTTTCTATCATCTCTGTTGTACACTATCTTCGATTATTTCTGCTTCCCCCTTCCTCAGCCCTATCACTGCGGTTCCCATCCCCATCAAATTAGTTTAAACCCTCCCAACCAGCTCTATTAAACCTGCCTGTTAGGATATTGGACCCCTTTGGGTTCAGGTGTAACCCGTCCTTTTTGTACAGGTCATACCTCCCCCAGAAGAGGTCCCAGTGATCCAGGCATCTGTAGCCCTGCCCCCTACACCAGTCTTTCAGCCAGACATTAGTATGCCTGATCATGCTATTCTTGCACTCACAAGCATGTGGCACAGGCAGCAATCCTGAGTCCTGCTTTTCAGCTGCATACCTAACTCCCTGAATTCTCTCTTCAGGACCTCCTTCCTTTTTCTACCTATGTTTTTGGTACCAACGCGTACCAAAACCAAGGCTGTTCAATCTCTTCCTTCAGAATACTCTGCACCTGATCCGAGACATCCCATACCCTGGCACCTGGGAGGCAACACACCATGCTGGTATCTCTGTCAGGCTGACAGAACCTCTTGTCTGTTCTTCTCACTATGGAATCCTCTATGACTACCACATTCCTCATCTTCCTCTCTCCCTTCTGCACCACAGAACCAGGCTCAGTGCCAGAGCCACAGGCACCATGGTCGTGATCCAAAATGAGATGATGATTACTGAGGGGACAGCCACAGGGGTGCTCTCTACTATCTGAGCTCCTCACTTCCCTGACTGTCACCCATTTGTCTAACTCGTGCAGTCTCGGAGTGACTAATTCCCTGCAGCTCCTCTCTATCTCCCGTTAACTTTCCCTAATAAGCTGTAGGTTATCGAGCCGCAGCTCCAGATCCCAAAACACTGTGTCTCAGGAGCTGCATCTCGGTGCACCTGGCACAGATGCGACCATCTGGGAGACTGGAAGAATCCCAGGATTCAAACATCTGACACCCAGAGCAAAGTACTAACCCTACTGACATGATCTTGTTATGCCTGCAGCCCCAACCTTTGTGAGAAACGCAAGATCACTGTTGGGTTGGGTCAGGGGGCCCAGGAAATGAGAGAGAAATGTGCAAAATGTCTCGTTCCCCTGGCGATGTAAAGCTACGGGACATGGCCATTGTCTCCGGAAGGCGAATTTGTGGATTGGAGACTGTACTACGCGGATGCCTTCAGGCAAAGTGGGCTGGTTGAGGGAGAGATTGCATCACCCCCAACCTGATTGACATCTACGACCCTGCAGGTCAGGATAAAAGAGGGTCTGTGGGAACAGCCCCTCAGATGCACCAGAAAAAACGCTAGCACTCCCATGATAGTGGGAAGCCATTTGAAGGAGGCCACGTGCGTTCAGTTCTGTTGCCTGGGACTGGTGGCTTGTAACATGGAAAATGGCTTTTAGCTAACAACGGGGAAACCAACTCCCCGACTCAAAGGATTGGCATCATAAAAGACCCAGGCAAGTTAAACCGTCTCTCTCTTAAACCCAAAAAGCTGCAGCTTGAACGAACTAACAGTGACTTTTATATTTCCATCGGACAATACATTATCCCCTAGACAACGATAGAGCTATTTCTTATTGGTTATTAATATACCCGCGCTTTAGATTTAGTATTGACGACGTATATTATCTGTATGTTTGCATTAATCTTATTTTTGTGCCCCTTTATCAATAAATACTTCTAAAAATAGTCAGACTTCAACGGACCTCTCTATCTTTGCTGGTAAGTGACCCAGTTATGGGGCTTCGTAACAATCTCTATTCTTCAGAAAATTGCAAAGACAAACCAAAAATGAAGTCTATCTACGCACCGTGCCGAAGCCTGAATGAGCCAAAGCCTGTCGTTTCTACTCTCGCCACTGGCCTACACCTGGCAATGGCCGCTCTGCTTATCCCTTCTGTACTTTTATTTAGTTCATCGAGTTCGGTTGCCACCACTTTAGGTGGAATATTTAAGGGGAACATGAGGGAGAACTTCACTCAGAGGGTGGTGAGTGTGTGGAATAAGGAAGTGGTGGATGTGGGTTCGATTTGAACATTTAAGGGAAGTTTTGATAAGTACATGGATGGGAGGGTAAGGGGGTTTGTGGTCTAGGTCAGGGGTTCCCAGCCATTTGTATGCTATGCACCCTACCATTAACCAGGTTGGAAACTCTTGGTCTAGGTGCTGATGGGACTAGGCAGAATAACAGTACAGCATGGACTAGATGGGCTGAAGGTCCTGTTTCTGTGCTGCAGTGCTCTATGACTGTGACTCTCTCTTTACTCATTCTGAAGATGAGAAGAACAGCGGTTCACCCAAAGAGTCCACTCAGGGCTCAGCCTGCGGACCGTTTGGAACAAAAGGTAGCATTATTGAGAAAGGAAATGTTATTGGGCTCACTGTGAGGACAGGAGAGTGATCTTCCCAACCATCCTCTTCACAGAGGCCCATCAACCCAATTCCATTCCGGCCACACAGCTGGAAAAGTCTGGCAGATTCCTTGCATGCACAGTAATCTGAGAAAGATCTAGAAACATCAAGAAGCATAGCGCTGTAGACACACGTGTAGTTATTGCTGTTGTAAATAAAAGTTCTATTTATCAGCAATCGGAGCAGAAAATAAATAGGAAAAAACAAAAGCAGTGATCCTACACATAATAGGGGACAACACAATTGAGGTACATAACCATGTTACTTTTGAGAATGGAAATATTTTGAATCTAAAAGTGATAATTGACAAGTTTAAAGTATTTTGCATACTGAAGCACAATGTGACATATGAATGGTACAAATTATTTACATGTAAGCAGAAAGCTGGTCAAACAGTTGATTGATATGTAACCAAGTTGAGAAACTGCAGTAAAACATGTGAGTTTGCAGAGCTGACGGACTCTCTCATTAAAGAGAGAATTGTTTGTGGCATTTTGGATAATGCTCTGAGAGAAGGCTCTTAAGAGAACCAGATGTAGATTTGGAAAAAGCTGATTTTTTGCAAAGCTTCAGAGTCCATGACGTCGCAGGCTAAAGAGCGGCAACGTATACGCTATGAGAAAATGCAAACATATTGGGAAAAATAATAAAACAACAACAAAGCTGACAGAGAGCAAGACATCATCTGAGAGAAAAAAGCTATGTGATCACTGTGGGCAGGAGCATTGACCTTAAAAAGTGTCCAGCTTATGGAAAAATGTGCAATCACTGCGGTAAGAGTAATCATTTTTCACGCTGTTGCAGAAGTAGAAAGGAAATAAAACACGTAAATGCAGTGCTTGAAAATGAACCTGAGGAGTTTTACATTGATGTGCTTTGTGAAAACGAACGAAGTAAGAATGACTGGACTATGCCATTGCAAGTGAACCAAAACATTATTCTGTTTAAATTGGATACTGGAGCACAAGTACATGTTGCAGAATCGGAGTTTAATGCATTAAAGCCAAGACCAAATTTACATCAAATATAACAGTGACTGGGTATTCAGATGCAGACATTCCAGTTAAAGGAACACGTGTCGCCAAAGTATCACACAAAAATATTGTGCACACACTTTCATTTGTGGTTGTGCCAAGGAATGTACAGTCAACACTTGGTTTATCTGCCTGAGAGACTGAATTTGGTGAAGAGTATTAGTCCTGGATAGTGACACAGAGTCAGAATAGTGATGGAAGAGTACGTGGACTTGTTCAAAGGGCTTGGTTGCCTTTCAGGAGACCACGATTAAAATTGACAACACAGTGCCACCCGCAGTACATCCATGTAGAAAAGTGCCTTTTGTACTACATGATCAATTGAAAACAGAAATGGATAGAATGGAACGGCTAGGAGTCATAAAAAAAATTGATGAACTTACTGAATGGGTCAATTTGCTTGTTATTGTTGATAAGAAAAATGGAAAACTGAGGATTTGCTAAGATCCAAGAGACTTGAATTAAGCTATTAAAAGAAAGCATTTCAAATTGCCTACTTGTGAAGAAATTATGTCAGTTTGCTGATGCAAAGTACTTCAGTAAATTAGATGCACCCTCTGGATTCTGGCAACTTAAACCAGATGAACCAAGTTCAAAATTGTGTACCTTTAACATTCCTTTTGCCAGATACTGTTTTCTTTGGCTTCCATTTGTAATTGCATCAGCTCCTGAAGTGTACCATAAAACTATTCACATAATATATCAGCACATTGAGGGCGTAGGAACTACCATGGACGATATTATTGTTTGGGGATCATCTAAACAAGAGCATGACGCCAGACTTAGACAAGTCTTAGAGGCAACACACAAGGCAAACCTAAAGATGAATAAAAACAAATGTCAGCCAGGAGTGACTGAACTTACCTTTGTGGGTGATATCATCAGCAATGAGGGTGTGTGTCCTGATCCATTGAAGGTTTCTGCTATTGAGAACATTACATCACAATGTAAAAAGGATGTTCAAAGGTTTATGGGAATGGTCAACTACATGGGAAAATTCATACCCATTCTTTCAGAACAGCTTGCTCCATTGAGGCAGCTAACAGAAAAGAAAAACAAATGGAGCTGGAATCATGAACAGAAGGCATGGCAAAATCTCAAGGAAGTGCTCACCAAAGAACCTATGTTGAAATTCTATGATGCTGAGAGACCCATCAAAATCTCATGTGATGCATCTCAGGCAGGCTTTGGGGAAGTATTACTCCAGAAACATGATCAGGAATGGCTACCAGTGGCATATGCATCTCGTGCATTATCCGATCCAGAAACAAGGTATGCCCAAATTGAAAAAGAATTGCTCAGTATTATGTTTGCTTGTGTGAGATTTCATCAGTTTGTTTTGGGGCAATCTATTAATGTTGAAACTGATCATAAGCCTCTGATTGCATTGTTTCACAAACCTTTAAACGACTGTCCTTTGCAAATTGCAAAGAATGTCATACACACCTGGAAAATTCATGTACACGGCTGACACACTTTCCAGAGCTGTAGATCCAACAACAAAAGACAGTCACAGGGACACTGTTGATGTTCAGGTGTTTGTTGATATGATCATAGAGACTGTACCTGTTGCTCCTGAAAAGTTGGAACTGCTGCGTCTTGAGACCGAGGAGGACAAAATTCTCAGTCAGGTAATACGTGGTGATGGATGGATGGCCAGATAATAGCCATGACTGTACCTCAGTAGTACAAGATTACTGGACCCACAGATCAGAACTGTCTGTTGTGGATGGGATAATTGTACAAAGGTAGTAGAATTGTGATAACTAAAAGTCTCCAAAAGGAAACGCTTGGGGAAATTCATGAAGACCACCTGGTATTGAAAAGTGTAAGAGAAGAGCGCGGGAAGTGATGTTTTGGTCCAGGATGAATCAAGAAATTGCAGAGTTGGTGTCTTCTTGTCAAATATGTTTTAAATACCAACCTAGCAACTCTAAGGAGCCACTGCATCCACATCCTAGACCTCAGAGACTGGGCTGAGAAATGGTAGATGGAATTCAACTCAGATAAGTGTGAGGTGGTTCATTTTGGTAGGTCAAATATGATAGTAATATAGTATTAAGAGTTAATATAGTATGAATGGTAAGACTCTTGGCAGTGTGGAGGATCAGAGGGATCTTGGGGCCTGAGTCCATAGGACACTCAAAACTGCTGCACAGGTTGACTTTGTGGTTAAGAAGGCATACAGTGCATGGGCTTTCATCATTCATAGGATTGAGTTTAGGAGCCAAGGGCTAATGTTGCAGCTATATAGGGCCCTGGTCAGACCCACGGAGTACTGTGCTCAGTCCTGGTCGCCTCACTACAGGAAGGATGTGGAAACCATAGAAAGGGTGCAGAAGAGATTTACAAGGATGTTGCCTGGATTAGGGAGCCTGCCTAATGAGAATAGGTTGAGTGAACTTGGCCTTTTCTCTTTGGAACAATGAAAGATGAGAGGTGACCTGATAGAAGTGTACAAAATGATGAGAGGCATTGATCTTGTAAATAGTCAGAGGTTTTTTCCCAGGGCTGAAGTGACTAGCATGAGAGGGCACAGTTTTAAAATGCTTGGAAGTAGGTACAGAGGAGACGTCAGGGTTAAGTTGTTTTTTCACACAGAGTGGTGAAGGTATGGAAAGGGCTGCCAGTGACGGTGGTGGAGGTGGATACGATAGGGTCTTTTAAGAGACTCCTTGATAGGTACATGGAGCTCAGAAAAATAGAGGGCTATGGGTAACCCTCAGTCATTTCTAAGGTAAAGACTTGTTCCGCACAGCTTTGTAGGCCGAAGAGCCTGTATTGTGCTGTAGGTTTTCTATGCTTCTATTTAGATCAAATGAAAATTTTCAGAGTATAATGAATTATATACAAATTATTTAATGTGAGGGGAGGGGGGAGATCTCATTGAAATCTTTTGAATGTTTTAAGGCCTCAATAGTGTGGATTTAGAGAAAATGATTCCTAAGGTGGAGAGTCTAAAACCAGAGTATACAGACTCAGATTAGAGGGATGTCCATTTAGAATAAAAATGAGGAGGGATTTCTTTAGCCAGAGAATGATGGAACTGTGGAGTTCGTTGCCACAGGCGGCTGTAGAGGCTAAGGCATTGAGAATATTTAAGGCAGATGTTGACAGATTCATGATTAGTCAGGGATACTTGGAGATTGGGGCCGAGAGGGAAATGGATCAGCCATGATGAAATGGCAGAACATTCTTGATGGGCTAGATGGCCTAATCCCTGCTCCCATATCTTATGGTCTAAATATTATAGAATATAAAGAGACTGAAAATTTGGTCACTGAGCCTGCTTTTAACAAAATTGGATAGGCATTTCAAGAGATGTGAAGAAGGGTCCCAAGGCTAAAATTAATTATGATCTCACTGAAGGGGACAGTTAGTATAAGCACTTGAACAGAGATCTTTTTTATTCCAACGACACCAAATTTGACAGTTGTGACAGACAAAAAACACAGTATCTTCATTTGATAACTTAAAATTAATCATGTTAATGTTTAAATATTGGTAGTGACTACAAGAATACCATGATAACTCTACACAGTGATGAATACAGATGCAACCTTGCATTAACTGGAGGAGAGATTGATTGGAAAAGCCACACATCACTTCAGATTATATAAAGAAGTTGTAATAGCAGTATTTTTTGCTATTGTTATGGAGGAAAGATCTTTTAAATTATGGAAATCAGGAGTGAGAAGGCTATATAATTTTTTTTGTTATTTTTTGATTTGGGCAGTCTATGTAGGTAAAGGTTAGGTACAGTATATTCAGGCTTCTATGACATAGAGAAGGGGACCCCAGAAGTCAGTATTTATAGCCCTTTATTATTTAATATTATGATTAATGATATTTTCTCTGAGATAGGTACTGGGGGGATAAATCAACTTTTGCAGTGATGGAGTTCTATGGATGTATAAATTTCAATTTAACAGCATATAGGATGCAATTAATGATTAATAAGGTCGAACAGTGGGTAAATAGATGGGGTTTTAAGCTTTCAGTAGCTGAAACACAAGTTGTGTGTTTAACGAAGAGGATCAATAGACCTGCATTTGATTTGAAATTATATGGTCAAACTCTGTCAGTGGCTGAATAATAATCTGAATTGGAAGCACCATCATATCAGTAAAATAATTGATAAATATAGAGGAGCATGAAAATTTTCTTAGGCGTCCATGTGAGTATGCGTGGGATGCTACAGGAAGATCTTTGATGACCATTTATATGTTTAATTAGATCTGTACTTGATTATGGCTGTGTGGCTTATGGATCAGCATCATCTTCAAATTCAGAATGTTTGGATGTGATACAAGCACAGGCTTTAAAGACTGTGTTGTGGAGCAGTAAGGTCATTTGTGGTTTTGTCTTTAGTTATTGAAATAAAACAATTACCCTTACAGTCGTGGAGTTTGAAGTTGTTAACATACTGGATTAATTTGAGAGATCAGAGAAATGATCACCCTATTAAAAGTGTGTTAGAAGACTGTTGCGAACATCACAAGAAGAATGTTCTTAGCTTTGGGTAGCTGGGTTTTCATGCGAGGAATATGGGTTCGCTGGATTATGCAACATGTCCCACTGTAGCTTTCAATGCAACCCCCATCTTGCTTTTTTTTAAACCCAATAACTAGTTGATTTTCGGTTACATGATTTAATAAAGTCCAAGGATCCTGATATGCCTGAGACGCTGTTGGTTCATCAACACATCAAAGAAAATTATTGTAATATGCTACTGATGGATCAAAAGACAATTTAACTGAGAATGTTGGTGTGGCTATTTTTGAGCTTGAATTACAGATGACAATAAAGAAACCTTACTAACCACTTATCAGTCTATATAGCAGAACTGGTTGCTATCACTTTGAACTTGCAGTGAGTGGAGGAAATTTGTCCTTGCAAAGTTGTAATTTATTTGGATTCCTTTTTGGTTTTGACTAGTCTTAAAACAGGTTGTTCAAACAGTAGTGCAGATTTACTGCTGGAAGCTCTTCAAAATTTATTTCATGTCCACAGTATTGGTCTACGTGTTCTCTTCTTATGGGTCCCTGCACATAGAGGTGTTGAGGGGATTGAGCGGGTTGATTGCTTGACCAAAAAAGCTGTTAAAAGTTTGATTATGGACACAGACCTTCCACTTAGCAAACCAGAAGCTAAGGGGGTGGTGGGGTTAAGAATTAGGGGATTATGGCAGGACTTGTGGGATAATGGACATAACGGGAGACACTTTTACAGAATGCATAAAACTGTTGGATTAATGGGAGAAGGGGGTAAAACAAGAAGGGAAGGAATGATATAGACTCGATTTAGAATTGGGCATACTATGCTTAATTATTCCTTATATCTTGTCGGAAAACATCACTCTGGGGTGTGTAGCTTTTGTCATGAAATAGTTGAACACGTTCTATTACAATGTGAAGCATATAAGGTTGAAAGAAATCAAATGCAGGCTGCACTCTACCTTTGGGGGGGTAGATAAGTTTTCAATTAAAGCTTTACTAAGTTATGGAAGTGACTTTATTTCCCAACTCTCTGCACCACTCTCCAGTCCAGATGGTGGCAGTAATACACCTTTAAATTGGGCTGCCAACTGCCATTGAAAGTCAGATGAAGAAGGTCAGATTGGGTTATGGACAAGTATCTGATAGGACTTAACTCACAAATGAATCTTGTGAATAACAGTAATGTACCATGGATTTCTTGCCTGTACAGTATATGGGCAACTCAGGAAACAGAAATTCACCCTTACAGAATTCACAAACCACTCTCCTGAAATTTGAGGTGCACAGTAACATTCTCACGGAATGTGTGAAAAATAAATAAACATACAAAGTGCAGACGCAGTCTTTACACTACTGAAGATTACTCTGGGGACTACTTTCTAGGAAAGCTGCCTCTGTGAGGTGGCGGTGGGTGGGGGAGGGGGATGAGAGGGAGGGTCCTGCAGGGCACTTACATCCAGCATACTGTAGAGAGCAGCATAGTAGTGTCATCATCACCATTATGTGCTGTGTTGTATGAATGGGTGATCATGGCTTTCCATGACCATGATTGTTCTTGGCATTGGTTCTTTGCCATTGGCTTCTTGGGGCAGTGTCTTTACAAGACAGGTGACCCCAGCCATTATCAATACTCTTCAGAGATTGTCTGCCTGGCATCTGTGATCACATAACCAGGATGTGATATACACCAGCTGCTCATATGACCATCCACCACCTGCTCCCATGGCTTCATGGTAGTGTAGTAGCTAGCATAACACTTTACAGAGCTAACAATCGGGGTTCAATTCCCATCGATGTCTAAGAAGTTTGTACTCTTTGCCTATGACCTCCGACTGCTCTGCTTTCCTTCCACATTCCATAAATGTACAGGTTAGGGTTAGTAAGTTCTGGGCATGCTATGTTGGCTCCGGAAGCGTGGCAACACTTGTTGGCTGTCCCCAGAACAATCCTTGGGGCGTTTTGATTGACACAAATGATAAGTTGAAACAGCAAAATGTAATGTGACATTTGAAACAAAGAAAGCTCATCTTTACCTTTAATGTGAAGAATTTTAATTTTAAACATCTGAACTGATACAATGAACACGCAAAGGTATAAAGGTAACAAACAGGTTTAATAAACCATTCTTTACTTTTAAAGTCCATCTTAATCGACCATTATTAGACATCTGGCATTACTCATTCCAGTAGAAAGTGTGATCCAGTAAGGACAAAAAAGGCATCAGTGCCAATCTAAACCATTCCAGTGAAGAGGCAGAGCAGCCAGTAGGTACCTTCAAATCATTTGGCTGATTTCACCGAGGCGCTCTGTGTCACTTCAACATACAATAACCAAAGGAAGCAGTGGATTCTTTTAAGATATCTCTCAATCCACTCCTTAAAAAAAAACAACTAATTGATCTGCATTCAGCACAGAATTTAATTTTATACAAAATAATTTAAACCCAACAGGCTAGGCAGGACTGATGAAACCAGATGAAAGATCTGGACCCAAAATGTCAACTGCCCAATCCTTTCACAGGTGCTGACTGATAGAGATCCCCGCTGCTGCATAATCTCTTGTGACTCCATCATAATATGAGTTGGAAGTGCGCAAAGCCCCAATAAACTACAGCACCAGATACATTCATATAATTAAGTGATAGAAATTTGGGTGTCAGCAAACTGGGTCCATTTGTACACTGAGTGCCTCAAGGTTAAGTTAGTTTATGGAAACGTAATTCCCAGATGTGATCGATCTACAGAATGTGGCCATTTCCCAACTGCTTACTTCAGCCAATACACAACTAATTCCCTAAAGGAACCTAATACATTGATAACTGCAGTTGAAAATGTAAAGTTCTTCATTTTCCTACAGTGTTTAGACATATAAATTCACATTTGACAATTGTGCCCCTGTTGAACCTTAACAAAATGATAATCCAAAACAAATACTTGCAGGGGTCCCCAACCTTTTTTATGCCATGGATTCTTACCATTAACCGAGAGGTTTATGGGCCCTATGTTGGGAACCCCTGACAGCCACCCAGCACTGGTCCTTCCCCTTAACCATCAAAAATTGCCAAAAATGGTGACTGCACTTGGTATCCCCAACATTTACATTTAAATAGGCACATTTGCAAAAGCCATACTTTAATAACCAAATACAATCTAAATTAAATCAAAACATAGTAATATCCCATGGTTGAGAAACCAAAAATTAACCAAAAAGCTGAAGTAATTCTAAAGCACTTTTGAACAAAATACTAAGAAAAAAATAACTAATTCCAGTAATTAGTACAACACAAAGTGACAATCCACCTCCACTATCAAAACGGCACAAGAGAATTATTTGATTGAGGGGATGTGCTGGGACTCGGTGCATCACGTTATGGAGTAGAACAACAGAGATCCTTGCACCAGTCTGTTACCTTCACTAGATCACTAGAGAAGGAATGTACAGACCAGCAAATGCCCAAATGTAACCACACAATTGGTAGCTAGCTTCTGGCAGCCAAGCCACTTAGGAGGTACAACCATTGTTAGGTTTATCAGCAATATTTTTTTACATTGCAGGTGCTTTTATTTGAATCTGTACACTGCAAGTGTATAAGAAACTGAAACGCAAAAGGATTCTGCAAACGCTGGAAATCCAGAGGAACACACACAACAAAATTTTGCTGCAATTATGCAGTCTACACTTATAGCAGTGTGTATAGTTTACCTTCAAACCAAAAACACACTTGGCTTACAAAGTGTAGATTCACTGATCACGTGATCTGTATCTGGAATGACAGGGATTAGAGAATTGATCACTAACTGTTGTCTGAAATAAAGGGAATTAGAGAATTAATCACTAAATTGGTATCTGTAGAATTGGGGGGGGGGGTGGGTGAGGTGCGCCCTAGGACTATGAAGAAGAACTGAACATGTGCATTGGAGTTTGTGCAAGAATGAGAGGCCAGCTCATTAAACAATTCAATATTGAGAGAGGGAACTGACCGAGATCGAGAGGAGAACCGACAACATATGCAAAGAGATCAATTTCAGTCTTAATAAGGGATCTGAGACAAGAAACTTCATTAGGACTCTAAACTTTAAGGGTATGGAAATTTGCAATTAATTGGGCTGTGGATCAAGCAACAGGCCTTGGTTGGTAAGGATGAGGCTGAAGTCTAGGGTCAGAAAGGATTCTCGTGATTACAACATCAACAAATGCAAAGATCATTCAAGGTATCAGATCCAAATTGGCAGAATAGAAATGAAATCACTACAACTTAGGATCAGTTAAAACCATGTCTAACTGCTGAGCAAAAGCTCAGTGACAACAGTAGGGCAGCACGTCACTGCCTATAAAGGGAAAATCGTTCCGAGCACTGATTTATTTATTGAGATACAGCATGGAATAGGCCCTTCCAGCCCTTTGAGCCGTGCCGCCCAGCAATCCCTCGACTTAACCCCAGCCTAATCACAGGACAATTTACAATCACCAATTAACCTACCAACCAGTACATCTTTGGACTGCAGGAAGAAACACGAGCACCCGGAGGAATCCCGAGTGGCCACAAGGAAAATGTACAGACTCCTTCCAGACAGCGATGTAAAATGAACCTGGGTCACCTGTACTGTAAAGCACTGTGATGATCACTACACTACCATGCTGCTGAAAAAGAACCACATAGAAATTGCTGGAAGAACTCAGCAGGCCAGACAGCATCTATCTAAAAGAGTAACCAGGTGACGTTTCAGGCTAATATCCTTCTTCAGGACTGAACAATCCTGATGACACATCTTGAACAAAAAGTCAACTGTTTACTCTTTTGCCATAGATGCTGCCTGGCCTGCTGAGTTTCTCTAGCATTGTGTGCGTTGTTTTGGATTTCCAGCATCTGCCGATTTTCTCGTATTTATGAAGCAGTGTGGTGGATGCTGACTCAGTAATGTGAAGAACCCCCTATGGCTGGGCCGTTCTGCTGCCATACAAAGCCACTCAGGCAAGTACCAACCTGGTGATTTGAGAAATGCTGCCACAAATGTTGAACTTGAGTTGGCACAAGGGTGTTAATAAATTAATATAAAGATAGATGGTATACAAACTTAGACAGTTTTAAGTATTTTGATATTATTCTGGTCTCAGAAGTGTGTTCCTGATGAGTGCTACTTTTTCTTATTGGAGTTCATGTCTAGAAACTTGATCAGTTGTTCTAATCATAGGTAATAAAGACGGTCAGCTAATGCCAGATTGGGTTCTCGATGAATACTCTGTCCCACTAAGAATGCCAGTTTATGGGCATATTGGCAAGGGGCAGGCACACGGATCACACCCTATAAAAGAATAAGTTTATTCACAATTAGCCATTTGCAAATACTGAATTCTAATGTGTTTTTAAGAAATCTTTAAACTTCCTGGATGAAATGATGTTTTTAATTGTGAAAGTGGCTGCTGTACTCCACATACAACTAGGTGTCCTTAATCCAATCTGAAGCACAAGGGTTAAAAAATGTTCTTCTAGGTATCTGATGTAGATCATGAGATATATTACTTAGATTTATTACACTCTGTACATCTATAAAACAAAGATTAAATGTTCATTTGCACTTTGACAATTTAAATTACATTTTATCTAATTTACACTCTACACTTTTGTTAAAAATATATATTTAATTCCATTTTCACGCATAGTCCGCATACACTCAAATGTTTATTCTTTTCCTGAATTTAAATGACTTGTGCCGAAGGTTGTGGTGAAATCAGATACATTCGCTATGTTTAAGAGTCATTTAGACATTTGGGTTGGTACGGCGTAAAAGGAAACAGAAACTAATCCAGGCAAACGGAGCTCAAATGGAAGGGCACAAAGGTTAGAATGGACGTGGTGGGCTGACGGGATTACTTTTGTGCAACTGACTCATCAACAACTTAAATAGCCAACATCTTGTTCTGAAACTAAGGACACTAGGTCTAGGTTTTCTCCAACATCACGTAAAAGGGGAAATATCCTCATTTCCGACCTTCAAAGTACATTATCAAAGTATACATACAGTATACAACTCATCCTCCTGCAGGGAACCACAAAATAAAGAAACACCATGGAACCCATTGAAGAAAACATCCAACACGCAATAAAAGAACAAATTGCTCAAATGTCAAAAATGAGTGAACAAACCATACCAAACATCAAGCCAGTAGTATTCAGTTTTAGTTTAGTTCAGTGTTGTGCTTGTTGAGCCCCCACAGAATTTGTAACATTGCACTAGGATCACATCTCACAATCTTCAATCCAACCATCACCTTATCGACATACAATCAATGTATATAAGCTATATTATGTATTTATATTTATTGCCCTGAAGAAGAGTCTTGGCCCAAAATGTCGATAGTCCTGCCTGACCTGCTGAATTCCTCCAGCATTGTGTGTCTGGAGAAAAGCCCTCATAAGACCAGCTGCATCCTGGTAAACGCCCTCTGATTGATTCAAACCCAACCATATATTTGTGGTGGAGATTTCACTTACCGGCCAATTGTAATACACGTGGCACAACTTGTAAGTTAGCCGCTGCATGTAATCTGGTTTCAAGTTACTGTTGTCAAGTACCACATTATAGTGTGTTGGTGTGACAGTACCAACCTTCACCGACTGGCTAACTATATAGAAGTCATACCTGGTTCATGGAAGAAAAAAAGATTTACTGTTTCTAGTGTTTTATCAGCTAAAATATTTTTAAGAGACCACAATGCCACAGTAGCATGACGCAATTACAGCTCGGAGCGTCAGAATTTGGAGTTCAATTTACACTCATATACACACACTCACTTATACACAAACTCACACATAAACACACGGAGCATGCTGCTATTAAATCTTAGTTCAATTCCAGTGCCCTATAAAAAAGTTTATATGTCCTTTCCACATACCGGTAGGTTTTCCCCAGCTGCTCGTTTCCTCCCACAATCCAAAGACATACTGCTGGTAGGCTAAATGGTCATTGTAAATTGCCCTATGATTTGACTAGGGTTAAATCAGTGGGTTGCTGGGCCATGTGGCTCGACGGGATAGAAAGGCCTATTCCACAATGTATCCCAACAAACAAAAAAATAATGTTTTGTATGTATCTGATACTTTACCATTCTGGTCTTGTGACGTCTGTATCAATGACAGTACCAGGCGGTGGGTTCTGTAATCTGCCACCAGACTGTGAAAAAAATCTGGCACCGACACGCTTTTTCACAACAATCACTGATAATTTGGGTCTGTAAAATGAAAAATATGCTAGACATATTAACAAAGAATAAAAATATGCACAGATTAAGTGCTTGAGAATGTCTGCATAACTTACCTGTAGTCAGTCATGCATTTCAAATAGTCCAGAAATTGTGGAACCTCATAATTTACCACCATGTTGAGCTGCCCGTCACCAACCCCATCACGGTACACGATGATTCGACTGGGTAGGCACTTATTGTATGCGTGCCATGCCTTTAAAGCAGCTGAGGAATTAAAAGTAACAACTTCACTTCAGTAATAATACCACAAGACATTGGAGCAGAATTAGGACTAGGTCATTTGGCTCATCAAGTCTGCTCTGCCATTCCACTATGGCTGATTTATTATCCATCTCAACCCCATTCTCTCGCCTTCTCCCCGCAACCTTTGATGCCCTGACTAATCAAGAACCTATCAACTTCTGCTTTAAATATACCAAATGATGGCCTCTGCCTCTACAGATGTCTGTTGCAATTAATTCCACAGATTCACAACCCTCTGGCTAAAGAAATTCTTCATCTCTGTTCTAAATGGACTTGCCTCTATTCCGAGGCTGTGCCCTCTGGTCCTAGACTCACCTATTAGAGGGAATATCCCTTCTCCAAGTTCACTCTATTAAGGCATTTCAACACTTGATAGGTTTCAATGAGACCACCCCTCATTCTTCTTCTCCAGCAAGTACAGGCCCAGAGTCTGAATTTTCAGTAATACTACTGAATTTATTCAGAGGGACCAAATCTAATCCTCAAGTTAATCTGAATGCAGAATGCTAAAATTTAGAGTCACACATCCCATTATCAGCCATTTATCAACACTAAACTCTGTAGATTTCAATACCTTACACAAATGCTCATCTACCATCCCCTTGGACAGTGTTTTTCAGATTCCAATAACCTGGCTGAAAAATTCCTCAGGTCCCTGTTAAATCTTCTCTTTTTATCTTAACCTACATCCTTTGTCGCAGGAAAAGGCTCCTTACCCATCTTATTCCTCAATTTTATACACTGTTCTCACTAAACTACTGAGTTTTAAAACCTTGGCCTCAATACCTCCATGTGCAACTGAATCCACAATTTCCTCACTTGCAGACCCTGGTTAGTTTGAATTGGCAATGCCTCCTCCGCAAACAATCTCCAGCAGCACGGGTGACCCACAAGGCTGTGTACTTGGGCTTCTGCTCTACTTGCTTTATGCGTACGGCTGTAAGGCTAAGCATAGCTCCAATGCCATATTTAAGTTTGCTGATGACACCACTGTTGTTGGTTGAATCAAAGGTGGTGATGAGTCAGCATATAGGAGAGAGATTGAAATTCTGGCCGAGTGAAGCCACAACAACCTTTCAAAGTCAGCAAGACCAAGGAGCTAATTATTGACTTCAGGAAGAAACCCAAAGTCCATGAGCCAGTCCTCATTGGGGGATCAGAGGCAGAGAGGAAGAATAAGTTCTTCAGTGTTATCATTTCAGAGCATCTGTCCTGGACCCAGCACGTAGATGCAATTATGAAGAAAGCATGGCAGCTCCTTTACTTTCTTAGAAGTTTGTAAACTTTCGGAATGACATTCAAAACTTTGACAGCTTTCGATTCTTGTGTGGTAGAGAGTACCCATCATGGGTAAACCTCACCCCACTATTGAGCATATTTATACAGAACACTGTTGCAAAAAGCAGCATCCATCATCATGGATCTCCACCATCCAGGTCATGCTCTCTTCTCACTGTTGCCATCAGAAAGGTACAGGAGCCTCAGGACTCACACCACCAGGTTCAGGAACAATTATTACCTCTCAACCATTAGGCTCTTGAACCAGAGGGGATAACTTCACTTGTGTTTTCACTGAAATGTTCCCACAACCTATGGACTAACTTTCAAGGACTCTTCATTTTATGTTCTCATTACTTATTGCTTAGTTATTTTCTCTCTTATATTTGCAGTTGCTCTTTTGCACATTGGTTGTTTGTCCATTCTGTTGGGTGTGGTCTTCCATTGATTCTATTGTGGACTTGCTGTGTATGCCCGCAAGGAAACAAATCTCAGGGTTGTATATGGTGACATACATGCACTTTGATAATACATTTACTTTCAACTTTTGAACTTGTACACAATAACACACAAAATGCTGCAGGAACTCAGCCAGTCAGAGAAGCATCTCTGGTGGAGAATAAACAATTGATGTTTTAGACCATTTTCAGGACTAGAAAGGAAGGGGGCATAAGCCAGTATAAGATGATGGGGAGAGGGGGAGTACAAGCTGGTGGGTGAGGAGGAAGATAGTTAGGTGGTGGAAAGGGCCTGAAGCCAGAAGCTGGGTGGAGATAGATGGAAGAGATAAGGGCCTGAAAAAGGAATCTAATAGGAAAGTAGACCATGGAAGAAAGGGAAGGAGGGGAACCAGAGGGAAGTGATGGGCAGGTGAGAAGTGGGGAGAGACTAGCCAGAATGAGGAATGGAAAAGAGGAGGGGGAGGTGGTAGAAATTACCAGAACTTTGTGAACTCAAAATTCATGCCATTACATTGGAGACTGCCCAGACAAAATATGAGGTGTTAATCCTCCAGCCTGAGTGTGGCTGCATCGTGCAGCAGAGGAGGGCATGAACAGACATGTCAGAATGGAAATGACAAGTTGAATTGAAATGGGTATCTACCAGGAGATCTGTCTCTTGCGGTGGGCAGAATGAAGTGCTTGAAGAAGCAGTCCCTTGATCTGTGCTCGGTCTTACCAACGTAGAGGAGGCCATACCCAGAGCACAGACTCATAGGTGAAGTGTTGTCTCACTATTCGGGACACTGGATAATGGTGAGGGAGGTGTAGGAGCAGGTGTAACCAGAAAGGTTAAATTCCAGGAGGGAGATCAGTGTTGAGGGATGAGTGGACCAGAGTCACGTAGAGAGTGATCCCTAGATAAAGTGGAAGGGAGGGAAAGATGCGCTTAATAATAGGATCCTGGAGTCGCCTCCACCTCACCACGAAGGAAAACAAAGCCAATTCATCCACTTTCCAAGGCAACATCCTGTTAATTTCCTCTGCACCCTCTCCTGTGCAATCGCATTCTTCCTATATCATGGCAACCAGGACTACACACTAAACCCCAAGCTAATCTCTACTCAAAATCTCATGCCACAGCAAATGAAAGCAAATATCATTATGCCTTCCCTTCAATGACTTGTATATCAAGACCCTTCTTCCTCAATACTGCCTAAGGATTTGCAAATCATACACATCTTAGCCACTAGTCATATCTTTCAGTTTAAGATGACATCAGTGAAGCACAGCAATGACTTGGTGGCAGCATACACAAGTATATTAATCATTTCATTAATCACACTTTTCCTCAAAAATAATCACTTCAATCAATAGCCTGTAACTTCCCTTTCGGAGACAAGCTTTTGAACCACCTGTGCATTTTTGCAGTGTGAACTGAAGTCTCAAAGGTGCAGGATGGTTGGAGTGTGGCAATGTACAGGCTGAATCAAGGTGGTGGGACCTGGGCCCAAGAGTGAGAGACAAGCCAAGATTTGACGATTTATGCGCTGGGACAAATTGCAAAGGTTGGCTATGAAACGAATTGAGTAGAGGGTCCCAAGCCCAAGAGGACTTCAAGCAATGGGGCCCAGATCAGAGAGTGAGAAAGAACCCACTGTTTGACCAACTTTAGTGCCAGGGCAGATTGTAAAGGCAGGGTGTCAGGGCCAGAGGCTAGGGACAGGCTGGTGTTTAGCTTGCTGCTTGTGAGGTTTACTTGTCTCTGTGCAGAACTGAGGCAACCAAGGGCTTCTGGATCGGCTGTGACTGATTTCGTGACTTCGGACTCACTTTTGTAAACTTCTGTGTGAATGTTATTTGCTTATTTTTATTATTTGCACGATTTATTTCCTGCACATTGCGTCCGCGTTTTAAATGGATTCTATTAAGGTTCAGAATCAGAATCAGGTTTAATATCACCGGTATATGTCATAAAATTTGCTAACTTAATTTACCAGCAAGCAGTACAATGCAGTACATGATAATATAGAAAAAATAAGTAAATAAATTATGCTAAGTATATATATTAAATAGTTGAACTAAAGGTAGTGTAAAAACAGAAATAATAAAAAGTAGTGAGTGTTCACGGGTTCAATGTCCATTTAGGAATTGGATAGCAGAGGGGGAAGGAATTGCTCCTGAACAGCTTCTTTGTTTCTTTATTTTGTGGCTGCCTATAAGGAGACGAATCTCAAAATTGTATAATGTATATATACTTTGATAATAAAGGTACTTTGAACTTTAATAGCTGGCATCCTGTAGCAGCACCCTCCTCACTATTAAGAAAGCTACCTATTTTTTTTCTTCTTAACAATCATTACCTCTTACATAAATATCCAAATTGATTGGTGCATGTTACATCAATGATTCCAGCATTAACCCCCGCACCACTGGCCACAGACTTTCAATTATAGTATCTTACTCCATTACCCCTCTTATTGCCAAGCCAATTCTGATTCAATTCACCCTGGATCCCCTTGGCTCTAATCTTTTGGAGCAGTCTTCCATGAGGGGCCCTGCCAAAGGCTTTTCTTAAGCCTATGCACAAAGGAAGAGTACAGCACAGAAACAGACCCTTCAGTCCGCAATGTTGTGTTGAACTAAATAAACTAGTAATTAAATGCCTAACTAAACTAATCCTTCTGCCTATACAATGTCTATATCCCTCCAGCCCGTGCACATTGCCTGTTTAAGAGCTCTACCGATCTGCTTCAAATATCACCCTGGCACCTGATCACCAGAAATGGATGCTTCAGATGGACCTAACCAGTCTTATATAAAGTTGCAAAATCACTTCCTGACATGAACACTGCCTCATTTCATAAAGGCATGTAATGTCATACACATACTTTACAAACCTATCAACTTTCATGGAGCTATGGACTTGGATCTTCCATAAATCAAGAGCTTCACTATTAACATTGGATCTTCCAAGGAGTGATACCTCACACTTAGTCAGGGATTCAGGACCCTTTGCCATTTCTATGCCCATGTTGACCATATCAACCCAACTGTTCTCAGTGCACTTTGAATTTACACATTAATCACACAGCACCTCCAAAAAAACCTAACATTGAGATGAGGTCTACTTAAAGATGGGCAATTTCATTGATAAGATATAATCAACATTAGACACACAGGCTTAACATTTTTACCCTTTTTGAATAAGATAACATACCTGCCATTCCCCGGTCATCTGGTACCTCTTCAGTGGCCAGAAAAATTAGTAAATTTGTCAATACCTCAGCAATGTTTCCTTGCCTCTATAAAGCCTGGCATACCTCGCATCATGGTTAGGGCTTTGTCTACAATGGAGCCCACCAAGATATCTAGCCCTGGTTATTGTTTTATCTTTATAGGTGCTCTTTCAACTTCACCCCTAATGATCAGTTCAAATACTTTCTGGTTATCTGATCTTGCAAGATTAACAAAATCAGTTTCATTTTAAGTTCTCCTTTGTTCATTAATTTTGATGTCTTTCATTTTAAGATTCTCCACAGGACAACTATCAGTAGTTTCTAAACCCACCACCCCAAGTCTTCTTCAATGTCAGCTGTATCTAGGTGAGTGGAGAAAGGGAAATTGATTTTGACCTAGTTGAATATATCCAAGCCCTCTGTGAGGGAGAGCACTCGGTAAAATCGTTCCTGAAAAGCTGCATCTCCATCTGGTATGGAAAGAGCTGAGCATCAGACTGGAAGTCCCTACAAAGGACTGTGAGAACAGCTGAGAGGATCATAGGGGTCTCCCTAACATCATTCGGGGACACATCAGCAGCACTGCATATGCAGGGCCCTTAGTATTAAGGATCCCACCAAACCATCCAGCATCCTCTTTCCGACTTCCTACCATCAGGCAGGAGACTCCAATGCATAAAAACAAGAACCGTCAAGACAGGAAACAGTTTCTTCCTTTGAGCCATTTGGCTTCTAAACTCCCTGTGCATTGCATTCAAAGTGTCACTGGTTAATCTGTTCTGTACCTTACAATATTTAATTTATGCACTTTAGTTTGTTATTTATGTGTGATTCATCTGTAGATTTTATCCTTACTTTCATAAGTTATTGTGTGTTACATGTACTACTGTGCTTTACACCCTGGTTCAGAGAAACAAATCAATCTGGTATACTGTCAAATGAGACACTAGAAATCTCGTTTAGTGGCGTAGTGGCATCAGCGCTGTTAAGGTACATTAAGTACCTTAATCACCTACTGTATCTAATTAAATGACAATAAATTTGATTTGACTCCTTGAACAGGCAATTCACACCACACTGTATTTCCTTGTCATTCTGCTGTTATTGCGCTGAGTGTATACACTTCCAATATACTATCATACTCTAACTCATGTGTAGTCTTAAGTTAACTTCATTGGTAATTAAAGATGGTATGTCCGAATGCCAAATAAAAAGGAGCTGATTGCCCTCAGTGAAGGAGAGAGATCCCTGGACTCTGGACACACTGGACATTTCTAGTAAATGTGTTTTCTGTGTTTTCTAGTAAATATCTTCTTGTAAATATTGGTAGCTTTCTTTTCTCTATTTTTTGTAAGTTTGAATTTTGGCGCACGTAATAAATACCCTTTCACTAAGGTGACTCGAGCCATTTTTCATTTGGTCAAACAGCCTCAGTGAAAATTAAATCAACTTGTGATTGTGTTGACAGTTTATTTTTCTCTACAAAATTATGTTGGAAGGAGGTGTAAATGGCATCTTACACCGTTCAAACAGCTGTAAGCTCTTTCTACCTTTCCTTTGCTGTCATTCAGTAAGAATGTGCTTGATCTTTTACCCAGAGCTGTGCTTCACCTTGTCTCTGAGTGTCCAAACATTGAAAAATCTATCAATCTTGTCTCAGTAATAGTTCCATAGCCTCTAAGTGAAGAATTCCAAACCTTTGGGATGAAGCAATTTCTTCATATTTGACCCAACTGACTGCAGATTCATATTTTAGACATGACAGTAAGTGTCTCTCTTGTCAAAACCCCTGAAGAATTCTTTTTTTCCATTTATGACCCCTTTTGATTCTTTTACACCTAAGAGACTATGGCCTGGTCTGTTTAATTTTTATACAAATGCACCATACCACAAATCAATCTGGTAAATCTTCTCTTCACACATATATTCAAGAGATTGCAGACACTAGAAATCTTAAGCAACACACACAAAATGCTGCGGGAACTCAGCAGCATCTATGGAAATAAATAAATAGTTGACGTTTCAGGCAGAGACCCTTCATCAGGACTGGAAAGGAAGGGGGAAGATGCCAGAATAAAAAAGTGGGGTGAGGAGAGGAGGATAGTTAGAAGGCGATAGGTGAAGCCAGGTAGGTAGGAAAGGTAAAGAGCAGGAACAGGAAAGAATCTGATAGGAAAGGAGAGTGGAACAAAGAAGAAAGGGAAGTAGGAGGGGACCCAAACTAAAGTGACAGGAAAGTGAAAAGAGGTAAGAGAACAGAGTGTGGAATAGAAGCCGGGGGGGGGTGGAGGGGGAGATTTTTTTTAACCAGAATGAGAAATTGATATTTATACCATCAGTTTGGAGGGTATTTGGTGTACTGCTTTGGCCACTTGCAGGGATAAGTGCCTGTGGGGAGGGACAAATGGACAACAGAATCATGGAGGGATCAATCCCTGCAGAAAGTGGGAGGGTGGGGGAAGGGAGGGGTTTTTCTTTGATGGTAGGATCCCTTTTGAAATGCAGAAACTGTGGGGAATGTGTTGGATGTGGAAGCTGTTGGGGTGATAGGTAAGGAGAAGAACTCTATCACTGTTAAGGCAATGGGAAGATGGGGTAAGCAAGGATGTTCAGGAAATGGAGGAGATGCAGGTGAGGGCAGCATTCAATGGTGGAGGAAGGGAAACCTGTTCTTTGAAGGATCTAATATCCTGGAAAGGAAAAAACGCATCCTGGGAACAATATGGCGGAGACAAAGTAACTGAGAAAAGGGAACCATTTTTACAGAAGAGAGGGTGGGAAGAAGTATAGTCAAGAGTAGTGGAAATTGGTCAACATTTTCTCTTCAGAGAGATCTCTGAGAGGGTGAGAGGTGTCAGAAATGGACCAAGGGAATTTAAGGGCAGGGTGAAAATTAGAGGCAGCATTGATGAAATTGACGAGCTCCACATGAAGCAGTACCAATGCAGTCGTCATTCTAACAGAGAAAGAATTAGAGAGTATTATCTGGAAGGCTTGGAACATGGACTGTTCTATGTAGCCAACGAAAAGGAAGGCATATCAGGGCCCATGCAGGTGCCCAAAGATATCCCTCAAGTCTGGAGGGGCATCACTCTTTACACCTGTACACAACAATCGCATTAGATCAAAGCTCAGCCTTAAGGGATCAGATGATCTAATGACGTGTATATCCCAATAGTCTTCACTCAGATTATGAAGACACTAAGTGCATTTACAAACTTGGACAAAAGTTGGTTTAAGTAACATATACAATCCTACCTTGGAAGCAGGTTTTTAATCCATCCACAAGTTCTTGTCCCCGGTCTTGTACGATACAGCGAGAAAACCATCTAGTCACAAAGGTCAGTTAATCAGAAATTCAATCTGAAAAGTCTGGAATACCTTGGCTGTCTCGTACTAGAACCTGTCATGCATCTTTACACATACTTCAAAAACAGGTAATTAAGAACTTTAAAAGATATTATCAGCACATCCAAAAGGACACCTTTAGAAAATCTGAACATCTTCAGAGCAACACACACAATCTGGAAGAACTAACAGGCTGGGCAGCATCTTTGGAAAAAAGTAGTCGATGTTTCGGGCCAAATCCCTTTGGCAGGACTGGAGTAAAAAAGTTGAGAAGTAGATTTGAAAAGTGGGGGGAGGGGAGAGAGGAACACCAGGAAATAGGTGAAACTTGGAGGGGGAGGGATGAAGCAAAGAGCTAGGAAGTTGATTGGTGAAAGAGAAAGGTGGCCATAGTAGAAAGAAAAAAGGGGGAGGAGCACCAGAGGGGGGCAATAGGCGAGCGAGGAGTTATCATGAGAGAGGAGTAAGGGTGGGTGAGGAAGCATCACTGGAAGGTTGAGAAATCAATGTTCATCTCCAGACAATCCAAATGGACATCATCAGATATTCCAAATGGATAGAAATGCCATTACTCAACATGCTCCATAATCTTCATTCTCAAAATTTTACAAATTTGTTCTCATTATTTGATGTGTAATTTGTCAAGACACCTATACGATCCTGATCAGACACTTGATTTCTAGGAAAGAGCATTTCTGATAAGGGAGCCGAGCAGAATTCAGCTCCATATAAAGCTGGGTTGAAAAGTCAAAAGCCAACTTGCATCAAGTCTGAAGTAAAACACAGTGAACATTAATCATGTCAGGCAGCACTTGTGGATAAATATTGAAGATCTACCATCGGATTTTAAAATGTGTTGACTTTTCGAGAGTGGAGAAGATTCTAACAAAGTAATCTTTATTTGTTAATTTAGATCCCATTGGAAATGATAAACACAAGAGATTCTGCAGATGTTGCAAACCCAGAACAACACACACAAAATACTGGAAGAACTCAGCAGGTCAGGGAGCGTCTGTGGAAGTGAATAAACAGTTTATATTTTCAGCCAAGACCTCAAGACCTTGCTTCAGGATTGGAAAGGATGGGAGAAGATGCCAGAATAAAAAAGCTGGTGGAGAGGAAGGAGGATGGCTGAAAGGTGATAGGTAAAGCCAGGCGGGTGTGAAAGGTAAAGGGCTGGAGAGGAAGGAATCTGATAGGAGAGGAGAATGGACTATAGGAGAATGGGATTGGGGGAGAGTGATAGGTGAAGGGAAGTAAGAGGCCGTTGTGGAGAATAAAAGAAGAGGAGAGGGAGAGGGAAAAATTTTACCGCACGGAGAAAATTTACCCAGATGGAATTTAAGATGCTGCTCCCTACTCCAAGGTGGGGCATGTTGGAATGGGAATGGGAATCAAAACTAAAATGTTTGATTACCAGGAAGCTCTGGTTTTGGCAGCTGAAGCAAAGGTGCTCAACGATGTGATTCCCCAATTTACAATGGGACTCACCAATGTAGAGGAAGCTGCATCAGGAGCACTGAACACAAAAGGAATAGGAATAGTGGTGCAAATGAATAGGTCTTATTTACACTCTTCACAGCCACAGATCCAAAGACAAGCTTCTGAAAATGTGAA
The DNA here is from genome assembly GCF_030144855.1 of Hypanus sabinus. Classification (NCBI taxonomy): domain Eukaryota; kingdom Metazoa; phylum Chordata; class Chondrichthyes; order Myliobatiformes; family Dasyatidae; genus Hypanus; species Hypanus sabinus. The sequence continues at coordinate 65,644,126 of NC_082723.1, read as the reverse complement.
TGGGTAATTTGATTTCAACATAAAACTTGGGTTTAGACAACTAACATACCTAGTTTTCCCAGGGATAAGTTAAAATGGAGCTTACCTGGTTATTGATTGATTAAGACTGGCAACAAATCCTGCAATTGACCTTCTTCCGGCAGCATTATCATGGTAACAGTCAATACCGATCACCATCAGCTGTTTGAGCTATAAAACCTTCATGTTAAATGTCACGTGTGGATTTAAAGTTAAAATAACTCATTCCTTAAAATTATAGTGGATTCCAGTGAATTGGGACACATCAGGACCAGTACATTTTGGTACAATTAAGGAGATCTGCCCCAATCTGCCAGAGTTTCATGGAAATAATTAAAAACATACAAGAAATACAAACTGAATAATAAATTGAGTATTTAAATAAAAAAAAAATTAGAACACTACCATTACTATTACAGTACTAATACTACTGCATATTACTTCCTAATAGTTATCGGTTGAGGAATTCATCCATTGTATGCTGCAATGTTCTTTTGATTGACTATAAGTGAACAAAATGAGCACAGACACCTAGTGCAGATTTTGGACTGCCTTCATACAATGACTTTGATGACTGCATCCTTCAAATCTTCATTGTCATTTTGACTAACACTTGGTAGAAGCTGTTCAGCAAGCCTGTCCCAATCAAGTGGCACATTGTCCCAAATAAATGAAGGGAATCCCTGCTCTTTTCTCCGTTAGATTTTGTTCTTTAAGAATTGTTCCAAATAAGCAGCTGCACCAATTAACCAGAATCCACTATATTTAAATGGTGGCCAATTTTCCAGAATCTACTGTACTCTAAAATTATCTTAATCTTTAAACTAGAATCTGTATGACAATAAATGTTTATTTACAATCACCTAGAAGGCATGTGCTATAACAAGCGGTTGGACAAGCTTGGGTTGCGTTTCCTGAAACGGCAGAGACTGAAGGGATATCTGTTAGAGGTGTATAAGATTATGAAAGGCATAAATAGAGTAGACAGACAACATTTTTTGCCAAGAGTTAAGATGTCTAATGTCAGAGGGCATGCACTTAAAGTGAGAGGGGGTAATTTCTAAGAAGCTGTGAGGGGCAATTTTTTTTAATACACAGGGAGTGGTGGTACCTAGAAGGCGCTGACTAGGGTGGTGTTGTATTAAGAGACTTATAAGATACATTTAGATAGATACATGAATGTGAGGAAAGTGGAAGGATATGGACACTGTGTAGGCAAAAGAGGTATGTTTAATCAGCCATCTGATTACTAATCCAATTGGTTTGGTACAACATTATGGGCCAAAGGCTCTGATCTTGTGCTGTACTGTTCTGTGTTCTATTAAGGGTGTATACTGCTTTTGCATTTGTGGAAAAAACCTTTACTTTTAAAGAGCTACATTACTTTCAACACCACAAAACATGTTCACTATCATTATAGTGCAAATACTTACAGGTATCTCAACACTCCACAGTTCACCACCCATTTTACAATTTATCTGTAAAGCTATTTTTGTGGTAATGGCCATCAAGGCCTGAGGCTTGCTTAGAGTGCGAGCGACAACACACTGACTCGGAGTGGGGCATTCAACACACAAGTATTTCTTGATAGTGTCGTACTTGTCTTTGCGGTTAGACGGAAGGACACAGACCACCTGTTGAGGGTAGAGAATGAAGTTTCATACACCCTCCACACTGCCCTTGCCTCCCAATTATCCTAGATATTTGTCCAGAGTTAATTTAAACAGAATGAAATTTCACACTCTCTCAACAACCACATTGACCTTGCCTCCCCATGACCCAAAATATCTGGTTGAACAGAATAGTACAGGGCCTTTGGCCTGCAATGCTGTGCCAACAGTTTAACCTTCTCCAAATTCAATCTAACCCATCCCTCCCACATCACCTTCCATTTTTCTTTGAGTCTGTGAAATGACCCTACCACCTCTACAACCACCCATGGCAAGGTGTTCCACACACCCAATACTGTGTAAGAAAAATACTGATGTGCCCTCAGACTTCCCTCTGATCATCTTAAAATTATGCCCCCTTGGAAAAAAAAATTGCAGGCGGTCCACTCAATCGATGCCTCTCATCACCTCTACTGTCACCTCTCACCCTCCTTCACTCCAGAGAAAAGCCCAAAGTTGCACAACCTGTCAGAGTCATGGAGTCATAGAACACTATAGCACAGAAATAGGCCCCTTTACCCATCTAGTCCATACTAAATTATTATTCTGCATAATTCCTTTGACCTGCAACGGTACCCTCCAAACCCATCCCATCTATGTACTGATCTAAATTCCCCTTAGGAGCTAAAATCAAACCTGCATTGACCACTAAAGGTGCTGGCAGCTGGTTCCACAATCTCAGTGAAGAAGTTCCTCCACAGATTCCCCTTAAACATTTCACCTTTCACTCTTAACCTAATGCTTCTAGTTCCTAGTCTCATCCAATCTCAGTGGGGGAAAAACCTGCTTGCATTTTTCCTATCTATACCACTCTAGATTTTGCATACCTCTATCAAATCTCCCCACATTCTCCGACTTGCCAGGGTACAAAGTCCTATTCAACTTTTCCCTATAACTCAGGTCAAGTCCTGGCAACATCCTTGAAAATTTTCTCCATACTCTTTCAACTTTATTTACATCTTTCTTGTAGGTAGGTGTCCAGAACTGCACAGAATACTCCAAATTAGGCCTCACCAATACCTTATACAACTTCAACATAACATCCCAAGTGCTGTACACAATACCTTGATTTATGAAGGCCAACATGCCAAAGGCTCTCTTTATGACCCTATCTACCCGTGACACCACTTTCAAGGAATAGAGGACCTGTATTTCAGGCCAAGATCCTTCTGCAGGACTGGAAAGGAAAGGAAAAGGTCAGATTAAGGTGGGGAGAGGGGAGGAAAAAATACAAGGCGGCAGGTGTTAGGTGAAACTGGGAGATGGCAAGGGGCAAAGTAAAGACCTGGGAAGTTGACTGGTGAAAGAGATAAAGGGCTGAAGGAGAGGGAATCTGACAGGAGAGGATAGAACACCATGGAAGAAAGTGAAGGGTGAGGAGCACCAGAGGGAGGTGATGAGCAGGTAAGGAGATAAGGTGCAATGGCGAAAGGGTAGGGGGCATTACCAGAAGTTCATCAATATTCATGCCATCAGGTTAGAGGTTACCCAGATATAAGGGGCAAATATGAGGAAATCTACAGATGCTGGAAATTCAAATAACACACACAAAATGCTGGTGGAGCGCAGCAGGCCAGTCAGCATCTATAGGAAGAAGCATTGTCGATGTTTCGGGCCGAGACCCTTCGTCAGGACTAACTGAAAGTAGTTGGGGGAGGGGGAAATGCAAAATGATAGGAGAAGACCGGAGGGGGTGGGGTGAAGCTAAGAGCTTGAAAGGTGATTGGCGAAAGTGATACAGAGCTGGAGAAGGGTAAGGATCATGGGATGGGAGGCCTCAGGAGAAAGAAAGGAGGGGGGGGAAGCACCAGAGGGAGATGGAGAACAGGCAGAGAGAGAGAAAAAAAACAAACTAAATATGTCAGGGATGGGGTAAGAAGGGGAGGTGGGGCATTAACGGAAGTTAGAGAAGTCAATGTTCGTGCCATCAGGTTGGAGGCTACCCAGCCGGTATATAAGGTGTTGTTCCTCCAACCTGAGTGTGGATTCATCTTGATAGTAGAGGAGGCCATGGATAGACATATCAGAATAGGAATGGGACGTGGAATTAAAATGTGTGGCCTCTGGGAGATCCTGCTTTCGCTGGTGGACCGAGCGTAGGTGTTCAGCGAAACGGTCTCCCAGTCTGCGTCGGGTCTCACCAATATATAAAAGGCCACACCGGGAGCACCAGACGCAGTATACCACACCAGCCGACTCACAGGTGACATGTCGCCTCACCTGGAAGGACTGTCTGGGGCCCTGAATGGTGGTGAGGGAAGAAGTGTAAGGGCAGGTGTAGCACTTGTTCCGCTTACAAGGATAAGTGCCAGGAGGGAGATCAGTGGGAAGGGATGGGGGGGATGAGTGGACAAGGAAGTCGCATAGGGAGCGATCCCTGCAGAAAGCAGAAAGGTGGGGGAGGGAAAGATGTAAGATGCCAGATATAAGGTGTTGCTTCTCCACCTGAGTGTGTCCTTATCACGCCAGCAGAGAAGGCCATGGACTGACATGTCTGAATGGGAAGTAGAATTGAAATGGATGGCGACAGGGAGAGCCTGCTTTTTCTGACAAAAGAACTTAGATGCTTGGTGAAGCGGACTCCCAATCTATGTCGGGTCCCATTGATACATAGGAGACCACACCAGGAACATTGGATATAGAAGACTCGCAGGTGAAGTGTTGCCTCATCTAGGATTGAGTCAGAGGAACTGAGAGAAGGGGATGGCATTTTACAAGTGACAGGGTGGAAAAAGATATAGTCTAGGTAGCTGTGAGAATCAGTGAGTTTATAAAAGGTATCAATAGATATACTATTTCCAGAGATTTCCCTCCATTCCTGGAGACAGTCTAGAAATCTAAAACTACCAAGCCCTTCTCTCAGTTCTGCAAACTGCTCTCAGGATGAGGCATTTCATTCCAGAACTAATGAGATGTCCCCCTACTTCAAAGAAAGGGACTTCTCTTCCTCCACCATCAACACTACCTCACTTGCATCTCTTCCAATTCACGCATCTCTGCTCTCAACTCACCCTCCCACTGCCACACCAGAGATAGGTTTCTTCTTGTCCTCACCTACCACCCCATTAGCCTCCGAGTCCAACACATAATTCTCTGTAACTTCCGCCATCTCCAATGGGATCCCACCATCAAGCACATCCCTCCCCCACCCCAACCCCACTTTCCACTGTCTGCAGAGATCGCTCCCTTTGTGACTCCCTTGTCCATTCATCCCTCTCCACTGATCTCCCTCCTGGTACCTATCCTTGCAAGCAGAACAAGTGCCACAGCTGCCCCTATACCACCTCCATTCAGGGCTCCAATCCTCCCAGGTGAGGCATCACTTCACCTGCGAGTCTGTCAGGATCATCTACTGTATCCAATCTCCCAGAGAGGCTTCCTGTATATCAGTGAGACCCGACATAGATTGGGAGGCCACTTTGCCAAGCATCTACCCTGTTACCACCCATTTCAATTCTACTTCTCTTTCTCATTCTGCCATGCCAGTGCAGGTTGGAGGAGCAATGCCTTTTATTCTGTCTCAGTAGCCTCCAACTTGAAGGCATGAACATCAATTTCTTGAACTTCTGGTAAATGATCCTCCACCTCCTTCACCGTTCCCCATTCCCGCTTCCCTCTCTCACCTTATCTCCTTACCTGCCCATCCCCTCCCTTTGGTGTGCCTCCTCCTTCCCTTTCTTCCATTGTCTTCTATCCTCTCCCATCAGATTCTCCCTCCTTCAGTCCTTTATCTCCTTCACCAAGCAACTTCCCAGCTCTTTACTTCACACCCCCTTTCCAGTTTCCCCTATCACCTGCCACGTTGTACTTCTTCCTCTCCTCCTTCCAGCTTCTTAATCTGACCTCTTCTTTTCCAGTCCTGAAAAAAGGTCTCAGCCCAAAACGTTGGCCATTTCCTCTTTTCTACAGATGCTGCCTGGCCTGTACAGTATTTTGTGTGTGTTACATTGGATTTCCAGCATCTGTAGATTGTTTCATGTTTGTGATAATATTCCAAGTGCAGTCTAACCCCAGTTTTATACAGCTGCAACATTACTTTACTGCTCTTGAACTCAATCCCCTAATGAAGGCTAACATACTATACAACTTCTAAACCATCCTATCAACTTGCATGGCAGCTTTGAGGGGTCAATGCACTTTGACCCCAAGATCACTGTTCCTCCACACTGCTAAAAATCATGCAATCCTGTATTACGCCTTCAAGCTTAACTTTCCAAAGTGAATCACTTCACAATTTTCCAGATTGAACTCCATCTGCCATTTCAACTTTGTATTTGGCTTAAATTTTTTCTTAGCAAGATTCACCCTGACCCCTTTTTCCTGTCAGCACTGCCCCTACTTGTCCCATTTAACCTGTCTCAGTGCGGGTGGACTTTAGGACCCGGGGGAGCTCAGGACCCACCTCCCGCGGCTGCTGCTGAATCCGCAGTGTTTCTGTTCCATTGAAGGAAAACGATCACAATTGAAAATAACGTGGAAACGATAAAGTGATCGGAATGAGGTGAAATGCCACTGGTCAGTGGAAAAGCGTTAGGCTACAGCTGGTCAACTATCGGTACAATTTTAAAGGATAAAGTGAGAATAATGGAGCATGTGAATGGCCCTGCCCTGATGAAAGCTACAATTATTACTAAGCAATGCAGTGGTTTAATTATTGAAATGCATACGTTTAAGTGTTTTATATGCACAGAAAGGCAAAATATATACTATATACTTAGGCAAACGTTTGACTGATGCTAAATAGTATCAGATGTACCTGTTCCGACTTACGTACAAATCTGACTTAAAGACGGACTTGGGAATGGAACTCGTTCTTAACCTAGGTTCATCCTGTAAAGAGATTCAAGAGGACTGGAGAACAGGCTCTGGTACAGATGGCCTGCTGCAGACTTGCATGGACACTAATAAGGCATAAAGATATGGCAATACCACAAAGAGGTATATTTCACAACAGGCACCACCTCCAACTCCCTACTTCTGTCTTCCTTCCAATAACTGATCCCACCTAAAACTGATCTGCTCCAAAGACTGCTGGTGGGCAGGTCAGTATGGGGATATCTTTAATGGAGAATGAGTTGTTCTGCAAGAGTGGGGGCATTGCATTTGATTGTCATTTAGGACATAAAACACACTCTGCAAGAGGGGCCTCCATCTTAAGATCATTGAAATTGAACTACCCAAAACAGTGTTAACAATGTTTCTTACCATTTTTGTAGACCGAGTAACATTAGCCTGCAATGCCTTCAAAAATGCCTCACTGCGATCATCCACTTCAATCCTACAATATAGATGTTCATTTTAAAACTACAATAAACATTTGATTTTGGCAGTACAATGATCAGATAAAGTTAATAATAATCTAGTGTATAACACTCAGTCCTATATATAAAACAGTTACCAGATACAGAAACAAATGGTTAACCAAGTTAACCTAAAATTATCAAAAACTAGTACTACCAGAAATACTCAACAGGGCAGTCAGTATCTGTGGAGAGCTTAAAAAGGTGAGTTAAGTCAGTAACTCTTTAAAAAGTCTGAGTTTTGAAATACTAGCTGTTTTACTCTCGCCATGGAGGTTGTCTCAATGTGATTTCTAGCATGTTGTAACACGATGAGACATGGGAGCAGAATTAGGTCACTTGGCCACCATTCCACTATGGTTGATTTACTAACTCCCTAAACCCTTTCTTCTGTCTTCTGCCTGTAACCTTTGATGACTAATTAAGAACCTAACAACCTCCACTTTAAACATACTCAATGAAATGTCCTCCACAGCCAGCTGTGGCAATGAACTGCACAGGTCACTACCCTCTGGGTAAAGATTTCCAAAATGCTTCTTTTGTTTTGATATCTAAATAAGACTCCATCCCCGACCCCTCAAATTTATCCACTCAACAAAATCAGATTTCTCTAATTCAAAGAGGAAGTGCAACTTAGAAGTGGTAAGAACAGCCCTGTCTATTGAATGTCAATGGTAGACAATGGATTATCTACCTTGCACTAACCGAAAAGGTAGTGGATTTGGCCCAGTACACCACGGATAAAGCCCTCCCAACCACTAAGCACAATTACATGACACGCTGTCATAGGAAAGCAGCATCAGAGATACCCCACCACCCAAACCATACTATTCTTGCTGTTGGCATCAGGTAGAAGGTACAAAAGCCTTGGCACTCAGACCACCTGGTCCAAGAATCTTTACTGCCCCTCAACCATCAGGCTCTTGAACAAAGGGGATTATTACACTCACTTGTCCCATCATTGACATATTCCCACAACCAATGATCTCACCTTAAAGACTCCTTATCTCACGTTCTCATGATTATATTTATATTCGCATTTGGAGTTTGTTGTATTCTGTACTCTGATTGACCTTTCATTGATTCTGTTCATTGATACTATTCTACAGGAAAATGAACCTTAGGTTTGTAAGTGATGACATACATGTATTTGAACTTTTGAATTTTGATGTTACCTACTAGCCATCAAGTAAAAGTCTGGATCTGTATAGGGCCTGATGCATGTGGGGCTAGACCATTTAATCAGCTGAAAAAAGCTGTTCAATGGTGCCTGGAGCCTATGCAAAGGTAAAAGGTCAAAGGATACTAATGTGAAAAGATTCCCCTTTGTACAAAAATGCCCAAGATACGTCTACCATATTTCCATCTTCCTAACCCATCAGTAAAGTTAGTAGCAGTAATTGTGGGACATTAAGTGATGATTACTAAAAAAAATTAAATTATTTGAAAATACAAATTATTTTTCAAATAATTTAAATTTCCTTGAGTGCATTGTGGAATAATACTTACATTAATGGCTTGTCCATGCTAATGCCCATTGCCTTCACTACTTTCCCCAAAGTCTGGAGAAGATTCCTAGCCACATCGCAGTTTTTTCGGGTAAAAACCAAAATCCAATTTTCTAGAGGAATTGGGTTGATCAGGTGACAGCCTCTGGTTTCTCTGGACCACTCTGCAACTTGGGGAACATATTCAAACTGAAATGGAATGAGACTGATTTATTAACAATGAATAACAACTCAACAAATAAGCATATCACTTTTCCTGATGTACATTCAATATTTTTTTTATTTCAAGTAGCATTTACAAGAATGATCTGCATATAATTAAAGAAATACTGCCGGAGAATGGGGCAAAGGTATCCTTAGAGATAGCAAATGATGAAGTCATTGTTAAACTTGTTCAGTTTAGTATCACTGTCATCATTATGTGCAGTATCATATTGAAGTGGATGATCACTATCTTTCCATGACCATAATTGTCCCTGGCAAATTTTTTCTATAGAAATGGTTTGCCATTGCCTTCTTCTGGGCAGTGTCTTTACAAGACAGATGATCCCAGCCGTTGTCAATAGTCTTCAATGATGGTCTGCCTGGCAACAGTGGTCACAAAAGCAGGACTTGTGATAAGCACCAGCTGCTCATAAGACTATCCACCACCTGCTCCCACGGCTTCACGTGACCCTGATCAGCTGGGGGGATGGGGACTGGGGGTGGGGGAAAATAGGCAGGTATTACACTTTGCCCAAAGGTGACCTGCAGGCTAGCAGAGAGAAATGCCTTATACCTCCTTAGGCAGCGATCCATTTCCACCCCGCTACCCAGTTTAGTTCATGCAATATAATTATGTCTCTCTTTCTTGTTAACTCTATCTACAAGCTTGCAGATGATACTATCATAGCGGGCATATCTCAAATAACAATGAATTGGAGTACAAAAAGGAGATAGAAACATGGTTGCATGACAACAATCTTTCCCTCAATGTTAGCAAAACAAAAGAGTTGGTTGTTGACTTCAGAAAGAGGGGTAGTATACATGCTACTGTTTATGTTAATGATGCTAAGCTTGAGAATCTATCCTGGTGCAATCACGTTGACATTATGGTCAAGTAAGCTCACCGGTACCTTTACTTCCTGAAGAGAAATCTGGAGTGCCAACAATGACCCTCACCGATTTTTATTGATGTACCATAGAAAGCATCCTATCCAAATGCACCACAACTTGGTATGATAACTGCTCTGCCCATGACTACAAGACAATGTAACGTGGACAAAGCTCAAGAAACAGAACGCAGCTATCACACCAAGGACTCTCTACACTTCTTGCTACCTCAGTAAAACAACCAACATAAAGATCTCATCTACCCAAGACATTCCCCCATCTTCCCCCTCCTGTCAAGGCAGAAGCTACAAAAGCTTGCAGACACATACCACCAGGCTCTAAGACAATTTCTATCCTGCTGTTAGAAGTCTAACTAATGGCTTTCTTGTACACTTCCAATTTTTGAATGCAATTTTCCTCCATTACCTTGTGCCTTACTGTCTACCTACACTGCACTTTCTTTATACTGTGACACCATATTCTGCTATGGTTTTACCTCAATGGATTGATGTAATAAATCGATCTGTATGGATAGCATGCAAGGCAAGTTTTTTTTACTGTACCTCAGTACAATAAACCAATTCACTGTTTTAATTTCACAGAACTAATTAAACTTTGTTTTGATCGATGATGTGCACAGACTATCTTAAGACGATAACTAAAAGTGACAACTTCAGTATTTCAAGCAAGCACTCTCCGACAAATGTTATTTGAGAAAAATAGAAACATCTTTAGTTCATATTTTCAGGGGTTGAGGGGAGGAAGAGAGGGAAGGGAAAACAATTCTCGGCTACAGCAAAAGTGGATGATTTGAGTTTGGAAATGAGATTATGTAAATAGACCCAAATGTTTTGATTGTAACATCGAAACAGTGAGCTGCTGGTTTCCCCTCTCGTTATTGCAGGAGCAGTCTCTCTCTCTCACACAAGAGAGAGAGTCTGAGATGTCAAAGTGCTGATTAGATAGTAGTTTTTGATGGACTCAAGATCATGGATTCTTTGGGGGCTTTCTTTGCTGTTGTTTGCATGGTGGTTGGTGGGGAAAGAGTTGACGCTTTTGCTACTGCTTTTTTGTGAGAGGGGGCAGTAGGAGCTTTGGAGTTTTAATGTTTTCTGTCATTCATTCTTTGGGTTTATTCCTGTGTCATATATGTCTGTGAAGAGCAAGAACTTCAGCTGGCATATTGTCTACATTCTCTGATACTAAATTGAAATATGGCCATTGATTAAAAACCCTTGTGCTATAAGATTCTGTAACTCCAATAAAACTGTGGATAAGCAAAGCATCCAGTCAAGGACAAACTATAAACACAAAAGATTCTGCAGATGCTAGAAATCCAGAGTAACACAGACAAAATGGAAAGGAAGGGTGAAGCTAGAGCCTTCATCTATCACCATCCAAATTGTACTCCTTCCACCACCTTATTCTGGCTTCTCCTCCCTTCCTTCCCAATCCTGATGAAGGGTCTCAGCCCAAAACATAGACTGTCTATTCCCATCCATAGATACTGCCTGACCTGCTGAGTTCCTCCAGCATTTTGTGTAGAAGACTGTAAAAGGTTTAAATATGCAGCAACTCCAAGCATCAAAGTACACTGCAGATGCTGTGGTCAAATCAACACGTACAACACACTGGAGGAACTCCACAGGTCGGGTAGTTTCTGTGGAAACGAGCAGTCAATGTTTTGGTCTGAGACCCTTCGTCAGGATTGAAGAAGGAGGGGGCAGGGGCCCCATAAAGAAGGTGGGGGGGTGAAGGAGGAATCTAAGGGGAAAGCACTATGGGTAGTAGAAGAAGGCAGAATCATGAAAGAGGTGATAGGCAGCTGGAAGAGCAGGCAGAGTGAAAGTGGGATGGGGGAAGGGAGAGGGATGGAATTACCGGAAATTGAAGAATTCAATGTTTATACCAAGGGGCTGGAGACTACCCAGACGGTATATGAGTTGTTGCTCACCGGGAGATCCTGGCTGTTGTGGCGGACAGAGCGGAGGTGCTCAATGAAACTGTCCCCCAATATGCGTCGGGTCTCACTGATGTAGAGGAGACCACACCAGGAGCACCGGATGCAATAGATGACCCCAACAGATACACAAGTGAAGTGCTGCCTTGCCTGGAAGGACTGTTTGGGGCCCTGAATGGGTCAGATTGGGGGACTGCTTCATCGAGCATCTCCGCTCCGTCCACCACAACAGACAGGATTTCCCGGTTGCCACCCACTTCAACTCTGTTGCACATTCCCATTTGGATAGGTCCATACATGGCCTCCTCTACTGCCATGATGAGGCCAAATTCAGGTTGGAGGAGAAACACCTCATATACTGTCTGAATAGTCTCCAGCCCCTTGGTATGAACATTGAATTCTCCAACTTCTGGTAATTCCCTTCCCCCATCCCACTTTCACTCTGCCTCCTCTTCCAGCTGCCTATCACCTCTCTCATGATTCTGCCTTCTTCTACTACCCATAGTGCTTTCCCCTTACATTTCTTCTTCACCTTTCCTGCCTATCCCCTCCCTGCTTCCCCACCCCCACCCCTTGATCTCTCCTCTGATTGGTTTTTCACCTGCACCTTCCACCCTCCCCCACCTTCTTTATAGGGCCCCTGCTCCCTCCTTCTTCAGTCCTGACGAAGGGTCTTGGCCCGAAACATTGACTGCTCGTTTCCAAGGATGCTGCCCGATCTGCTTTGTAACTCCAAGCATCAGCAGAGAGAAAGAAGTCCCATCTTTATTCAAGAAAGGCCAGAAACCTTGCTGACTCTTGCAATCAATGATTCTAACCAATTGCATGTGATAATCTCTAAGACCAAAGCTTTAAAGTAACTTGGTGCAGACCAGGGGTCAGCAACCTTTACCACTGAAAGAGCCACTTGGACCCGTTTCCCACAGAAAAGAAAACACTGGGAGCCGCAAAACCCGTTTGACATTTAAAATGAAATAACACTGCATACAACGTTTTGTTTTGCCTTTATGATATGTATAAACAAACTATAATGTGTTGCATTTATGAAATCGATGAACTCCTGCAGAGAAAACGAAATTACATTTCTGCATGCAACAAAAACATTTTGAACTCCCGAAAAAAAGACGTTGGGTTGAAGGTTACTTTTAAGTAAAATACTCAACGTCTATTTGAGTCCTTCTTGTATTTATGAAAAACGCCAAACTTAAATTTGCCGCCAGCAGCAAACCAAAAATAACGTCAGCCAGCTGTCAACCTGAAAAATAAAAGGACTATTTCACTGAACAATGAAAACATATGAATATACGTAAAATAATAGGCAATTAAAATATTTATCATACTTAGGTTGACTCACACCTGACAATGCAGTCATATTCAGTAGGGATGGATCGATGCTTAGGGGAGTGACTGGGAAGGATAATGTGTTTTTTTCCTCTCTGAACTCACAGAAGCGTTTCCCAAACGATGTTTGCATTGCAATGATTGCAGAATGTAAATACTCCGAATTTATCATGTCGTGACCTTGTTTGAACTCTCTCAAATTGGGGAAGTGAGACAATGTGCCTTTCTGTAAATCTCTGGCAAGCACTGTCAACTTGCGCTCGAATGCCAAAACATCCTCCAACATGTGCAGGGCTGTACGTCCTTACCCCTGAAGAGCTGTGTTCAGCGTGTTCAGGTGCGCTGTCATGTCTACCATGAAGTGTAGCTTTTCCAGCCACTCTGGCTGTTCCAGCTCAGGAAAGGTGAGCCCTTTGCTGCCCAGGAAAGTTTTCACTTCTTCCAGACACGCGACAAAGCGTTTCAGCACCTCCCCTCTGGACAGCCAGCGATAAAAACACGTTGTAGCGGTGTGCTACACGCAGTCAGTAAACTGCAGTCAAAGATAGCTTTATTCGAACTAAACAGCCTTGCTTTTAAGCCTCCCTCAACCCGCCCCCCGTGGGCGCGGGTGCTCCAAAAGACACGTACTCACAAACCCCCGTAGACTATCTCCCTTAGCCTGAACGCTGGCTAATTGTGAGCCGGTTCGGATGTGTCAGGAAATGGGTCGCCACAACGTCTTATTTAGATTGTACAAGATCACCATAATCTTCAAATTTAGAATTACATTTCAAAAACTAACAAACTAACATAAAATACATTTTAATTAAATACTGACCAATTATTTCCCAAAGCAACAGGGAGCCGCAGCACAGACGTAAAAGAGCCACATGTGGCTCCGGAGCCGCGGGTTGCCGACCCCCGGTGCAGACAATCTGTGGAAGAAGCTCAGATCAAACAGTATCTGCATAGCAATTGCTGCTTGACCCACTGAGTTTTTCCAGCAGACGATTTGTTGCTCCAGATTCCAATATCTGCAGCCTGTCTTCAAGTAATTAAAGATGAGCTTAATTTATCACAAATACATCGAAATGTACAGTGAAATGCACCACTTACATCAGATCAAAACAGCAAGGATTGTGCTGGGCAGTCCACAAGTGTCGCCACACGTCTAGTGTCAACATAGACGTGTCAACACACAAGTAACTAATGCTAACTGTACATCCTTGGAATGTCGCAGGAAACCAGAGCATCCAGTAGAAACACACAGAGTCACAAGGAGAATGTGTAAACTCCTTACAGACAGAAGTGGGAATTGGTCAGTGATCACTGATACTGTCAAATGCTACAATAATCGCAACGCTACGATGCTATTTGGATACGAGATACAACCTGAAACAGAGATTAGACATACAAGGAATTGAAACTAACAGAATTGACAATAAATGGAAAAATAAGTGGGATCCTGGAGTAGGCCTTCTGAAGGATGTGCAGGAAAGCAGTGCTTTATTAGCAGAGGCACAGTAAACAAATGGGTGGTGGGGTGGGGATATGTGCCTACCAAAGGAGGTGTAAGGCACACCTTCTCCACTAGCCTGCAGGTTGCCCTTGGGCAAGTTGTATCACCTGCTTAGTCCCCCAGATTAGGGCCATATAAAGCCATGGGAGCAGGTGGTGGATGGCTGTATGAGCAGTTGGTGGATATTACATTCTGGTTATGTGAGCACTGACACCAGGCAATCAACCTCTGAAGTGTTGATAATGGTTGGGGTCACCCATCTTGTAAAGACACTGCCGAGAAGACAATGGCAAACCACTTCACGAGACCGTGATCTACTACATAAAACACAGCACATGATGATGACAGTAAACAAGAAGGGAGTTAACATTAGAACAGAATACTGAACTAGTTACACACACAAAATGCTGGGGAACTCAGCAGATAAGGCAGCATCTATGGAAACGAATAAATCGTTGATGTTTCAGATGAGACCTTTCATCAGGACTGAAATAGTTAGACCAGATAAGTAATCACACCAGACGATGGACCTAAAAGCAAAGGCAAGGCTCAAATGTAGATTTAAGGATATTACCAAATTGGAAAACTGCAGGATCAATGGGATGGCTGTGTTTTAACATAGAACAGTACAGCACAGGAACAGTCCCTTTGGCCCACAATGTTGTGCTGAACCAATCAAACTAGTATTCAAGTTGCTAATATCTTCTGTCCACACAATGTTCATATACTCCCACCTTCCTCACTTCCATGTGCTTATGGAAAGGTCTCTTAAAAGTCTCTGCCCCTACCACCACCGAAGGCACCCACTTCAGTGTAAAAACTTGACCCTCCCATCTCCTCTGAAACTACTCCCTCTCACCTGAAATGAATGAATGAATGAAATTAATTTATTTCAGTCAGTATAAACATAACAAAAAGCATCATTTACAACTATGATTTCATAGGACAAAATTACAACAAAAACCATAGATATTCTTTAGAATAGACCGAAAGGGTGTCGACTGAAGCTACAGCTTATTATGCCTACCCCTCTTACTTATACAACAACATATTTGGTGTCAATCATCACATCAAACACAAAAAATTTCATGATCTTTCAACACAAAATCCAATTCCAAATATAATTTATGTTATTCCCATTCATTTTAAAACATGTATTTCATATTTGTTCATTAAATAATTTTTTTAACTTGTTAAGTGTAGTGCATATGTTGTATACCCCGAGAGTTCATTTTTTCCGTGGACTGACACTTTAAAATGCCAAGAGAAAAAAACTGACTTTTGGACATTGTTAGGTTTCTGACTACAAAATTGCTTGGTTACTATGGTGAGAGAGGTAGAGTTATTTGATGGACAATGAATGTTTACATTTTTTCTGCGGCTTGTTTTGAATATTCAAGGACACAGAGACACACACAGTCAGAGTCAAGATGGTTTTGGTCAATCCTTTCAGTAGCCCGAAGGGGTGAGTTGAGATCGATCCAGAGTATTGATAAATGACTCTCACAAGTGCTACAACTAGAAGTTTGCAGAGAGGAAAGGAGAAGAAAGTTTGAAACATAAGTAACCTAGTGACAAAGAGACCTCTGCTTGGACTCTCTAAGTGGCCCATAAGGGTGAGTTTGATTCCATTCGAATACAAAAGTGTGATTGTCATATAGCTAATCCACAGGAGTGGGTTCTCTGGTGAGGGGGAAACCTCTGTGAATACCACTTGTGTGTTTACCCTTGTCTGGGTGTGGTATTTCACTGAAGGCAGCACCCCTGTGCCCTGTGGCAAATCACTGTTGGAGTTATTTCGTATGTCGTGGAACTGGGTTTTAGTGGCTGTCACGTTGTGGGGTTGGGGTAACCATGTGGAAACTACTGATGTGTCTACCCTTGCCTGGGTGGTAGTTTTCCCTAGAAGAGGGTCCCCTTTGTGATAAGCTACTGTTGGTGATAATCCATACGTGGATTTGGTTGGAGTATCCTGTGGCCACCACTTCGGGATATCCCGTAGCTAAATTCGGGTGTGGTACCACTTGTGTTGAAAGAATATTTGTTGAAGATCACCGTCAGTGATACTTCATGTGTGGAGTGGAAAAACTTTGGAGATAGAACCTACTGCTATCGTTATTTTGTACTGCTGTCGTGGAATCTGTGGAATATTGACGTAATTCTCACAACATTCGCCTTTGGATTACAAATATCTCACATTAACCCGAGGATTGAACTGAACTTTCTTACATACCATTGGAAGACTGTAACTCTTGCTACCTGAGCTTGAATGAGTTTGGGAACATTTTTTAAACACCTGTATATGAATAACAATGCTAACTCTTGGTTTACTTGGTTTTGTTACTATATTACGTAGTTACTAATAAAATAGTGATGTGTTAACTGCAAAACCAGACTCTGGGTGTGTTCTTTTGCTGCTGACACTTTTACAGGGTTGCGTGTACGTAACACATACTTTATAAATTTTTACTACACATGTTCCACAGATTCACCCCTCGGACTGAAAAACAATGATTTTTTACACTTGTTCTTATCCTTTGGTTTTGAAATATACACGTTCCTCTCAAATCATGTCAACTTTCTCTCATTTCAATCAACCTTTGTGGTAGCTGTCCATTTTTTACTTTACACATAATTTGTATTATTTTAAAATCTACGAAATCTCTGAATTTTAAAGTGTTTAGTTGAATAAATAGTGGATTGGTTGGCTCAAAATAACTTGTCTTATTTACAATTCGTATAACTTTCTTTTGGAGTAGAAAAAGTGAATTTGTATTTGTTTTGTATGTATTCCCCTGTACCTCAACACAGTAAGTCATGTCTGGGACTATAAGTGAACAGTATAATGAATACAAAGATTCCTGATTTAAGAAATCTTGCGCTTTGTACAGTATTGTAATAGATTTTGACATTTTTGCTTTGACATAATTTATTTGTGGTTTCCAGCTTAACTTGCTATCACCACTCCTAAAAATTTTGTTTCAGATACCTTATCAATTTCAACATCATTTATTCTAAGTTTACTATATGAGTTTGGTACACGGTTTTCAAAACTTAGTTTTACTTAGACTCATTGATAATTTGTTAGGATCAAACCATTTCTTTATAATTCTTAGTTCTCTTTCCACTGTAACATAAAGTTGTTCCAGATGTTCCTCACTACAAAATATACTTGTAAAATCAGCAAATAATATACATTTTAATGTCTGAGAGACCATACATATATTGTTTATATACAAAATGAACAGCAATGGACCAAGCACTGAATCTTGTGGAACCCTTCAAGTTACCCTCAAAAGCTTTGAATTCGAGTTGATTATATGTACATGCTGATACCTGTCTTCCAAATAACTACTTAACCAGTCACGTGTCACCCCTCTAGTACCATATCTTTCTAATTTTGTTAATAATAATTTATGGTCAATGGTGTCAAATGCTTTTTTTGGATCAAGGAATATTCCCACTGTGTATTCATTTCTTTCTATGGTGCTTGATATTTCTTCTACAAAATCTATTAATGCTATTGTAGTGGTTCTGTTTTTTTCTGAAACCATATTGCTGTTCACAAAGTATATTATGTTTTGTTATAAAATCATTTAACCTTCTTACAAATATTTTCCCCAATATGCATGCCATCTGGTTTTAGTTTTGTTTCAGAGGTGAGATTTAGTTGGAAGTGCGTAAACTTGAAGGACTTAGATAGAAAAATCAAAACCAATTTCCCTCAAGGGCTTTTGTCCTTGTTTAATCCCCTCATCAGTTGGGGCAGGGGTCGGCAACCCGCGGCTCTTTCATCTCTGTGCTGCAGCTCCCTGTGGATTTGGAAGTTAAATGATGAGTATTTAATTAAAATGTATTTTATGTTAGTTTGTTAGTTTTTGAAATGTAATTCTAAATTTGAAGATTATGGTGATCTTGTACAATCTAAATAAAACGTGTTTTTGTTGCTATTAATATACGTCACCACTGCAATGCCTGGCACCCGCCAGTGTGCGATTTTTTAAATTTTTCGATCCAAGGTAGGCTAACTATGGAGAATTCTAAAAAAAGAAAAGTGACTGAAGAAAACAGAACGTTTAATGATACGTGGGCATATTCATTTGCTTTCACTGCTGACGAGACTGGTTTACCGGTATGCTTAATATGCAATGAGAAACTAGCAAACAACAAAAAGTCAAATGTCGCAAGACATTTCCAGAATAAACACACAGCCTTTGCTCAAAAATATCTGGATGGAGGTGAGAGAAAAAAAGCCGTTTCGGAACTGATGCGGAAGGTTGATCTGAGCAAAAATCATTTCAAGAAATGGATGAAGTCTGGAAAATCAACTACATATACTAGTTTTGTTGCCGCTCAGGAAATAGTCAGGCACGGGAAGCAGTTTACAGATGGTAAATATATAAAAGAATCTTTCATTAAGATTTCAGAACATCTATTCAAGGACTTTAAAAACAAGAGTGAAATTGCGCAGAAAATCAGGGATATGCCCCTCTCTGCAAAGACTGTCAAAGACAGGACCATAAAAATGGCAGAAGACATCCCAAGACAGCAAATTAAAGACATCAATTCAGCTGTGGCATACTCTATTGCCTGTGACGAGTCTAAAGACAAAGGTGATATTGAACAAATAGCGCTGTTCTGCCGGTATGTAAACTCTGCTGGGCCACAGGAAGAAATGATTGAGTTGATACCTCTAAAAGGCCAAACACGGGGGGTGGGGGGGGGGGAGGACATCTGTGAACCTGTCTTGAATTGTTTAAGAGCCAAAGGAATAAAGACCACCCACCTGGTGTCAGTAGCTACCGATGGGGCACCAAGTATGACAGGAGCGCACAAGGGATTTGTGGCTTTACTGCAGAAGTCGCTGGACAGAAAGCTGCTGACTTTTCACAGCATCTTGCACCAAGAGGCACTGTGCGCTCAAACATTTCCTCCGGAATGCACAGAAGTAATGGATGTTGTCATTCAGATTGTCAATAAAATAATGGCAAAAAGTTCAAATCACCGTCAATTCCGTTTGTTACTGGACGAGCTGGAAAGCACATATTCTGATCTCCTGCTGCACAACGAAGTCCGGTGGCTGTCCAGAGGGGAGGTGCTGAAACGCTTTGTCGCATGTCTGGAAGAAGTGAAAACTTTCCTGGGCAGCAAAGGGCTCACCTTTCCTGAGCTGGAACAGCCAGAGAGGCTGGAAAAGCTACACTTCATGGTAGACATGACAGCGCACCTGAACACGCTGAACACAGCTCTTCAGGAGAAAGGACGCACAGCCCTGCACATGTTGGAGGATGTTTTGGCATTCGAACGCAAGTTCACAGTGCTTGCCAGAGATTTACAGAAAGGCACATTGTCTCACTTCCCCAATTTGAGAGAGTTCAAACAAGCTCACGACATGATAAATTCGGAGTATTACATTCTGCAATCATTGCAATGCAAGCATTGTTTGGGAAACGCTTCTGTGAGTTGAGAGAGGAAAAAAAACACATTATCCTTCCCGGTCACTCCCCTAAGCATCGATCCATCCCTACTGAATACGACTGCATTGGCAGGTGTGAGTCAACCTGATCTTGAGATGGAACTGGCCGACATAGCTGACAAAGACATATGGGTGTCCAAGTTTAGACGCTTGACAGCAGACCTTGAAGATGTTGCCCGTCAGAAGGCCGTTCTTGCTCAGAATCACAAATGGAGTGATATTGAAAACCTCCCCAAATCGGACAAACTTGTGTTCGAAACATGGAATGCTATCCCCGACACTTATGTAAACATTAAAAAGTATGCGCTTGGAGTCCTGTCGATCTTTGGATCCACATATGGATGTGAGCAGGTGTTCTCCAACATGAACTTTATTAAAAACAAACATCGCGCACGCCTCTCAGATGACAGCTTGCGATCCTGTGTAAAGATGAAGGTGACGTCATACAGCCCTGATGTGCAGATGCTGTGCGCTGAGGTTCAGGAGCAGAAATCCCATTAACCAAGTATGATAAATATTTTAATTGCCTATTATTTTACGTATATTCATATTTTTTCATTGTTCAGTGAAATAGTCCTTTTATTTTTCAGGTTGACAGCTGGCTGACGTTATTTTTGGTTTGCTGCTGGTGGACAATTTAAGTTCGGCATTTTTCATAAATACAAGAAGGACTCAAATAGACATTGAGTATTTTACTTAAAAGTAACCTTCAACGCAACGTCTTTTTTTCGGGAGTTCAAAATGTTTTTGTTGCATGCAGAAATGTAATTTCGTTTTCTCTGCAGGAGTACATCGATTTCATAAATGCAACACATTATAGTTCATTTATACATAGCATAAAGGCAAAAAAAGCGTTGTATGCAGTGTTATTTCATTTTAAATGTCAAACGGGTTTTGTGGCTCCCAGTGTTTTCTTTTCTGTGGGAAACGGGTCCAAATGGCTCTTTCAGTGGTAAGGACTGCCAACCCCTGAGTTGGGGTATTGAATATATAAGTTAGGAGGTTATGTTGCAATTGCACAAGACACTGGTGAGGCCACACTTAGAGCACAACATTTAGTTTGGCCACCATTATAAGATGGGTGTGATTAAACCAGAAAGACTGCAAAAAATGTTTAAGAGGATATTGCCAGAACATGAGAGATAAAGTTATAGGGAGACATTAAACAGACTAGGCCTTTATTCCTTGAAGAGTAAGAGACTAAGTACTGATCTCATGGGAGGTACAAAGGTATATAAAATCAGGAGAGGCATAGATAAAGTGACCAGACTTTTTTTCAGCTTTGGGGAATCAAAAAATAGGAGACTGTTTTGAGGTTAATAAGAACCTGAGGGGCAACTTCCTAGTTTAAAAACACATTACATAGTAGATAATAAACACAAGAAAGTCTGCAGATGCTGGAATCCACAGCAGCACATACAAAATGCTGGAGTAACTCGGCAGACCAGGCAGCATCTATGGAAATAAACAATCAATGTTTTGGGCCAAAACCCTTCATAAGGACTGAAAAGGTTGTAGATATATAGTACCAACTGCCAGAGAAGTGGTAGAGGAGGTACTTTGCATACATGCAAGTAGACGTTGCCAGCACTGAAGGACACAAGTTAAAAGGAAATTGGTCAGGATGTAATTGCCCAGAATATAGGAGAATGAGGGGAAATTTGATAGAGGTATACAAAATTATGAGTGGTACAGATAGGATAAATGCAAGCAGGCTTTTTCCACTGAAGTTGGGTGAGAATAAAGCTAGAGTCATGGGTTTAAAGTGAAAGGTGAAATGCTTAAGGGGAACATGAGGGGAAACTTCTTCACTCAGAGGGCCGTGAGTGTGGAACGAGTTGCCAGGACGGTGAAAGCGAGGTCAATTTCAACTTTTAAGTGAAGTTTGGATAGGTAGGGGTATGGAGGGCTACGGTCCTGGTGCAGGTTGATGAACGTAGGCAATTTAAATAGTTTCAGCGCTGTACTTTTCTATGACTCTATAACCAGAGCCATATGGTAATATAGCACCAAGATACTGTTTGTCTGTGAACAGAACACCAAAAACAGGAAAAAAACTGGTAAAATAGTATAGGAGCCTCAGGAATCCATCAGATATAGGAGCAGAGTTAGGCTCTTTGGCCCATTGAGTCTACTCTGCCATTTCATGTCTGATCCAACTTCCCTCTGAGATCCAATCTCCTGTCTTCTCCCCATATCCCTTCATGCCCTGACCAATAAAAAAATCTATTATCCTCTGCCTTAAATATACATGAAGACCTGGCCACCACAGCTGCCTATGGCAAAGAATTCCACAGATTCACTACTCCCTAGCGAAAGAAATTCCTCTCATCTCAGTTCTAAAAGGACTGCCCTCTATTCTGAGACTGTCCCCTCTGGTATTTTACTCTCCCACCATAGGAAACATTGTCTCCCACATCCACTCTATCAAGGCATTTCACCATTCAATAGGTTTCAATGGGGTCAGCTCTCATTTTTCAGAATTCTAGTGAATACAAGCACAGAGCCATCAACAATTCTTCATATGACAAGCCATTCAATTCTGGAATCATTTTCGTGGACCTCCTTTGAACCCTCTCCAGTTCCAGCACATCCTTTCTAAGATAAGGGGCCCAAACCTGCTCAAAATATAAAGTTCATAAATTTTCAACATTACATCTTTGATTTTATATACTAGCCCTCTTGAAATGAATGCTAACATCATATTTGCCTTCGTCATCAGACTCAACCTACAAATTAACCTTTAGGGAATCCTGCACAAGGACTCCCAAGTCCCTTTGCACCTACATTTCTTTTGTATTTTCCTCTCCATTTATAAAATAGTCAACCCTTTTATTTCTTCTATCATACACTTCCCAACACTGTATTCCATCTGCCATTTATTTGCCCATTCTCCTAATGTCTAAATCCTTCTGTAACCTACTTCCCCGAAACTACCTGCACTTCCCCCTACCTTCATATAATTTGTAGACTTTTCAACAAAGCCAACAATTCCATCATTCAAATTATTGACATATACATAAAAAGAATCAGTCTCACCATGTACCATTAGTCACCAGCAGGCAACCAGTAAAGGCTCCCATTATTCACACTCTTTGCATCCTGACGATTAGCCACTGCTTTATCCATGCTGGAATCTCTCCTGTAATACCATGGGCTCACAGTTTGTTAACCAAACAAATGTGTGGCACCTTGTCAAAGGCCTTCTGAAAACCCACAGTTACACAACATTAGTCGATTCTCTTTTGTCTATCCTGCTTGCTACTTCTTCAAAGAATTCCACCAGATTTGTCAGGCAAGATTTTCCCTCCAGTGAAAATCTTGTGTGCTGACTACAGCCTATTTTATCATGTGCCTCCAGGTACCCTGAGACCACATCCTTAATAATCAACTCCAACATCTTCCCATCCACTGAGGTCAGACTAACAGGCCTATAGTTTCCTTTCTTCTGCCTCTCTCCCTTCTTGAAGAGTTGAATGACATTTGCAATTTTCCAGTCTTCCAGACCATTCCAGAATCTAGTGATTCTTGAAAGATCACTACTAATTCATCCACGATCTCCTCAGCCACCTCTTTGAGAACTTTGGGGTGTACACTATCTGGTCCAGGTGACTTATCTACATTCAGACTTTCCCAAGAATCTTCTCCCTAGTAATGCTAACTTCACACACTTCATGCCCGACATCTGAAACATCCCCCATACTGCTAGTGTCTTCCACAGTAAAGAATGACACAAAATACTTATTCAGTTTATCCACTATTTTGTTGTCCCCATTTCTAGCTCTCCAGCATCATTTTCCAGCAGCCTGATATCCACCCTCGCCCCTCTTTTACACTTTATGTATTTGCAGAAACTTTTGGTGTCCTCTTTAATATTATTAACTAGCTTACTTTTGTATTGCTTTTACCTTTTTTAACAGGTTCAATAAGTACATTTAATGTCAGAGTAATGTATACGATATACATTCTGAAGTTCTTTTTCTTTGCAAACATCCATGAAAACAGAATGAATGAATGACAGTTAAATGTTAGAACCCCAAAGTTCCCCCTCCCACACACAAGCAGCAGCAAGGCAACAACCCCCACCCCCCCCCCACACCAGCAAAAAAGCTTCGGCACCCATCACCAAGCACTCATGCATGTAGCAAAGCATCAATGAAGGCACAGACTTGCAGTACCCTAAAGATTACTCAGGGGATGTCACGTGATGACGTAGGGTCGAGACGTTGGGAATCCAGCTCCCTCGTAAAAAGTAATGAAATAGGGTTTAAATGAAGAAGAATTAATAAATACCTACTAGAAACTATTTATGAGTAACTCAGGATTATTTTTGGATATGGCTCCTAAACTGAAACAGAAGAAAGCTACTACTTTGAAGACTGCGCAAATTGGCGGGGAAGAAGGCCTAACCATATCGGCAAAGCCTCGGACTCAAGTTGGATCTCCTGCCGGTGAAGTGCATGGCACTTCTGATGATGCGGGACAGGAAGTTGCAGTAATGTCGATGGTCTCTAAGAAGAAACGGCAAGAACAACGCATGCGCGAAGAAACAAGTATGTATGAACAGATATTAACAAAACTACAAATCCCAACTATGGCTGGAAGTGAATCAGAAGTGGAATCAGACTCTTTGGGAAATACAGAGGATGAAGAAGAGGAAAAGAAGAAAGAGATTAAAGGAGACATAAGAGATATCCTGATATATATGATGAATGAATTAAAAGCTGTAAGAACAGATATAAGAAGGATGCAGAATACACTCGATAATGTGGTGGAAAGACTGGTAATTCAACATACCACAGGCGCTCCCTCTCCCCCAATAAGGGTAAAAGATGTGGCCCCCGTTTGACTTTTTTGTTGCCTTCTGTTGGTTTTTAAAAGATTCCGAATCCTTTTACTTCTGGATTTTTGTTGTATTATATGCCCTCTCTATGGCTTTTATGTTGACTTTGACTTCTCTTGACAGCCACAGTTGAGTCATCTTCCCTTTAGAATACTTCCAGAAATTCCAGCCATTGCTGTTCTACCATCATCCCTGCCAGTGTACTTTTCCAGTCAATTCTGGATAACTCCTCTCTCATTTCTCTGTAATTCCCTTTAATCCACTGAAACACTGATACACCTGACTTTAGAAATTCCTTCTCAACTTTCAGGGTGACATTTATATTATGATCACTTGCTCCAAAGGGTTATTATTTAACCTTAAGCTCTCTAATCAAATCTGTTGCATTGCACACCACTCAATTTAGAATAGCTGATCCTCTAGTGGGCTCAATCGTGAGCTGTTCTTAAAAAAAAATCTTGTAGGCAAGCTAGAAATTCCTTCTCCAGGAATCCAGCAACAACCGGATTTTCCCAATTTATCTGTATATTGAAGTTCCCCACGACTATTGTAACATTGTCCTTTTGGCATGCATTTTCTCTCTCCCGTTGTAATTTGTAGGCCACATTATTACTACTGTTTGGGGGTCTGCATACAACTCCCATCAGGGTCTTTTTACACTTGTAGTTCCACGGTGACTCAACACCTTCCGACCTTTGTCTCCTCTAATAATTTAATCTCATTTACTACAAACAGGGCAATATGCCTCCTCTGCCTTCCTGCCTATTCTTTTGACTGCAATTTTGCCCTATCAACAGCCTCTGCTCACTACACATTGCCGCTGTTTGTAAACCAGCTACCTCATCTTTAGCACTATTACCCTCCTTTCTTATGATACTACTCACATTTAAATATAGGCAGCTCCAGACACTAGTTGCACCATGCTGAGCCTTCTGATTCCTAACTTTGTCTAAAGTCTTACCAACATGTCTCCACAACCTCTCCACTACCTGTGCTGGCACTCTGGTTCCTATCCCCTTGCAACTCTAGTTTAATCCCCACTATGCAGCATTAACAAATACTAAGATGTTAGACCACCCTGTGGCCATCTCTCTTAATAATAGGTACTCCATTTTGAGTACTGTTGGGGAAAGACAACCTAACTGGGGGAAGCAACAGTGGCTGTGCCTCCAGCACTGGGTCTGGCCCTGTGGCTAAGAAGGGTAGGGGACTGAAGAGGATGACAGCAGTAATAGAGGACACTTATTGTCTGGGGGACAGACAGGCAGGTCTGTGGACATGAAAAGAAAACCCAGGTGCCAGGGTCCACAATGTTCCTGGAGACATCCACAATATCCTAACAAGGGAGGGTAAACAGCCAGAAGTCGTGGTATATATTGGTACCAACAACATAGGTAGAGAAAGGGAGAAGGTCCTGAAAAAAAAAGAATATAGGGAGTTAAGAAGGAAGCTGAGAGCAGGACCTCAAAGGTATAATTCTTGGGGTTGCTGCCTGTGCCACGTGACAGTGAGGATAGGAATAGAATGAGGTAGCATATAAATGTGTGGCTGAAGAAATGGAACGGGGGGGGGGGGGGGGGAATTCAGATTCCTGGACAATTAGGACCTTTTCTGGGGAAGGGGGGACTTGTACAAAAGGGACAGGTTGCACTTGACTTCAAGGGGAACCAATATGTTTGAAGGTAGATTCTCTAAAGCTGTTGGGAGTAGTTTAAACTAATATGGCAGGAGGATGAGAACCAGTATGATAGAGCTGAAGATGAGCCAGCAGGCTTACAAGTAGATCCTGGATGTAACATGAATTTAAGGAAGGACAAGCCAATGACTAGGTACAAATGCAGACAGAGCAAAGAGTTAAATTGCACCACAGAGACAAAAATCAAAAGGGTGAAGAATGCAGGACTAAAGGTGCTGTATTTGAATGCATGTAGCATTTGTAATAAGGTAGATGAACTTAGAAATAAAGAAATATAGAAAACCTAACCAGTAACTGCCAAAGAACTGAACATGGCCATCTCTAGATTAAAGGCCGGAAAGTCTGCAGGCTCTGATGGGTTTACCTCAGAGTGGTACAAATCGCTGAAGTCACAGTTAGCTCCATTATTACTTACACCTTTAACTGGATCTTACAGAGAGGAGAAATTCCACCTTCCTGGAGAGAGGCGATAATATCAGTTATTCCTAAAGAGCGTAAAGATAAACTAGAATGCAGTAATTATCAGCCAGTCAGTGTCCTTAATTTGGATTATAAATTATTTACATCTGTATTAGCTCATAGACTGGAAAAGCTTCTACCTGGCCTCATCCACTTAGACCAGACTGGACTGATCCAGCAAAGACAAACTCAGGACAACATAAGGAGAACTTTACACATATTAGAACAGGTTACTAAGAGGGGGGCAGAAACAATGGTAGTCAGATTAGACGCTGAGAAAGCTTTTGATTCAGTTCAATGGGTATTCCTATACAAAGTGTTAGGAAGATTTGGCTTTCAAGAAAAGTTTATTAAAGTAATCTAGACTTTATATGACAGCCCTACAGCGGGGACCTCTCTGACTGTTTTATTTTAGAGAGAGGAACTAGACAGGGATGCCCAATTTCCCCTGTCCTCTTTGCACTATACATTGAACCTCTTGCCCAATAAGACAGATAAGATTGTAAAAGGTATCAAGGTGGCAAGGACTGAACAGAAGGTGGCGCCATTCGCAGATAATGTCTTAGTCTATTTGAGTGAACCAGAAAAATCATTCATAGGATTGTTCAGACTGTTGGATGAGTTTGGAAAAATAACAAGTTATAAAATGAATGTAAAGAAATCGCAGGTTATGTCCCTAAATTATACAGCATCCAAAAAACTGCAGGATAAATATGATCTTAAGTGGGAAGCTAAGTCATTCAAATATTTAGGAATAACCCTGCCAAAAGAGCTTTCAATGTTGTCACAGGTAAATTATGGGCCATTAATTTCAGAGATAAAAGCAGATATACATAGATGGAATCTTATCCCTTTTTAAGTCTAAATTCAAGGATAAATCCCACAAAAATGAATATTCTCCCTCGGTTACTTTACTTTTTCTGGACTTTACCTGTGGAGGTAGACAATAATCAATTCAGGGAATGGGACAAATGGATTTCCCGCTTCATCTGGCAAGGAAGAAACCTGGAATCCGATTTAACACTTTACAGTTAGGCACTTCCTTGCATGAGAAATTATTTGTATGCTTCACAGATAACCCCTCTGTTATATTGGTGTAATGGGGATTACAAGGCTAGATGGAAGGAAATAGAATTTCGATTGATTGACAGTTTTCCTCAACAGGCCTCAACTGCGGACTAAGGATTGATGGCCCATCTGGAAAAGATTTAAAACAACTGGATAAATCTCACACTAAAAGTATGGCAGAAAATGGCTAATTCATGTGGAATCTACAACAAAACTTTTCAGATGGTGTGCTTATGATACCGAATTCCTTCCCAGACAGGAGATAAAAGATTTGAACTATGGATAAAGAAAGGTCTTATAACCTACTTCTCACTCACACATAAAAGTGCATTACAAAGTTTTCAATCCCTGCAGGACAAATACGGCCTAGAACACAATGACTTTTTTTAGGCACCTTCAAGTACGACACTACTTTAACCAGAATTGTAGATACACAGACTTATCAATAGCAGAATTAGAATTTTTCAAGATTCTGAAATTGGCTTACAGCTCAATACCAAGTAAATCAATTTCTCAGTTATATAATGCCCTCTCTCATGTCAAAAATGAAAACACATTGTATATTTAAGTGAAGTAGGAAAAGGAAGTGGGGTTGGTACTTTCAGAGGAGGCTTGGGGGAAGATATGCAGTTTTCAGTGGTCTTCAACTAACTCTTTGGTTTGAAGAGAACATTGCTGGAAAAATACTATAAGATACTTTAAGACCCCATACCAGGAAAAATATAAAGACACAAACGTGGCATGTTAGAGAAAGTGTGGCTTCCAAGGAGGCAAATCATTTCCATATTTTTTGGGATTGCCCTAAATTAAGTTTATATTGGAAAGGTAATCACAGAACATTAGTTAAGATATTTAAGAACCAGATACCTCTGAACTTGGAGACTCTCTATTTGGGGCATGTATTGTTTTTGGAACAAAAGAAAGATATAAAACTGCTGCAGGCCCTTTTAGAGGCAAGTAAGAACTCAATCACCAGAAAGTGGCTAAATCCAACATTAGAAGATTGGCATGAAATTATTTTGGAAATATTTAAAATGGAAAAGATGACTTACTCTGAGAATTCAAAAAGAAAAGTTTTATCAATTTGGAATAACTAGATTGAATTTATAACCCCAGTGCGAGCAGACTTTAGATGATTCTTCTAAAGGTTCATACTGCTTTCGTCATCAACATAGCGATAATGTTAACGTAAGCTTGCTTTGTTCGAATGTTCACTGTTCTATTTCTGGAAAACGTGGAATTAATACAAGTAAAGAAAAAATTGGGGAAAAAAGATAAAATGTAATAAGTATACAGGGATTGGATAAGTATGTATGTAGGTAGGAGCAAACATGAATGTGTTAGGATACAAACACCTACAATGGAAGTTACATAGAGTTACACACAATATTTTAGACTAGAAAGAAATGGACCAGAAGAGATACATGGAAATTATTATTCAACCACTATTACGACTATTTTTAACGATTATTATTATTTAGTTTAAAAGTGTGGAATTACAATTGTGCATAAACATCTATTTAAGTGCCTAATTATATATTCTTTTTTTATTCCCACTGTTACCTACTTTGTCATGTCCCCCTTTTTAAAATTAGTTTTCTTTTAATATCATCTCAGTGTGAACTTGTGAATGTATAAATATAGATTTATACATATATAAAAAATGGAAAAGGTTTTATATGTTAAAAAGTTCGGGTAATACTTGCGAATACCTTATCCAAATAAAAATAAAATTAACAAATTAAATATAGAAAACCTACAGCACAATACAGGCCCTTTGGCCCCACGATGCTGTGCCAAACACGTACTAACTTTAGAAGTTACCTAGGGTTACCCATAGCCCTCTATTCTTCTAACCTCTATGTACCTATCCAGGAGTTTCTTAGAAGATTCCATTGTTTCTGCCTCCACCACCATCACCAGCAGCCCATTCAACACACTCACCACTTTCTGCATAAAAAAACTTACCACTGACATCTCCTCTGTGCCTACTTCCAAGCACCTTAAAACTGTGCCCTCTCATGTTAGCTATTTCAGCCCTGGGAAAAAGCCTTTGACTATCCACACAATCAATGCCTATCATCTTCTACACCTCTTCTGCATCAGATCACCTCTCATCCTCCGTCGCTATAAAGAGAAAAGACCGAGTTCACTCAACTTATTCTCAGAAGGCATGCTCCCCAATCCAGGCAACATGCTTGTAAATCTCTTCTGTACCCTTTCTATAGTTTCTACATCCATCCTGCAGTGAGATGACCAGAACTGAGGACAGTACTCCCAAGTGGGGTCTAACCAGGGTTCTATGTAGCTGTAACATTACCTCTCGGCTCTTAAACTCAATCCTACGGTTGATGAAGGCCAATGCATTGTATGCCTTCTTAACCACACAGTCAACCTGCGCAGCTGCTTTAAGTGTCCTATGTACTCGTACCCCAAGATCCCTCTGATCCTCCACACTGCCAAGAGTCTTACCATTAGTACCATACTCTGCCATCATACTTGACCTACCAAGATGAACTACCTCACATTTATCTGGGTTGAACTCCATCTGCCACTTCTCAGCCCAATTTTGCATCCTGTCGATGTCCTGCTGTAATCTCTGACGGCCTTCCACACTATCCACAACACCCCCAACCTTTGTGTCATCAGCAAATTTACTAACCCATCCCTCCACTTCCTCATCCAGGTCATTTATAAAAATCACGAAGAGAAGGGATCCCAGAACAGATCCCTGAGGCACACTGGTCACTGACTTCCATGCAGAATATGACCGTCTACAACCACTCTTTGCCTTCTGTAGACAAGCCAATTCTCGATTCACAAAGCAAGGTCCCCTTGGATCCCATGCCTCCTTACTTTCTCAATAAGCCCTGTATGGGGTACCTTATTAAATGCCTTGCTGAAATCCATATACACAACATCTACAACTCTACCTTCAATGTGTTTAGTCACATCCTCAAAAAAATTCAATCAGGCTCGTAAGGCATGACCTGCCCTTGACAAAGACATGTTGATTATTCCTAATCATATTATGCCTCTCCAAATGTTCATAAATCCTGCCTCTCAGGATCCCTCCATCAACTTACAAACCACTGAAGTAAGACTCACTGGTCTATAATTTTCTGGGCTATCTCTACTCCCTTTCTTGTATAAGGTGTTGGAAAAAGAGAGAGAGAGATCTGTATTTTCTGACAATTACCTTTATTGTTCAAATTAACAAATACGTGAATTCATACACTAAATACCTGGTGCGCACACCTGCTAAGTATCCCTGACTCTCCTGGATAGTCAAAGAATAGCAAAGGTATTACCCGGGCGGAGGAATTTACGCTGGCCAGGCGCTCCTTGTTCCTAGTGGTCTCGATTCACTCTCCACGTGCTTCACGCAGGGTTCTTCTCACTTGTATCTGCGATGGTTATTCTTCGAAGTTACCGCCACCGGCACACACAAAGCATCCACTTTTATATCCATTGCTTATCAATTCAAATGTCGCATTCCCGTGTCATTGGCCGCAGGTCATGTGTCTGGCCTTTAACACCTGGTCATTGGCTCTGGTCCAAGCCAGCATCCATCTATTATCCTCTTCCCATCAAGGGACAGTTGCTGACTCCTGGCTCTTTGTTATCAGTCAGCAATGAGCTTGAATTGCCTCAGGCATTCAGAATCCCGTATGTTATAGCCAACCAAAGAACACCTCACAATCAACTCCTTATTTGGAAATGACCTCCAGTCCAGCAAATTGCCTGAAGAGTCTTTGTGCCTTCTTTAAAACACTAATCAGCATGTCAAGCTCACAAAATGGAGAATCGAGTGTCTTCACAAAATGGCAGCCTCCATCCCCCAAGCACAAAGACTGCTTCCACTGTCCTTGATTCATTTGAATTCACTGATTTGAAGATTGTCATTCTTTCTGGTCAACAAAGAGCACAACATCTGCAACCCTCCAATGCTCTGGAACCTCTCCCAAATCCACTGATGATGCGGGGATCAATGCCAAAGCCTCAGCAATCTCCTCCCTTGCCTCCCACAGTAGCCTGGGGTGCATCCCATCCAGTCCTGTGACTTATCCAACTTGATGCTTTCCAAAAGCTCCTGCAGCACATCCACTTTCTTAATGTCTATATGCACAAGCTTTGCAATCCACTCACTGTAAGTCATCCCTACAATTGCCAAGGTCTTTTTTCGTAATGAATACTGAAGCAAAGTATTCATAAAGTACCTCTACTATCTCCTTTGGTTCCGTACACACTTTTGCATTGTCACACTTGATTGGTCCTATTTTCTCATGCCTTATCCTCTAGTTCTTCACAGACTTGTCGAATGCCTTGGGGTTTTCCTTAATCCTGCTCACCAAGGCCTTCTCACAGCCCCTTCTGGTTCTCCTAATTTCATTCTTAAGCTCCTTCTTACTAGCCTTATAATTTTCTAGATCTCCATCATTACCTAGTTTCTTGAACCTTTCGCAAGCTTTTCTTTTCTTCTTGACTAGATTTTCAACCGCCTTTGTACACCATGGTTCCTGTAACCTACCACCTTTTCCGTTTGATTGGAACATACCTATGCAGAATGCCACGCAAATATCCCCTGAACATTTGCCACATTTCTGCCGTACATTTCCCTGTGAACACCTGTTCCCAATTTATGCTTCCTAGTTCCTGCCTGACAGCTTCATATTTCCCCTTAATCCAATTAAACTGTTTCCTAACTCCAATGCTATGGTAAAGGGGATAGAATTGTCACTATCTCCAAAATGCTCTCCCACTGAGAGACCTGACACCTGACCAGATTCGTTTCCCAATACCAGATCCTCTTGTAGTTTATCTACATACAGTGTCAGGAAAGCTTCCTGAACACACCTAATAAACCCCTTGCTCTAGAGAAAAGCCAATCAATATTTAGGAAATTAAAACTCTCCCACCATGACCACCATTATTACACCTTTCCAGAATCAGTCTCCCTATCTGCTCCTCAATATCCCTGTTACTATTGGGTGGTCTATAAAAAAACACCCAGTAGAGTTATTGACTCCTTCCCTGTATCTAACCTCCACCCACAGAGACTCAATAGACAATCCCTCCATGACTTCCTCCCTTTTCTGCAGTTGTGACACTATCTCTGATCAACAATGCCACACCCCCACCTCTTTTGCCTCCCTCCCTGCCCAATCTGAAACATCTAAAGCTTGGCACTCGAAGTCACCATTCTTGCCCCTGAGCCATCCAAGTCTCTGTAATGGCCACATCATCATAGCTCCAAGTATTGATCCATGCTCTAAGCTCATCCACTTTGTTCATGATGCCTCTTGCATTAAAATAGACACATCTCAAACCATTTGTCTGAGTGAATCCCTTCTCTATCACCTGCCTATCCTCCCTCTCACACTGTCTCCAAGCTTTTTCTATGTGAGCCAACCACCCTTCCTCTGTCTCTTCAGTTCAGTTCCCACCCCCCAGCAATTCTAGTTTAAACTTTCCCCAATAGCCTTAGCAAACCTCCCTGCCAGGATATTGGTACCCCTTGGATTCAAGTGCAACCCATCCATTTTGTACAGGTCATGCCTGCCCCAAAAGGGGTTCCAATGATCCAGAAATCTGAATTCCTGCCCCATGCTCCAATCCCTTAGCTATGCATTTATACTCCACTTCACTCTATTCTCTATTCCTATACTCACTGTCGCATGGCACAGGCAGTAATCCCAAGATTACTACTTTTGAGGTCCTGCTTTTCAACTTCTTTCTTAACTCCCTGTAGTTTAGGTAAAAGGAACGATAATGTGGACTATTATTTAAATGGGGAGAAGATTCAAACATCAAAGGTGCAGGAGTCCTTGTGCAAGACTCCCAGAAGGTTAATTCACAGGTTGAGTCTGTGGTAAAGAAGGCAAATGCAATGTTGGCATTTATTGAGGGGAATAGAATATAAAAGCAAGGAGATAACACTGATACTTTTTTAAGACACTAGTCAGGCCACACTTGGAGTAGTAGCAACTATTTTAGGCCCTATAATTTCAGAAAGGATGTGCTGCCATTGGAGAGAGTCCAGCGGAGGTTCACAAGGATGATTTTGGGAATGAAGGGGTTAACATATATGGAGCCTTTGGCACTTTAGGCCTGTAGAAGAACGTGGAGGGATCTCATTGAAATCTACTAAATGTTGAAAGGACTAGATAGGTGGATGTGGAGAGGATGTTTCCTGTGCTGGGGTTATCCAGAACTAGAGGGCACAGCCTCAAAATTGAGAGGCAAACTCTTAGAACGGAGGTAAGGAGGAATATTTTTAGCCAGAGAGCTGTGGAATGCTCTGCCACAGACTGTGGTGCAGTCCAATGCCATGGGTATATTTAAGGCAGGAGTTTCCTGATTGGTCAGAGTTTCAAAGGATATGGTGAGAAGGCAGCTGTATGAGTTTGTTTGGGATCTGGGATCAGCCATGATGGAATCACAGTTCTGTTCCTATGTCTTATTAGTCCACATCCAGTTCAGGTGCAAACCATCCCTTCTGTACAAGTCAGACCTTCCCTGGAGAAGAGCCCAATAATTCAAAAATCTTGTGCCCTCCCTCCTACATCAACTACTTAGCCATGTATTAACCTGTATAATCTTCCTAGTTCTGCCTTCACTAGCAAGTGGCATGGGCAGCAATCCTGAGATCTCAACCCTGGAGGTCCTGCCCTTTAACTTAGTATCTAACTTCCTGAACTCTTACTCATGTCATTGGTCCATGAACCACAACCTCTGGCTATTCACCCTCTCACTTAAGAACCCTGAGGACTCAATCCGAGATATCCCGGGCCCTGGCACCCATGATACAACATACTATCCAGGAATCTCAGTCTCAACACAGAACCTCCTGTTCCTTCCCCAACTAATGAATCCCCCTTTCCCTTCTGAGTGACAGAGGCAGTAGCAGCAACCCGACCACTGTGACTCTCCTCTTTTAGCTCACCCCTGACAGTATCCAAAGGGACATACCTGTTGAGAGGGATGGCCACAGGAGTACTCTGCACTGGCTACTTAATCCCTTTCCCCTTCCTGACTATCATCCTATTTCCTGGACCCTGGGTGTAACTACCTCTCTATAACCCCTTCAACCTCCAGAATGATCCAGAGTTCATCTAGTTTCAGCTCCAACTCTTTAACGCGGTTTGTTCAAAGCTGCAGCTGGCAGTTGTACTCATCAGAGACCCTGGATGTCTCTCTGCCTTCCCACATTTTGCAAGAGGAGCATTTCAATATCCTGCCTGTCACCCCTACTGTCCTAGCTGAGCAGATACAAAGAGGAGATGGAAAAACTTCAGCTTTCCCTTCTCTAAGTGAAGCCTCTCTTCATTGAAGTTTCGACGAGCTAAAGCCTTAAGATCACCACTGTCTGCTCCGACGAAGGCCGCGAGGCTTGCCCCTGCCTGCCTTTAATTTGCTCTTACTAATCAATCTGCCAAAACCTGCTCCTGCCTTTCATTCTCAAGCAGTGGACCTGAGTGAAGTCCCTGCCTCTCCAAACTTCCAATGTCCAGATTGCTCGCTAGTCAAAGCTCTATTGCACTGTGCGACCCACTCCTGCCTTTTATCCTTGGGCAGTGGACCTGACTGAAGTCCCTGCCTCTCCAAACTTCTGATGTCCGGATTGACTGCCGGTTAAAGCTCTATTTGCACCACTAGGTTCAAGAACAGTTACTACCCCACAACCATCAGACTCCTGAACAAAAAAGGATAACTCCACTCACTTGTCAATTCATTAAGATATTCCCACAACCACTGATCTCACTTTAAGGACTCTGTATCTTGTTACCTCATATACTCATTATTGCTATTTATTTATATTTGCATTTGCAGTTTGTTTTCCATAATCTGATTGATCTTTCATTGATCAACCCCACAGGAAAATAAATCCCAGGATTGCGTATGGTGACACATAATAAGTACTTTGATAATATATTTACTTTGAACTTTATTATTGTCACATGAAATAAGGTACAGTGAAAAACTCATCTTGCTTACCATCCATACTGTCCTCCAGGTTCAGGGGCTAACAACCATGACTGATTGTTACAGAAACAGCAATAGAGAATCCTTCCACATCTGAGTGTAAAGGTATTCCTGAGTCTCCACCCGGGACTTACATGAATGATTAGTAGGGAAAACCAAGAGGAAGCTACTGACCCAATGAAGGAAAACCTGAACACCGCCAGAGATGGGGGACCTTCATTGCTGCCCTAAGCACTAGCAGCGTAACAGGCATTTGAGTCTGTATACCATCCATACAGATGGTACATCATTACAACTGTGCAGTGAAGTAGTACAAAGGAAAGCAATTAACAGAATGCAGAATGAAGAGTTACAGGGCAACAATAAGGTGCAAGGTCAAGGGGAGGGGAAGGCGTGGGTGTGGTGGTGAAAATGTGTGTGGCTGAACCTTGGCGTGACTGTATTACAGAACTGGTTTGGAGTATTTAGCCTAGGTTCAATGGTAACATAACGTCATTCTCAGCGTCTGCTACTTCCCTGCCAACAGACCATTCCTACACAGATTACCTGAAAATAAAATATTGACACTATATTCAAATATTGGCTAACCAACTTTCAGTGCAGGTTTTTCTGTAGACCAGGAGTTCCCAAAACTTTTTCTGTCATGGACTAACACAATTATGTAAAGGGTCCATAGACCACAGATTGGGAAGTTAATTTGTAATAAAACTCCTTGTTTGCATTTGATTTAAATACTGCTTTCCAGTTTCGTTAAATATTCATTAGCAGTTCTATGGCATTCTTCAGCAAAAGATTTCAAATGCTTAAAAAGGTCAAAGGAATTGATATCCCATTGTACGTTTCCACATTACCATTTTTCCACCTTGCTGAATCTTCTCTGAAGGCAAAACTCGGCCAGACAGGGAATGCAGTTTTGAATCGAACTGGAAACCCCAAACTGATAGTTCTTTCTGTACATCATCATCCCTGTTTTTGTTTGAAAATTAAAATACAGTTAAAAACCTTAAAGCACAATTTTAATTGTCTAACTTCATTTCCTATATTTGCTTAGTTCTACATTACAGAAATATAAATCAGAGTCATAGAAAAGTACATCACAGAAACCAATCTAGTCTATGCTGAACCATTTAAACTGCCTACTCTCACTGGGACCACAGCCCTCCAAACCCCTACCATCCAAATTTCTCTGAAAACACCCAAATCAATATCACATCCACCACTTGCACTGGCAGCTCGTTCCACATTCTTACCACACACTGAGTGAAGAAGTTCCCTCCCCCCATGTTCCCCTTAAAACTTTTCACCTTTCACCCTTAACCCATGACCTGTGGTTGCAGACCCCACCCAACCTCAGTGGAAAAAGCATGCTTGTGTTTACCCTATCTATACCCCTCATAATCTTGTATACCTCTATCAAATCTCTCAATCTTCTATGTTCTAAGCATTGAAGAATATTCAATCTTTTCTTATAACTCAGGTCCTCCAGACCTGGCAACATCCTTGTAAATTTTCTTTGCACTCTTTCAAGCTTATTTACATCTTACCTATAGGTAGGCACCCAAAACAGCACACAATGCTCCAAATCAGGTCTCACCAACATCTTGTACAACTTCAACATAACATCCCATCTCTTGTGCTCAATATCTTGATTTATGAAGGCCAATGTGCCAAAAGCTTTCTTTACAATCCTATCTACCTGTGACGCCACATTCATTGAATTATATATCTGTATTCCCAGATTCTTTCGTTCTAACAAACTCCTCAGCATCCTACCGTTCACTGAAACAGATAAAATTAGAAGTTTCCGAACATCAAGAATTCTTCACATGATGTCCAAGTACAACGAGCTGTACTTTCATTCCAATCCCAGCACTGGTCAGAACCAGGAAGAGGAAATTGGAAGTCTCAGCAGAACGGCACAAACTTTTTCAATTTTAAACTGAGTCCTCACCCACCAGGCTGAATGACATTGAAGCACAGAAGAAAATTTAAGTAATAAAATTAACCATTTTTCTGAAAATTCCAAAATTATTTACCACAGAATCTAGAAATTTCAAAACTTCTGAAAGACAAGGATACTCTGAACATACTTTTGAATTTGATCCAGGAAACGCCACAATTCCTGCTCTCTCAGTTCTGGTGTTAACCTTGTGTGTGCTGACAGGTCTCTCATAATGTTGAAATCCGAACGCATTTTATCTGTCAAACCTGGAAATTATTAAACAGATTTTTCAGTTTGATCAACAAAAGATAAAAGTCAAAACTTCTACTATTATAGTTCAAGCAGCAAAAGCACAGGATGAAATCAGTTCAACTTTTTTTTACTAGATTCTATTTTGTTAGAAAGCAGATATCATGAGATATGTGTTGTATAGGTTCCTTTGAAACTACGAGTCGTTTTTTCTTTTTTTAATGTTTTTTGCTCAAAAACTTTCAATTTCCAAGTACATTTACATTTCTTCCCCTCAGATATCAGAACACTTCCATCAAAGTATAGACATCACCACCACATCCTATACAAAAGCCTTTATTAGTATAGCAGACAGGTTTACATCTACATCTTGTAGAAAAGGTTGTCATGTTTTAAGAAAACTATTTGTTTTTCAGTGTTCCATGCATGTTAAAAAGTCCAAAGGAATGTATTCCATGAGTAATTTACGCCAACCAGAGAGCCCAGAAGCCTTATCGGATATCCAACAAAGTAAAATGTTCTTCCTTGCACAAAAAGTCAGGATGTTAAAAAGTTTTTTCTGATGTGCATTAATAATACGACTGCTGGGTAAGCCTAAGAGAAAAGACATTGGGTCCAGTTCAAGCTCCATCTTCAGAATCTTTTCCATTTCACCCAAAATATCACTCCAGTATGCCTGAAGTTTGGGACAAGTCCAAGAACAATGGGTGAGAGTTCCAGTATTTCCTTTACATTTAGAACATATTGGAGAAACCCCCATCTTAAATTTCGAGAGATGATCTGGAGTCAGATGGGCTCTATGCAGAATTTTGAGTTGCAATTACAAACTGAAATTTTCTTTGCACTATCACAGATATCTTCCCATGCTTCCCAGCTGCTCAGCCTCTCCACAAGAACATTCCCTCAGGATGCTGTAAAAAGTACTGATGAAGACTTTACCCTTGGAACAAAACACCCTCTTTTCCATGTTAGAACTATAGAAATCAGTTAAGAATGATTTTTTTCCCTGTATATAATCTCCTATCTGAAAGAAACGAAGAAGATCCTTGATGGGTATGTTGAATTTCTGTACTATTTGACTAAAAGACATCATCGTTCCTTCACCAAATAAGTCTCCTAGATGGAAATTACCCTTAGAAATCCAAAGTTTAGGGGACTTCCGGTATGGCACAGATACAGCCAGGGGTCCCAGATGGTCTTATTTTCCCCCTAAATAAGAGACGGTTATTTAATTAGAAAAGTGGGTCTTGTAGCATGAAAGGGGGAAACAAAAGAAAGACAAGAGGAAAACCGCAACAAAACCCGAAGACAAGTGATAAAATACCGATTGACAGTGAGCACTAGCAACCAAGCTGAGCACAAGGATATGGAGAACGTTCATGAGAACATCATGGCCAAAATACAAGCGCCTCATTCCAACAGGACAAAAGAACTGAGTGATACCTTGGGTTTGTCTAAAGAAGGAACTGGTGGATTTCAGAGAAGAAATTAACCAGATGTTGAATGCTACTGTTGGTGATTTAAAAGAAATAACGGGCAGAGTTGAGGAAATGAAGCAAAAGGTGACAGAAATGGAGGAATGGAAGGCCGAGGCCAGGGAGGTTCTTTCCCACACACTGGAACTTCAGGAGATCATTCAAGCTTGACTAACGAACCTGGAAGTGCATTCACGAAGGAATAACATACATATCTATGGAATTTCCGAGGGGGCAGAAGGAGACAACATACAGAAATTTCTGGAAAAATTTATTAAAACAGAGTCTTCCCTTCTTGATGTCGCCCTCGGCATACAATATTGGCATCAATCTTTTGGATCCAAACCACCACAAGGTTCCAACCCAAGGTCTGTGATCATCTACCTTAAGAAGTATAAAATTAAAGAGATGGTGCTTCACTCTGCTTGGAAAAAATGAGAGATTTATTACAACGGGAAAAGAGTATTTCTTGATCAAGGCTACCCAACTGAAATACTTAAGGAAGGCTTACTCTACCATCAGAAAAACACTTAAAGGGGCTCCAGTTCCAGATTCTTTACCCAGCCAAACTTCAAGTGTTTTTTGGCCTTGGACAAGTCATCTACAGTAATGCATTGGAGGTGACGGAAGACCCGAAGACTAGGGGATTTTTCCTGGACTGTCCCGGAATCATGGCCCCCATGGAAGGCACGGCTAAGGCGAAAATGAGGCAGCTTTCCTGGGTGACAGCGGGTGCAAAATCCCGTCAGGACCAAGGAACACGCCTGGAACGCATCCAGGACAAGCTAAAGGAATTTCGACGCAACATAGATACTGCACGAGAGCTCTCAAAAGTATAGTGATAAAATATCCTTCAGCTAGGTTGAAGAATATTTTATCAGAGTATATATGAAGAGTAAGGTTATAGCTAAAAGGAAGAGAGAAAAGCAAGATTTTTTGGCAAGGAACTCACCTTTCAAAGATTGAACATAAGAAGTTACGCAAAATGGGATTTAAAAATTGTTATTACTCTTCTTTTGAGAGGGGAAAAACAAGGGGAGTTGCAATATTAATCTCAAATAAAGTAAATTTCTGGTTTTCCTCACAGATGACAGACAAAGAAGGGCATTATTTACTGGTGAATGGTTTTATTGATCATAAAGAAGTTACTCTACTGAATATTTGCAGACGACCAGGAAATGATAAACAGCTGATTAAGGTTTTTAATATGATAGCTATAGAAACATCTGGTGTGGTGATATGTGGGGAGGACTGGAATATTCAATTACATCCTGCCCTGGACTCCTCAAATGGAACAAAAAAGATAACCCTGGAACCATTACATGTCAAGAAACTGCTCAAAGAAACAGGCAT
The DNA here is from genome assembly GCF_030144855.1 of Hypanus sabinus. Classification (NCBI taxonomy): domain Eukaryota; kingdom Metazoa; phylum Chordata; class Chondrichthyes; order Myliobatiformes; family Dasyatidae; genus Hypanus; species Hypanus sabinus. The sequence continues at coordinate 65,603,189 of NC_082723.1, read as the reverse complement.
GATAGATATATGGAAAGAGTTACACCCACTTGATAGACGGTTCACTATTTTTTCTCATCCCCACTCTGTGTACTCGAGAATAATTTTTTTTTGTTTAATTCAGAGAGACACAAGATTATAAAATGTGATATAGGAGTAAGAGACATCTCTGACCAAGCAGGGGTTTACTTAACATTACATTTAGACAACAAACCCAAAGATACCTTGTGGAGACTTAATACCAGTCTTTTGAATGATCCTCTATGTTTAAAATACCTAAAGAAAGAGTTTGAAGATATGATACGTAATGATAATGGACCAGTGTCCCCCAGCACTCTGTGGGATGCTGCAAAAGCTGTTATTAGGGGTAAACTCTTTCTTTTCTTTTTACAATATTTTTATTCAGAGGAAAAAACAAGATTTACAGAGTGCAACACATAGATACACCTCAACATAAATTGTGTACATTCATATATTGTAATAAAATTGATCAAAATGTTATAGCATATCACATAAATACCACTCCGTAATCAGAATTTAAAGATAGGTCATACATCATAAAAGAATTTTTTTATATAAAAAAAGTCAACCCCCTACCAACTAACAAAGAAAAAAGTTGATGAATGATAATAATTAGAAAAAAACATATTCCCTTAAGAATGGAAGATAGAAATATACGTAAAAGTCTGTGCACTGTTAAACTTTAAAAATTGGAAAAGTAATTTAGGAAAGGTCCCCAGGTATCATAAAAAGATTGTTTCGAATTTAAGACTGAGCAGCGGATCTTCTCTAAATTTAAATAAGACATAATATCATGTAGCCATTGAAGACGTGTAGGAGGGGTAGACTCCTTCCATTTAAGCAAGATTGCTCTCTTTGCTAAAAGAGAGGTAAAAACTAAAACCTGTAGGTTAGGAGTATTTAAAGTTATATCTTCATTTGTAATAATACCAAACAAGGCAGTAAGGGTAAACTCAAGGTGGTCAGCTCAGAAGAAAAAGGGTAAAGAGAAACAAATCAATTTTTGCAGAGTAAGCACATGGAGTATAATGACAGTAATGTCTTGAATTAAATTTTGGATTCAAAACAAATTCTAAACAATATTTATGAAAGTGAAGTTCAGAAGAGAGCTAAGTTTGTTAAACAAAATTTCTATGAGAATGGTCCCAAATCTATTAAATTACTTGCATGAAGAATACATAAGCAACAAGCTGAGAGATGTATACATAGGGTGAAAGACCCCCAGACTAATAAGATGCTTCATAAATTGGAAGACATTCAAAAATCTTTCGAAACATACTACACGATGTTATACACTCAGCCCAAAGCTGCAGAGTTAGCAGACATATCTAATTTCTCAACGTCCTTAGACTTACCATTGGTAGGAATGGAGCCAAATAAACTAATATCAGAAGAAGAAATAGGTAAAGTTATATCAACATTAAAAACAAATAAAATCTCAGGCTATCCAGAGGAATGGTACAAAACTTTCAGAGAGATAATAATACCAATACTTAAGAAATGTTTTAATTATGTTCTTGGAGGAGGGGGAGATTCGGTTGTCCTGGAATCAAGCAGTAATTTCAGTTTTTCCTAAAAGTGGTAAGGATCAGACTGAATGCAGTTCCTATAGGCCCATATCTGTTCTAAACACAGATTATAGATGTGCATCAATATTAGTAAAAAGATTGGAAAATATAATTCCAGATCTAATTGACACAAATCAAACAGGTTTTGTAAAAAAAAAGGCAAATCCAGGACAATGTGAGCATCTCATTGACCATATGAGCAATAATAACCTGGAATCTGTAGTTATTAGCCTTGATGCTGAAAAGGCCTTTGACTTGGTACGATGGGAATATCTCTACTTGGTACTTCAGCAGTTTGGCTTTAATAGTCAGGTAGTTGGATGTCTGAAATCTTTATTTTCTTCGTCTACAGCCAGAATTAAAACAAATGAGAAATTATCTAAAACAATATTTCTTGAAAGGGGATGTCGACAAGGGTGCCCCCAAAGCCCCCCATGCTTTTCGCTCTTCTAAATCGAGCCATTGGCCCAGGCAATCAGAGAAGACAAGATTATAACAGGTGTACTGATCAGAGATACAGAAGATTTGCTTATATGTGGATGACATTCGTGTGACTCTTACCAATCCCACTGCAGGTCTGCCTAAATTATTATTCCTGCTGAAAGAATTCAGTTCCTACTCTGGCTATAAATTAAATTTACATAAAACCCAAACTTTAAATTTTAATTACGAATTTTAATTAAGAGTTTTTAATTAAGAAAACATTTACAGAATGAGTAAATTCAAATGGAAAGGTAGTATTTATTAAATACCTAGGAGTGCAAATACCTGAAGACTTGTCTACTATCTATGAACATAATTATATTCCCATAACAGCTGATATTAAGGCAGACTTAAATAGATGGTCATTGCTGCCTGTGAATATGTATAATCAAATAGAAGCCATAAAGATGAATGCATTACCTAGATTGCTCTTTCTTTTTCAATCATTGCCTGTTGAAGTACCTTTTAAGCAATTTAATGAATGGAAAAGAATGATTTCAACATTTATTTGGGGAAAACAAAAACCAAGAATTAGATTTCAGACATTACAGCTGCCTGAGGATAAAGGAGGATTTGCTGTGCCTTGCTTTGAAGACTGTTATAGAGCAGCACAGCTGTGCAGTCTGTTCTGTTAGTGTGACCCTAATTGTGAGGCAAAGTGCAAGGATTTAGAACAAAGTCCAATAAATATCCTTCTCCAATCTTTACTGGGGATAAAATACTCCCAAAGAAGCATTTAAATAAACTGACTAAGTGGACAACAGTCCCTCTAAACATCTGGTATAAGGAATTTAAAGACACAAAATTTGAAAGAAATGTAAGAATACTAAGTTGGGTGGCACATAGCACAGAATTCCTTTCAGCACAATTGGATGGTAGATTGACTCATTGGACAAGTAAGGGAATCACCTCATACTGTACAATGTCCTCCATTAAGTGTTTGGAGTCCTTTCAACAACTCACAGAAACATATCACTTAGAGAAACAACACTTCTTTAGATACCTTCAACTAAGGCAATTTCAATAATAATATTGAAACTATTGGAAAGGGTAAGTATGATTAATATATTCATTGATGTGTATAAAAGTAATATTTAAAAGAAACTGATAACCAGGATTTACTCGATTTTACAATTAAATTGGACATTTTATTTGAGCCTGAAATGACTGCTTTACTGTACATTTATTTGGTTTGAAGAATTTTGTTTTATTTCTTCTTATGAGGGCACCTGCAGAATGGACTTTAAAGTTATGGATCTTATGGTCCCCTGAGATTTTGAAGGACAATTATGGACATAAGAGTTTGGTTAACCTTGACACAGCAATGTAACCCATTTGTCGATTCATTTTTTCTATTATAAGATACTGTAGCGATGTGCTACATACAGCGCTGAAATAACGACACGCAGTCGGTAAGTCGTTTCGAGACTAGTTTATTCAAACTTCGCGGTGCTGGTATTTAAATCCCTAGCGTCCACCCTCTCCGGGCGGAAATGACATCGGAGGTGCATTACCAAAGTCTCCCCCCACGCACTGGCTATTTGTGAGCCGGTTCGACTGCGCAGAAAGTGGGTCGCCACAATACAGATTTTACTTCACCTATGATGACTTTGTCAGTCTGTTTGTTTTTAACCTGTTTGTTCTGTTATTGGCAAAACAATAAAAATAAAGTTTAAAAAAAAGAAATCCAAAGTTTAAATCCAGGATCCAGAATGCTAGGCTGAAAATCTGGACTGCCAGTTATTGGATGGAGTAAAGAGTGATATTTTTGCTGCGTTGCCTTCAATTTGTCGCACTGCCCTCCAAGCCCTGATTGTGTTAATTATTATTGGATTGTGACAATATTCCTTAATTAATTTCGTCTTATTGAGGAAAAGGAGGGATCCCTGCAAACCCAGTCAACCACTTAAGGTAAAAAGGAACTTAATTGATATTTTTTGATGTCTGGAAAATCCAGACACCTGGGAAGCTGTAACTTAGACATTTTAACACAGAGTCTTTTTAAACCAGCCATTTATTTTTTTAAGTGTTTGTTGGGTGAAAATGCCTGGAATCATTTGTATTGGGTAGAACAGATGAGGAAGAATGTTCATTTTGAGCAAGGATATTCGGCCAAGCCAAGAAATGGGAAGAGTGCTCTATCGCTCAAGATCCTGTTTGATTTTGTCAAATAACTGTGTAAAGTTAGCTTTGAACAATTGTAGGTGTGATAAATATGTCTAGGTAAACAAAACCTGTCTGTGACCATTTAAAGGGGAAAACACCCTGAGTGTCAGGTACCCGCTATAGATTTCCCAGAGGCATAGCCTCTGATTTAGTAAAGTTGATTTTATAACCTGAAAAGGCACTAAATGAATTGATGAAAACACAAAATGCTGGCAGAACTCAGCAGGCTAGATAGCATCTATGGGAGGAGGTAGTGATGGCATTTTGGGCCGAAACCCTTCATCACCCTCCTGATTTTGTGTTTTTATTTATTTCCAGCATCTGCAGATTCACTCGTATTGTAAATGAATTGATGCATTGTATAAGGTGATGCACTGACATAGCAGGGTTTGACAAGAAAATTAGATAATCCACATACAATGTAATTTTGTGACTTTAGTCCTAAGTCTGGAGCAGATACTTTGGAGTCTCGCCGAATAGCTTCTGCCAATGGCTCGATCATTATCCAGAATGCTAGGTAATGGTGATAAAGTAATGGTGAAAAGTAATGGTGATAAAGGGCAGCCCTGCCGGCTGCCCCTCAGAATACTAAAATTATCCGACCTAATACCACTAGCAAGAATCGCAGCCAAGAGGGTCATTGTAAAGAACCTTCATCCACTTAATAAAAGTATTGCCCAAACCAAATCATTCTAAAGTGAAAAAAAAAGTACAGTCATTTGACACAATCAAAGGGCTTTTCTGCATCTAAGGAAACCACCAAGCCGTCCACTGCCTGTTGCTGACATGCCTGAATCACATTAAGTAACCTTCTGATACTGTTAGATTATCTACGGCCTTTTACAAAACCCGTTTGATCCTCTTTTATGATAAAAGGTAACACAGTTTCTAATTGTAATGCTAAGGTTTTAGATAAGATTTTAAAAGTCAACACTTAACAATGAAATAGGCCTATAGGAGGCACAGTCTTCAGGGCTCTTTCCTTTTTCAAGAATTAGGAAGATATTAGCTTCACTTAAGGATGATGGGAGGAGACCACAGTTAAATGCATGATTGAACATGTTTAGCATAGGCTCCGATAATAACCCTGTGAACTCTTTATAGAATTCACTAGTGAGTCCATCAGGACCAGGGACCTTCCCACTTTGGATCTGTCTCACAGCTTCCTGTATCTCATGTATAGATAATGGAGCATTGAGGAGGGATTCTTGTTCAGAAGAAATGCCTGGGAGATCTAAATTCCTGAAAAAGAACTCCATCTTAGATTGTCCATCACCACTACATTGCTCAAATTGATACAATTTAGAATAAAAATTCTTAAACACACCATTAATCATTTAAAAATTACCAGTGAGGGCTCCTGTCCCATCCCTAATTGAAGCAATAGTCTGAGAGGCATTTTTCTTTCTAGCTAAATACCTACCTGGTTTTTCACCATGTTCAAACAATCTTTGTTTAACAAACGTCAATTTTCTTTTGGCTGCTTGTGTAAATAAAGAGCTTAGTGTATAGCATAGGGCTGTGATCTTCTGTAACTTGGCTACATAAGGCTTATTAATATAATCCTTTTCAGCTGCCGCAAGCCTTGCTTCCACTAGGCGCTGCTGTGTCGCAGCTTATCATTTCTTACCAGCAGAGTAACAGATAATTAATCCCCTTGCATAGGCTTTCCCAAAGCATCGATGATTTGGAACTGATAGATAGGAAAGTTCTGAATTCCGAAGTAGACTATAAACTTATTACCTTTTAGAATAAAATGTTTCAGCCTCCAATGTTTAGTTTGTGCTGAATTATTTTTGGGCTTAATATTTAAATATACTGCTACATGGTCAGAAATAGTGATATTTCCAATTGTGCAGGATACAGATAAGTTTAGGAGCATTTTGGGGTTTAGAAAAAGGTCAATTCTGGTGTAACACTTGTGTGGATTAGAAAAAAACATATGAAGTCTTTGTCTGAGGGATGTAACACCCTCCAGACATCCTAATTCTCCACATAAGCCCATGGTTTGTTTAGACTGTGAGGAGAGCAGTGGGAGACCACTAGGCACTCTATCCATCAATGGATCCATGAGACAATTAAAATCCCCACCTACAATAATGCTTTCTATTGAAAAGCTTGTAAGTTTGGAAAAAGCATCTATTAGGAATTTGAAAGGATGAGCTGGAGGGCAGTAAACATTAAGAATACAGCTGGCCCTCCTTATCCGTGAGGGATTGGTTCCGGGACCCCTCGCATATACCAAAAAACACGAATGTTCAAATCCCTTATTCAACCTGTCTCAATGCAGTGGACCTTAGGACCCAACAGAATCCCAGATATTATTTAACCTGTCTGAGTCCGGTGGACATTAGGACCCGGCGGCAGAGATCTGAATCCACACTGTTTTTGTTCATGAAAATAATCATGATCACGATTGAAAATAAAGTGGAAATAATAAAGCGATCGAAAAGAGGTGAAACGCCATCAGTCATTGGAAAAGCGTTAGGCTGGAGGTTCCGGTGACGTCATCGTCGAGAATGGCAGCTTAAGTCACTAGCTCCTCCAGAAAAACGTGTATTAAGCCCCGTTACCCCATCAAATATAATAGTTTTCGAAAAATATTTGAACTGAAAAGAGGGGCAAGAATGGGGGAAAGAAATGGAAATAAAAAAAGCGACACTGAGGAGCCTGCGTCCGAGAGGAGTGCAGCGAGCGGCTCTCCTACCCAACCACGTGCTAGCGAGGTGGCTGCCGGGCCTCATTCAGGTGAAGCGGTGAATATCTTCCAAATCCTGAAAGAAATAATGGAGGTCCAGAAAGATATAAAGCAGCAGCTCCATAATATTAAGTCAGAGCTCGCCAGCATCAATCAAAAAATAGCAGTGGCAGAGACTCGAATTGAGAAAGTGGAAGATCGCGTTCAAAACTTGGAACGGATACCGAGTAAGATGATAAAAATATTAAATCACCAAGAAGGTAAACTGCTTGACCTGGAGGGAAGATCACGGTGGAAAAATATCAGAATCTACAACGTTCCTGAAGGAGCAGAGTTATGATGGGGTTTGTCAGAAAGTTACTGCAGGACGCGCTGGATCTTCCCTCAGCTTTGGAGCTGGAAGTCGAAAGAGCCCACCGCGCGTTAGTCCCAAAACCTACCCAGGATAGAAAGCCACGCTCAATAATAATAAAATTCCTTCGGTACAGCACCAAGGCGGAGATTCTATGAAGGGCCTGGAGTAAGAAGAAAGTGTTTATAGAGGATAAATTAATATATTTCGACCAAGATTACCCCCCCCCCCCCGCGGTCCTCCAGAAACGCAAAGAATACTCCGAAGTAAAGCAAGTACTAAAGCAAAACAAGATTAGATTTCAAACTCCTTACCCTGCTAAACTTTGAGTGTTTTATGACAACGGGATGTGGTTGTACCAGACAGTGGAAGAGGCGATTACAGACATGAAGGTTAGAGGTTTGCCCGTCAGCATGACCAAAACGAGGGAAAGCCTGACTGAGGAATTATCCCGCTCCGCTTGGAAAAAAGTGTGAGAATCGAGAAGGCAGGAGACGGAAGGAGGCCGAGAGAAATATATCAGGAAGAGACCGGGAGTTTCCCAAAGACAGTCCTCATCCCCTTCAGAAGAGCCATAATGTTTGGCTAACTTTAAAAATGTTGAGAAGCTAAATGGAAGCAAAAGTACACGGTGATATACCTATCTTGAGAAATACTTATTATAATGAGGATTTTATATTACTTAGCTGTTATTCTTTATTCGCTCACTTACTCCCTTTTCCCCACCAAAATGAGAATCTATATATATATGTAATGTGTGTATCAACTCACAAGTAGGAGGGGTTATCCCCCACAGCCAGACATTTCCTCTAGCTCAACGCAGGGTCATCTACTAGAGACCTCAGCCTTGGAATCACACGTTTGTTGCCATTTTTGTTATTATTTGCGTTTCTTCGTTCTTATTTGTTCAGGGAGTAGAGTAAGTTTTATTCTAATCTCAATGATACATTGACAGATAAATACAGATGGCTAAGGACAAGGTAAAATTCATTTCTTTTAATGTCAATGGGCTATTAAATCCTATCAAACGTAAGAAAATTTTATCCAATTTGGAACAATTCATACTGGGAAAAATGGTTTAACTACATAATGCCTCATAGGCCTGATTTTATTCTCACAAATCAATGAACCTGTTGTTAAAAAAAAATCACTCCCCACTTGTACATAGTTCTTTCCTTTTGCTTGTTTTTTCTTTCCACTCTTTTCTATAAGTGTGTACCTCAGATAAATACTTTGTGGAGATTTGTGATATGTATGATTATATGATATATATGTACAATGTCTGAAATACATCTTATGGAAATGTTTGGTTGATGATGAACTTCAATAAAAAAATTACAAAAAAAGTAAATGCGTTAGACTACGTCAGTCAACGATCAGAACAATTTTGAAGGATAAAGTGAGAAAGGCCCTGCCCTGATGAAAGCTGCAAGTATTATTAAGCAATGTAGTGGTTTAATTATTGGGTTTTGGGTTTTTGATCCTCCACATCAAGCCGGCTGGATGGAGAGCACACTCAAAAGCAGTGTCACTGGCTCGCACTCGGGAACTTCCGTTCCTGAGCCCGGCGCTGAAACATACGTTCTTAAGTTTTTTATATGCATAGAAAGGTAAAATATACACTATATAATAGGACAAATGTTTGACTAACTGACACTAAATAATACCGGATGTACCTGTTCTGACTTACTTAGTAAGTGAACTTCGGGCTTTTTTTGATCCCGATCCACAATAACCCACACACATCCTCCTGTATACTTTAAATCATCTCTAGATTACTTATAATACCTAATACAATGTAAATGCTATGTAAAATAGCTGTTATACTGCATTGTTTTGGGAATAATGACAAGAAAAAGAAGTCTGTACATGCTCAAACAAGCGCTAGAAGAGCACTTCCGGGTTTTCTCGATTCGCAGTTGGTTGAATTCGTAGATGCAGAACTCGTGGATAAGGAGGGCCGACTGTACCTTATTCCTCTACATATATTGAAGCCTTAACAATTACAAATCTCCCATACTTACCCTTAATGCAATCTAATAACTTAAAAGGTAAGTTCTTCCTAATTAAAATGTCCACCCCCCCCCCCCACTCCTGGTATTAAAGCATGAGAAATAGACTTGATCAAATCCACTCTGTTGCAGTGTTCTTTATCATTTAAATGTGTCTCCTGCAATAAGGCTATGTCCACCCTCTCCGTTTTCAGGTTTAGTAGAATTTTCATTCTCTTGATTGATGAATGACTCCCCTTAATGTTCCAAGTGCATAATTTTAATATTTCTGACCATAACCCTTCATAACAATCATTTGACTCCGGAGGTGAAGAAACCCGACTTAAGATCAGCTGAGCAGCAATAAGTGAACAAAAAAAAACACAGATAAAAACCAAAGCACCAACAGCGCTGAACAAAAAGGACTTACCCCACACTTAAAGAGGATATCTGAACCTTCTAGCACCCCATATTCTGCCCCACTACCAATATGGCATTTAACATAGTCAAAAATGAAAACAGAGCATAATTTATCAATCCACCGATTTGTTACCATCATGTTTAAACTCCTTCAGGCTGGAGAGTCACCGCCAACTTAAACAAATAATGAAACTGTATTAATCAAAACAGATATGTTACCCATCCTATATCTTGCCATTGAGTAATGAAAAGGTGAAATAAAGCAACCATCAAGCATGTTATTGACCATGACCAGGGCTACACAATATATACATTCTTTAGCCCAACGTGTCCACAAAGGTTTTAGCTTCGTCAGGAGAATCAAATATCTTGGTGGTCCCGTTGTAGGTGATTCTCAGCACCACTGGGTATAGCATAAAGTGCTGGATTCCAGATTCTCTCAACAGCTTCTTCACCTGGTCGAATCCTTTGCACTTTTGAACAACAGCCACCAAGAAATCTTGAAAAAACATAAGCCTGGATTCCTCATATATTAAAGCCTGGGTATCAGTCCCGCAGCGTCTCGAAGCTTCCATCACTCTTTGCTTATCACCAAAATTATGGAACCGTACAGGGACAGGTTGAGGGTATTCGTCTGAGCCCGGCTTTGGAGCCAATGTACGGTGAGCTCTTTCTACTTTAATGCGTCCAGCCTTGGTTTCCAAATCAAGGAAATGAGGCAGCCAGCCCTCAAAAAACTTCACTGGCTGACTGCCTTCTGTACCTTCAGGTAGACTGATGATCCGTATGTTCCTCCTCCTGCCTCTGTTCTCAAGATCGTCGATATGGTCAGACAGGCTTTGAACTTGCTCTTCTAGCGCCTGGATGCGGCTTTGGGCCTGATCAGCTACAGTCTCTACCGCGGAGAATTGGCCCTTGGCCTTGGTCGTTCTTGTATCAAGATTTTTAAGCTCCAATGTGTGGTTTTGGAGAGAGTGGAGCCAGCTTCTCATCCATCATTTTGGATATGCTCTCCATAACTTCCTGAATTACTTGACAAAAAACAGGGTTAACACTCCCCAGCCACTGGCAAGCGCTCTGTGGTCGTCTTTTTAGTACTTTTCGGTGCATGGTGTTGGAACAGCTCAAAACATACTCAATGTTCACGTTATTAAATCTGACACTTGGGCACTTAAAAAAGTTGAAACGGATAGGTTTATATGCAAAATTATCAGTATTGTGGTGCTGAGCTCAGCAAAGCAGACTTTTCACTGTGTCACCATCTTGAAATCCCAACTGAAACCTAGTTTCAGGTGAATGACAAATAATCCATTACATTCTCATAGTTCAAAAGTTCAAAGTATGTATAAATTTATTATCATCAATGTATGTATAAATTATATAACCTTGAGATTTGTCTGCTTACAGTCAGTCACAAAACAAGAAATGTAGAGCTCATATGACTAAGGATAAGCCATCTCGTTTTTATTCAGATACATCTCCCTACTGTGACAGATGTAATAATGGAGAAGTGTCATTAATTCTATGTTTTTGACTTGTCCGAATCTTGAAAAATATTGGAAGGAAGTTTTTCAAATTTTTTCTTTACTTTTTAAAGTCAGTTTTAAGTCTAACCCTGACAGCCTTATTCGGTGTTGTTGCAGGACAAGATATTAAGCTGAAGGCACCTGACCTATATATTTTGGCCTTTCGCTCTCTTATAGCTAGGAGCTGGGGTCACCAACCTTTTTTGTACCGTGAACCCGTTTAATATTGACAATATTCTTGCGGACTGGCCAACAGGGTGGGGGGGGGTGGTGTTAATTGCAACCAGAATACAGGTGATAAGTCAACTATAAGTCACTTATAGGTGGCTAATACACTCAATTTCATTTCTAAAAGGGTTTATCTAAAAAATTTAATATTAAACACAGTGCATATCTTCCTCACATGAATATAGTGATCAGTCAATTATAAGTCACTTATAAGCATAACATTTTAAGTAACATTTGGATATTAAACACACAGCGCATACTTTCCTCGAATGAACATATAAAATCATTGCAACACACCAATATCACTGAATCAGTGGGAGCCTGCAACAACAGTCCCATCAAAGGGTGATGGGAGACAGCTATATTCGAAGGAGGTTCCTTATGTCCAGGCTATTCCGCAACTTAGTTTTCATGGCTCTCAGCACTTGCTTCTGTCCCACTTGCTCACGTTTTTTCCGCTCACAAAACTCAGCGGGTTTGTCTTTAAGTGCGGGGTGCTTGGACTCAAGGTGCCAAAGCAGTTTTGAGGGCTTAATTGCCTCATTAGATAGCCTCCGGGCCCCAACTCCAGCTTCCGCCCGCCAGATGCCTTGGCCAGATGTGGCTGATTATGGGTGGGGTGAGAGGACAAAGTAAGGGCCTGAGGTCCCCGTGTCAGGGCCACGGCGGTCACAGTCCGGAGAGAGCGAGCGAGCAAGGAGGAGTGCAACAGGGCACGTGCCCGCCCCCCCCCACCCCTGTAGGTAGGTAGGAAGGATCGGCTGACAAAAGTTTGGCTTGAAGGATGACTTTCAGTCGATCGCAGCGAAGTAGCTGTTCTGCTACTTATGAAACCCCGAACCCGAATTAGGTTATCTGCGAATATTTTAGCACCGGGTTCCCCACAAACCGGTTTTAGAGGCAGTGCCCATCTGTCTGTGCTCCAGGCCAGTACCAACAGCACGTCTCGCCGGCCAGTTACCCGAGGCCAACCAGTGAGCCCTGGTGCTAGGGTATCACTCCATTTAGGTGACTGATGACCTCGCGTGCGTTCAACAGTGGGCATGACTGGGAATACCGTTTCATATCGCCAAATCATATCATTTCCTCGTGGCCAAGTAGCACATGCTTTGTGGCCTGGTACTGGTCCACGGCCCAGTGGTTGGGGACTACTGGCTAGGATGACACTTTTGTTTAAATGGGAAGATATTTTTCCTCCTACTCATGCTCAATGGTTATGTGATATTATGTCATGCTTAGATTTAGAGAAGATTCGTTGTTCAATTTCTGAATCTCGTCAAGACTTTCAAACATCGTGGGGACCTTTTCTGAATTATTTTCAAAACCTTCAATTTGTTGTTTAAACTCAGATGTTGGCTATTATTAATTTTTATTATATGAGAAGGTATTTTACCTTCTTTTCTCCTTAATGAACAGCTTCGGTCTTGGTAGGGGTTAGACTCTTTTTTGCAATAAATTAGTATAGTTCAATGTAACTATTGATTAACTTATATGAATACAGGGTAATGAGATTGTTATGATGAACAGATATAATGTAATTGGTAGTTATTTAAAAATCTTTTTTGACCTTTTATATACACTTTCTTGTACTCTGCATTCTTCTACGTAGAAACTATATAGAAACTAATAAAAATATTGGAAAGAGAGAGAAAACAAGAAATATGAAAGAACCCAATTAAAGAAAGACACAGAGAAAGAGAGGGGAAAAAAGCACAGAGAAAGAGAGGGGAAAAAAATACAAATCAGCCAAACACTACAGGTGAGCAACAGCATTCCAAACCAAATTGAGACCTAAATCCCCAGAGCAGCCCTAGTCGGCCCAAAGCCTCAGACTCAATTTATCATATAAGTGGGGCAAATTGCCACAAAGCATGTTGCAGCCTCAAAGCCTCAATGCCCTGAGAATAGAATAGAACATCGTGGGAGAGCAAGTAAAATCAGCACGACCCTCTCCTCTGGTCCTGACACTCTGCCTTTCCAATCTGGGCTGGCATTTAAATCATCCAAATATCAGGTTGTGGCGCAGCAATATGCTTTGGGCCTAGATCACACCACCCAGCCTGAAGCCATTCTTAACCTCTCCCAATCAGTTCAGCACTTAAAGCGATTTAACTTTGCACCCGGTTTAGGTTGACGAGCACCAAAACTTCTCCACTTTGGCTCCTCTTCAAATCACTCACTCCGAATCCATCATATGAGACTGGCCTTGCACACATTGCTCTATGACATTGCAATGCACCAGCACGGCTCATCCTCAAATCAGCTTTGCGTCCACTCACCTCTTCGTTGTTTACAGTGATAGTTCATCACAACTTAAATCATAAAAATAGTTCCCTTTCTTATAATATGGGTGGTTTGTATCTTCTGTTCAATTTTTTTCTGTTGGAGTTGTCGTCTTGAAACATGGGGGTAATTTTAGTGTTAGATTGCTTGCTTGCCTCTTTCTGGCTTTTTTCCTGGGGTTTTGAGGGTGGAGGGAGGGGGATTTTTCTTTTTTCTTTTCCTTTTGCTTGCTTTTTGCTTAGTTTCACTTCATGGGCTTATATGAAACTACAAAAATGGTTGTAGTGCCGTGACTTCTGGTTTCTCCTTGAACTTACTTCCTTCTTCCGGATTCATGAGTTTATCTTTTTTTTCAACCTTATATATTAATTGTAATAAATATTGTCAATATGGATAGGGTTATTAATTTTGTTTCTTGGAATACTAATGGTTTAAATCATCTGATTAAACGGAAAAAATATTCAAAGTATTCCATAGAATGAATGCTAATGTTATTTTTGTACAAGAGACTCATGTAAAGAAGGTGGATAGTCAACGCTTTTTTAGGTTTTGGAAAGGTCAACAATATCACGCGAATTCTCAAGCCAAAGTAAGAGGCGTTTCCATTTTTATAGATTCTTCAACCTCTTTTATACATCATGAAACAATCTCAGACCCACAAGGTAGATTTTTGCTTATCACTGGTCTACTTTTTAATCAAAAAGTTGTTCTCGTCAATGTTTATACTCCAAATATTAATTGTCCGGAATTTTTTAAGTGTCTATTTACATCCTTTCCCAATTTGAATCAGTACAGACTGATAATGGGTGGGGACTTTAACTGTTGTTTAAACCCTTCGATGGATAGATCCAAGCCCACCCAAGTTCTTCCGAATAAATCGGCATCTCTTATCACTCTTTTATGACTGATACAGCAATTTTTGAAATTTGGTGTTTTCTACACCCCAATGACAAAGAGTTTTCATACTTTTCTCATGCTTATCACAATTACTCAAGAATTGATTACTTCTTCATTGATCACCATTTGCTTACAGATGTTATCGATTGTAAATATGACTCTATTACCATTTCTGATCATGCACCTTTGAAGTTATCTATTAAGATAATGGACTCATTTACTAATGTTAAATCTTGGATGTTTAACTCGATTTTATTGCAGGACTCAGACTTTGTCAATTTTATCAAACAACAAATTGATTTGTTTTTCTCAACAAATTCTACAGCAGAGATCTCTAGTGGAATTTTATGGGACACTTTTAAAGCCTTTATTCGTGGGCAGGTTATTTCATACTCTGCTGGAGTTAGGAAACGAACTAATTCTAAAATATTAACATTGGTTGATAAAATCAAAGCAATTGATAAGATTTACTCAGTGACTCCTAGCAAAGAACTCTATAAAGAAAGAGTGGAACTCCAAATGGAACATAATTTGTTATTATCCTCTTCGATTGAAAATCAGTTATTTAAATCTAGAACTCAGTTTTATGTGTATGGAGATAAGTCTGGTAAATTATTGGCTAATCAATTGAAAACTGCTTCGGCTAAACGACAGATTACTAGGATTTGTAAACAAGATAGTACTCTAACGATCGACCATAAAGAGATAAATAAAGCCTTTCAAGATTTTTATAATTCCTTATATCAATCAGAATTTGCGGAGGATTCTTCTATAATAAATGAATTTTTAAGGAAATTGAATATTCCAAAATTAACAGTAGAGGATAATATATTTTTAGATACACCTATCACGGAATTTGAAATAAAAAAGGCTATTTTTTCAATGAATTCCGGTAAAGCTTCTGGTCCAGATGGTTATTCTGCAGAATTTTTAAAATCTTTTTCCTCTATACTTTCTCCTTGGCTTTGTAAAATTTTTAAAGATGCATTAATTATAGGCAAATTGCCACAATTTTTTTTATGAAGCTTCTATTTCTTTAATTCTTAAAAAAGATAAAGACCCTATTGAGTGTGCATCCTATCAGCCTATATCCTTGCTGAACACGGATTTTAAGATTTTTAGTAAAATGTTGGCTACTAGATTAGAAAATATATTACCTCAAATCATTTCTGAAGATCAGATTGGATTTATTAAAAATTGCTATTCATCTTTTAACATGAGAAAATTAATAAATATTATTTATACTTCCTCACCCAAAATACCAGAATGTGTCATTTCTCTAGATGCTGAAAAAGCATTTGATAGAGTTGAATGGCCATATTTATTTAATACAATGCAGCATTTTAATTTCAGTTCAAAATTTATATCATGGATTTAATTAATATACCATAAACCCTTGGCTTCGGTTTTTACCAACCAATAATCAAAGATCTCCTTTTTTTCAGTTATTCCGTGGTACAAGGCAAGGTTGTCCTTTAAGTCCTTTACTATTTGACATCGCTCTAGAACACTTGGCTATAGCTATTCGTGAATCACCTAATATTTTTGGTATTACTTGTGGGGAGGGAACGTATAAGTTATCATTATATGCTGATGATTTGTTACTATACATATCTGACCCTGAAAGATCTATTCCTGCTATTTTGTCTTTGTTTGCTCAGTTTAGTAACTTTTCTGGTTATAAATTGAATTTTAACAAGAGTGAACTATTTCCATTAAATATGCAAGTTTCAATTTATAAATGTTTACCATTTAAGGTTGTAACAGATTATTTTACTTATTTAGGTATTAAAATTACTAAAGAACACAAAGATTTATTTAAAGCTAACTTTTTACCTTTAATTGACCAGATTAAGCAACTTGCTACTAGGTGGTCTCCACTATCTTTGTCATTGGTTGGTAGAATTAATGCTATTAAGATGATGGTATTACCCAAATTCTTATATTTATTTCAAGCATTACCAATTTTTATTCCTAAATCTTTTTTGACTCCAAAATATCTTCTTATCTTTGGCAGAATAAAAATCCCAGACTAGGCAAAAAATATTTACAGAAGCCAAAGAAGGAAGGTGGTTTGGCTTTGCCAAACTTGAGATTTTATTATTGGGCAGTTAATATACGATATTTAATATTTTGGACACAAGAATTGACTACAGCTGCCTGCCCACAATGGGTAAATTTGGAATGTAAATCTGTACAAGACTTTTCGTTGTTTTCAATCTTAGGATCTTCACTTCCTTTTTCTTTATCTAAATTGAATAAACAATTAACTAATCCTATAGTCAAATACACATTGCGAATCTGGTTTCAATTTCGTAAATTTTTTGGTTTGAATAAGTTTATTCTATCATGCCCTATAGTATCTAATTATTTTTTTCGGCCTTCCTTTATGGATCAAACTTTTTTTTTAATGGAAAACAAAAGGTATAACATGTTTTCGTGATTTGTTTTTAGATGATAGCGTTATGTCCTTTGAACAGTTATCTAATAAATATAATTTACCTAAAACTCTTTTTTTTTTAGATATTTGCAAGTTAGAAATTTTTTGTATAATGGGTTACAGTCTTTTCCGAAACTAGATCCATTGGACATTACGGAAAGAATTTTAGCTCTGAATCCTTGTCAAAAGGGTTTAGTAGCTGTCATTTATAATATGATTATGAATATACAGCCAGATGTATCAGAAAAAATTAAGAAGGAATGGGAAGAAGAACTTCATTGTCTTATATCCACTGAGCAATGGGAGAAAATGTTACTATTAGTTAATTCGTCCTCTATTTGTGCTATAAATGCCCTAATACAATTTAAGGTTGTACATAGAGCTCATATGTCTAAGGATAAACTTGCTCGATTTTATTTTTATGTTAATTCAACCTGTGACAGATGCCATTTTGATGTTGCCTCATTAACACATTTGTTTTGGTCTTGCCCTTGTTTACAAAATTACTGGAAAGATATTTTCAGTATTATTTCAAGAGTTTTGAATATTAATATCCAACTGCATCCTTTTACTGCAATATTTGGTTTACCAATGGTGGATAATAGTTGTCTATCCTCTTCATCTCGACGAATGATTGCATTTGTTACACTAATGGCTAGAAGATCTATTCTATTGAATTGGAAAGAAACTAATCCTCCAACTATAGTTCAGTGGTTTTCTCAAACCATTTCTTGTTTGAGCTTAGAAAAAATTAGTTATTTTTGACCCTTCAATTAAATTTGAAGAAACTTGGAGACCATTTATTCAACATTTTCATATGAGTTGAATTGTCTTTTCCTAAACCTTACTTATATTATCCTTAATTGTTTGGATGGAGGTTCGAAGTTATTGGCACTACTGTGTATGTACTTAATATTATTCAATGGTCCATGTTGGTTAGTGTTTTTTTTTCTGTTTTTTTTTCTCTTTTTACTTCTTTGTTCATCAATGCTGTGAGTTTGGGAGGTTATATATTTTTATTATTATATGAACGTCTATTTAAACTATTAATTATGTACTCTCAAACACTTTGTACTCATGTTTCATTTATGTTTGTTTAAAATTAATTAAAAAATTTAAAAAGAAAAAAAAGTTATTATTGATGCTTTTAGTTGTATTTTTCTTGTCTTCTGAACTAAGCTGTAAGCTGTGGCACAACTTCAGTCGGGTCATCTTAAACCGGAAAGGTTGGCGTGACACCGTGAAATTTAGGCACTGATTATAGCCTATTCATCCTCTGAGCCATTTCCGTGTCAAGCTAACTGGCCTAGTTAAAATTGATGGATTTTTTCCCCCATTCATACTCTGTGATCTAGACATCATTAGCAAGGTCAACACATATGCAGAGCAATACACACAAAATGCTGGAGGAACCTCAGCATCTATGGAGAGGAAAGTTCCGGGCCAAGAGCGTTCATCAGGATGGTCACCCTTCTAGCATCTGCAGAATTTGGAGTTATCAGCACATTTTTAATTGCACTCACCTGTGAAGAAGTGGTATGAAATGACTCAAGGATAGGGAGAGGTGATTGCACTTGCAGATTTCCCCCACTATCCGAAGGTAGAGCGTTCCTATGAAAATGTTTGTAAGCCGAAATGTTGCAAAGCGAAGAAGCAATTACCATTTATTAATCTGGGAAAAATTTGTGAGCGTTCCTAGACCCAAAAAATAACCTACAAAATCATGCCAAATAACACATAAAACCTAAAATAACAGTAACGTACTGTAAAAGCAGGAATGATCTGATAAATACGCAGCCTCTATAAAGTAGAAATACTTTCCTGTAATCATTTATGCACTGTCTAGCGTATCGAAAATCTCACTTCTTAGTGCTACTAGCTTAGCAGAAGCAGTGTTATCAGAAGCAGTCTCATACCAAATACCACACAGCCTATATAAAGTAGAAATAATGTATGTCCTGTACAGTGTAGTTTCACTTACCGGAATCAGGAAGACAAGCAAGCACACTGATGATGGTGTGTTAGGCTGAGTCGTCGGAGGTTGGGGTGCACGGAACACAACGGGAAGTGTTTTCTCATCAACGCCCTTAAGTGCCCTTGGATTTTCTGACAGCATCACCAGTGGTGTTAATCATAGGTATGAGGGTAAACCTGGCCTGTGTCCCTTAGCCTGCTTTTCTTCTATCGAAATAAATGTCTTGCTCCGAACTTTTCGGCAGCTTCAGTATCAGCCAAAGCACTCTCTCCAATAAACGTTAAACCATGAAGCTGCCCTCGCCTCAGAAACCAATCAAATCACCCATGACTACTGTACCTTTAAATTCCACTTTTGCAACACTTTCATCACCATCATCCAGTGCTTTCTGTTTCAGTTTATCGAAAAGACTGACTGATTTCTCCTTAGGTATAAGATAACGGAACGCCACGCTTTTTACACCCATCAATCCACTCAAGCAATAGACTTTCCATTTTATCCATTATTGGATGCCGACTAAGAGAGACCACTTTGCTATGAGCAGAACCAACAGTAACAGCGGCAGCTTTCAAGATTCTTTCTCTCTGCGTATAAATAGTGTGAATGGTTCAACGCACAGACGTCCTTACTTCATTCACCATGATCGAAACACTTAATTATGTCTAGTTTTACGCAAAGTGTAACACCCTTACGAGCTCTCCTAGGCTTTTCCGATACCTTAGAACTCACCTTGCTAACGGATGCACAAAATAAATTGACATAAAGCACTGATGCTCACAGGCAGGTGTTTAAGCAATGCTGGCTAGAATGCAGTTCCAGAGGAGGAGCTGCCTTTTTTCATAACTGTGAAAACACTTTCTGTTAGCAAAAACAGGTAACTAATGTAGGTCTTTCATAACAGCGAGGTGTCGTAAAGCGAATGTTCAAAAAACAGGGGCCACCCGCATTTTCCAATTGTGATGTTCAGAACCTGATAGTTAGTTTCTTGAAGAAATATTCAGCCTGCACAACCGTTTTCACATTTTGCTGTCTCATTTTCTAAATTTAAAATAATGAAGTAGGACTTTTTAACTAATCTACAAGCATTGTAGATTGTGCCAAATCAAAATAAAAATTCTAAAACTTGTCAATAATTTACTAAAAATTAAAAACTAAAACGTTGAGACTGAAAAAGTCTTCATCCTCTTTGTAATTCCTCCAAGGGGACCACAACCTTGTCGTGGTTTGAAGGCTTGCATGCCTCAGTGACCCGGAGAGTTATTTTGGGTGGAGTCATTACTTTATGCTTTGGCTCTTGATGGGATCACCCATGCCAAACAGGTCAACAGACAGACTAAGAATGGTCCACCAGTCAGGATTTCAGCTCAAGGCTAACGACCTTGACTGATAAAACAAAATTGTTACTGAAACAGGAATGAAGAATCCTTCTACATCTGTGTGAGACAGTATTCCTGAGTCTCCACCCAGGACTTGCATGATGGACAATAATATACACAATAGTGTATATTATATACATTTCTCTGACATTAAATGCACCTATTGAACCTACAAGTGTCTGGGGCTGAAGCTGGATGATAGACTTGAACGGAACACCAACACAGAGGCTGTGTACAAGAAGGGTCAGAGGTGCCTCTACTTCCTGAGGAGAGTGAGGTCTTTGGAGTATGCAGGTCTGTCCTGGACATGTTCTACCAGTCTGTTGTCACCAATACAATCTTCTATGCAGTCACATCTTCTATGCCGGGGAAAATGGCATCAATATGAGTGATGCTGACAGGCTCAATAAACTGATTAGAAAGGCTGGCTCTGTTATAGGAGTCAAACTGGACACACTGGAGGCTGTGGTAGAATAAAATACCCCACCAAAAATCCTGGCAATTCTGGACAATGTTTCTCAACCTCTGCGTGTCACCTTGGCTGAACAAAAGAGCACTTTTAGGAATAGACTAAGACAACTGTGCTGTTTCAAAGAGCGCTATATAAGGTCATTCTTATCCTCAGTCATTAGGTTCTATAATAAGTCAACCTATGGCTGGGGAAGTGATGACATCCTCCTGTTAATGGTAACTTATTTTTTATTCTTTCTACTTCTCTTCTAATATTTATATCTGTGTACTTGTAATGCTATTGTGACAATGTAATGTCCTTTGGAATCAATAACTTATCTATCTTAATGGTATCAGTCCATGGCATAACAAAGGTTGGGAAATCCTGCACTAAAAAATTACTTCATAAAGAAGGTGGTTCAGACCACATTCCCAGTGTCTAGAACTGTAAAGCACTTTGATTTGCGCTAAGATTGTGAAAGGACAGTAGAAATGAAATCGTACTCAAACAGGAAAAAAAAGACACTTCACCTACAACACCCATACCCTATTAATCTCTAGAAGCCAATGCAACAGATCTATTACTGTATTAGTTAAGGACCACAGTGGAAAGTATCACAGCCTAGTGTGGAGATACCCAATGCCCAGGAACAGGAAAGGCTACAGAAAGTGGTGAACATAGCTTAGTCCCACACACGCAAAACTCAAGAAAGCAGCTTCCATCACTAATCCCTCTTCAGGCAAGAATATAGAAGACTTTGGTCCCAAACCACCAGGTTCAGAAACAAAGTTTAAAGTAAACTTATTATTAAAGCACATTAAAGTCATCACATACACCCTGAGATTCACCCTCTTGCAGGCATTCTCTACGCAAAACAATGGAATCAACTAAAGACCACATCCAGAAGTACAAATGACCAATGTGCATAAAACAAACTATAAAAACTAAAAGAGAAAAAAGAAATAATAATAAATAAGCAATAAATATCAACATGAGATGAAGAATCTTTGAAAGTAAGTTCATTGGTTGTGGAAACAGATCAGTGATGGGGGCGAATGAAATTGAACGAACTTATCCCCTAGAGTTCAAAAGTCTGATGGTTGAGGGGTTCCTAAACCTGGTGGTGTTGATCCTGAGGCTCATGTATTACCCTACAATTATCAGGCTCATGTTTTGAAGCCTGGTGATTCCAATAACGTATTCTAGAGGGCAATAGTTCTAACAGAATTTGTTTACAGATTATCAAGTAAATGGAGTTACAATATCAACACTGAACAGTTTAGTAAAAAGTTTGATCTGGGCAGATGTCTTCACCACTATTCAGGACTCATCACTTACATAAAAACAAGGACATAATGCTGAGGTTTTCTAAGGCACTGGTGAAGCCTCATTTGGGGTATTGTAAGCAGTTTTGGGCCCCTTATCTAAGGGAGAATGTTGGAGCGGGTTCAAAGGAGATTCACAAATAGGATTCTGGGATTAAAAGGCTTCCCATGGGAGGCATTGATGGTTCAGGGCCTGTACTCACCGAAATTCAGAAGAATGAGGAGGATCTCAATGAATTCTACCGAATGATGAAAGGCTTTGATAGAGCGGATGTTTCCTGTGGTAGAGTGAGTAGGATCAAAGGGCAGAGTCTCGAAATAGAGGAAAGTCCACTTAGAACACAGATGAGGAATTTCTTTAACCAGAGGGTAGTGAATCTGTGCAATTCATTGCCACAGGCAGCTGTGGATGCCAAATTATTGGCTATACTTAAGGCAAAAGTTAATAGGTTCTTGATTAGTCAGGGTGTCAAAGGTTATGGAAAAGAAGGCAGGAGAACAGGATTGAGATGGAACTGGATCAGCCATGATGAAGTGGCAGTGCAGAATAGATGGGCCAAGTGACCTAATTCTGCTCCTATATCTTATGCTCTTATAATAGTACAGGGTATGAACCCAAATGTCAAGATGGGGGCATTCCTGAAAGGAAATATTTTTAAATGAAGGTATTACAAACTAGCCACACACAGAACAAACATTGTTACAAGTTATCAGAGTAGCTAATACAGTACTGTAACTCCCTAAATCATGCCAGAGCTTCAGTACAGGTTGAAATTTCAATGAACAGCTCTTGGAAGCAGATTCCTTCAACAAAGGATTGTGTAACTGCAAATCAGCACAATGAAGTTGGATATATGATCACTGATCAGGCACAAACTTTGCATACATACTGTACATCAAGTAATAGCTAATTTAAAGGTTTTCAAACTTGCACAATGCACAATTATTACATGGTGCTCCAATTAATGCAGTTTTAAAAATTCAAATTACCTGTAAGATAGCATAATTCTGGAATGAGGCAGATGAGCCCCACAGTGGCACCTTGAGGTCCCTGTCTCCTGGGCTGACTAACAAGCACTGGCTGATCCACATCAACGATATCCAGGCTGTATTGCTGTAAAATACAAATATCTCATTTTCTTTGCAATATCCCCTTAAAAGTAATTTGAAACTTCATTTTCATTGATCATTTAATTCAATAAAATGTCACCTCTTTGTAGTAATCAATGTAGCTGATTTGAGTTCCATCCATCTTTCTAAATGTGCTCCTGGGACTCTGAACCCAATCAATGTCATCAATTCGGTAAGTCTTGTTATTGTACCTAGATGTCACCAAAATGAATGGGACAATGGTAAAATGACAATGTTTCAAAGAAATACAGATTTGCAGGCTTAAAACTCCTTCCCATCATCCAAGAGCCATTCGTATTCATGGCCCCCTCATATATTCCCCCTTTTCCAAAAACTGAACTGTAATTTTCCATTTTTAAATTCACTAACATCTTACCCTGACTTAAAATTCTGCCATGGTCTCATTTCCTAACACTCCATCTAGAGCAGAGATAAGAAGGAATTTCTTTCACCAGAGGATGGTGAATCTCTGCAGTTCATTACCACAGGCAACTCTGGAGGTCAGGTCATTCGATACAAGTGGAGGTTGATAGGTTCTTGATTCGTCCAGGTGTCAAAGATTACAAGTATAAGGCAGGAGAATGGGGTTGACAGGGATAATAAATCAGACATGATAGAATAGCAGAGCAGAATCAATGGGCCAAAAGGCCCAATTCTGCTCCAATGTCATATGGTCTTATCATTACACTAACATATCCTCAGCTAGATAGTTTTTTCTTAATAGTTTTGTTTTCAGGATTGGGTGATGCCAGTAAGAACTGCATTAACTAATAATGACCGACTGCCTAGATAATTCTGTCAACCTATTAAAACCACCATTATACTTCTACAATAGGATTTCAAAACATGGATGCAGTAACAATGACATAACTACACTAAGATGATGTACAATGAAGAAGAGGAAGTCAAAAACTGACCAAGTTTCTTTTTCAGTGCTTAGAATTATCATGAAGATGTATAATGTCATGGGAGTACTACAGCACAGAAACAGGCCCTTCACCCATCTAGTCCATGCTGGCTTGGTTTCTTGGGTCCTTTTTGCTCAGGCACTCTGGTGTCTATGCCTCTGCAACTCTAGTTTAAAAAACACCCACCCCCCAGAGCAGCACTAGCAAACATTGCTGCAAATATACTGGTCCCCTCAAGTTCAGGTGTGAACTGTCCTGTTTGTACATGTCCCACCTTCCCTGGAAAAAAACCCAGATCCAAAATCTGAACCCCTCCCTGCTGCACCATCTGCTTAGCCACATATTAAACTATATAATCTTCCTATTTCTGGCCTCACTAGCATATGACATGGGAGGCAATTCTGAGATCACAACCCTGGAAGTTCTGCCTTTTAACTTAGCACTTAACTCTCTGAACTCACTTTACAGAACCTCAGTACACTGTTCTATAAGAGATGCGGGAGCACAGAGAGCTGGGAGAAACCGGTGCACACGTCATTGAAGGCTTACCCTGCACCTCCTGTTTCCACCTCCTACCTCGACCGTTTTATTCGCCCCAGGTTCAGACCCTTCCTACCCACGTCAGTGACTCCTCACATGCTCTGGATCTTTTCAATTATTTCAAGTTCTCTGACCCCAATCGTCTCACTTTCACTATGGATGTCCAGTCCCTATAAACTGCCAACCCTGATCAGGAGAGCCTTAAAGCTCACTGTTCCCTCCTAGACAATAGACCCCATACTCTTTACTTAATTTGATTAGTATTCGTATTTTGTATGTACTTTAAAATAAATGATTGTTAAAAATTAAAATTGCCCTTCATTCTCGACTCCTGGAAGAACCCCAAGGATTAGAAAATAAACAGAGAGCCAACAGTGTTAACTACAGTGGATTCTGGTTAATTGGGACACACTGGGACCAGTACATTTTGGCACAATTAAGCAGTTGTCCCAAGTAGCTAAAGTTTCATAGAAGTACTTAAAAACAAAAAATTCAAATTCCCATTTAGTGAGTCACAAATTATATATTTAAATGAACAGAACAAATTAGAACACCATCAATACTACAGTACTATAAAACTGTATTAGTTCCTAATAATTATCAAATAGAGGAATTCATCCAGTGTACACTGCCATGTACTTTTGACTGACTGCAAAGGAACAACAGTAATGCAGATAATGGATTTCCTACAAAGAAAGCTTTCGACAATTATATCCTTCAAATCTTCACTTTCATTGTAACATTCCAGATGACTGTCGATACCTTCAAATACTTAGTAGTTCCTAATTTGTAGTGAAATTATTTCATTTTCACTCCCAGCCACTTCTGGCATCTCCAAACCTGAACGCTTGAAACTGCAGTGAGCAAAACTGTTCCGAATTGTCTTACTGCTTATTTCTCACTATCAATAATTTTTAAAAAACCATGTTTTTGAACACAAACACAAGCAACTAATACTATTTAAAAACTGCACACAATTGACTCTAGTTAGTAACAGTTCAGCAACAGTCTGTCCCAATTTAGTGGCATAGCATCATAAATAAAAGGAGGAAATCCCAGTGATTATCGTAACTAGTTTTCGCTCTTTAAGAGGCTGCCTCAATGGACCAAATTAACCGGATTCCACTGTATTACTTTCCAAAGATGCTGTCTGATCTTCTAAGCATTTACAGTAGTTCTTGTTTTCATTATGCAATATTTCTAAGATGCCATGGATCTTGGCACAATAATGCTATGATCCAAAGGAATTTTGAGATAATGTAGACAAGATAGTGAATGGGTTCAAATATCTGGATAATCAAGATTTCTTCCAAAATAAGTGGAACCTGTACAAGGCTATCAATATCCTCATTTGCTAGTACAATGCAGGACAGTTCAGTGTAGTAGACATAAGACCATAAGTCACTTGAGCAAAATTAAGCCATTTAGCCCATTGAAGCTGCTCCAAACATGTGGAAACCAGAGCAGTAGGTCAGCAGGTAGTGACCAAGTTAGATATTCAGCAGAGGAATGCTGATAACAATAGTAGGCGAGGCCAGATTAATGAATATGGCAGAACTGACAGTCTGAAGTGTAATGTAATGAGTACAGGTGTCCCTGCTTTACAAATGTTCACTTTACGCCACTTCGCTTTTACAGAAGACCTACATTAGTAACCTGCTTTTGCATTACAAAGAGGATTGTCGCTTCTACGAACATTTTTCCCATATAAATTCTTCGCTTTACACCATTTTGGCTTAAGACAGGTTTCATAAGGAACGCTCTACCTTTATAAAGGGGGGGGGGGGGGAGACACCTGTATAACAGATAAGACAGAGATGGGCTTAGAGCTTAACCTTGTAAATGGAACTATAATGCAACTATTACAGAAACCTGGCCAAGAGAAGATTAGGACTAGCATCTCAGTGTTCCTGGGTGCAGCTGTTGTAGAGGGACAAGAAGTGGTGTGGAAGCTTCATTACTGATTTGTCACAGTTGCACTAGGGAGGGCATCCTAGAGGACTCATACAGTGAGGCAACAAGGGCAGCACAGGAATAGAAAAGGTGAAATCACTGCAAGTGGGATGTCATTACTGGTCTCCCAAAAGCCAGCAAGAACTGGAGGAACAAATATGCAAGCAAATCATGGACAGATGCAAAATAAAAGTTATTGTAGTAGGCAATTTTAACAAGGGTTTAGGGAGCAGGAATCAGGTACTAAGACCAAGTCATGTTCTTCCGAAATGGCACAACAGGGCTAAGGAAGGTATTGACCAACTCTCTCACTCTCACTCTCACTGCTCCTGGAGGAAGATGCCTACATCTCTCTCTCTCTCTCTCTCTCTCCCTTTCTCTCTCTCCTATCTATCTCTCTCTTGATGCTGCTGGAGGATGGTGCCAGAGTCCATGTATCTTACATGAGGGCTAATTGACCCTTTGTGGACCGGACTCTGTAGTTCACGTCACGTTGAGTTTCTGGACATTCCTTTCTCTGTTGCTGTTTTGTGTGATTTTAATTGGAATGGACTAGTGCTGCAGCTTGCAAGAGATGAGGCACTGGATTGAGCTGAAATGAGTATGCCTAGATTCTTTTGATGTCTTTGCGATTTAGTGTTTTGCATTCTCTGTTTTTCCACTCTTTTTCTCTTGCCATTTGCGTGATTTGTTCTTTTGTCATGTGTTGGGGGGTTTTATGTTTTAGTTCAAACAGGTTACATGGTTTTCTTTGTTTCATGTGTGAAGACAAATCTCAGGGTTGTATACTGCATATATACTTCTATAATAAGTGTATTTTGAATCTTGAAATGCTGTTTTTCTATTATTCCAAATTTCCAACTTCATACTTAGGTCAGATACACCGAGAAAAATTCCTTAAAATATTTGACAAATTTTATTTTTTTGAAAATAGCACATTCATTGATAGATTCACCTCAATGTTGATTTTTTAATAAATTGGTAAAACCAATTGGAAGCATTTTAACACAAACCTTTAGATGATTTGACTATGACAAGATTCGTGTGCACTCTTACTACACAATGCTGCTGCAAAGATAAATGGAAATTGTTTTCCTTTTGTAATGACGCCCTGGTTCATATTTTTTTTACTGTTATGCTGTTATGTATTTCATTCTGGCAGTTCTGTAAGAGCAATCTGTTCTGTTTTTGATGCACCATCAATAACTCACTCTGAGACGTAAGGCGAGATATCGGCTTTTATTGACTGAAGAAGGAACCAGCAGTAAGTGACCATCATATTACATCCTGGAGAATGAGGCAGAGGATCAGACCTCGATCGCCTTTATACAGGGGCCTGTGGGAGGAGCCACAGGAGCAGTCAGAAGGGGGCGTGTCCAGACAGGCACATAGTTCACCACATTCACCGCCCCTTTGTTTGAAAGAGTACCCATGTGGCGAAGTTTCTTACAGGTCAAGTCTATCAGGTGGTTGAATCTGTCGCTGCGATCTACGTAGCACCGGCTGTGATTGCACCAATGCCGGCAACATTGGTGATTGCACAGGAGACGGAGGTTGTGCTGGTTCCAGCTCATGCATGTGCGAGGCACCTGGTATATAAGTGTCATGAGGAGTCCATGTAGGGCCTGGTGAGCACGGTGTCACCTCGGGTACAGGGTTCATAGTTACCAGAGAGTGTTCAGGGTAGTGGTCTGCTGCACCTGCGGGCGCCAGGTCGCGGATGGAGACCGTGTCCTCCCGCCCATCAGGTAAGACCACGTAAGGATACTGGGGGTTCGCATGCAGAAGGTGAACCCTCTCGACCAGTGGGGAGTATTTATTGCTCCTCACATGTTTCCGGAGCAGCACTGGCCCCGGGGACATCAGCCAAACTGGTAGAGTGACAGACTTCCTGGGAAAAGAGAATAGGAGTTTGTGAGGGGGGGTGGGGCCACCATCCGACCACCTAGGCCCTCCAAGGGCTTGTGTTTGGCTCAATGATCCCCTCCCTGAGCAGCCACTGCACCTCTGACTGAATGAAGGCCCTGTCCCCCGCACTGTACCTCCCGCTTTTAGTTGCCACCGGTTTACAGTTGGGGTCAGGTTGGCGAACAACGGCGGGGGAGGGACCTTGAGAGTGAAGAGGCTGCAAGTGGTGTCGGTAGTGCAGCTGTCGTGTTGGATGGGATGTGTGTGTCGCTGTGCGTGTGTGGTCAGTAGTGATGAAGTCCCACAGAACTGAGGATTCTGGACAGTGAGTGGTGGGAGGGGCCCGTCATATACCATAGTCACACTTTCGAGATGGCTCTGGAAGTCCAGCCCCAATAGCACAGGTGCGCACAGATTAGGCATGACCAGTAGTGCAAAGTTCCGATATTCTGTGCCTTGAACCACCAAAGTCGCTACACAACCCGCCCGGATGTCTGCGGAATGCAACCCAGAAACCAAATGGATCTTCTGACTTACTGGCCGTGTTGCGAGTCCGCAGCGTTGCACTGTGTCCGGGTGAATGAAACTCTTAGTGCTGCCCGTGTCAAACAGGCATCTAGTCCTGTGCCCCTCCACACAGATGTCCAACATGGACCCTGCAAGCGGGTGTGGGGCGCTTTGGTCGAGAGTCACAGTGGCCAGAATTGAATCGCCGTCGGGGTACCCGGTAAGCATCGGAGGGTCGGGGGCAGGGCATACTGACGTCGACAAAGATGACTGCCCACATCCGGGGTACCCGGTAAGCATCGGAGGGTCGGGGGCGGGGCGTGCTGACGCTGACAAAAATGGCCGTCCACATCCGGGCATGCAAGATGGCGGCCCCCACGTTTCACCCGCAGCGCTGCACTCCGCTCGCAGTTTAGACTTACAGACCTTGGCGAAATGGCCCCGCTTTCCACAGCTGGAGCAGGTCGTTTCTTGCGCTGGGCAGTGTTGTTGAGAGTGCTTTTTGTGGCCACAGAAATAACAAAGCACAGGCTTCTGACGGGTCACCGTCGTGGTCGGGTTCGGGGAGCTCGTGGAATCGCGACTGGCAGTGGCTATTTCGCTCGCGGGAGCCGGCGGTGGCGGGGTCTGAGGCGTCCACGGAACCGGTGGGGAATCGCGCGACTGGACAGCGTCGGCGTAGTGCAGCGCAGCTTCCAGAGCGTTGGCCGTCTCGATCGCCGAGCGTAAGGTAAGATCGGAGTGTTCCAGCAGCCGCTGGCACATGTACACTGACCTCAGTCCCGTCACAAAGGCGTCTCGCACTAGCAGCTCCGCATGCTGTTCTGCCGTGAGCGTCTTGCAGTCACAAGCTCGGACGAGTGTCTGTAGTGCTTGGAGAAACTCGGCGCTCGATTCTCCAGGCCGCTGTCGCCGGGTAGCTAAACGATGTCTTGCGTAGACGGTGTTCACCGGCCGCAGGTACTGTCTTTTGAGGGCGTCCAGTACCCCTTCGTAGGTCGGCAGGCCCCGGATAATGGAATAAACTTTCAGGGTGACCCTCGAGAGGAGAATTCTGTACATAACGGCAGGGTCAGTTGCACGAAGCTCCGCCAAGTATGATTGGAAGCATGCAAGCCAGTGTTCAAAAGCAAGAGCTGCTTCAGGGTCTTGAGGGTCCAAATCCAACCTTTCCGGACGTAAAACAGTTTCCATGTTTTAAAACCTTCAGTCAATAAAATTGATGCACCATCAATAACTCACTCTGAGACGTAAGGCGAGATATCGGCTTTTAGTGTCTGAAGAAGGAACCAGCAGTAAGTGACCATCATATTACATCCTGGAGAATGAGGCAGAGGATCAGACCTCGATTGCCTTTATACAGGGGCCTGTGGGAGGAGCCACAGGAGCAGTCAGAAGGGGGCGTGTCCAGACAGGCACATAGTTCACCACAGTTTTCATGCTTGTTTGGGTTACTGTTGAAGACAAGAGAGAGGAGAAATGTGTGCCATCCAATTAGGATGGTCAGATTAAGGGGAGGGTTCTCTGGTGAGGAACACTGAAGGTTGGGCTTGGGCTTTTGTTCGAGAAGAGATGGAGAGAGAAGATGCTGGGGAGAACCAATCTGGTAGGAGACCCATTCGCTTGAGATGGATTGCAAGCAACGTCCAGAAGGTGGTGTGAACAAGGGCCCAACACATGAGTGACCGAGAAGTTCAAGATGAGCTCCAACTTGTGCACATTTGACTAATTAGAATGGGCCCTTTTCGTTGTTATTCTTTACTCTTTACTTATGATTCATAAATACAATTCCTTTAATCGTATACAGTGTACTGTTATTTCAGGGCATTAATTTGTAACAGGGTAGCAAATGACACAGCATCCACACAAACTGGGGTTTGGGGTGGGATCGAGCACACCTCAATCTCACAAATTTGGCAGGGCTGAAGGTCGTCTTCCCTAGACTTATGCAGCCAAGGAAACCAGGGTGTCTCATTTTAAACAGTTTCCATCTCTACATCCCTAATTACACAACTGATCCCTTTCTGCAGCAAGTGTATAGGAAAAAGTCAGAACAAATCACTTTGATCAGACTGGCAAGTTCCATCAGTTATGTAATGGCAAAGTTCAAAGTAAGTTTATGGCACCATATACAACCTTGAGATTCATTTTCCTGTGGATGTACTCAATAAATCCATAATAGAATAATAACCATAATAGAATCAATGGAAGTCCAGCAACTTGGCTGTTCAGTGTGCAACAGACAACAAACTGTTCAAATACAAAAAGAAGCAAAATAACAACAAATAAATAAGCAATAAATGTTGAGAACATGAGATGGAGAGTCCTTGAAAGTGAGTCTATTGGTTGAGGGATGTTTAGGTTTTTTTAATTTATTGGGGTACAGCATGAAGTAGGCCCTTCCAGCACTTCCAGCTATGCCGCCCAGCAATCACTGATTTAACCCTTGCCTAATCATGGGACAATTTGCAATGATCAATTAACATATTACCCAGTACGTCTTTGGACTGTGGAAGGAAACCAGAGCACCCAGAAGAAGCCCACGTGGTCATAGGGAGAATGTACAAACTCCTCAAAGACAACGGTTGGAATTGAAGCAACACAAAGAAAAAAAAAGGGGGGGGAATAAATAAATCAGGGATGGGGTAAGAAGGGGAGGAGGGGCATTTACCCCCACTATTTTTTTCTTCTCTCTCTGCCCATCACTCTTTGCCTATTCTCCATCTTCTCTGGTGCTCCCCTCCCCCTTTCTTTCTCCCTAGGCCTCCTGTCCCATGATCCTTTCCCTTCTCCAGCTCTGTATCACTTTCGCCAATCACCTTTCCAGCTCTTAGTTTCACCCCACCCCCTCCCGTCTTCTCCTATCATTTTGGATTTCCCCTCCCCCTCCTACTTTCAAATCTCTTACTATCTTTTCTTTCAGTTAGTCCTGACAAAGGATCTCGGCCCGAAACGTCAACAGTGCTTCTTCCTATAGATGCTGCCTGGCCTGTTGCGTTCCACCAGCATTTTGTGTGTTGCTTGAATTTCCAGCACCTGCAGATTTTCTGGTGTTTGCAATTGGAATCAAACCCAGATTTCTGATACCGTAAAGCATTATGCTAACCACTATGCTACCACACTGTCTTTTGGTTCAAGAGCCTGATCGCTGAGGGGTAATATCTGTTCCTGAACCTTGTGGTTTGAGTCCTTAAGGCTCCTGTACCTTCTTCCTGATAGCAGCAGCATGAAGAGAACATGTCCTAGATGGTGGAGGTCTCTGATAATGGATGTAGCTTTCCTTGCCAACATTTCATGCAGATATGCTCAATGGTGGGGAGGGCTTTACACATGATGGACTGTGCCATATCCACTACTTTTTGTAGGATTTTTTTTTGGAACCAAAAATTATATCTGTTGATAAATTACAGAATGTCTCTTTCATAACATTTGTTTCAACTCTATCACCATTCATTCATGAATGAAACTAAATCCAATAACATGCACCTACATAATCTGCACCTTACCTTGTTAGAACTATGACTCCAACCAGTTCTTTGCAGCATGCCTCCTGAAAGTGACGCTCACCAAACTGTGAATATAGCTGATGCATGATATCATGTACAGTTTCACTGCGCAGAACCTTGTGACTAACATCTAAACAGAGCATAACACTGTTCTCGTACTGCAGAATCGAAGTGGTGTATCCTGGCCAAACCATGATTCTGTTACAGAAAATAGAAAAGCAGTATTCATGTCTTTCATTTTAAATTTCCTATGATGTTATAATCTTTTATTAAATGTAGAGTCTACAAAAATACGGAATTAATTTTTGAATATATATTTAAAAATCTTACTGTACATTGAACAATCCTTAATTTGTCAGTATTATTATGGCATTACAGTTGGCAATAAGCTCTTCTGGCCCAATGAGGGCACACTGCCCCATTAGCCTAACTAACTAGTATGTCTTTGGAATGTGGGAGGAAACCAGAACACCTGGCAGAAACCCAAGTGGTAATCAAAGTACATATACGTCATTATATATAACCCTGAGATTCATTTTCTTGTGGGCATGCTTAATAAATCTATAGAATAATCACCATAATAGAATCAATGAAAGACCACCCAACTTGGGTGTTCAACCAGAGATTGCAGAAAATAACAAGCCATACAAATACAGAAAGAAACAATAATAAATAAATAAGCAATAAATATCAAGAACATGAGATGAAGAGTCCTTAAAAGTGAGTCCATAAGTTATGGGAACCGTTCAATGATGGGGTAAGTGAAGTTGAGTGAAGTTATCCCCTTTGGCTCAAGAGCCTGATGGTTGAGGGGTAATAACTGTTCCTGAATTTGGTATGGGTCCTGACACTCCTGTACCTTCTTTCTGATGGCAGCAGAAAGAACAGAGCATAATTTGGGTGGTGGGGATCCCTGATTATGGATGCTGCTTTCCTGTGAAAAGGTTTCATGTAGATGTGCTCAATGGTGGGGAGGGCTTTACCTGTGATAGACTGGATTGCAACCACTACTACTTTTAGGATTTTCTATTCAAAGACATTGGTGTTTCCATACCAGGCTTTGATGAAGCCAGTCAATATACTCTCCACTACACATTAATAGATGTCATGGGAAGAACATACAAGCTCCTAACAGACAGCAGCCGAATTGAACTTGGGTCACTGGTACAGTAATACCTTTACACCACTGTGCATTTCCTTTTCCAAATGTTTATGCTGTAATTATGCATTCCTACTCAGGTACCTACTTCAGTAAGGTGAGGTGAGGGAGAATACAGTGGAGTAGTAAAAACAAAGGAAACAATCAATTTGATTGAAAACAACTGTAAATGAATTCCCCCCCCCCCATTCCCTACTCTAACAGCCTCTTCTGACATGCCTATCACCTCCCCCTGGTACCCCTCCTCCTTCCCTTTCTCCTTTGGTCCACTCTCCTCTCCTATCAGACTCCCCCCTCTCCAGACCTTTACCTTTCCCAACCATTCAGCGTCACCTATCACCTTCAAGCTAAGCTCCTTCCCCCTCCCCCCATCTTTTTATTCTGGCACTTCCCCCTTCCTTTCCAGCCCTGATGAAGGGTCTCAGTCTGAAACATTGACTCTTTATTCCCCTCCATAGATGCTGCCTGACCTGCTGAGTTTTGGACATGAAGTGGAAATGAATATAGAAACTCAAAATTGATTTACACACTAGCACTGTAGTATCTGAAGACTACCCAAAGTTGTGATTTCTAAGTGCAAATCCAAGTAAGATTGAAGTGTTAAGTTGCACACATCACATTACACACCTGTGCTGTGGAATCATGATCGGATCCTTAGGATTGTAGTAATTTCGACCAATTTGCTGCAAGGACATTATCTTTAAAAGTCTGAAAGAGAAATATAGCACGTGAGAATCAAATGAGCTGTTAATATAACTATCATTTAATATGATTAAAGTTATACTGAAAATGTCTTCTGCATGTCAACCTCACAAACCACAGAACGTAAACAGTGCTGGCTGCAAGTACTCTGGAACGAGGCAAGCAAAGCGACAAAATTAATTCAGACCACCTCAATGCTACCACAGGGGACAGGGATTGATAATACACAACTTATATCATAAGATAATTTGCTCATTTGTAAAAGGTACCTTTTCCTAGCTAAGGTTTTAAGCAGGAATACTGTTTCTTGTACCGCATAAGGACTTTAAGTAGACTGAGGAAGCACTCTCCACCTCAAACTTACTGAAAGCACAATCCCATCATTATTTAGAGATACTACGTGTAATAGGCTCTTTGAACTGCACCACCTGCCTAATTACAGACAATTTATAATGACCAATTAATGTTCTAACTGGTAGGTCTTTGGACCGTAGAAGGAAACCAGAGCAACAAGGAGCAAACCCAAGCACACAGAAGGAATGTACAAACTTGCCTAAAGAGGACACCGGATTTGAACTCTGATGCTCTGAGCTGTAATAGCATCACGCTAACCACAATGCTACCATGACATCCTACTGTCTCTTGTTCACTTGTCAGGAGACAAGAGCCTGCAGATGCTGGAATTTTTAGATAAAAAAATAACTAAATGAAGGAAAGAAGAAAGGACCAAGCCCCTTCATCTGGACTGTCTCTGTCCATTTCCCTCCACGGATGCTACCCAACTTAGTGAGTTCCTGCAGCATTTTGTTCTGTTATGAGTGACGTAATTCACCACTAAAGTAATTATAGTCAATAGTTCAATTGCAGTTACATTTCATCCTGAGGGATTATAGAAAAGCTGGAAATTACTTGCATCTCAAGTGTTACAAATGTGAAAATTAACTTAGTCAATCTTAGTGGCAGACTTTTAACACCATAAATCAGCTAGTTGTTAAGATTTCCTTGTCTCACATCTAGCTGTGTGACACTTCTCTGCCTCTTTACTGGGAAAGAGAGTCTATGGCATGTAGAATTGGTCAGGTGAACTTTTTTTTGTATTGCAGATCATGGTCTCTCTTGGAGGCTTTGCTATTGCTTGCTTGGTGGGTAGTGACTTTTTGGACGAAGTAAGTGGGAGAGGGGAAAGGCTGATGCTTTGCTGCTACTTGTGAGTGGGAGAGTGGAGAAGGGGGTTTTGGCGTTCGAACATTTCTACATCATTCATTCTTTGAGGTACTCTTCTGTTTTTGTGAATGTCCGGGAAGATTTAAGAATTCCAGGTTGCATATTCTCTGATATCAAATGGAACTACTGAACAACTAAGAACAATTGGAACAGCCAGACAAGGAACCCAGATAACATTGTACACTACAGCACAGTAGACTCCAGCCCAAGATGTTGTGCTGACCTTTTAACCTATTCTAAGATCAATCTAACCTTTCCCTCCCACATAGCCCTCCACTTTTCTATCATCCATGTGTCTAAGAGTCTCTTAAATGTCCCTAATGTATCAGTATCTACCACCACCCAGCAGCATGTTCCACATATACCACCCTAAACAGATTTTCCCTGACATCCCCATATACTTTCCTCCAATCACCATAAAGCCTTTCAAAGAGCAACCCTTCATCTCCACCATGAAAGGGTAAGGCCAGCCAACGGGGCTCTGGTGAAGTTATACAGGTTAATCCCCTGTACAGCAGAAACAATGGAATACAAAAACATTGATGAACTCCAATCATATTAACCTTGGATGATGGAGATGGGAGATCATCAAAGGCCTGTGCTCCACTGGGAGCTAAGGACTCAAAAAGAATCATCATCTTAAAATTATGCCCCCTCATATTAGCCATTGCTGCCCTGCGAAAAAGGTGTTGTCTGTTCACTCGATCTATGTCTCCCACCATCCTGTACACCTCTATCATGTCACCTCTCATCCTCCTTCAGTCCAAAGAGAAAAGCCCTAGCTCACTCAGTCTTTTTGCATAAGACATGCTCTCCGATCCAGGCAGCACCCAAATGTGGAGTATGACCCTCACTGAGAAACCATGCAAGCAGATACACATCCAATGGACATGGGCATCTCCGGAAAGACTGATATTTGTTGTCTAGCTATAAGGGTGAGGTGTTTAACAGTCGACCATATCAGTGACTCTGGAGTCACCCATAGGCCACACTTAGCAATAAGCAGTTTTCCTTTTTCCATGGATATTAATGAATCAGTTAATTTTTTTTTTAAACTGGTCTTTAGTTTCAAATTCAGCAGGATTGATGGTAGCATTGTAATTCCTTATCTATTCAGTTGATTTCAAATTTCGCAGTTATCTATCAAATCAAAGTACATTTATTATCAAAATATGTATAAATTATACACCTTGAGATTCATTTCAAACTAACATGTGCAGAGTTTTGAACCTTTAAAGTTAACTTCCAGGTTGAGGTGGTGGTGAGGAAGGCAAATGCAATGCAAGCATTCATTTTGAGAGCACTAGAATATAAAAGCAAGGATGTAATGCTCAGGCTTTATAAGGCATTGGTCAAACTATACTGGGAGTATTGAGAGCAGTTTTGGGCCCCTATTTAAGAAACACTGGAGAGGGTCCAGAGGAGATTCACAAGAATTATTCTGGGAATTAAAGGTAGGATATGAGGAGGGTTTGATGGGTCTGGGCCTGTACTTGCTGGAGTTTAGAACAATGAGCGAGGGATTGCATTGAAACCTATCGATTACTGAAAGGCTTGGATAGAGTGGATGTGGAGAGTGTTTCCTACCGTGGGTGAGTCTATGACCAGAGGGCACAACCTCAGAATAGAGGGACGTCCATTTAGAAGAGATGAATGAGGAGGAATTACCCAGATGGTGGTGAATCTGTGGAACTTGATGGCACAGGCAGCTGTGGAGGCCCACTCATTAGGCACAAGGTAGAGGTTGATATGTTTTTTTTTAAATTTTTTTAATTAAATTTTCAATAGGTTACATAGAGTTGAATAGAATAATATCAGCCCTCCCCCTCCCCTTAACCCCTCTCCCTATCTAAAAAAAGAGATAAAAAAAGAAAGAAAGAAAAAAGGAAGAAAGAAAGACTGCCTGGATATTGGAAGATCCCCACATGCTCCATGGAATTCAAAGTAGCTTTAATATATTTATTTATTTCATTCCCCAGATGACCAATAACTTTATCTTCAGAGCACCTATATATTTAATCTTATCTTTTGTAAATAAGGGTGCCAAATTTTCAGAAATATCTTATTTATTTCTTAAATTATAAGTAATTTTTTCAAGTGGAATGCAGCTAAAAATTTCATTCTTCCAACAATCCATACTTAAGTATAAATCCGATTTCCAAGTAACTGCAATAGCCTTTTTGGCTACTGCCAATGCAATTTTTATGAATTCTTTCTGATATTTGTTCAATTTAGGTTTCGGTTTTATCCCTTCAATATCACCTAGTAAAAATATTGGGTTATGTGGAAGTTGTGTTCCAATAATTTGTTCCAATAAAACTCTTAAATTTGTCCAAAAAGGTTGAATTTTAAAACAAGACCAAGTAGAGTGTAAAAAAGTACCAATTTCTTGATTACATTGAAAACACTGATCAGATAAATTTGGGTTTAATCTATTTATTTTTTGTGGTGAAATATATAATTGATATAAAAAATTGTATTGTACTAGTCTAAGTCAGACATTTGTTGTATTTGTCATACAGTCAAGACATAATCTTGACCAACTTGTTTCATCAATTTTAATATTCAAATGAGTTTTCCATTTTTGTCTTGACTTATGAATTCCTTGTTTGTCTGTTTTTGAATTAAATTATACATACAAGTAATTTTTTTAAATTTTTCCTTTTTGAATTAAAGTATCTATTTCATTAGGTTTTGGCATTAACATTGTTTGACCCAGTTTATCTCTTAAATAAGCCCTTAATTGGAAATAACAGAAAAGAGTGTTCTTTGATATTTTATATTTATTCTTTAATTGATCAAATGACATTTATATATCTCCTTCAAAACAGTCTCCTATATATCTAATCCCTTTCTGAAACCAGCTATATAAGAGTTGGTTATCCATTGTAAAAGGAATAAGTCTATCCTGAATTAGAGGTATCTTTGCTAATCAAGATTTCTTTATCTCATCATCAACATTTGTCTTATTCCATAGATCAATCAAATGTTTTAATATAAGGGATTCTTTCTTTTCCCGTATCCATTTAGATTCCCATTTATATATAAAATCTTCTGGTATATTTTCTCCTATTTTATCTAATTCTACTCTAATCCATGCCGGTTTATCTTCATCAAAAAAAGATGCAATAAATCAGTTGATTTGCTTTATAGTAACTCTTAAAGTTTGGTAATTGTAACCCTCCTAGGTCAAATATCCATGTCAATTTTTCCTACGATATTCTTGACATCTTACCTTTCCAAAGGAACTTCCTCACACATTTAACTCTTGAAAAAACTTCTGCTGTAGTTGTATTGGTAGCGTTTGGAATAAATACTGTAATCTAGGGAATATATTCATTTTTACAGCATTGACTCTACCTACTAATGTTATTGGTAACATCATCCATTTATCAAGATCTTCTTGAATTTTTTTCAATAATGGCAAATAATTTAATTTATATAAATTCTTTATATCATTATCAACTCTTATACCTAAATACTCTATACCATTTATCGGCCATCTAAATTGAGTTACTAATCAACATTGACTATAATCTCCTTTAGTAAGGGGTAAAATTTCACTTTTATCCCGATTTATTTTATACCCTGATATTTTGCCATATTCTTCCAATCTAGAAGATAATTTACACAATGAATACAATGGGTTTGTTAGATAAATCAGAACATCATCAGCAAATAGGTTAATCCTATATTCCTCCCGATTAACTCTGAAACCCGTAATATCTGAGTCAGTTCTAATTAATTCAGCAAATGGTTCTATCGCCAATACAAATAAAGCAGGTGATAATGGACAACCTTGTATGGTTGACCTTGTTAACTGAAATGATGTTGAAATTTGGCCGTTTGTCACTACTTTAGCTTTGGGATTAGTATTTAAGGTTTTAATCCAATTTATAAAAGATATTCCTAATCCATATTTTTCCAATACCTTAAATAAAAAATCCCATTCCAATCTATCAAATGCTTTTTCTGCATCCAAAGCAACTGCCACGCTCATTTCCTCCCTCTTTTGTGCCAGATGAATTATGCTAAGTAACCGCGTTACATTATCTGCCGATTGTTTTTAATAAATCCTGTTTGATCCATATGTATTAATTTTGGTAAGTATTTAGATAATCTATTAGATAAAATCTTTGCTATTATTTTATAGTCTGTGTTCAACAAAGAAATAGGCCTATATGATGTTGGCTTTAAAAGATCTCTATTTTTTTTGGCAATATTATTAAAATCGCTGTCGAAAAAGATTCTGGAAGTTTATGTGTTCTTTCCGCTTGAAGTATTAACTCCATAAAGGGAGGAATTAATATGTTGATATGTTCTTGATTAGTCAAGGTTATGGGAGAAGGTTGAAGAATGGAGTTGAGAGGGCTAATAAATCAGCCATGATGAGATGTTGGAGAAGACTCAAAGGGCTGACAGGGCTAATACTGCTCATATGTTTAATTGTCTTTTGATGATGATCCAAACCTCTGAACACTACAATATTACCATCTCCATGGGGCAAACATCCACTTTAACTGAACGTGCCTTTCAATCTGGGCCATCAGTTCCTTTGAAACTGCCTACTTATAAAAGAAACCTTTCCCAAAAGGAAGGCGGCTAACAACAATTTTAGTGTAATTATTAAATAATCTTAATCCTCTAATAGAATCCAAAAACTCTGCAATACCAACAGCCTTTGCTCTTATCGCACAAGCACTGACTTAACAATTAGGGTCATCCAGATTTATCTGCACAATCCTGGAAAGGTGTGAGAAGATAAAATAAATAAATCTTAACCATCACTTACCTCCTGAACACAATGTTATAAAACTGAAGGCATGTTGGAGAGGTTGGGGGTAATTCACTGGTCAAGGTAATCGTTACCTTGACATTTTTACCATCACGTGTTTGGCTGAATAGTTCAGTGACCTTAAGGTGAAAAAAATCGTAAATATTTTTCCAAAAAAAACCTCAAAATTTATTATCAAAGTATGTACATGTCACCATATAAAATCCTGAGATTCATTTTCTTGTGGAATACTCAAGAAATCCATAATAGTATAATAACCATAATAGAATCAATGAAAGACCACACCAGCTTGGGCATTTAAACTGGGCGCTAAAGTTAAACTATGCAAATACAAAAAATAATAATAATTAATAATTTTTTGAGAACACAACATCACCCGATTCTCCTTTGTCTATCGTACTTGTTACTTCTTCAAAGAATTCCAATACATTTACCAAGCAAGATTTTCCCTTGCGTGAAAATCTTGTGTGCTGACTACGACCTATTATATCATGTGCCTCCAAGTACCCTAAGACCTCAGCCTAAATAATCAACTCCAACGTCTTCCCAACCACTGAGGTCAGACTAACTGGCTTATCATTTCCTTTCTTCTACCTCTCCTCCTTCTTGAAGAGTGGAATGACATTTGCAATTTTCCAGTCTTCCAGACTATTACAGAATCTAGTGATTCTTGAAATATCATCACTAATGCCTCCACAATCTATACAGCCACCTCTTTGAGAGATTTGTGGGGTGTACACAAATGTGATGTTAGCATTCATTTGAAGAGGACTAGAAAATAAAAGCAAGGATGTAATGTTAAAACTTTATAAACTCTATACTGTAAGCAGTTTGGGCCCCTTAGAAAGGAGAGGGGTTAAAGGAAGTTCACGAAAATAATTCCACAATTGAATGGCTTGTCATATGAAGAGTGTTTGATGGCTCTGTGTTTGTATTCACCAGAATTCAGAAGAATGAGGGGTGACCTCAATGAAACCTATTGAATAGTGAAAGGCCTTGATAGAGTGAATATGGGAGAGGATATTTCCTATGCTGGGAAAGTCAAAATCTAGAGGGTCAGTCTCAAAATCGAGGCCCATCCTTTTAGAACTGAGGAATGATTTTTAGAAATGAGGAAGAATTTCTTCAGCCAGGGAGTCGTGAATCTGTGGAATTCTTTGCCACAGGCAGTTGTGGAGGCCAAGTCTTTAAATATATTTAAGGTGATAGATTCTTGATTGGTCAGGGCAAGGGCTACATGGAGAAGGCAGGAGATTGGGGCTCAGAGGAAAATTAGATCAGACATGATGAAATGGTGGAGCAGACTCGATGGCCTAATTCTGTTCCTATATCTTATGGTCTTATGGAAAAAAAAACATGAGATGAAGAACCCTTGAAAGTGAGTCCAAAGGTTGTGGGAGCAGTTCAGTGATGGGGCAAGTGAATTTAGTTAAAAAAAGGTACACTGCTGATGCTGTGGTCTAATCAACATGTACAAACAAGTTGGTTAAATTCAGCAGGTCGGGTCTCGGTCTGAAACGTTGACTGCTCATTTCAACGAACGCTGCCCAACCTGCTGAGTTCATCCAGCTTGTTTGAATGTGTTGAATTTAGTTCAGTTATCCCCTTTCGTTGAAGAATCGGATGGTTGAGGGGTGATAACTGTCCCTGAACCTGGTGCTGAGTCCTGAGGTTCCTGTACCTCCTCCTGATGGCAGCAGCAAGGAGAGAGCATGATCTGGTTGATGGCGGGGTCCCTATTGATTGAGGCTGCTTTCCTGTGACAACATTTCGTGTAGATGCGCTCAATGGTGGGAGGGCTTGTACTGGGCCGCATCCACTACTTTCTTTTCAAAGGCATTGGTGTTTCCATACCAGGCTGTGATGCAGTCAATGTACTCTCCACTGCATATCTATAAAGCTTGTCAAAGTTTTACACGTCATGCCAAATTTTCACAACTCCTAAGTAGAGGCGCACCTGTGATTTATCTGTAATTGCATTTTATGTGCTGGGCCCAGGACAGGCCCTCCAAAATGATAATACCGAGGAATTAAAGCTGTTGACCCTCTCCACCTCTGATCTTCCGATGAGAACTGGCTCATGGACCTCTGGTTCCTTCTCCTGAAGTCAATAATCAACTCCTTGATCTTGCTGACATTGAGCGAGGCTGTTAAGGTACCACTCAGCCAGATTTTCAATCTCCCTCCTATGCTGATTCATCACCACCTTTGATTTGGCCAAGGACAGTGGTATTGGCAGCAAACTTGAATA
This sequence comes from Hypanus sabinus, assembly GCF_030144855.1. Taxonomy (NCBI): domain Eukaryota; kingdom Metazoa; phylum Chordata; class Chondrichthyes; order Myliobatiformes; family Dasyatidae; genus Hypanus; species Hypanus sabinus. The sequence continues at coordinate 65,560,426 of NC_082723.1, read as the reverse complement.
TGGCACTGGAGCTGCACTTAACAATAGTCGAGTAAAGCAGTGGCCTAAGCATGCAGCCCTGTGATGTACCTGTGCTGATGGAGATTGTAGAGATGTTGTTGCCAATTCCAACTGACCGGGTTTGCAAGAGAGAAAATAGGGTACAGACAGTCCCCGGGTTACGTACGAGTTACGTTCCTGAGTCTGTCTTTAAGTCAAATTTGTACGTAAGTCGGAACCAGTACATTGGCATTACTTAGTGTCAGTTTGTCAAACGTTTGTCTTAGTATATATTATTTCACCTTTCTATGCATATAAAACACTAAAGAAACATATGTATTCCAATAATTAAACCACTGCGTTGCTTAGTAATAAATGTAGCTTTCACCAGGGTAGGGCCTTTCACATGCTCCATTATTCTCACTTTATCTGTTATCCTTTAAAATTCTTCCGATCGTTGATCAACTGTAGCCTAACGCTTTTCCAATGACGGATGGCATTTCACCTCTTTCCAAACGCTTTATTATTTCCACTTTATTTTCAATCATGATTGCTTCCTGTGGTGAACTACATATACCTGTCTGGACACGCCCCACCGCTGACTGCTCCCGTGGCTCCTCCCACAGACCCCTGTATAAAGGCGATTGGGGCTGAGCCCTGCCTCTCAGTCTCCAGGATATAGCATGGTGGTCAATTGCTGCTTGTTCTTTCTTCCAGTCAATAAAAGCCAATATCTCGCCTCCCATCTCAGAGAGTTATTGATAGTGCATCACTTCCCATAAATGGAATAGAAACACTGCGGGCAGCAGGTCCTGACCTCTGCTGGCTCCCGAGGTCTGCTGGGTCCTAAGGACCACCACACTGAGCCAGGTTAAATGGAACAAGTGGGGGGCTGTGCTGGGATTGGGTATTTGATCCTCCACAATATTCCGTGTGGGAATTTAAACTGTAAGTGGCAGTGTTTTTTTTAACGAGGTCAAGTTGTGAGCTTGATATCAACCCGGCACAGATGGTCAGGGTGAATCTTACTAAGGAAAGTTTAAGCCAAATACAAAGTTAAGCACTCAACACAGTGTCAACGGCAATGACAAAATGGCGGATGACGTCACGATCCAACTTAAAATGGTGGACAGCGTTCTCCTTCCTCGGTTCATAAGTACGAGTTGTCTGTAAGTCAGATTTTCATAACTCAGGGACTACCAGTATTCAATTGCACAAGAAGGCTTTAAGGCCAAGGTCTTGAATTTTACTGATTAGCTTGAGGATGATGGTACTGAATGCTGAGCTGTAGTGGATAAAGACCATCCTAAGGTAGTATCTTTGTTGTCTATATGTTCCAGGTTTCAGTGAAGAGCCAATGAAATGACATTTGCTATGGACCTGATGTGCCGGTAGGCAAACTGGAGTGGATCCAAGTCACTTCTCAAGCAGGAATTGATATGTTTCATCACCAACCTCTCAAAACACTTCATCACAGTGGATGTAAGTGCTACTGGATGAGTCATTGAGGCAGGTTACCACATTCTTCTAGGGCACCTGTATAAGTGAAGGCTGCTTGAAGCACGTGAGTACTTCAGTCAGCCGAAGCAAGAGGTTAAAGATCTAGGTGAACACTCCAGCCAGTTTTTAGTACTTGGCCAGGTACCCCATCTGGGTCAAATGCTTCTCATGGGTTCACCCCGCTGAAGGATGCTCTCATGTCAGCCTCAGAGACTGAAATCACAGGATCATCAGGAGCTGTGGGAGTTGTGATGTTTCCTCCAGGTTTTTAATGGTCACAGTGAGCATAAAAGGCATTAAGTTTATCTGGGAATGAAGCCCTGTTTTCTTATATGTTGCTTGATTTTACTATACAAGAAATTACTTCTACTAAGTTGTGTGCGATTGGGACATGTAATTTACACGTTGATGGTGTGTTCTTTGACCAATTGAGCGAACTGAAACTTTGCAGTCTCCAAGGATGTTCACTGAGGTTTGGAGCGGAGAGTACGGCCTGGAAGCCTGGAAACATGGCACAAAACCATGATCAACTCCGTTGATTCTCTGACTGAACTGTTGAGCAAGGAGGTCGACAAAGATGAGCAAAGAGGATGGGCAGGTGTTCAGCACCATGCTTCCTCTCTTTCCCGCTACCTGCTGTTAGAGGAAAGTGCAGGAATCTTGAGATCCACACTGCAAGGTTTGATCAGAGAGCCTGTGGACTCGTTTTAGCGGACTTTGAGAGTTCATGTCGCATTCATTCCTGGATACTTTTTTTTTGCTGTTTTATCAGGGTGACTGATGCAGTCCGGAGCGCTTCAGCAAGTAATACTTTACCCTGCAGCAGGCTAATGATGAACTGAACTAAATGGAATATTACCGGACTCCTGGTTTGTTGTTCGATATTCTGTGTGTTGTCCACTCCCTTTTTGCTGTTTGCACAATTTATTCTTTTTTCATGTTGGTGTCTGATGTTATCTTGAACTGATTCTTTGTTTTGTAACTGCCTACAGGAGAATGAATCTCAGAGTTGTATTCTGCATATATACTTTCATAATAAATGTACTTTGAATCTTTGACGGCATTCAAGCCCTGCCACAGCTGTCAAGTATCTTTTGTTGATTCAACTTTAGTCTGGAATTGCTACTTCACCTGTGAGTTGGCTTTCTGGAGACCATGCCCGGACCTCTTGTAACCTTTTTGGCACCAGACTTGAATGCCTCTAATCTGGCCCTCAGCAGATGCAGATCTCAAAGACTCAAATATTCCCACACTTAGCCTCAAGCCAATGATCTACTGAAGAAAGTTCACATGTTGAAAAGCTTACTGAGAAAAGTCTTAAACACAAGAGATTTTGCAGATGCTGGAGATCTTGAGCAACACACACAAGCTGCTGGAGGAATTCTGCAACATCTGTGGAGGAAATAAACAGTTGATGCCGCAGCCAAAACATTGACTATTTATTCCTCTCCACAGATGCAGCTGGGTATGTGGGTGTGCGTGTGTTCCTGAGAAATGTCTCCCACCTGTAGCCAACACAGTGACGGTTGACATCTGATTTCACATTATGCATGATTAATATTATACAACTATTTGCTCATTATTTTTGTTGCATCATGGCCTGGTATGGAAATACCAATGCCCAGGAACAGAAGGTGGTGGAAGTAGTACAATCCACCACCAGCAAAGCCACTCCACCTATGTGTACATTTACATGGAGCACTGCCACAAGAAAGCAGCATGCATCACAGACGACAGCCATCCAGGCAAGTTCTCTTCTCACTCGTACCATCAGGATCGGAGGTCCCACACAACCAGGTTCAAGAATTAGGTTGTAGGTTAGCCTACCAACATCAAGTTCCTAAGTCAGCATGGATAACATTGATCACCATTACTCTGAACTAACAGTGAAAAGTGAAATGTTTAAGGAGAATATGAGGGGAAACTTCACTTAGAGGTTGGTGCAATCAACAGACTCAATCCAAAAACTCTTTACAAACCGTGTTCTCAGTATTATTTTTATTTGCCTAGTTTGTCCTCTTTTGCACATTGTCAGATTTAGCATTTATGCACAACTTTTCATAAATTCCATTGTGTTTCTTTCCTGTAAATACTTGCAAATAAAGAATCTCAATGTCATAACATATGTGTACTTTGATAATAAAGTTGCTTTGAACTTTATTGAAAGCACAATTTGATTACCAGTAAACTCACTAACTACATTAACAAACAAGCTCCTGGAACCTCAGACAGAATTCTCATCTGAATGTTCCTTTGCCAATCCTCAAGCCTGCCATACACATAGGAAATTCTGCAACCTAACAACTCTGTCATCATGTCTTCAAGCCAAATGTAAATCCAATGAGTTTTTACTTCTAATCTTACAAAGAGCCAATATATGCACATTTTAAATAACACACCAATGTCCTAATCCCATCATTACATGCTACCAGGATATGTTCATGTTGCCAGTGGGGTTCCAACAGGTCTGAAGTTATAGTCAAAGAGTCACAGAAAATGACAGCACAGAAACAGGCCTTCCAGCCCATCCAGTCCATGCTGAACCATTTAAACTACCTCCTCCCATCAACCTAGCCCTCCATTCCCCTATCATCCATGTACCTATTCAAACTTTTCTTAAGCATTAAGATCAAGCTCGCATACACCACTTGCACTGGCAGCTCATTTGATACACTCAACATCCTCTGAGTGAAGAAGTTCCCTTCATGTTCCCCTTAAACATTTCACTTTCATCCTTAACCCATGATTTCTAGCTCTCATCTTGCCACAAAGGTGTTTGGCGTCAGAGCTCCATTGAAAGTTACAATCAGAAACGCATTAGTAGAAAGGCTGGGGAAAAGTGAACCACTGGCACAAAGTTAAATGACACATGCGAGGTGCTTCGAATGCCTTTAGAACAATGATAAATCTGGTCACTGAAATGCTTAGTCTAGACATTCCAAGTAGAGCCTCATATCAATCCATGAGATAGCTCAAAAGCTTCTACCTCAATCTGTAACACCTTTATCCATTCCACACCAACAGGCTACATTCATCTGTACATTTAAGGCATTTTCTTTGTTAAACAAGACTTCTTCAAACTTACTTTTGATTCCAGTCTTTTAGGAAGGAATAATAGAGTACCATCAAAAACACGAGTTCTGCCAAGAATTTTGTCATGCATAAACAACAGTACAGTTCGCAGACGCCGTGACTCCATCTCAGGGTTATAATCCACATGGTATTGATATAGAACCCACTGGGGGCGAGAATTTAGACGAATGTAGTTTGTTATCAGACGTATCACGCTCCCAGTAACACCTGCAAATAAAGGACTGATTTTTTTTACCTTAACAACAGAAAACAGAGTTGAAGAGTACTGTTGGTTACAACAGGGTCCTATTCCTGAGATCTATTTGTAATACAAACTACTTGCATATTGAAAAACAGCAAAAACACTGCATGGGAGAGGGTCACAGAAACAGCTGTGGCAGGAGAATGTGCAGCCACCAGCCAGCTCACTGACCCCTGTGAGCAGCTCAGCTTAAGACAGCCCCGGCGCAGGTGCAGACACACAAGACACACCCATCCTTGAGACACCAGTCAAGGTCATTGATTCCAAATAATTGGTTTAATGATCATTACATAATGTCCCTCTGTGCTTCCTGCTCCCTCTCCTCTCCCGTCCCTTTCCCCAACCATGATTCCCCTCTCCCTGCCCTCTTCCCACTCTCAGTCCACAATAGAGACCCATATCAGAATCAGGTTTATCATTACTCACATACATGACTTTTTTTGCATCAGCAGTACAGTGCAATACATAAAATTACTACAGTACTGTGCAAAGATCTTAGGCACCCTGTTATATATCTGTGCCTCTGATTTTGCACAGTAAAGGATACAATCAAACACGATTTTCATGAGCTTGTAAGAATACTTCCACAAGTCAGGTCACTCACAAGCCAGGGAGTTGGTGCACAGACATTAAGAGAAAGGATGCAAATGGAAAGGGTGTGTACAGAAGACTGCAGAAAACCTGAGGATACAAAAAATTTATTTCCAGAAGTTTATTGTACATTACAGCATGTCTCTGGTGCTTCCTGCTCCCTCCCCTCGCCCTACCCCTTTTCAACCTCATTCTCCTGCCTTCTCCCTATAACATCTGAGATACTTTGCTTCCTTGGTGAAATTCCTGTAACAAAGTAAATGTCCCTTTACTACTTGATACAGACCATCACTATGCTACTGGGGAGGGGCCTGCATTCATGGAAAACACTGTTTTATGATTTTCTATAATATGAAGCTGCATCATCTGTACCTGTGTCAAGACAACTGTGATTAGTTTTGAGCCCCATATTGAAGGAAGGATTTGCTGGCATTGGAGGGGGTGCCGAGGAGGTTTATGAGAATGATTCCAAGGATAAAAGGGTTAATGTGTGAGAAGTATTTATTGACTCTGGGTCTGTACTCTCTGGAGTTTTAAAAAGAGATGGGAGCTCAATGAAACCTATCAAACATTGAAAGGCCTAGATAGATGGGCCTGCGCCAAGGCTGTCTTAAGCTGAGCTGCTCATGGGGGTCAGTGAGCTGGCTGGTGGCTGCTCATTCTCCAGCCACAGCTGTTTCTGTGACCCTCTCCTATGCAGTGTTTTTGCTGTTTTTCAATATGCAAGTAGTTTGTATTACAAATAGATCTCAAGAATGGGACCCTGTTGGAGAGGACGTTTCTAATTGTGGGGGAGTTTAAGACATGAGGGAACAGCCTCAATATAGAGGGACATCCATTCAGAATAGAATAGGATTCTGCTTCAGATTTATTTATCACATGTACATCGAAATATACAGTGACTAACATATCCAACAAATTTCTTTAGTCAGAGGGTGGCTAATCTGTGGAATTCATTGCTACAGATGGCTGTAAAGGCCAAGCTATTGAGTAGATTTAAAACGGAGGTTGATAGGGTTCTTGATTAGTCAGGGTGTAAAGGTTTATAGAGAGAAGGCAAGAGAATAGGTTTGAGAAGGATAATAAATCAGTCATGATGGAATGTCGAAGCAGACCATATGGACCAGATGGCCTAATTCAGCTCCTATGTCTTATGGTCTTATATTTATTAGTAAAATGCATTGGTCCCATCATTGTAATACAGGATCAGCAAAGAAGCAAAATTGCTTACTATAAAGGTGAATCAAAAACTGAAAGGAGAAGAACCCTATCTTACAGGGTATTTAAAAAAATTAAGATCAAGAATAGAGTTGTAGCAAAATGAGAAAAATAGGAAATAAAAGAAATAAAAGATTGAAGATATATTTTAGTTAAAAGTTTTATTTGGTGTAATTTAGAACAGCAATTAAACATTTCTACAGTGACGATTTTGAATCTGAAGGAAAAACAATCAAAATATAAGGTTCAACTAAAGTACGTGATCACTACAGATAACTTCAAACTCTGGACTGTTTCACATTAGTCTTTACCTGCTTTGGAATCCTTGACATGTTCCATAGCCATTCTAGTGTTAACTCCAAGGTCGTGAAAATCTCGCCGCCGACCACCTCTTTCCATTAAAGACATTTCTTTAAATCCAGCAGATATCACCTCAACTACATTTCCAAGAAATCAAAAGAAACTGTCAGATGTCAAACTGAGTACAGTGGAACAATTTTATCCTTTCAACAAAATATTATCATCATATTTAAGAGATATTCAGACAACCACTCCCAATAGGCAGGCAAATGTAGATGGCAAAAAAAGTTGGCTATAAGCATGAGGGCTGTGCAATACCATGACTTTACAACCATAAAGATATGCCACATGTATGAGCAGTGTTTGATGGCTCTGGGTGTATACTCACTGGAATTCAGAAGAATGAGGGGTGACCTCATTGAAACTTATTGAATATTGAAAGGCCTCAATAGAGTGGATGTGGAGAGGATGTTTCCTTTCATGAGTGAGTCTAGGACCAGAGGGCACAGCCTCAGAATAAAAGGGCAACCTTTTAGAACAGAGATGAAGACGAATTTCTTTAGCCAGAAATAGGTGAATCTGTGGAATTCGTTGCCACAGACTTCTGTGGAGGCCAAGTCTTCATGCATGTTTAAGACAGAGGTTGATAGATTCGTGTTTAGTCAGGGCATGAAAGGTTACAGGGAGAAGGCAGGAGATTGGGGCTGAGAGGAAAATGGATTAGCCATGATGAAATGGCAGCTCAGACTCAATGGGCAGAATAGTCTAATTTTGCTCCTATACCTTATGGTCTTATGTACCTTGAATGTATTGGGTGATACTCCAAACAATTACCAGCATTAAATTTTCAGTTACAGAAGGACATTGTACCTTAGACATGGTGAATACTTTTTTTAAAAAAGATATATTCTCACGGCAGGTGAATTTGATCAACATTTACCCGTACATGATATCCGAGCACCTACAAGCTTTTCTACAAAAGCTCTGGAGTCTTGAGGCCAACAATGACTGCAGGATGTCCTAGGGTTTAAAAGTTTCAAAAGGGACACGGAGAGAGGTAAAAGAGGTGGGGTAGTGGCATTGTTAATCAAGGATTGTAATAAAGCTACAGAAAGGGAGGACATTGTGAAGGGGTTGTCTATGGAGTCAGAAACATGGAAGGGAGAAATCACACCTTACACCCCCCACCACCACCAATAGCAAAAATGACACAGATCATGAGGCAGATTTTGGAAAGATGTAAAAATAACAGGGTAGTTCACATGGGAGACTTGAACTTCCCTCATTTTGATTTGCATTTCCTTCACGCAAGAAGGTTTAGAGGGGGCGGAATTTGTTAGGTGCGTCCAAGAAGAATTCTTCACAAAATGTGGACAGGTTGATTAGGAGAGGACATATCGAATCTGGTGCTAGGCAATGATCCAGGTCAGGTGACAGGGAGAGCATTTCAGACAGTAACCACAACTCCCTGACCTTTTTCATAGCTTTAGACAGACAAGAGCAGATGGTATTATCTATTCAGCAGGAAATTGGGAGCATAAATTGGGAACAGATGCACTCAGGGATATGCACAACAGAAATGTGGGGATTGTTTAGGGAGCACTTACATGGCATTCTGGATAGGTTTGTCCTTTTGGGGCAGGGATAGAATGGTAGGATGAAGGAACGTGGTTGACAAGACGTGAAACATCTCATCATCCTCCTTTATATACATGCAGGACACCTTGGTATTTTCCTTAATCTTCCTTGCCAAAGCTCTCTGATGTCCCCTTCTGGCTCTTCTAAGTCCTTAAGTTCCTTCATGACAACTTTATAACCTTCAGAGCCCAGTCTGATTCTTGCTTCCTCCTTCCTCTTGTCTAGATAAGATATTCCATAAATATCTCTTCTGGGTCCCCTGCTCTTTGTGGCTTTTATAAATGACTTGGATTAGGAAGTGGAAGGTGGGGTAGTAAGTTTGCAAATGGCAAAGGTTGGTGGTTGTAGTAAGTAACAACAGGACATTGATACAAAGCAGAGCTGGGCTGAGAAGCAGCAGATGGGATTCAATCCAAAAAAATGATGTGATTTGCTTTGAAAGGCTGAACTTTAAAGCAGAATAAAGGGTTAATAGCAGGATTCTTAGCAGTGTGGAGGAATAGAGGGATCATGGAGTTCATGTCCATAGATCCCTCAAAGCTGCCTTATGCAAGTTGATAGGGCAGTTAAGAAGGTGTATTGTGGAATTGGACCTTTATCAATCCAAGTTCCAGAGACATATTTGTGCAGCTCTATAAAATGCTGGTTAGACCACTCCTGAAGCACTGTGTTCAGTTCTTGTCACCTCATTAAAGGAAGGATGCGTAAGTTTTAGAGAGGATGCAGAGGAGATTTACCAGGAAATATGTTCCATGATCTTTAAAGAAATAACAAGTGTTATCAGAAAAAGAAAATTAGTGAAGAAGCATTGTACTTTTGACTGAAGCTGCAGTTGAGACTGAAAGACCGTGTAAAGTACGCTAAAAATGTCAGAAACTACTGGTCAGAATTAACTAGTCCTAAACCTAATAGCAATGTTTTCAGCTCTGAATTTATTGAACATTTAGTCCAAGGTTTGAGCACTGATCTTAGACACATTCTCTCACACACACACACACACACAAACGAATGCTTGATTTTACATTCAGAATTGTTTGTCTACCAGAAGCTTACAAATTTACATATAGATGTTGTAATATTTACATGGCAAGAACCAATAATACAACAAGCATCAATGCTCACCATCTTTGGACCCGGGTCCTCCAGGCTGCCCTCGCTGTCGACCACGACCGAGGAGTTCAGGCTTCACTTCGCTGATTGAAGTTGAGGGAACGAGTGCAGAAGGTGCCTAATTTGCAAGGTGGAAATTCATCATTTCAAAGATTCAGCAGTTTATTATCCAGTCCTGGTGGCTCATACAGCTATTTTTGAAATTCAAAACCAAATTGCCTAGCTTTAATTTTAAGATTTAAGAAGTTGAATGAAGACCTAAACAGATCACCCTTCAAAAATTTAATTCTGCTTGTACATTTATACAAATTATTTCAGATTTCATCTTTCCATTCAGGTATCATCCCTGCACAACTCCCTCTTACTGATATTTATGAGGGTCATCATCATTATTACATCCCTGTCATACAATGTGGGCGATCATCATCTTGACCACAACCATGATTGTTCTTGGTAAATTTTTCCTCAAAAAGTGGTTTGCCATTGCCTTCTTCTGGGCAGTGTCTTTACAAGACAGGTGACCCCAGCCATTATCAATACTCTTCAGAGATTGTCTGCCTGGAGACAGTGGCCACATAACCAGAATGTGTTATGCACCAGGTGCTCATACAACTATCCACCACCTGTTCCCATGATTTCACGTGACCCTGATCAGCTAAGCAGGTGCTACACCTTGCCCAAGGGTGACCTGCGGGCTAGCGGAGGGAAGGAGCACCTTACACCTCCTTTGTTAGACATAGCTCCACCCTGCCACCCTTGAACTCAATAGTCATCTTAACTAATGATAACCTAATAAATCTGACACACAGTAACTAACATTTAAGTAATTTCTGTTCAAAACAAAAATCACATCAGTGCAAGCTAAAAACATCACCATTCATGAACACTACATTACTGAAGCCTTTTGTTCTATGCAGTATTTCATTAGGAATTTGAGAACTGGTAAGACACAAAAGACACTCTCAAATTTCTACAGATGTACCATGGAGAGAATTCTAACTGGTTGCATCATTGTCATGGACACCAGCCTCCCCATCATTCAGAATATCTTCAAAATCTGATGCCTCAGAAAGGCAGCATCCATCATTAAAGGACCCCCCCCATCACCTAAGACATGCCATCTTCTCATTGCTACCATCAAGGAGGTACAGGAGTCTGAAAACCCACATGCAACATTTCAGGAGCAGCTTTCGTTCCTCAAATTTCTGAATGGACGATGCACTACAACTTTCTTTCTTAATCAAACTTTTGATTGTAATGTATAGCTTTATTATGCATTGCAATGTGCTGAGGCAAAACAACACATTACACAACATATGCCAATGATATTAAATGTGTGGCATTGGGATTTATTAACTTTGCTTCTTGAAATCAGGAGCTCATTGAATATGCTCAGTTCAACTTTTAGACAAGTATAGAAATTCTTAGAAAAAAGCCGCATCAGGATGTAGTTGTCAGTGTCATTAGATTGTAAAGTGCTTCTTATTAATAATGAAATGTCAATAGATGATATGCAGATTATACTTACTGAATATGTTTACATTATCTAAGTTGCAAACCACCAAAAAGACATACCGGCACTGGGGCAAGAGGGTGTGAACTTAATTCAGGGAAGCGATCCCTGCCACGGGCTCGCGAACGGGCTCTTCCACTCATTGTGTTTTACATGTGCATACAAATTCGAACTTCCTAATAGTTACCTGGAGAAAGAGAAAAAACTCCATGAAAATTCTGACATTATCCAGCTGACACCTTGTGTCAGAGTCCCAGGAACACCAACATTATACACTGAAGAGGTTTCCAACTTTGCCAGAAATCCTTTCCATGAAAAGTCTTCAACAATATCTCCTCCATGATTTCCATCAGCGCAGATGCACAGGGCTGTGTACTCAGTCCCCTGCTCTCCTTGCTTTACACTTAATGTATGACTGTGTGGCGAAGCACAGCTGCAGTGCCACATTTAAGTTCGCTGATACACCACTGTCATAGGCCGATTCAAAGGTGGTGATGAATCAGCATAAAGGAGGGAGATTGAAAATCTGGTTGAGTAGTGTCACAACAAACTCTCACTCATTATCAGTAAGACCAAGGAGCTGATTATTGACTTCAGGAGAGATCAGAAGTGGAGAGGGTCAGCAATGTTAAAATTCTCTGTGCCTTTATTTTGGAGGACCTGCCCTAGGCCCAGCACATGCAATTAGGAAGAAAACATGATTCAGCATGACATGTAAAACTTTGGCTACTTCTATAGATGTGTACAGGAGAGCATCACAGTCTGTTATGGAAACACCAATGCTCTTGAACAGAAATCTTACATAAAATGGTGGATATGGCCCAGTCTATCACAGGTAGACCCCTCCCAACCACTGAGCACATCTACATGGAACACTGTCGCAAAAAAGCAACATTCTTTAGCAGGGACCCCCACCACCCAGGACGTGCTTTCCCCTCACTGCTGTCAACCAGAAGGTGACAGTACAGGAACCTCAGGACTCACACTATCAGGTTGAAGAACAGTTACTAACCCTCAACTATCAGCCTCTTGAACCAAAAGGATATCTTCACTCACCCCATCATTAAAATGTTCCAACAACCAATGGACTCACTTTCAAGACTCATACTATCAATATTTATTATTATTCTTTCTTTCTTTTTGTGTTTACACAGTTTGTTATCTTCTGCACTCACTGGTTGAATGCTCCAGTTGGCAGTCTTTCATTGATTCGATTTTGGTTATTATTCTATAGATTTGCTGAGAATGTCGACAAGAAAATTAATCTCATGGCTGTTCGGGTGACATACAGTATATGCACTTTGTAAATAAATTTACTTTGAACTACATTGCATCATACTGACAACCAAAATTAAACTGTGAAGATTGGAGAACACGTTAAAAGTACAGACTTGCATTAAAAGATTGCTGAAATGAGACATTTTACTAAGATGCTTTTCAACACTCCATCTGATGGCTAAATCTTGCCTTTTGTAATCAATACAAATAACTGATCCAGATAGAATGTCTCTTTTCTGGAGGGCTTTTGGGTCTTTTTTCACAAAGATGCAAAAAAAAGACATTGAGGAACAGCTTTGTCCCCCTCTGCCATCAGATTTCTGAATGGTCCACAGACACTATCACATTATTACCATTTTCTGCACTATTTTGCAACTCAATAGTAATTTTCATCTTTGCGCTATTTTGTGTACAAATTTCACATAAGTCTGCGATAGCACATCTAATAAGAACATAAAAAATAGGAGTAGGAGTCCATCAAGCTTGCTCTGCCATTCAATAAGATCATGGCTGATCTAGCCATGGACTCATCTCCACCTACCTGCCTTTTCCCCATAACCCTCAATTCCACTGCTATGCAAAAATCTATACAACCTTGTCTCCATAGCCTCCACTGCTTCATTGGGCAGAGAACTCCAGATTCACCACTCCCTGGGAAAAGCAGTTCCTCCTCATCTCCATCCTAAATCTATCCCCCTGAATCTTGAGTTCTAGTCTCATCTATCAGTGGAAACAACTTTCCTGCCTCTATCTTACCTATCCCTTTCATAATTTTATATATTTCTCTAAGATCTCCTTTCATTCTTCTGAATTCCATCAAGTACAATCCCAGGCAACTCAATCTCTCCTCATAGTCTAACTCACTCATTGCTGGAATCAACCTGGTGAACCTCTTCTGCACTGCCTCCAAAGACAGTATTTCCTTACTCAAGCAAGGAGAACAGAACTGCAAGCAGTACCTCCAGGTGTGGCCTCACATACCCTGTACTGGGACCATTTTATGTCGTAGTAACATTATTGAGCATGCGCAATTGGGCGCATATTGATCTGTAAATGTGTTCAGTTTGATTTTAGTTAGTAAAGAACCCTGTTAAAGTAGCTCCAGTCTCCAGCATTTTTATTAATGATAATTTTTATTAATGACGAGTCGTATCGGAACGCCATGCTTTAATTGATAACAGCACTCAGTTGAGGTAGAGTGAGGCTGCAAGTCTGAAAAGAAGCAGGAATTCAACTGGAATCGGAACATCCGGAGATCGAAAGACACAGTCAGAGCCGCGGTGCGTCCAGCAGGCGCTGACCTCAGGGGCTGAGGGTCCACCTGCCCCAGAAGGGAGATTTTTAAAAAAAGGAGCAACACACACATCTAGCCAGAGTACGCTCACGACCCTAGCAAAAAAAAGTCACGAGTCAAAAAGAAAACAAGGGACCGAGGCTAAATTCACATAACAAGGATGGCATTAATTGGAACCATTAAGGCATTTGATTGTGGCAGTGAAGACTGGGCAACTTATATTGAAAGAATAGAGTCATATTGTGATGCTAATGATGTTAATGAAGAAAAGAAAGCCAGTATCTTAGGCTACGTCCACACTAGACCAGATAATTTTGAAAACACTGGTTTTGCATAAAAACAATAGGTGTCCACAACAGGCGTTTTTTGAAAATAACTCCGCCCACATTAAAATAGGTATCTGGGTGAATCTCCTCCTTGTGGGCATGCGCAGGACACATCTCCAGAAAACAAGCAACATGTTTGGTGTCAAATCTTGCTGTGAAAGACGTGGGTGCACGGTTGTCCAGTTACAGACTAGAAAAATTTAAAAGGAAATTGCCACATGACGGACAGCTTTTGGCTCTTGCGCAGGAGGACTTAAAACTAAAAAAATACTGGAGCGTATGGAAGCAACCAACAGGGAGTTCACGGACAGTATGACCCAGTCGACGACGAACATTGAAAAGCTGACTAACTCTGTTGCAGAGGAATTTGCAATGATGAGGAATATGATATCGCCCCCCCCCCCAGTACTTCTAACTGCCACAATACCAGCCTCACAGCCACTACAATAGCTACACATACAGACACACAGACCCCCAGGTGGCCCCACCCACATCTTCCCCACTCCCACAGAGTGGTCACCCTGGAAACATTTCCTACAGCTATAGGGACAACAGCTACAACTAAATGCAATAAGGCTTGTTACTGGGCAAAAGTGAAATTTGCTGTTACCTCATTTGTTTGCCTTTACTTTTGCCACATCTCTCTGTATTTTTTTGCTGTATTTAACAGGTGCAATAAAACGAGTTAGTGGGCAAAAATGATTTTATTTTTACCTGAGTAAAAGTGGAACTTACAATTTTCTTTTTTTGGCCTTAACATTTTCACATCCAGAAACATAGAAAATAGGTGCAGGAGTAGGCCATTTGGCCCTTCAAGCCTGAACCGCCATTCAGTATGATCATGGCTGATCATCCAACTCAGAACCCTGTACCTGCTTTCTCTCCATACCCCCTAATCCCTTTAGCCACAAGGGCCATATCTAACTTCCTCTTAAATATAGCCAATGAACCGGCCTCAACTGTTTCCTGTGGCAGAGAATTCCACAGATTCACCACTCTCTGTGTGAAGAAGTTTTTCCTCATCTCGGTCCTAAAAGGCTTCCCATTTATCCTTAAGCTGTGACCCCTCGTTCTGGACTTCCCCAACATCGGAAACAATCTTCCTGCATCTAGCCTGTCCAATCCCTTTAGAATTTTATACGTTTCAGTAAGATCCCCCCTCAATCTTCTAAATTCCAGTGAGTATAAACCTAGTCGATCCAGTCTTTCTTCATATGAAAGTCCTGCCATCCCAGGAATCAATCTGATGAACCTTCTTTGTACTCCCTCTATGGCAAGAATGTCTTTCCTCAGATTAGGGAATCAAAACTGCACACAATACTCTAGGTGCGGTCTCACCAAGGCCTTGTACAACTGCAGTAGAACCTCCCTGCTCCTGTACTCAAATCCATTTGCTATGAATGCCAACATACCATTTGCCTTTTTCACCGCCTGCTGTACCTGCATGCCCACCTTCAATGACTGGTGTACAATGACACCCAGGTCTCATTGCACCTCCCCTTTTCCTAATCGGCCACCATTCAGATAATAATCTGTTTTCCTGTTCTTGCAACCAAAGTGGATAACCTCACATTTATCCACATTAAATTGCATCTGCCATGAATTTGCCCACACCTAACCTATCCAAGTCACCCTGCATCCTCTTAGCATCCTCCTCACAGCTAACACTGCCGCCCAGCTTCGTGTCATCCGCAACCTTGGAGATGCTGCATTTAATTCCCTTGTCTAAATCATTAATATATATTGTAAACAACTGGGGTCCCAGCACTGAGCCTTGCGGTACCCCACTAGTCACTAACTGCGATTCTGAAAAGGTCCCGTTTACTCCCGCTCTTTGCTTTCTGTCTGCCAACCAATTCTCTATCCACATCAATACCATACCCCCAATACTGTGTGCTTTAAGTTTGTACACTAATCTCCTGTGTGGGACCTTGTCAAAAGCCTTTTGAAAATCTAAATATACCACATCCACTGGCTCTCCCCCTATCCACTCTACTAGTTACATCTTCAGAAAATTCTATAAGATTCATCAGACATGATTTTCCTTTCGCAAATCCATGCTGACTTTGTCCGATGGTTTCACCTCTTTCCAAATGTGTTGTTATCACATCTTTGATAACCGACTCTAGCATTTTCCCCACCACCGATGTCAGACTAACCGGTCTATAATTTCCCGGTTTCTCTCTCCCTCCTTTTTTAAAAAGTGGGGTTACATTAGCCACCCTCAAATCCTCAGGAACTAATCCAGAATCTAAGGAGTTTTGAAAAATTATCACTAATGCATCCAATATTTCTTGGGCTATTTCCTTAAGCACTCTGGGATGCAGACCATCTAGCCCTGGGGATTTATCTGCCTTTAATCCCTTCAATTTACCTAACACCACTTCCCTATTAACATGTATTTCTCTCAGTTCCTCCATCTCACTAGACTCTCGGTCCCTTACTATTTCTGAAAGATTAAATATGTCCTCCTCAGTGAAGACAGAACCAAAGTAGTTATTCAATTGGTCTGCCATGTCTTTGTTCCCTATGATCAATTCACCTGTTTCTGACTGTAAAGGACCTATATTTGTCTTGACCAATCTTTTTCATTTCACGTATCTATAAAAGCTTTTACAATCAGTTTTTATGTTCCCTGCCAGCTTTCTCTCATAATCTTTTTCCCCTTTCCTAATTAAGCCCTTTGTCCTCCTCTGCTGGTCTCTGAATTTCTCCCAGTCCTCAGGTGTGCCGCTTCTTTTTTTGCTAATTTATATGTTTCTTCTTTGGACTTGATACTACCCCTAATTTCCCTTGTCAGCCACAGGTGCACTACCTTCCCTGGTTTATTCCTTTGCCAAACTGGAATGAACAATTGTAGTTCATCCATGCGATCTTAAAATGCTTGCCATTGCATATCCACCATCAACCCTTTAAGTATCATTTGCCAGTCTATCTTAGCTAATTCACATCTCATACCTTCAAAGTTACCCTTCTTTAAGTTCAGAACCTTTGTTTCTGAATTAACTATATCACTCTCCATCTTAATGAAGAATTCCACCATATTATGGTCACTCTTACCCAAGGGGCCTCGCACGACAAGATTGCTAACTAACCCTTCCTCATTGCTCAATACCCAATCTAGAATGGCCTGCTCTCTAGTTGGTTCCTCGACATGTTGGTTCAGAAAACCATCCCGCGTACATTCCAAGAAATCCTCTTCCTCAGCACCCTTACCAATTTGGTTCACCCAATCTATAAGTAGATTGAAGTCACCCATTATTCCTTTATTGCATGCATTTCTAATTTCCTGTTTAATGCCATCCCCAACCTCACTACCATTAGGTGGCCTGTACACAACTCCCACCAGTGTTTTCTGCCCTTTAGTGTTATGCAGTTCTCCCCATATTGATTCCACATCCTCCAGGCTAATATTCTTCCTTTCTATAGCGTTAATCTACTCTCTAATCAGCAATGCTACCCCACCTCCTTTTCTTTCCTGTCTATCCCTCCTGAATATTATGCCAAACACAAGCTACTACTTAAAAATGACTTTTTGGAAGTAGTGACAATTGCACCTATTGAATGTTTGCACAAGCAATACATTAATAAAGCACTTTGTTAAACATATAAAACATGTCTGCATCAGTGTTATCTTGTATTTTCCTACAATGTTACATTAGGCTGTTACACATCTATTGTCAAAGATAGGTAAACCACCTTCATACAAGCAAGGACAGAAAACGGGGCAAAGTGAGTAGAGTTATTTGTTAAGTTATGGGTCAAAGTATTTGGTGAGTACATTTCTAACTCTTCTGGCTTCAGTCTCATTGCAGTCTGTTCTGAAATTTTTAGGTTGCATGTGGGGGGGGGGGGTTGAAATTCTCCGTCATACTGCAAAGCTACAGTAAGATTCTGCTCAGGGCCAGTCTCCTGAAGCCATCCGCCATTATTGTTGTTGTGGTGTTGGAGGTTGCATTCAAGAAAACAATGAAATGCCACACTGCCGCTACCATCTGTTCTGGCACGTCATGACAGCGTTTTTAAAAAGCTTCAGTTACCCCCTCCACATTACACCACCCAATCAGCGTTTTAGAAAAGCTCCGTTCTCAAGGGAGGAAAACGCCATTTCAATGCAGACAGAGGTCAAAACGAAGAGAAAAGGCTTGGTTTACGGACTTATCCGGTGCAGTGTGGATGTAGCTTTACTCAGTGTAATGGGCGCAAAAACATACGGGCTGCTACGGAGCTTCCTAACCCCTGAAAAGTCAGCTGACAAAATGTTCCAGCAAATAGTAGACACTCCCCAACAGCATTTAAACCCCAAACCACAGGTCATTGCTGAAAGATTTAAATTTCTTAAACGGAATCAGAGCAAAGATGAAAGCATTTCTGAATATTGTGCTGAATTGTGCAAATTATCAGAACATTGTCAATTTGGAGCTGGTCTATCAGACACATTGAGGGATAGATTAATGTGTGGCATGTATGTGAAACCACACAGAAGCAGCTCCTGTGTGAAAAAGACCTTACATTCGAGAAAGTGCTAAACATCTCAATATCATTATAAACAGCCCCACAAGGCGCTTCACGAATACAACAAAAATCTCTGGAATATGCTACGAATAAAATGTCACTGAAGGAAAGAAATGTTACCGTTCTGGGAACAGGTCACATGACCCTGATGCTTGCTGGTTTAAAGACAAATGCCAAAACTGTGGCAAACAGGGCCACACTGGCAGAGCATGCAAAGTTAGTAAATAGCAGGAAAAGGACAAGATACAGAGAAACAAGAAACCCCAGAAAGGAAAATACAACAATGTGCACAAAATGAAAGAAAACAACTTAGACAAAAGAGAATTGTCTTGTCTGCAACTTCACAGCATGGAAGAGACAGATGATCAAAGAGTAATATGGATCACTCCACATGTGGCAGGTGTGAGACTGAAAATGGAGTTGGACACAGGCTCAGCTTTAACAGTGATCTCTGTACACGACTGCAATCGACTGTTTTCTCACATACCTCTGAAATGAACTAAATTACTGCTGAAGACTTACACAGGACAGAAAGCGTATCTCAAAGGTAAAATTGTGTGACAGTAACCTATGGGGACAAAACACAGCAGCTGAACCTCTATGTACAGACAATGGGGGACCACCGTTGCTGGGACGTGAATGGCTCAGGAAAATCCAGTTGGATTGGCACACCATCAAGGCACTAGATGTGTTAGCAAAGGAGGGCAGCAAGGCTACATCTGAGAGACTGTCACAAATACTTGGACTCTGAGGAAGTGTTCATGAAAGGAATAGGAACACTTCCGGGCATGAAGGCAAAGATTGAGGTTGAGGAAAATGCAGTCCAAAATTTTACAAAGCCAGACCAGTACCATATGCAATCAGTCCAACAGCAGAGGCAGAGCTGAAAAATCTGGAGCAGACTGTGGTCCTGTCAAAGATGGATTGAAGTGAATGGAACTATTGTTCCAGTGATGATGAAAACCTCCAGCACAAAACCAGGAAAACCAAGCAAGGTGCGCATAAGTGGCGACTTTAAAGTGACTGTCAACCCAGTGCTCCACACAGTACAGTATCCCCTACCCCATACTGAGGATATTTTTGCTTCCCTGTCAGGAGGGGAACATTTCACAGAAATGGATTTGACCCAGGCTTACCTCCAAATGGAAATTGAGGAAGCATCTAAGAAATACTTGACAATAAATACACACAAAGCATTTTACCAGTACAACAGGTTGGTGTTTGGGATAGCGCCTACAATCTGGCAAAGGGCAATGGACCAGGTTCTGCAGGGGATTCTAGGGACTCAGCGTTACCTGGATGACATCAATGTCACTGGCAAGGATGACGACGAACATCTTCATAACCTAAAACAACTGCTCACCAGATTACCAGAATATGGACTCAGAGCTAATCGACAGAAATGTGAGTTTTCCAAAAAGGAAATTCCATACTGTGGGCATGTGACCAACAAAGATGGCTTTCACGTGTCTCAAGACAAGATAAAAGCCAGTGCTCAAGGCACCACCACCTGAAAATGTGCCTCAGCTGAGACCATATCTTGGTCTAGGGAACTACTACCACAGGTTCTTGCCTAACCTATCCACAGGCCTACACCCACATCATCATCCCCAACTCTATGAATCCTTATCTTATGGATAAGTCTTTTATGCAGCACCTTATCGAACGCCTTCAGGAAATCCAAGTATATAACATCCATCTGTTCCCCTCTATCCACTGTGCTTGTTATATCCTCAAAGAACTCCAGTAAGTTTGTCAAACAAGAACTGCATTTGCTGAATCCATGCTGTATCTACCTGATGGATCCATTTCTTTCCAGATGCCTCGCTATTTCTTAATTATTCTGACTAAATTTGGTCATCCATTTTTTCCTTTTAAAACACACAGCTTTTAGTGTTCTTATATTTCTAATGGTATTTTTCTATTCTATTTTATTATAAGCAGAATTACGCCATCTGGGCCATCAAGTCTATTCCACCACTCCATCATGGCTGATTTATTATACCTCTCAAACATGTTTTCCTGCCTTGTCCCCTACAACCTGTGACACCCTAATCAAGAACTGACCAACCCCTGTTTCACATATACCCAATGAGATGGTCTCCACAGCAGCTTGTGATAATGAATTCCAAATTCACCACCTTCTTAGGCAAAGAAATTCCTTCTCTGATCTAAAGGAATATGAAACACTGCCATAGGAAAGCAACGTCAGAGATTCCCCAACACCCAGGCCATGCTCCCTTCTTGTTGTTGCAATCAGGTAGAAGGTACAGGAGCCTTAGGACTCTCATTTCAACAACAGGCTCAACCATCAGGCTCTTGAACAAAAGGGGATAACTACATTCATTTGCCCATCTATTGATATGTCCTACAACAAATGATCTCATTATCTCAGTTATCATTATTTATTGTTATTTATTTATATTTGTATTTGCACAGTTTGTCATCTTCTGCACTCTGGTTGATCTTTCATAGATCCTGTTGAAGTTGCTATTCTATAAATTTGCTGAGTATGCCCATAGGAAAATGAATCTCGGGGTCATACATAGTGATATACATGTACTTTGATAATAAAGTATACTTTGAACATTCTTGTATTAAGGCTGTTCCATCTGGTCCTAACTCCACTACAGGGAGCATCCTCTATAAGTAGGCCTTACAATATTTGATAGGCTTCAATGAGATCCCCTCTCAAGAGGGAGGGGGTGCTTGGCTTGGTTCCAGGGAGGATAGGGGGTGATCAGTCTCAGGTGGGTGTGTAAAGAGTGGGGTATGACCAGTTCCAGTGCTGTGGGGTGCATTCACACACCTCAGGGTGATACATGGGCATCTGTGGTGGGGAGTGACTGAGTTCAGTACTGGACCCCCAGGGTGGGGCAGTGTTACAGTTAACAGGTCCAGTGGTGTCTTACTCACACAGAGTCCAGACCCTGGAAGGATGGACAGAGGTTAGCTGGACACTCAACGTAGGGTGGGGTGTAAACGGGAAGGGCTGGTGGGCTTAGTGGTCACTGACCCACAGTGTGGGGTGTGGATGGGGAACGTTGGTGGTTGTACCATTCCTGTTGGCCGGACACTCAACACAGGTTGGGGTGTGGATGGAGAAGTCTGTTGGGATTACTGGTCACTCACTAATAGGGTAGGGAGTGGACATGAACAGGGAGGGTTAGTGGATTTACCCCCAGGGTAGTGAGCGGATGGGAAGGGTTAGTGGATTTACCCCCAGGGTAGTGAGCGGATTGGAAGGGTTGGTGGGTTTACCAGTCTTGTGAACTGGACACTTGCCCGCAGGGTGGGACTTGTACAGGAAGGGTTGGTGGGTATACCGGTCACTCGCCCGCAGGGTGGGGCGGGGACGGGAGGGCCGGTGGGTTTACCGGTCACTCGCCCGCAGGGTGGGGCGGGGACGGGAGGGCCGGTGGGTTTACCGGTCACTCGCCCGCAGGGTGGGGCGGGGACGGGAGGGCCGGTGGGTTTACCGGTCACTCGCCCGCAGGGTGGGGCGGGGACGGGAGGGCCGGTGGGTTTACCGGTCACTCGCCCGCAGGGTGGGGCGGGGACGGGAGGGCCGGTGGGTTTACCGGTCACTCGCCCGCAGGGTGGGGCGGGGACGGGAGGGCCGGTGGGTTTACCGGTCACTCGCCCGCAGGGTGGGGCGGGGACGGGAGGGCCGGTGGGTTTACCGGTCACTCGCCCGCAGGGTGGGGCGGGGACGGGAGGGCCGGTGGGTTTACCGGTCACTCGCCCGCAGGGTGGGGCGGGGACGGGAGGGCCGGTGGGTTTACCGGTCACTCGCCCGCAGGGTGGGGCGGGGACGGGAGGGCCGGTGGGTTTACCGGTCACTCGCCCGCAGGGTGGGGCGGGGACGGGAGGGCCGGTGGGTTTACCGGTCACTCGCCCGCAGGGTGGGGCGGGGACGGGAGGGCCGGTGGGTTTACCGGTCACTCGCCCGCAGGGTGGGGCGGGGACGGGAGGGCCGGTGGGTTTACCGGTCACTCGCCCGCAGGGTGGGGCAGGGACGGGAGGGCCGGTGGGTTTACCGGTCACTCGCCCGCAGGGTGGGGCGGGGACGGGAGGGCCGGTGGGTTTACCGGTCACTCGCCGCCAGCGAATCCAAACATTTAACACCATCACCGCGCGCGTGTCCTCCTCACTACCGTGTTTAACCCTTCGCGTAACCGTCAGGGTCTCACACCTCCAACTGAAACCACGCACCGGGATATTGTCAACCTGGTCAGTCCTTCTAAAAGACCAGTTTGTACTTATTAACAGAGCTTTCTACCAGAAACCAAATCAATCCAAACCGGAGCTACGCGTCGCCCAGGTAGTCGGAACGAATCCCTTCTCGAAACTGCCCCGTGGAGCTCGGCGCGTGCTCAGGCGCGCGGCCCCGCGGTGCCCTGCGCGCACTCCGTGATCAAACGCGCGACCCCATTGGGGCTCCGCGCATCGTCGATGGTCAGGCGCGCGGGCTCTGTGCACGCTCGGTGGGCCAACTGCGCATGTCCAGTGCACAAGGCGGGCGGAAAATGGCGCCAAACTCCGGCGGTGTCCGCGAAGGGCGGTCGCAGCCACCGGTAATTTTCGATTTTGTTTAAATCACAGCCACATGGCCGTCGAAATGAAACAGTTTTCCAGGCTGCCATTGCTCTTCTGTTTGTGTTAACCGACTGTAGGAGCAGCTTCGGTTATTAAGCCTTTCGCACCCGCCATGACTAATTCTCACCACTCTAGAACACCGTCCTGCAATCTGATTCCCTTAATATCTGAAAATCTATGGCCACCATCCTATGGTCTAAACATAACGTACTGAGCTATCGAGCCACATGCGTAGATTCGCCGCTTCTGAAGCAATTTTCCCTTCTATGTATTGAATGGCCGACCCCCTTAATTTGAGACAGTTGGCTCCTGATACCATACACCCCAGCCAGGTGATAAATCCTACCTCGGCAAAAGCGCATTAGAACTCGATTTGGGCCTGTCTGCCCAATTACAATACAGTACTCCATTTATAGCAAGCTCCTTCCCCACCCTAGAAGTCACCTGGACTATATTTGCTGCACTCCCTCTTCTATATAACTGGAAAAGTGGTGAGTGCAATCAAATCCTTTTGCAATAAAAGTCAGACTTGTTAATAAACTGAACATTACTGTGTAGGTACTCTCTTCTATATAAATGTGATGAGTACCGGCAAAGTTCAAAGTAAATTTTATTATCAAATTACATATATGTCATCATATGCAACCTTTGGTCTTACTTTCCTATGGACATACTCAGCAAGTCTATAGAATATTAACCAAAGATCAACCAGAGTGTAGAAGACAACAAACTGCAAATGCGAATATAAATTAATAGCAATAAATAAGAAAGTGAGATAAAGAGTTCTTAAAATGAGATCATTGGTTGTGGGAGCATCTCAGTGATGGGGCAAGTAGGTGTAGTTATCCCCTTTTGTTCAAGAGCTTGATAATTGAGGAGCAGTAACAGTTCTTGAACCTGGTGAAGCGAGTCCTGAGGCTCCTGGATCTTCTACTTGATGGCAGCAGCGAGAAGAGAGCATAGCCTGATTGGTGGGGATCCGTGATTGATGGATGCTGCTTTCCCATGCAATATTTCATGCAGACGTGCTCAGTGGTTGGGAGGACTTTATCTGTGATGCACTTGGACAAATCCACTCCCTTTTATAGGATTTTCTGTTCAAACCCACTTGCATTAAAGGTCAGCATGAGACTTGTTAATAACTACTGAACATTACCATGCAGATACACTCACAGCTTTACATTGGCGGCACAGCAGTGGAATCTGCAAAAAGTTTCAAACTCCTGGAAGTGCACATCTCTCACAACCCCTCACTATCCCAGAACACATCCTACATAGTCAGGAAAGCTCACCAATGCCTTTACTTGATAAGGAGGCTGAAGAAAGCTGGACTATTCACTTCTTTATTCACATCAGTGGTTCAATTTAGTATCAGAATATATCCAGTATGCACCCTGAAATTCTTACTCTTTGCAGACATCTCTGAAACAGAAAAAAAAACTTGAAGAATGAATGACCAAAAGATGTTAGAACCACAAAGTCTCTCCCCCTACGCACTAGCAGCAGCAAAAGCATCAACCCCCCCCTCACTCCCCCACTTCAGAAAAATCATCAGCCCCACCCCACCACCACCAACCAATAGCAAGCTCCAGAGACCATAATCTAGAGTCCATCAAAAACAGTCCATCCCAACACTTAAACATCTCAACAGGCCCTGTCGCTCCTGTCACAGCAAGAAGGGAGGCCAACAGCTCAGTTTTGATGTTACAATCTGCAGCATCACTTACTCGAATTCTTCCAACTCAAGAACCAGCAGACTCTCGCTCCCCATTCTACAGATGTGCAGTAGAGAGCATCCTAACAAGCTGTATGGTATGGAAACTGCACGGCGGCTGACAGGAAGTCAAAACTGCCCAACACATCACCAGCACCAGTCTACCCACCATCAAGAACATACATACAGAAAGGTGACGTCAAAGGGCCAGTAACATCATGAAGGATCCCACCCATACTGCTTGCGAACTTTGTCCCACTCCCATCAGAGAGAAGGCTACATAGCGTCCATGCCAGGACCACCAGACTCAAAAACAGTTACTTTCACCATGCAGTAAGACTGATCGACACCTCCACCCACTAACCCACCCCTCCACACCCCCAACCACCACTACTTTATCATTTCCTCTCAGAGTCACTTTATGCACAGACACTCTTGTGTTGAGCATCACTTTATGTACACACAATCAATCTATGTATATTAGCTATCTTGTGTGTATTTATATTTATAGTGTTTTTATCCTTATTAATGTGTTCTTTATCTTCGGTGTTTTTGTGCTGCATCAGAGCCATAGTAACAATTATCTTGTTCTCTAGTAGAAATTACAATAAACCATCTTGTCTCTTGAAGTCATACTAAGGGAAGTTCTACTCTGCATTTTATTGAAAGAGGATTTGAGTATTAGAATTGCCTTCCAGTTATATGGAGCAGTGGTGATAGACTTACAGCTCAGAAACAGGTAAACTAACCCACCAAGTCCACAGTGACCACCAGCCACATTTATATAATCTTATACTAATCTCATCTTTATGATTCACCCACATTCCCATCAATTCTGTCCAGCATCCATTCATCTTTGCCCTAAGAACAATTTTCACTGACCAATTAATCTACCGGTCTACACACCTATTGTAATGAGCTCTTTGGGCTTTAGCGGGGAGCCAGAGAGCATTGGGCTCCAAAGTTTTTAAAGCATCTGAATTGGTTCATCGTTGTTTAATGACAGTTGTTAATCATTCAGAGTTCTTCGTGTTTTCTCTGAAGCGACTCGCTCTTTGTAATGCAATCTTCTAGTGCTTTCTTTTTCAAAATTGTTAAGTTTATTTTGATAGGCTCAGGGATTCTGTGTTACTTGTACTATTTAAACAGATACCCAATTAGCACTAATCATGGGGTCCTAGTTTTGAGAATGTTATGTCTCACATTACAACACAGAGAAAACATCTTGACCCATCTAACTTGTGCGAAACCATTATGCTGTCTAGTCCCATTAACTCACACCCGGACCATAACCCTCCATACCCCTTCCATCGATATACAAATCTCTCTTAAATGTTGAAATCAGACTCATGACCACAACTTCTGCTGGCAGCTTGTTCCACACTTGCACCACCCTCTGAATGAAGAAGCTTCCCTCAAGTTCCCCTTCAACATTTAACCTTTCAATCTTAACCTATAACCTCTTGGGGGTTTTTTCACCCAACCTCAGTGGAAGAAGCCTGCTTGCATTTTCTCTATCTATACCATTCAAAGTTTTGTATACCTCTAACAAATTTTCCTACATTCCAGGGAATAAAGTTATTCCCTGGAATAACCTATTCAACCTTCCAGTATAATTCAGGTCCTCAAGTCCCTGCAACATCTTGTGAATTTTCTCTGTACTCTTTCAATCTTATTGATATCTTTCCTGCAGGTTGGTGACAAGAACTGCAGACAATACAAATTTGGCCTCACCAACATCTTATGATTTTGAAATGTTTTCAATCTGAAGCCCTTTGTTTGAAATGGTGGGACTTTCCCTATCATTTAGTAATGGTTTAGTATTGACATGGGTGTTGAGATGTAACGAAAAGCTTTCTTTTGTTTGGCTATCATCTCATTCCAAACATAGATTTATTGAGTATGCCCACAAGAAAATGAATCTCAGGATTGTATATGATGACATATATGTACTTTGATAATAAATTTACTTTGAACTTTGAGTAACGTTATGAAGGATCCCACCCACATTGCAACCAAGCTTTTGAGTGTGAAGTTGGATATGGGGGTAGAGATGTCAGGAAGTAATGAAGAATACAAAGGTAGCGAACAAGAGGTGGTTCTGGGTGATCAGAGTTGTATGGAGGAAGGCGAATGGCAGGTTTTGGGGAAATGGAAAAATAAGCAGCAAATTGAGAATCACAGTGGCTTATTGTACAGTGATGAGGGCAAATAGAAAGGAATTAAATGAAAGAAGGCGGAATACAGATAGATGACAGTATGTATAAAGTGCATGATTTTATAACAAGATTTGTTGATAAACTAAAACTTCTCACTTTAATGGTAGATATGATAAATTCTACAGCACGGACTAAAAGTAGGACAGAAAAAATAAAACTATTAAAAGCTGCAGAAAAAAAACTAGAAGTAAAAAGCTTAACTCTAGAAGGTATTAATGGTGGTTTACAAAGAGGGGTAAATTATATTCATAATTCAAAGAAAGGTTATTCATGGCTTTTTCTTTTTTTCCTGTTTTTATTCCAATGACATGCTAGAAGTTTGTTAGCTAACGATCAAAGAAGGATTGTTAATGTTTTATTTTATTTTATTTTTCTAAACCCTACAATGAAATGCTAGTCATGCTAGCTAAATTAGCTAATAGTCATGGGATTTTATTGCTCACAATGCTATGTGAGGTTGTAGCGACGTAACTGTGAAAGGGATGGTGGAGGAAGACTTTGTGGAAGAACAGGAGTTGGTGTGCTTGAATGATGCTCAGTAGGTGGGGGTATTGCACCTTATGTTGGTCTGCCAAATGCTATGAACTTTTACTAGAAGGGGTGAGAGAAGATCGAATGACTCAGGTGGGAAAGGGTTTTTGATTATATCTGCTGCTTTCACAAAGCAGTGGGAGTAGAAGGGAGACTGGTTTTAGTGAAGGGCAGGACTGTGTTCACAACTCTGAACTTATTTTTTGTGGTCTTGGGAAGAGCAGTTGGTACCAAGCCATGCTGCATCTGATGTTTGATCTATGAATTACCCAATGAAATTAACTAGGGTGTTCCCAAACTGGAACAATGCATGAACCTTGGAACGTAGAAGATTGAGGGGAGATTTGATAGAGGTATAAAAATTATGAGGGGCATAGATAGGGTAAATGCAAACAGGCTTTTTACCACTGAGGTTGGGTGGGACTAAAGCTAAAGGTTATAGGTTAATGGTTAAGGTTAAAGGATGAAAGATCAAACTTCACTGAATAATTTATTGATAGAATAAGTTCACTGGATTAATAAGCCATCACTTCAGCAGATTGGGAATTGTGTTTAAAAAGACACCATTTCCTCTACAAAATGATGAGGGTTATAGATAGAGTAAATGTAAGCAGGCTTTTTCCACTGAGGTTGGGTGTGACCTCAACCAGAGGTCATGGGTTAAGGGTAAAAGGTGAAAAGTTTAAGGGGCACATGAGGGGAAACTTCACTCTGAGTGATGAGAATGTGGAATAAACTGCCTACACGTGGTGCATGTGAGCTTGATTTCAACGTTTAAGAGAAGTTTGGATACATATGATGATGTTAGGGGTGTGGAGAGTTATGGTCCTAGTGCAGGTCAGTGGGAGCAGACAGCTTAAATAATTCAGCACAGACGAGATGTGCAAAAAGGCCTGCTTCTGTGCTGTATTTTTCTATGTATCTATAACCAGGAGATCCACTCCCTACTGAAATATATGTCTGCAGCATTCAAATCAGATGACCTTGACCTTTATAAGAAACCAAATACGAACTCCTTAAAGCTATCAAAGATGCTAAGAGACACTACCAGTTCAAAATTGAGCCACAGACAGCTGCCAATTGTGGCAGGTGTTAGATGCTATAATGGCTAATAATGTGAGTTGGGCAGCATATGCATGTTTTGAACAGATTTAAATGGGTAGTCACCAACCACCCCAACAGCCTCCAGTGCACCTGAACCCACAGTCACCATTGTGGATATTAGATCAGACTTCCAGAGAGTGAACTCTCAGAAAGCATCAGGCCCAGATGGTGTCACTAGCCGTATATTTAGATCCTGTGTAGATCGGCCGGCAGGGACATTTGCAAATATTTTTAAACTCTCCCTGCTTCAGTCTGTGGTCCTGCCCGACTTTAAGAAGACCACAATGATCCTGGTATCTATGAAAATCAAGGTAATATCTAACATCCACCATTATGAAGTACCTGGAGAGGCTGGTCATGGCTCACAGTAACTCCAGCCTTCCAGACAACCGTGACCCACTGCAATTTGCTTACTGCCAAAACAAGTCTAGGGTGGTGATGCACCATCAATAACTCTAGGAGACTGGAAGTGAACGATAGGCTTTTATTAATAGCGGAAAGGGAGCAAGACTATGTCGAAGACTGAGGGAGGAGCAGTGCCCCAATCGCCTTTATACAGGGGTCTGCGGGAGGAGCCACAGGAGCAGTCAGCAAAGGGATGTGTCCAGACAGGTATACATAGTTTACCACAGGTGGACAACCATCTCCCTGGCCCTACACTCATCTCTGGAGCATCTGGACAGTAAAGACAACTACGTCAGACTGCTGTTTAATGATTACATTTCAGAGACTACAGTTCAATACTATAATTCAATACTATCCAGTAATTCAAAGCCAATTCATCACCAAACTCCAGAGGCTAGGATTCAATACCTCCCTTTGCAACTAGATCCTTGACTTCCTGACCAACAGTAAAGGCAGGCAGCGACATCTCTGCCATGATTATTCTAAAAACTGGTGCTCCCTGAGGAAGTGTCCTTAGCCCCTTACCTACTCCTTATACACTCAACACTGGATGGCCAGATTGTGCTTTAAATCTATCTAGAAGTTTCCAGATCATATCACTGTGCTGCACTGTACCTCTGTATTTCTGGAAAAAAAATTGTTACCCTCTTTTATGTTATTGACTAGCTTATCTTCATATTTCATTTTCCCCCATTGTATTTTTGATGTCATCCATTGGTTTTTAAAATCTTCCTGATCCTCTAAGTTCCACTAATTTTTGCTCTATGATATGCCCTCTCTTCATTTTATGCTTCCTTTACTTCCCTTGCCAGCCAGTTTCTATTACAACCACAGACTCTGCTGCAGGGTTTATGCACCCGCGCAGGTGGACTGCGCAACAGGTTCAACAATCACACTTGTGAGTTTGCCCATTCAAGCTAATCAGTGTTCCGTTATGGTAGTATTTAACTCCTTGCTTTTCGTTGTAGTCTTGTCGAGACTTGGACCCAAAGCACATCAACATTTATGCAGCTATATTTCATTAGGTGTTTGAGGAGAACTGGTATGTCACAAAACACACTAACAAATTTCTACAGATATACTGTGGTGAACATTCTAACTGGCTGCATCACCTTCTGGTGTGGAGGGGAGGGGCGACTGCACAGGATCAGAAAAAGCTGCAGCAAGTTGTAACCTCAGCTCCATTGTGGGCACTCCCAGATTTGAGGATATCTTCAAAAAGTGATGCCTCAGAAAAGTGACAGCCATCATATTTAATTTATTTTTTTAATATACTTATTGTAATTTATAGATTTTTATTATTATGTATTGCACCATACTGCTGCTGCAAAACAACAAATTTTTATTTAGATAGACAGTGTGAAACTGGCCCTTTTGGCCCAACAAGCCACACTGCCCTGCAACCCTTGATTTAATTCTCGCCTAATCATGGGATAATTTACAAAGACCAATTAACCTACTAACCAATATGCCTTTGGACTGTGAGAGAAAACCAGAGCTCCCAGAGGAAACCCACACAGTCACAGGGAGAACGTACAAACTCTTTGCAGAGGACATCAGGATTGAACTCTGATCTCCAATGCTCTAAGCTCAGTAATGTCGCATTAACTGATACACGCCTCGTTCCAGACAAATGGGCAAAAAGCAAATTAGACACTAATCCTCAAGTGGCTGCTAGATGCAAACACAATGAAAATTTGTTCTCTGAAATCCTTCATTTCTCCAGAAGTTTATTTATTTATTGAGATACAGTGCAGAATAGGCCCTTCGAGCTGCACCACCCAGCAATCCTCCAAATTAGTTTGAGTCTTATCACAGGACAACTTTACAATGACCATATAACCTATTAACCGGAAGGTCTTTGGATTGTGGGACTGGAGCACCCAGATGAAATCCATGCAGTCATGGGGAGAACGTACAATCTCCTTACAGGCAGCAGTGAGGATTGAATTCAGGGCTCCTGTACTATAAGGTGTTGTGCTAACCACTATGCCACTGTGCTGTCTTAACTCTAGGTAACTATGCCTGAGCTCTAAGCTCTGGAATTCCCTTCCTGAACTTTTCCACTTCTCTGCCTCTTTCTTAACTCCTTACAACCTTCAGTCTTTGACTGAGCTTTTGATCATGAACCTTAATAACAACAACAACTGTCTCATTATGCGTTTTTAAAGGTTATCTGACTATTTTGCTGTGCTAACAGTACAATAAACAGTTGGAAAAATAACTCTGCCCATGTAGTCAAAACATAATCAGCGTGTACAGCCCCACAGTATCCAGGACAGCTGTGGAAATAACTGTTGAAGGTGATTCAAATGGAGTTTCTGAAATGTCAGAAGAATGTCCAGGGGTACAAACACTGCCTCAGGGTGTAGTAAAGATTTATTTCACAGTCTTAGTGGTATTCGGTGTTGCAAGTGTAACTCCCATTACAATCTTTGGTACCATCACTAGCAACGCTCACTCAGCCAATCTCAATGCTAATCAGCTGCATGTGTGCACGAGGCTAATCTCCTGGTCACTTGGTATCTTTCTTTGCCCCTTATCTACTCTTTCTGTGTTCTTGACATCTGCACTGTTCTAATGAAGCTTGTCCCACGATTAATGAACCACATCCCACGTCATTAGCTACGTCCCATCATATTGCAGTTGACAACATTAGACTTTGGCTAATTCTCCAATCCACTCCTCAGCAGGAAAGGTGAAGACTGCCAAGGGGAATGTTGCTTTCGTGTTCATTGGGGGGGGGGGGGTTCCTTTCTTTCAATGGTATGTACTGGTTTAATGCCAATCTGTGTTTCAGTGCTTCCTAGGAGGCTGGTTGCGGCACAGTAGCATAGTGGTTTGCACAACATTTTACAGTACAGGCTATTTCTTGCTACTGCCTGTGAAGAGTTTGTACGTTCTCCCCATGACCACATGCATTTCTTCCCACAGTCCAAAAGCGTACAGGCAGTTGCAAAGTAAGAAACTCAAAGAACTCAATTAAAAATAAAGAAAGGCCATAACCACTGTGCAATGAAGATAGACATACACACATATCATGCAAACAGTAGAAGCAAACGACAGCACTCCAAACTGGATTGAGTCCTTAAATCCCCTGCCTGGAGCAGCCGGAGTAGGACCAAACCTTGATCTTGGTTCATCATATTAGCAGGGCAAAAGTTCTGCAAAACTCGCAGAGGTGTCAGCTGCTGGATCAGTTCGCAGCCTCACTGCTTCAGAGAGGAATGAATATTGTTTAAACTGTCCAAGCACCCCGGGTACAGCCTTGCCCTAGGAGCGGATCCCAGCGCAGCAACACAGGCTACACAGCCTGTTCTTGATATCCCCAAATTGGCTCAGCGTTTGGAGCAATCTAACTTCGCACCCAGGTTAGGTTGATGGGCATCAAAACCATTACACATTGACTCCTCTCCATATCATTCATTCCAAGAGCGACAGCGATACCAACTCCATCTGCAACACTTTGAACACGTTGTGTTTCAGCTTTGCGATGCACCTGCACAAGCCATCCTTTGAATCAGCTTCACCTTCTCTTGCTTCTTCATTTATTTATTTATTCATTCATTCATTTATTCATACATTTATCTATCTATCTATTTATTTATTGACTATTACTGTGTGCTTACCCCACTGTGCTACTGGATTTGCACCTACGATTGAGTGGCTAAGCATAGCACCAATGTCATATTCAAGTTTACTGATGACACCACTGTTGTGAGCCAAGTCAAAGGTTGTGATGAATCAGCATACAGGAGGGAGACTGAAAATTTGGCTGAGTGGTGTTGTAGCAACGACCTCTCATTCAATGTCAGCAAGACCAAGGAACTGATTATAGGCTTCAGGAGAGGGAAACCAGAGGTCCATGAGCTAGTCCTTATCAGAGAATCTGAGGTGGAGAGGGTTAGCAATTTGAAATTCCTGAGTGTTACTATTTCAGAGGATCTGTCCTGGACCCAGCACGTAAGAGCAATTGCGAAGAAAGCACAGCAGCACCTCTAATTCCATAGAAATCTGTGGAGATTCAGCATGACATCTAAAACTTTGTCAAGCTTCTATAGATACGTAGTGGAGAGTGTATAGACTGGCTGCATCACGGCCTGGTAAGGAAACAACAATGCCTCCGAACAGAAAATCCTACAAAAGGTAATGGATTTGGCCCACTACATCGTGGGTAAAGCCCTTCAAACCATTGAGCACATCTACAGTGCCTATAAAAAGTATTCACCACCCCCCCACCCCCACCAGAAGTTTTCATGTTTTATTGTTTTACAACATTGAATCACTGTGGATTTAATTTGGCTTTTTTGACACTGATCAACAGAAAAAGACTCTTTTGTGTCAGAGTGAAAACAGATCTCTACAAAATGAACTAAATTAATTAAAAATATAAAACACAAAATAATTGATTGCTTAAGTATTCACTCCCTTTAAATGACACACTAAATCATCACTGGTGCAGCCAGTTAATTTTAGAAATCGCATAGTTAGTTAAATGGAGATCACTGTGTGCAGTCAAGGTGTTTCAATTGATTGCAGTAAGAATACACCTGTATCTGAAAGGTCCAACTGCTGGTGAGTCAGTATCCTGGCAAAACTACACCATGAAGACAAAAGAACACATCAAGCAATTCCGCAAAAAGGTTTTTGAAAAGGCCAAGTCAGGAGATGGATACAAGAAAATTTCCAAGTCACTGAATACCCCTTGGAGTACAGTTAAGTCAATCATCAAGGAATGGAAAGAATATGACACAGCTGTAAATCTGCCTAGAGCAGGCCACCCTCAAAAACTGAGTGGCCATGCAAGAAGGGAATGATTGAGGGAGGCCACCAAGAGACCTATGACAACTCTGGAGGAGTTACAAGCTTCAGTGGCTGAGATGGGAGAGACTGCACATACAACTGTTGCCCAGGTACTTCACCAGTCACAGCTTTATGGGAGAGTGGCAAAGAGAAAGCCACTGTTCAAAAAAACTCACATGAAATCTTGACCAGAGTTTGCCAAAAGACATGGGAGACTGAAGTCAGCTGGATGAAGGTTCTATGGTCTGATGAAAGCAAAGTTGAGCATTTTGGCCATCAAATGAAACACTATGTTTGGCGTAAGGCAAACACTGCACACCATCCCTAATGTGAAGCATAGTGGTGGCTGCATCATGCTGTGGGGATGCTTCACTGCAGCAGACCTGGGAAGGCTTGTGAAGCTAGAGGGTAAAATGAATGCAGCAAACTACAGGGAATTCCTGGAGGAAAACCTGATGGAGTCTGCAAGAGAACTGTGAGTTGGGAGATTTGTTTCCCAGCAAGACAATAATGCCAAGCATAAAGCCAAAGCTACACAGGAATGGCTTAAAAACACCAAAGTTAATGTCCTGGAATGGCCAAGTCAGTGTCTAGACCTCAATCCAATTGAATTTTGTGGTTGGACTTGAAAAGGACAGTTCATTTATGATCCCCTTGCCATCTGACAGAGCTTGAGCAGTTTGTAGAGAAGAATGGGGGGAAAAATTCCAGTGTCTAGTTGTGCAAAGCTGATAGAGACCTATCTACATACACTCAAGGTTGTAATTGCTACCAAAGGTGCATCTACTAAATACTGACTTGAAAGGGGTGAATACTTATGCAATCAATTATTTTGTTGTGTTTTATATTTGTAATTAATCACTTTGTAGACATCTGTTATCATTTTGACACAAAATAGTAAAAATCAGTATCCAAAAAAAGCCAAATTAAATCCATAGTGATTCTATACTATAAAACAATAAAACATGAAAACTTCCAAGGGGGAGTGAATACTTTTTTAGACACCATACATGAAATGTTGTCATAGGAAAGCAAGATTCATCATCAGAGATCGTCATCACATGTAGAAGGTACAAGAGCCTCAGGACTTGCACCACCAGGTTCAAGAATAGTTACTATCCCTCATCATCATGCTTTTGCACAAAAGGGAATAACTACACTTACTTGACCCATCATTGAGATATTTCTACAACCAATGATCTCACTTCAAGGACTCTTTAATTTCATTACGTTATGTTCTCATTATTCATTGGTATTTATTTATATTTGCATTTGCACAGTATAAAACCATAAGACATAGGAGCAGAATTAGACCATTTGGCCCATTGAGTCTGCTCCGCCATTCTCTCATAGCTGATCCTCCCCTGCCCCCAGCCAATTCTCCACCTCCTTCCTTTGATGCTGTGGCCAATCAAGAACCTATCAATCTCCCCCTTAAATACACTCAACAACCTGGCCTCCGCAGCTGCCTGTGGTAACAAATTCACCACCATCTTGCTGAAGAAATTATTCTGCATCTCTATTTTAAATGGACACCTTTCTATCCTGAGGCTGTGCCTTCTTGTCCTAGATTCACCCACCATGGGAAACATCCTTTCCCCATCTACTCTGTCAAGGCCTTTCAACATTTGAAAGGTTTCAATGAGTTCCCCTCTCATCCTTATAAATTCCAGTGAGCACAGACCCAGAGCCATCAAGCGTTCCTCGTATGATAACCCTTTCATTCCTGGAATCATCCTTGTGAACCTCCTCTGAACCCTCTCCAATGCCAGCACATCTTTTCTTAGATGAGGAGCTCAAAACTGTTCACAATACTCAAGGTGAGGCCTCACCAGTATCTTATAAAGCCTCAGCATCAGATCCCTGCTCTATCCCTATTCTAGACCTCATGAAATAAATGCTAACATTGCATTTGCCTTCCTTACCACCAACTGAAAAGCGGCTCCCAGGTCCCTTTGCTTCTCAGATTTTTGAATTTTCTCCCTGTTTAGAAGTCTTCACATTTATGTAGCCTGGGAAAAATTAACACTCAAGTCACTAAATACTTTTTTGCGTCTGTAAGTCCTTTATCTATTTTAGATAGTTTAATGCAGAAAGAGAGTATCAAAATAAAAACAAAATGAATTTTAAAAAAAACATAGTTCCTGCTGTTGCAATCTCAGCTTAATTTCAGTCCACACACTTGGGTATTTAGTTATGTATCCAGTATAAAAATAAATAAAATATACAAAACCAGTATGGTAGTGGCCATTCTAAGAAAACAATACAAACAACATTAGAATCCCACCAACCCTGTACCTTATACACAACATCAAAAATATAAATAAATACAAGTCATCTTAACTACTCACTTTGGCACATACATGCTTAACTTCCAAACACCTATAGGCTAGACCCCAGAATGTTGCCTTCTGCACTCTAGTTGGTCTTTCATTGATCCTGTTAGAGTTACTGTTCTATGGATTTGTTAAGTATGCCCACAGGAAACTGAGTCTCAGGGTTATATATGTTGCCATATATACTTTGATAAGAAAATTTACTTTGAGCTTTGATTAATACAGCCCTTTGAACCATGCCACCCAGCAACCCCCGACAACCCTGACTTAACACTAACGTAATCTCTGGTCAATTTACAATGACCAGTTAACCTACCTGGTATATCCTTGGACTGTGAGAAGAAACCTTCACGGTTCACATGCAGAATGTACAAACTCTTTACAGAGGACACTGGGATTAAACTTCAGTCTCTTGACACCCTGAGCTGTAATAGCATCATACTAACCACCACACTACAGTGGTGTCCCTTTAGACAACTCTGTCCTGAGAAAAAGACCGTAATCATCCACCTTATTACAATTTTACAAACCTCTATAAAATCACTCCTCAGCCTCCTGTAAAGGAAAATCCAGAGCCTATCTATTCACTCCTTATAACTCAAGCCCCAGTCTCCTGGTCTTATGGATCTTTTTTTGCACATTCTCTGGATTAACTACATCCTTCCTATAGCATGGCGACCAGAGGCCTCTGTTGGTCAGGGTCAAACATGAATATTGCATCCTAGCTGTCTAGGTATGCAAGCCAGGGCAGTGCGATATCAAGAGCAAGCTGTTATGGCCAGAACTACACACAATATTACAGGTGTAATATGACCTCCCAGCACAAAATGTTGAAGTAAATAATGTCATGAATAAACTCTTCTCAGGCTTCCATCTGGGTACAGGTATCAATTTTAACTGATGTCTGTATGACAAACTCTGCCATCTTTATGATCAAAACATCAATTAAAATTGATATCTGCACCTGGATGGAAGCCCAATAAGAGTTTATTCATCATATATGCTAGGAAAGCACTAAATCTTTTTTAATAATGTTATTGTAACTATGCAAATTGCCTCTCAAAGTCCAACCCTATGTCCCGTTGTGAGTGGCGGAAATGGATATGGCTGGTCAACTGGGCTCTGGTGAAGCTGTATAGGCCAATCCCCTTTACAGTGGACACAATGGATTACAGAAATACTGATGAACGCCAATCATACCATCAGCTTTGAATGAAGGGTATGGGTGGTCATCAATGGCCTGTGCTCCATTAAGAGCTAAGGGCTCAAGAAGAAGAACTATGAAACTTGTATTGAATTACCCTTGAACCTACAGATATAAGAATGAGATGTGCTTTGAGTTTGGCAGACTCTATGTAGAGGGTCTCTATGAGATTGGTTTTTATTATGATGAATAAAGTCTTTCATATCCACCAACTTCTCCAGTGACTGAGTCACAGTCTCAGTAGATCAAACCATTTGGACTAGGCTACCCTTGTCAAAGAATCACAGTGCCTATTGACAATGCCTATTGCCTTCCTTTAGTCAATTCTCGTGGTCACCTCCTCAAAAAAACCTGTCAAATGCTTGAGACATGCTTTCTTGTGCAAAAACATGCTAACTATCCCTGATCAGTCCTTGTCTTCCCAGATGTAACTAAATCCTGCCTGTCAGAGTCTCCTCTAGTAACTTTGCCACCAAAAAGCTTAGAATGGGCATCTGGTGTCAGGCCTGCAGTATGATTCCCACTGAGTATAATTAGGGTCTCAAATGATAACATTGGGGTTTTTACTCAGAATTGTTGATGCCTGATATGGTGGTAGAGGTTTTTTAGAGACTTTTGGATAGGCACATGGATGTAAGGAAGATGGAGGGATATGGCTATTGAGTAGGTAGAAAGGACTCCTGTTTGGGTGTTTTTGATTTGTTTTTTAGCTGGTTCCGCAAAACATTATGAGCTGAATGACCTGTTCCTGTGCTGTACTGTTCTATGTTTTATGTAAGAGGACAGTGACTTGGACTTGCTGTTCTTTCAGTAAATTTGGAGGATTTTGCAAAGGCCATAGGCAATAAGACATAGGAGCAAAATTAGGCTAATTTGGCTTGTACTGCTGTCTTTGTGTGTGAAAGAGGAGTACACAATTCAGCAGCGAGCCAAACTCCTCTCAAATGAAGGTGAGCATGAGGACATAGTGTCCAAGCTCCAGGAGCTTTATTGGGCAGCACTCACAAAAAACTGAATGAGTAAAATAGAGAGATCGTTAAGTACTTAATGAGGCAAAATGTGATGATTAAGTCACACATTCATAAGAAATTAGGAATCTATGAAGCTGAACTGACATGTAAAATATTCAAAAATTATACACAACATAAGTAATCAAATTTTTAAAGGATGCAGGAAGATTAATATGTAAGCATTCCTTAAATTATGTACCAAGGTCAAATTCTATACTGATAATCAGAAATAAACTTTTACATAATATTAACACAAAGTATCGATCATATAGTGTTGTACTTTATGAACTAAATCCTGTCTGCCGGAGTCTCCTCCTGTAACTTTCCCACCAAAGAGGTGGGACCAACAGATAGTGTTCTCCTTTATGAATGCTGGACTCCAAGAGCTTCAGGTTACTGCAAGTTTACCCCATCAGTGAGCTGCTTATTGATTGAAGGAGCTGGTCTGGGTGTCGGAGGAGCTGGACAGGGTGATGGAGGTGCTGGATGAGTGCAAACCATGTTGCTGCCTGCTACAGAAAGACATCGAAGGCATCAGAGTTAGTGCTTGAAGCCGGCGTGCAGTGTAATCATGGGGATTGACTTAAATGTTGCTTTTGTGATCACAAGACCCTGTTGGACAGTGATAAGGTAAGATGTCTCAGGATTGTTACCGTTCTTTGGTGGTACAACAGGCGGCAAGGAAGCTGCATAGCCTCAGTTGTAGCGATGACTAAGCCTGAGGTCTTGGGCTTGCCTGCTACTGCAGACCAGGAGAGGAGATGCTGGATGCCGTGTAGTGTGGCATCCATGCTCAGTTGGGGGCTGGACTCTCCTGTCGGTGCTTCACTCCAGTGTTTGATCAATGGAATAACAGGCTGGATTGCAATGGCTGCATGCTGCTGAGAATTGCACCATCAATCTACAGGACATGTTGCTCAGGGGCTTGGGTTATATATATTTTTTTTTGTGCGGCTATGTTTTATTTTATCTTGCTATTTTGATTCATGTGCTGTGTATGTTTTGCACCTTGGCTCTAGAGGAATGCTGTTTCATTCAGCTGCATACATGTAGGGTTGAATGATAATTAAACTTCAATCTGATTTGAATTTGAAAACACTTACAGATATTGATTTCAACTGCACCAGTGAAAGAGAGGTGACACAGAGGAGTTGTGTGTAGGTACTTCAGTCTGACTGAAAATTTCTATGAAAAACAACATGGTTGCTCTCCTGTTGTGATCCAATTGAATAACCTTTGATGCCCTGACCAATCAAGAACATGTCAACGTTCTCTTTAAATATACTCAATGACTTGGCCTCCACAGCTATCTGTGGCAATGAATTCTACAAATTCACTGCTTTTGGCTAAAGTAATTCCTCCTAATCATTCCTGCACATCGATGGAATGTTTTTGAATTGCCTGACGTAGGTTGTGCAGGGCTCTGAAGCATTTTGGAGGAAAGAATTTCTACACTCCTGTTGACCACAAGTTGTGAGCAGGCTCTGGGTCTTGAACTTGAAGTACCATCATATTGAATTCAAAGTTTAAAGTACATTTATTAACAAAATATGTGAACATTATACAACCTTGAGGTTTGTATCCTTATAGGCAGCCTCAAAACCAAGAAACCCAAAAGAACTCATTTAAAAAAAAACACCAAACACCCAATGTGCAGAGAAAAAATGAACACATCATGCAAACAGTAAACACAAGCAAATAGCATTCTGAACTGGAGTCCACAAAGAAAGTCTGTCCACCAACCCTTGGTTCAGTGCAGAGCAGATCAGCAAGCTGAAATGGCCCATCCCTCATCTTGGGCCCCAATACCCTGACCTTTTCAATCTGGCCTGGCATCTAATTGTCATACAAATATTTAGTTCAGTCACTTCAATATGCCCTAGGGCCTGTACCCTGCCACCTTGATTTGGCTTTTAATGAATGGACGCTGCATTAAAAGTACTGGTGAATCATTGAAGTTTGCCTTTGCCAAGAGGTGAAGGTTGGTAGGGCAGGCTGGTAGCACAAAGACAAGAAAATCTGCACATCCAGAGCAACACACACGAAATGCTGGAGGAACTCAGGAGGTCAGGCCGCGTCTATGGAACTGAATTAACCACCCTGATGAAGGGTCTCAGCCCAAAATGTCAACTGTTTACTCTTTTCCAAAGATGCTGCCTGGCCTGCTGAATGACCTTGCACGCTTTGGTGAATGAGTCGATGGTAGTTTGGCAGAGTCAGCCTCTGAGTGGGCAAATGCAAGGATGTCTTCAGGAGTTAGGTGTCCTTGGCTCATAGTCATCACAGGTTGAACTTCCCATTAGTATTGGAGATTAGCTTCACTGCTATGGGAGGTTTGTTGAATATGAGGTACAGTATAATGATGAGAAAGATTGGGAGAAATGTTGGATTAATGATACAACCTTGTTTGACACTGGTGTTCACTAAGACTGCTGTTCTTTGTAAGTGCCTTTTTCACCACCCTGTCTACTTATGACTGGGTGGTGAAAAAGGCATTTAGCATGCTAGCTTTCATTGATCAGGGCATTGAGTATAGGTATTGCAGTTGTACATACTTCGGTGAGGCCACACTTGGAGGTCTGTGTACAGTTTTGGTCTGACTGGAAATGGTGCAAGAAAAGATTTGAAAGGATGTTATCAGTAGAGGACCTGAGGAAGTGGTTGTCCAAGCTAGGTCTTTATTGACCATGATAAGACAAGACACAAGAGCAGCATTAGGCTATTCGGCCAATTGAGTCTGCTCCACCATTTCATCATGTCTAATTTGGTCTTTTAAGAGTCTCCTGGATGAATACATGGAGCTTAGAAAAATAGAGGGCTATGGGTAAGCCTAGGTAGTTCTAAGGTAAGGACATGTTTGACACAGCTTTGTGGGCCGAAGGGCCTGTATTGTGCTGTAGGTTTTTTGTGTTTCCATTATCCCTCTCAACCCCATTCTCCTACCTTCTCCCCATAACCTTTCATGCCTTGACTAAACAAGAACCTATCAACCTTCATCTTAAATGCACCCAGTGACCTGGCCTCTACAGCCGCCCGTGGCAATGAATTCCACACATTCACCACCCTCTGGCTAAAGAAATTCCTCCTCATCTCTGTTCTGAATGGATGGCCCTCTATTCTGAGGCTGTGTCTGCTGGTCCTAGACTCCTATTTAGGCCTTTCAACATTCAATAGGTTTCATTGAGATCCCCTCTCATTCTTCTAAATTCCAGTGAACATAAGCCCAGAGACATCAAATGCTCTTCATCCAATAAGCCTTTCATTCCCAGAATCATTGTTGTGAACCTCCTCTGGACCCTCTCCACTGACATCACATTCTTTCTTAAATAAGGGGTCAAAAACTGCTGACAATACTCCTAGTGAGGCCTGACCATTGCCTTATACCTTGGAATGTAGGAGAATAAAGGGCAACCTTATGGAGATGTTTAAAATTATTAGAGGCATGGATAAGGTGAATGGTAACAAGCTCTCCCCTAAGGTAAGAATCCAAGACCAAAATTAGGGGATTTAGGGTGAGAGGAGAAAGGACTTAAAAGAGGGTGGTGAGTATATTGAATGGGCTGGCAGAGTAAGTGGCTGATGCCTCGGCTGAGTTTAAAGTTCGGAGTTCAAAGTACATTTATTATCAAAGTATGTATAACTTATACAAATTGAAATTCATCTGCTTATGGGCAGACATAAAGTAAGAAACCCAGAAGATCCCAATGGCAGACCACAACATGAACCAACAGATCTACGAGAGTAATTGACCCAATGCGCAGAGAAAGAGAAAATAAAAACACAAATCATGCAAAAAATACAAGCAAGTAACAGCATTCAGGATAAAAGTGAGTCCATAGCCCCATAGCCTGGAGCAGCCAGAGTAGGCCCATAGCCCCAGTCTCAGTTCATCACACAGTTGGTCAAATCACAGTGAACCTCGCTGACACAAAACCCAGAGCAGCTGTAGCAGGACAAAACACCCAATGAGTGAGAAAAAACAGAACAGATCATGCAAACAGAAAAGAAATGAGCGTATAACACACAGAATCTTAAACATCAAATCATGGGGTCATTGAAACAGTTTAGGAATGTTCAGTTCAGTTCAATTTACTGCAGTGTCATTCATTGCCTGCAGGACACAGAGTTAGTCCTCCCCGATCAAAATCCCACAAAATAGCAGGAAAAAAACAGGAAGCATGTATTGTATAACATGAACTGCAGAGTTCTCTAAAAATGAGTCCAATGCATAAACCATGCCGATCAAACCTTGCCCAAGTCCCAAAGCTCCAGCAGCAGAGAGAGAGGGAGAGGAAGACCAGTCAAACACGGGTCGATAGTACTGAACACCCACTTGCCTTCTGCTCTCGTCCTCGTTGATTTCAGTCTTGCTCGATGCTTTAATCAACAAGTAAAGGAGCCAATCATGTGTAGGCATTCCACCATTAAGCTGCATATTCCATACTAAACCTCGCTCTCTACCTTGTTGAATTCCCTTAGAAAAAGCAAAAGCACCAGATCGCTCAGTCGGTCCAAAAACTCATCATCAAAATGTAAATGACAGGCTCCATTCACATGCAGATTAGTGGTAGAGAAGTATATTTAAAAGAAGGAGAAGTTGTTGTTTTGTGAACTACCTGCAGGATGTCGCCGTTGGTCAGTGACACCATCTTGCTAATAGGGCCTCAATTTGTTTTTCTGGATGGTGCCATTCAAACCTGTAGTGATCATTTCATCCCTCTGCACAAGAACTGCATTACTTGTACTACAGTGTCTTTTTCAGTGAAGTATTAGGACTAATTTTAATTAATTAATGTAGTATTGATGCACCATCAATAACTCACTCTGAGACGTAAAGGCGAGATATCAGCTTTTATTGACTGGAAGAAGGAACAAGCAGTGAGTGACCACCATACTACATCCTGGAGACTGAGAGGCCGGGCTCAGGCCTTGATCGCCTTTATACAGGGGTCTGTGGGAGGAGCCACAGGAGCAGTCAGCAGGGGGCGTGTCCAGACAGGTATATGTAGTTCACCACAAGTAGCATGGACTCAGTGTTTGTCATGAACCCATTAAGTTTCAGGGCTTGTATTCGTGCTGTACTGTTCTATCACTCTAGCTCAATGACTCTGTTCTTAGTCTCTTGTTCTACGGTAACGTGGCAGTTAGCATGGCACATTACAGCTCCAGCTTTCACCAATCAGGGTTCAATTCCCACCACTGTTAGCAAAGAGTTTGTATGTTCTCCCTGTAACTGTGTTAGTGTTCTCTATCTGCTCTGGTTTCTTTCCACATCCCAAGGGCATATGGGTTAGTGTTAGTGAATTGTGGGCATACTATGCTGGCGCCAGAAGTCTAGCAATAGACAAAAGGTGCAGGAGTAAGTCATTCAACCCTTTGAGCCAGCACCGCCATTCACTGTGATCATGGCTGATTATCCACAATCAGTACCCGTTCCTGCCTTCTCCCCATATCCCTTGACTCCGCTCTCTTTAAGAGCTCTGTCTAACTCTTTCTTGAAAGCATCCAGAGTATTGGCCTTCACTGCGTTTTGAGGAAGAGCATTCCACAGATCCACAACTCTCTGGGTGAAAAAGTTTTTTCTCAACTCCATTCTAAATGGCCTACCCCTTATTCTTAAACTGTGGCCTCTGGTTCTGGACTTCCCCAACATCGGGAATATGTTTCCTGCCTCTAGCGTGTCCAATCCCTTAATAATCTTATATGTTTCAATCAATAATCCCCTCTCATCCTTCTAAATTCCAGTGTATACAAGCATGGTCACTCCAATCTTTCAACATATAACAGTCTTGCCATCCGGGAAATTAACCTCATGGACCTACGCTGCACTCCCTCAATAACAAGAATGTCCTTCTTCAAATTTGGAGACCAAAACTGCACACAATACTCCAGGTGTGGTCTCACCAGGGCCCTGTACAACTGTAGAAGGACCTCTTTGCTCCTATACTCAACCTCACTTGTTATGAAGGCCAATATGCCATTAGCTTTCTTCACTGCCTGCTGTACCTGCATGCTTACTTTCAGTGACTGATGAACAAGGACACCTAGATCTCATT
This sequence comes from Hypanus sabinus, assembly GCF_030144855.1. Taxonomy (NCBI): domain Eukaryota; kingdom Metazoa; phylum Chordata; class Chondrichthyes; order Myliobatiformes; family Dasyatidae; genus Hypanus; species Hypanus sabinus. The sequence continues at coordinate 65,515,849 of NC_082723.1, read as the reverse complement.
GTACTTCCCTTTTTCCTAACTTGACACCATTCAGATAGTAATCTGCCTTCCTGTTCTTGCCACCAAAGTGGATAACCTCACATTTATCCACATTAAACTGCATCTGCCATTGACTATCCAGGCGATTTGACTGGATACCAATGATGCCTTTCAGAGTAGGTTTTGATGTTTCGATGTACTGTATATGTTCAAGTGGTTCAATTTAATATCAGAGAATGTATTTAGTATACAACCTGAAATTTTTTACTCTTCACAGACATCCATGAAACAAGAAACAGCAAAGACTGAATGATAGTAACATCAAAATAAATAAAGCTAATGTTTTTAATGCTCTTTTAATTCTCTGATGTGTTATTACAGATGTGTTATTAGACAATAGACAATAGACAATAGGTGCAGAAGTAGACCATTCGGCCCCTCGAGTCTGCACCGCCATTCTGAGATCATGGCTGATCATTCACTAACAATACCCAGTCCCTGCCTTGTCCCCATATCCCTTGATTCCCCTATCCATCAGATATCTATCTAGCTCCTTCTTGAAAACATCCAGAGAATTGGCCTCCACCGTCTTCCGAGGCAGTGCATTCTACACCTCCACAACTCTCTGGGAGAAGAAGCTCTTCCTCAACTCTGTTTTAAATAAATGACCTCTTATTCTCAATCCATGCCCTCTGGTACCGGACTCTCCCAACATCTGGAACATATTTCCTGCCTCAATCCTATCAAATCCTTTAATTATCTTAAACGTTTCAATCAGATCCCCTCTCAATCTCCTCAATTCCAGCGTGTACAAGCCCAATCTCTCCAATCTCTCTGCGTAAGACAGCCCTGCCATCCCAGGAATCAACCTAGTGAATCTACGCTGCACTTCCTCAATTGCCAGAATGTCCTTCCTTAAACCTGGAGACCAAAACTGTACACATTATTCCAGGTGTGGTCTCACCAGGGCCCTGTACAAATGCAAAAGGACATCCTTGCTCTTGTACTCAATTCCCCTTGTAACAAAGGCCAACATTCCATTTGCCCTCTTCACTGCCTGTTGCACTTGCTCATTCACCTTCATTGACTGGTGAACTAGGACTCCTAGGTCTCTTTGCATTTCTCCCTTACCTAACTCTACACCGTTCAGACAATACTCTGCCCTCTTGTTCCTGCTTCCAAAGTGGATAACTTCACATTTATTCACATTGAATGACATCTGCCAAGCATCTGCCCACTCACTCAGCCTATCCAAGTCTCCCTGTATTCTCCTAACGTCCTCTTCGCATGTCACACTGCCACCCAGTTTAGTATCGTCAGCAAACTTGCTGATATAGTTTTCAATGCCCTCATCTAAATCATTGACATAAATCATAAAGAGCTGAGGTCCCAATACAGAGCCCTGTGGTACCCCACTAGTCACCTCCAGCCAGTCCGAGAAACACCCATTCACTGCTACTCTTTGCTTTCTATCTGCCAACCAGTTTTCTATCCATGCTGAAACCCTGCCCCCAATGCCATTTTACTCACCAATCTCCTATGTGGCACCTTATCGAATGCCTTCTGAAAATCTAGGTACACAACATCCACTGGCTTACCCTCGTCTAACATCCTTGTTACACCCTCAAAAAACTCCAACAGATTAGTCAAGCATGACTTGCCCTTGGTAAATCCATGCTGGCACGGCCTAATCCTATTTCTGCCATCAAGATGTGCCACTATTTCGTCCTTAATAATGGACTCAAGCATCTTCCCCACGACTGACGTTAGACGATAGTTCTCTGTTTTCTCCTTCCCTCCCTTCTTGAAAAGTGGGATAACATTAGCCACTCTCCAATCTTCAGGAACTGATCCTGAATCTAAGGAACATTGGAAAATGATTACCAATGCATCCGCAATTTCCTGAGCCACCTCTTTTAGAACCCTCGGATGCATACCATCTGGACCCGGGGATTTATTAGCCTTCAGGACCCAGGGATTTATTAGCCTTCAGGTAGTTATTACAGGTATTACAGGTAGTTATTACTGCTGGTTGTCTTGTGCTGGGGCATTTCAAAAAGCAACGAAGAATCAACCCTGTTGGTTAGATCTGGAATCACAAAAAGGCTAAAGAGGGCAGAGATGGTAGATTTCTTCACCCAAGGAGCAACCAACTTGATGTCACTCCATTTCCCTGCCACATTAGTTTAAACCAGAGGTTTCCAACCTGGCGTCCATGGATCTTTTGGTTAATGGTAGGGCTCCATGGTATAAAAAAGGTTGGGAACACTTGGTTTAAACTTTATTCAACAGCTCGCAAGGATATTGGTCCTCCTTGAGTTCAAGTGTAACTCGTCCCTTTTGTAAAGGTCTTAACTTCCCTAGAAGAGATCCCAACAAACCAGAAATCTGAAACCTTGCCTCCTGCATCAATTCCACAGTCACACATTCATCTGCCAAGTCATCCTAGTCTTACGCTCACTGGCATGTGACACAGGCAGCAATCCAGAGATTGCTACCCTGGAGGTCCTGCTTTTCAGCTTTCTAGCTAACTGCCTATATTCTCACTTCAGGACATCGTCTCCTGATAGACACCCTCCTGCAGCTTCATTCCTGTAACTCATATCTATCACCTCTTCATTCTCTCATATGAGCCGACGCAGCCAGCTTCAATTCCAGTTATTCAATACGGTTTGTATGGGATGCATCTCATACAGATGTAGTTACCAGGGAAACTGGAGATCTCCAAGAGTTCCCACAGCTTACATGAAGAACATATCACTGACCCTGGACACATTCTCACTGCACTAACTAGGAACAAATGCACAAAGAAAGATAGAAACTTACCAAGAGCCTTCACTTCTTCTCTCCTAACCCACTTAAGCCAAAGCCTAACCACGCTAAAACTGGCCCCTCACACAATGGCCTCAATTCTTGAACATAACTTCTTGGGAATTTCAAGTGCCCGAGTGTCAATATCTATGAAGATCTACTCTGGGCCCAACATATCATTGCAGTCACAAAGAAAGCACAACTGCGGCTATATTTCATTAGACTGAGGGATTCAAATTTCTGGATCATTGGGACCTCTTTTGGGGCAGGCGTGACCTGTACAAAAAGGATGGGTTTCATTTGAATCCATGGGGTATCAATATCCTTGCAGAGAGGTTGGCTAAGGCTATAGGAGAGAGTTTAAACTAGAATTGCTGGGGGGTGGGAACCAAACTGAAGAGACGAAGGAAGGAGCTGTTGGCTCACAAATAGAGAAAGCTTGTAGACAATGCGAATGGGAGGATAGGCAGGTGATAGAGAAAGGATGTGCTCAGACCGATGGTTTGAGATGTGTCTATTTTAATACAAGAAGCATCATGAACAAAGCTTAGATGTTTTAGAAAGGACAGGGAGGGAGGCAAAAGAGCTGGGGGCATGGCACTACTGATCAGAGATAGTGTCAAAGCTGCAGAAAAGGAGGAACTCATGGAGGGATTGTCTACTGAGTCTCTGTGGGTGGAAGTTAGAAACATAAAGGGGTCAATAACTCGGTGTTTTTTTTAAGGACCATCCAATAGTAACAGGGACGTCGAGGAGCAGATAGAGAGACAGATTCTGGAAAGGTGTAATAATAACAGGGTTTTTGTGGTGGGAGATTTTAATTTCCCAAATATTGATTGGCAAGGGGTTTAGATGGGGTAGAGTTTGTTCAGGAATATTTCTTGACACAATATGTAGATAAGCCTACAAGAGGAGAGGCTGTACTTGATCTGGTACTGGGAAATGAACCTGGTCAGGTGTCAGGTCTCTCAGTAGGAGAACATTTTGGGGATAGTGATCACAATTCTATCTCCTTTACCATAGCATTGGAGAGGGATAGTAACAGAGAAGTTAGGAAAGTGTTTAATTGGAGTAAGGGGAATTATGAAGCTCAGGCAGGAACGTGGAAGCATAAATTGGAAATAGACGTTCTCAGGGAAATATATGGCAGAAATGTGGCAAATGTTCAGGGGATTTTTGTGTGGCTTTCTACATAGTTAAGTTCCAATGAGATGGAAAGGATGGTAGGGTACAGGAACCATGGTGTACAAAGGCTGTTGAAAATCTAGTCAAGAAGAAAAGAAAAGCTTATGAAAGGTTCAAGAAACTAGGTAATGATACAGATTGCTGTGCCTTTGCATCATCAATGGGGACGGCAGACGTTCCAGAGGACTGAAGGGTTGTTGATGTTGTTCCTTTATTCAAGAAAGGGAGTAGAGATAGCCCATCAAATTATAGACCAGTGAGTTTTACTTCAGTGGTTGGTGAGTTGACGGAAAAGATCCTGAGAGGCAGGATTTATAAACATTTGGAGAGGCATAATATGATCAGGAATAGTCAGCATGGCTTTGTCAAAGGCAGGTTGTGCCTTTCAAGCCTGTTTGAATTTTTTGAGGATGTGACTAAAAAGATCGATGAAGGTAGAACAGTAGATTTAGTGTATATGGATTTCAGCAAGGGATTTGATGAGATACCCCATGCAAGGCTTATTGAGAAAGTAAGGAGGCATGGGATCCAAGGGGACCTTGCTTTGTGGATCCAGAATTGGCATGCTCACAGAAGGCAAACCGTGGTTGTAGATGGGTCATATTCTGAATGGAGGCCAGTGATCAGTGGTGTACCTCAGGGACCCCTTCTCTTCATGGTTTTTATAAATAACCTGGATGAGGAAGTGGAGGGATGGGTTAGTAAATTTGCTGATGACACAAAGGTTGGAGGTGTTGTGGATAGTGTGGAGGGTTGTCAGAGGTTACATCAATGAGATGCAAATCTGGGCTGAGAAATGGCAGATGGAGTTCAACCTAGATAAGTGTGAGGTGGTTCATTTTGGTAGGTCAAATATGATGGCAGAATATAGTATTAATGGTAAGATTCTTGGCAGTGTGGAGGATCAGAGGGATCTTGGGGTACGAGTCCATAAGAACACTCAAAGCTGCTGCGCAGGTTGACTCTGTGGTTAAGAAGGCATACGGTGTATTGACCTTCATCAATCATGGGATTGAGTTTAGAAGCCAAGCGCTAATGTTGCAGCTATATAGGGCCCTGGTCAGACCCCCACTTGGAGTACTGTGCTCAGTTCTGGTCGCCTCACTACAGGATGTGGAAATTATAGAAAGGGTTCAGAAGAGATTTACAAGGATGTTGCCTGGATTGGGGAGCATGCCTTATGAGAATAGGTGAAGTGAACTTGGCCTCTTCTCCTTGGATCGATAGAGAATGAGAGGTGACCTGATAGAGGTGTATAAGATGATGAGAGGCATTGATCGTGTGGATAGTCAGAGACTTTTTCTCAGGACTGAAATGGCTATCATGAGAGGGCACAGTTTTTAGGTGCTTGGAAGTAGGAACAGAGATGTCAGGGGTAAGTTTTTTACGCAGAGTGGTGAGTGCGTGGAATGGGCTGCCAGCGACAGTGGTGGAGGGGGATATGATAGGGTCTTTTAAGAGACTCCTGGACAAGTACAGAAAAATAGAGGTCTACGGGTAACCTTAGATAATTTCAAAGTAAGTACATGTTTGGCACAGCATTGTGGGCCGAAGGGCGTGTATTGTGCTGTAGGTTTTCTATGTTTCTATGAGGAGACTCAGTATGTCACCAAAGCCACTCACAAATTTCTACAGATGTAATATGGTGAGTATTCTAACTGGCTGCATCACTGTCTGGTATGGGATGGGGGAAGGCACTGCACAGGATTGAAATAAGCTGCAGAAAGTTGTAATTTGAGTCAGCTCCATCACGGGCACTAGCCTCCTCAGCATCCAGGGTATCTTCAAGGAGGGATAACTCAAAAAGTTGGTAATGACACCAATCACCCATGACATGCCCTCTTCTCATTTCTACCAGCAGGGAGGAGGTACAGAAGCATGAAGACACACATTCAGTGTTTCAGCAACAGCTTCTTCCCCTCCGCCATCAGATTTCTGAATGGACAAGGAACCGATGAACACTACCTCCCTACTTTTGATTTCTCTTTTTGCATGACTTATTTAACTTTTAAAATATATGTATATACATTGCAATGCATAATACAAATAATTCATTACAATGCAACGCACTGCTGCCCCAAAACAACAAATTTCACAACATATGCCAGTGATATTACACCTGATTCTCATTTATAGCCCTTAATCATTGAGATTGAAGCCACCAAAAAATCCCAAAAGGTCCCCAGTTCTTTTTATCTATACCATTTCCAATATTTCATATTGCTTGTCCTGCTAATTAAATCTTCAAAGATCCTTAATATGCTGTGGAACACAACTGTTCTTTTGTAAAACCACATCTGCCTTGCTTAACCATGTTAAATTTTGGATTAGATTGTTTTTCTTTGCAGCTTAAAAAATACCTGTCAGTATATGTTGTAACTATTTATATACATGTAACTGTTTAGTGTGTTTCCTGCTGGACACAGTATCTACAAGCACTTCTTCAGTGTGTCCCCTAGTGATCACAGTATGTACTGTATATGCAATTACAAACACGAGAAAATCTGCAGATGCTGGAAATCTAAAGCAATGCACATAAAATCTTGGAGGAACTCAGCAGATCAGGCAGCAGCTGAGGAAAAACAGTAAAGAGTTGACTTTTTAGGCCAAGACCCTTCTTCAGGGCTGAGAGGTGTTACATACCGCGTGGGTATCTTGTGACTGTCACAGGACTATGACGTAATTGAGTCTCTGCTATTAAAAAGATTTAAAAAGAAGAGTCTCTGCTGAGCATGATGTAATGGTGGAGTGATGTAATTTTCCCGCCAGTGAGGGGGTCATGTGATGGCCTGTTTCAACAGGTATAAAGGGAGCATGCCTTGTCCGTTATGCTGCGTGTTCGTCTCATGACGCAGTTTTGTTTTAAAGTGGAGTTTTACTTTCTACTGTAAGTTGTGCCAGCAGATTTTAAAACCACTGCCAGTTTTGATTCCCTCCTTTGTGGTCCAGTTGAAGAGTGAAGAATTTATCGAAGTACGGAAAACCCGAAGGTTTGAGAAAAGTTGGTGTTGTCGGCGGTGAAACGGGTTCGACCTTATTTGATCCTCATTCGGAAGGAATTAGTAACCTGCATCTGAAATAGTCCCTGCTAAAAGACTGGAGCAGGGTTTTGCCAAGGAAAGGTCAGTGCCTTTAAACTGTTTTACTTCCTTTGTCGTAAATCCTTCAGGCAAGGCATATTTCGGCTGGGATCAGCAGTAACATCATATCATCGAGGAATTTATTACTTCTAGGAAAATCTCTCCTAATTGACTGTGTAAATCATTTGGACTTTTGCATTTACTACTTTTAAGAACTGTGTTCACATTTCTCACTTTAAGAACTGTTTGAGTTGCCATATAGCAGTTAACTTCCGGTTAAGTTAGTCATTCGTTTACTTTTGGGGTTTTTTTAAGCAGTATTTAATAAAGGTTTTATTTGTTCATAAAAAAAACCTGTCTCAATTCTATATTCACTGATGCCGTACTGTAACAGAGGGAAGGGGCAAGAAGCCTGAAATAGAAGGTTGGAAGGAGGGGAAAGAAGCTAGTTGGAAGGAGGGGAAAGAAGCTAGTTGGAAGGAGGGGAAAGAAGCTAGTTGGAAGGAGGGGAAAGAAGCTAGTTGGAAGGAGGGGAAAGAAGCTAGTTGGAAGGTGGATAAGTGAAGCCATGTGTGTGGGAAAGGTCAAGGCTTGGAAAGAAAAAATCTGATAGAACAGGAGAGTGAACAGTAGAAGAAAGGAAAGGAGGAGGGGACAGAGGGAGAGAGTGGGGAATATAATCAGAATCGGGTTTATTATCACCGGCATGTGTCATGAAATTTGTTAACCTAGCAGCAGCAGTTCAATGCAATACATAATATGAAGAAAAATAATAATAAGTAACAGTACAATATACATATATTGAATATATTAAAAGTGCAAAAAAGCAGAAATAATATATATTTAAAAAGTGAGGTAGTGTTCAAGGGTTCAATGGTCCATTTAGGAATTAGATGGCAGAAGCTGTTCCTGAATCGCTGAGTGCGTGTCTTCAGGTTCCTGTACCTCCTACCTGATAGTAATAGTGAGAAAAGGGCATGCCCTGGGTGCTGGAGTTCCTTAATAATGGACACTGCCTTTCTGAGACACTGCTCCTTGAAGATGTCCTGGGTACTTTGTAGGCTAGTACCCAAGATGGAGCCGACTAAATTTACAACCTTCTTCAGCTTCTTTTGGTCCTGTGCAGTAGCATCCCCTCCCCCCATACCAGACAGTGAAGCATCCTGTCAGAATGTTGTCCATAGTACATCTGTAGAAGTCTCTGAGTGTATTTGTTGACATACCAAATCTCTTCAAACTCCTAATAAAGTATAGTCATTCTTTGAGAGGTTGGTCATGACTAGACTGAACTCCTGCCTCAGCAAAGACCTGGACCCATTGCAATTTACCTATCGCCACAATAGGTCAATGGCCGACACAATCTCAATGGCTCTCCACACGGCTTTAGACCACCTGGACAACACAAACACCTTTGTCAGGATGCTGTTCATCGACTATAGCTAGGCATTTAATACCATCATTCCCACAATCCTGATTGAGAAGTTACAGAACATGTACCTCTGTACCTCCCTCTGCAATTGGATCCTCAACTTCTTAACTGAAAGGCCACTGTTACGTCCGTAGCCCCCTCCTTTGTGAGAATCGCCAGATCACTGTTGGGATGAGTCAAAAGGGGGCCCAAGACATGAGGGGGAGACGTGCAGGATGTCACGTTTCTCCCCCCCCCCCATAGCAATGTAAAGCTACGGGACATGGCCATTGTCTCTTGGAGACAGATTTGTGGATTGAGATGCTCTACTACGTGAATGCCCTTGGGAAAAGTGGGCTGGTTGAGGGAGAGATTGCATCACCTCCAACCTGATTGACATCTACGACCCTGCAAGTCAGAATAAAAGAGGGGCTGTAGGAACAACCCCTCAGACGCACCAGAAGAAACGTTAAGCGACCACATAACAGCAGACAGTCATCGGAAACCAAGCCACGTGCGTTCAATGCCATGGCTGGAATTGGTGGCTGAAACCACGGAAAACAGCTTTTTAGCTAACAACGGGGAAACCCGCTCCCCTGACTCAACGGATTGGCATCATAAAAGACTTGGGCAAGTTTAAACGCCTCCCTCTCTTAAACCCAAAACGCTGCAGCCTGAATGAGCTAATGACTTTTAAATTTCCATCGGACAATACATTATCCCCTAGACAACGATAGAGTTACATTTTATTGGTTATGATCATACCTGCGCTTTAGATTTAGTATTGATGGTGTATATTATCTGTATGTTTGCATTAATCTTATTTTTGTGCCCCTTTATCAATAAATACTTTTAAAAATAGTACCATCAGACTTCAACGGACCTCTCTATCTTTGCTGGTAAGTGATCCAGTTACAGGATTACCTAACAGTTTGGGTTCTCGTCTCCGGATTTGACACCAAATTGGGAGGCCAGTGAATCAGGTTTGTAGGTCCAAAACTTGGATCTGGTTACGCGGGTAGCTAGATGGGAAACCAGCAAAGATGGACATGGGTGAATTTATAGAAAACCCAACTCTGGAGGCGCTGGAGGTGGCCTCCAAATCGGACTTGATAAAATTGGCAAAGGAGTTAAACCTCGCAGGGGTGAGGTTGTCAATGAAAAGCGGGAGGTGCGAAGGGCAATAACTCAGTATTATATTGGGAAGAATGTGTTTACAGATGAGGTATTGGAAAATATCCCTGAAGAGGCACCTGCTAGTGGGACGGCTCAGTTAGAGTTGGAGAAATTAAAGTTGGAACATGCAATTAAGTTAAAACAGCTGGAGGCAGCTGAGAGAGAGAAAGGGCCGAGAGAGACCAAGAGAGGGAGAGGGCCGAGAGAGAGCAAGAGAGGGAGAGGGCCAAGAGAGAGCAAGAGAGGGAGAGGGCCAAGAGAGAGAAAGAGAGGGAGAGAACAGAGAGAGAGAGAGAGAGAGAGAGAGAGAGAGCATGAAATGAGGTTAAAACAGCTGGAGGCAGAGGAAAAAGAGAAACAGAGGAAACATGACTTGGAGATGGAGAAGTTATGGCAGGAGCTACGAGCTCCTGACCGAGAGGAGCGGTTCAATGTTAGTCGAGAGTTAAGGCTAGTACCTCCGTTCGAGGAGACGGATGTGGATAGTTATTTCTAGCTTTTTGAAAAGGTGGCCGTGAATCAGAAGTGGCCCAGAGGTCAGTGGGTGGCGCTGTTACAAAGTGTGTTAAAGGGGAAGGCACAGCGGGCATATACGGCGTTGGCCATAGAGGAGGAAGAGGGGGAGAGTTATGACAAAGTAAAGGCGGCCATTCTCCGGGGTTATGAGCTAGTACCTGAGGCTTATAGACAAAAGTTTAGAAGTTTAAAGAAAGGATGGAATCAGACACATACCGAGTTTGCCTATGAGAAGGGTGTGCTCTTGGACCGGTGGTGCACCGCAGAGAGAGTGGGAGAAGATTATGGGCATCTCAGGGAGTTAATTCTGATTAAGGAATTTAAAGGTTGTGTTTCGGAGGATATCCGGATGTATTTGAATGAGAAGCCGGATAAGTCCATCTCAGAATTTGCTAGGTTCGCAGATTAATATGCCCTAACCCACAAGGCAAAGTTTTCCTTGAATAAAAGTACCCAGAGAGACCGTGGGAACCATCGAGAAAGTCCGCCGGCTGAGGCAGAGGTCCCGCCGGGAGCTAGTGGTGAGGTCAAGGGGGAAAGGCCAGACAGCCAGAGATTTCCAGGCTTGACCTGTTTTAATTGTGGAAAAGTGGGACATATTGCATCGCGGTGCTTTGCTCCAAGGAAAGAAACAGGAAAGGGGAAAGCAGCAGTCCCTATCGGATGTGCCGTGGTAATCAGTAGATCGACAAGAGAGCCCCGGGTAGACAGAGTACGAGAAGGGTTGGAGACTTGTCTGTCACACGGAACCGTGTCAGTGAGGGAGGGAGACACACCAGTTCCAGTATGGATCTGGAGAGACACGGGGACTGAGCTGTCGTTGATCAGCAGTAAGGTACTAGAGTTTGGTCGAAAGACGAGAATGGTAGCTGTAAAGGGAATAAGTAAAGGAACAGAAATGGTGCCCTTACATAAGGTCATTATGGATTGTGAGCTGGTATCTGGACCAGTTGAAATAGGGGTGTGATCAGAATTCCCGAGGAAGGACGCGGACGTCCTTCTCGGTAACGATTTAGCAGGTGGTAAGGTTTGGGCAGCCATGACGATGGCCAGCCGACCGGTGATTACGGTGGCCCCGCCCCTAGATTCCAAGATCTACCCCGCATGCGCGGTCACTCGCAGCCTGTCGAGAGCAGTTTAAATCTGGCCAGTTTCGATTTGGCCGAGACGTTTCTACCGACCTTGTACCACGAGGGTTTAGAGGGTGATAAAACGAAGAGTAGTAAAGTAAAAGAGGGTAAGGAAGCAGAGGTAGATCTGCCCTTAGCGAGGAGAAAGGTCCTAGAGGCCGGAAATAAAGATGAGGAACCGCTAGAGCGGTTAAGAGGTCCAGAGTTGGACAAGGATGATCTGTCTGGTTTGGCAGAACTGTTTGAAGAAGTTGAAAATTCTAAAGGTATTCCCGATAATGAAATGAGGGCAGTCCTAAAGGAAAAGGATGCCATTACCTGGAAGAAGTCTGCTGGGTTGGCAGATGAGGTTGTTTCAGACGGCGGGGTTGAGTTTACTCCAGAAGGGAGTTGCCCAGAGAGTATCTGGGAGGATCGGGAGAACTTAGAATTTGAAAAGGGTACGGGTATTGAAAGCCTGGAAGAGGCCAATGTCCCGTTTGAGTGTGTATGGGGATGCACGTGGTACCGAACCTAGTAACGGAGCTCAGAAAAAGTCTGAGGTATTTGATTCAGTGGAACGGGATGGCCGTCCTTGTGGGTCAGATAGACTTGGTTCAGTGAAAAAAGGGTTAACCTTGGTAACATTGAGAGTTCCCAGGTGTTTGTGCTTGAAGGTGTGTTCAAAGTTAATGCAGAGTTTAAGAATGGGGAGATAAGAATTATCATTGAAGGAAATGGGAAATCTGTAGTTCCCAAATCGAATGAAGAAATTTTAAGCCCTGCAGATCGCTTACAGATTAAGCCGGAATATGACAGGGCCTCCCATGCTATTGTTATTCCAACGAGTGGTGTAAAAGGGCAAAATTTGAAATGCTGCTTGAGCAAGGAAGTCGAACTGAAACCACATAGTCTGAAGGGGCCTGACGAGAGGATTAGCCACCTGTGTAAAATTACAGAGGGGGGTGGAAATTCAGAAGATGGGCTAAGTTTGGGACATGGTGTTGATAAAATAATTCCTATGGAACAGGCGGGCGAGGGTTTATCTTGCCACCTTACTCAAATTCCCCGGAAAAGAGGCGACGGTTAATGAGGACGCCATTTTTTAAATAGCAAAGCCGGTTGTACGGGATTTCGACAAAGCCTGTGAATAATAAAGACAGCCCCCTTGGAAGCCTGCCTGTTCAGTTTGAAAACGACCGAAAGACTAGTATTTACATAAACTTTTGTAGATGCACGTAAACTAAGAGCACACCTCCTTAGTTTTGTTGCTGAAAAGAAATAATAAAATAGGTGGTTATTAAATTGAAGTCTGATGCTACAAGACGTTAGTACGGTACAAGATGTTAAGATATTAAAGAAACTGACACTGTAATCGTTAACTGTTTAGATACTGAATTGAATACTGTATTACTCTAGAAAAAAAAACTTTGATGTCGTGTTGGATTCTAACCCCCTGTAAGACTCGGTATTATTTTGTTTTTCCCGATGGTAAAAAATGCATTGAAGAAAGGGGGTGTTATGTCCGTAGCCCCCTCCTTTGTGAGAATTGCCAGATCTCTGTTGGGATGAGTCAAAAGGGGGCCCAAGACATGAGGGGGAGACGTGCAGGATGTCACGTTTCTCCCCCCCCCCCCATAGCGATGTAAAGCTACGGGACATGGCCATTGTCTCTTGGAGACAGATTTGTGGATTGAGATGCTCTGCTACGTGAATGCCCTTGGGCAAAGTGGGCTGGTTGAGGGAGAGATTGCATCACCCCCAACCTGATTGACATCTACGACCCTGCAAGTCAGAATAAAAGAGGGGCTGCAGGAACAACCCCTCAGACGCACCAGAAGAAACGTTAAGCAACCACGTAACAGCAGATAGTCATCGGAAACGAAGCCACGTGCGTTCAATTCCGTGGCTGGAATTGGTGGCTGAAACCACGGAAAACGGCTTTTTAGCTAACAACGGGGAAACCCGCTCCCCTGACTCAACGGATTGACATCATAAAAGACTTGGGCAAGTTTAAACGCCTCCCTCTCTTAAACCCAAAACGCTGCAGCCTGAATGAGCTAATGACTTTTAAATTTCCATCGGACAATACATTATCCCCTAGACAACGATAGAGTTACATTTTATTGGTTATGATCATACCTGCGCTTTAGATTTAGTATTGATGGTGTATATTATCTGTATGTTTGCATTAATCTTATTTTTGTGCCCCTTTATCAATAAATACTTTTAAAAATAGTACCATCAGACTTCAACGGACCTCTCTATCTTTGCTGGTAAGTGATCCAGTTACAGGATTACCTAACAGTTTGGGTTCTCGTCTCCGGATTTGACACCAAATTGGGAGGCCAGTGAATCAGGTTTGTAGGTCCAAAACTTGGATCTGGTTACGCGGGTAGCTAGATGGGAAACCAGCAAAGATGGACATGGGTGAATTTATAGAAAACCCAACTCTGGAGGCGCTGGAGGTGGCCTCCAAATCGGACTTGATAAAATTGGCAAAGGAGTTAAACCTCGCAGGGGTGAGGTTGTCAATGAAAAGCGGGAGGTGCGAAGGGCAATAACTCAGTATTATATTGGGAAGAATGTGTTTACAGATGAGGTATTGGAAAATATCCCTGAAGAGGCACCTGCTAGTGGGACGGCTCAGTTAGAGTTGGAGAAATTAAAGTTGGAACATGCAATTAAGTTAAAGCAGCTGGAGGCAGCTGAGAGAGAGAAAGGGCCGAGAGAGACCAAGAGAGGGAGAGGGCCGAGAGAGAGCAAGAGAGGGAGAGGGCCAAGAGAGAGCAAGAGAGGGAGAGGGCCAAGAGAGAGAAAGAGAGGGAGAGAACAGAGAGAGAGAGAGAGAGCATGAAATGAGGTTAAAACAGCTGGAGGCAGAGGAAAAAGAGAAACAGAGGAAACATGACTTGGAGATGGAGAAGTTATGGCAGGAGCTACGAGCTCCTGACCGAGAGGAGCGGTTCAATGTTAGTCGAGAGTTAAGGCTAGTACCTCCGTTCGAGGAGACGGATGTGGATAGTTATTTCTAGCTTTTTGAAAAGGTGGCCGTGAATCAGAAGTGGCCCAGAGGTCAGTGGGTGGCGCTGTTACAAAGTGTGTTAAAGGGGAAGGCACAGCGGGCATATACGGCGTTGGCCATAGAGGAGGAAGAGGGGGAGAGTTATGACAAAGTAAAGGCGGCCATTCTCCGGGGTTATGAGCTAGTACCTGAGGCTTATAGACAAAAGTTTAGAAGTTTAAAGAAAGGATGGAATCAGACACATACCGAGTTTGCCTATGAGAAGGGTGTGCTCTTGGACCGGTGGTGCACCGCAGAGAGAGTGGGAGAAGATTATGGGCATCTCAGGGAGTTAATTCTGATTAAGGAATTTAAAGGTTGTGTTTCGGAGGATATCCGGATGTATTTGAATGAGAAGCCGGATAAGTCCATCTCAGAATTTGCTAGGTTCGCAGATTAATATGCCCTAACCCACAAGGCAAAGTTTTCCTTGAATAAAAGTACCCAGAGAGACCGTGGGAACCATCGAGAAAGTCCGCCGGCTGAGGCAGAGGTCCCGCCGGGAGCTAGTGGTGAGGTCAAGGGGGAAAGGCCAGACAGCCAGAGATTTCCAGGCTTGACCTGTTTTAATTGTGGAAAAGTGGGACATATTGCATCGCGGTGCTTTGCTCCAAGGAAAGAAACAGGAAAGGGGAAAGCAGCAGTCCCTATCGGATGTGCCGTGGTAATCAGTAGATCGACAAGAGAGCCCCGGGTAGACAGAGTACGAGAAGGGTTGGAGACTTGTCTGTCACACGGAACCGTGTCAGTGAGGGAGGGAGACACACCAGTTCCAGTATGGATCTGGAGAGACACGGGGACTGAGCTGTCGTTGATCAGCAGTAAGGTACTAGAGTTTGGTCGAAAGACGAGAATGGTAGCTGTAAAGGGAATAAGTAAAGGAACAGAAATGGTGCCCTTACATAAGGTCATTATGGATTGTGAGCTGGTATCTGGACCAGTTGAAATAGGGGTGTGATCAGAATTCCCGAGGAAGGACGCGGACGTCCTTCTCGGTAACGATTTAGCAGGTGGTAAGGTTTGGGCAGCCATGACGATGGCCAGCCGACCGGTGATTACGGTGGCCCCGCCCCTAGATTCCAAGATCTACCCCGCATGCGCGGTCACTCGCAGCCTGTCGAGAGCAGTTTAAATCTGGCCAGTTTCGATTTGGCCGAGACGTTTCTACCGACCTTGTACCACGAGGGTTTAGAGGGTGATAAAACGAAGAGTAGTAAAGTAAAAGAGGGTAAGGAAGCAGAGGTAGATCTGCCCTTAGCGAGGAGAAAGGTCCTAGAGGCCGGAAATAAAGATGAGGAACCGCTAGAGCGGTTAAGAGGTCCAGAGTTGGACAAGGATGATCTGTCTGGTTTGGCAGAACTGTTTGAAGAAGTTGAAAATTCTAAAGGTATTCCCGATAATGAAATGAGGGCAGTCCTAAAGGAAAAGGATGCCATTACCTGGAAGAAGTCTGCTGGGTTGGCAGATGAGGTTGTTTCAGACGGCGGGGTTGAGTTTACTCCAGAAGGGAGTTGCCCAGAGAGTATCTGGGAGGATCGGGAGAACTTAGAATTTGAAAAGGGTACGGGTATTGAAAGCCTGGAAGAGGCCAATGTCCCGTTTGAGTGTGTATGGGGATGCACGTGGTACCGAACCTAGTAACGGAGCTCAGAAAAAGTCTGAGGTATTTGATTCAGTGGAACGGGATGGCCGTCCTTGTGGGTCAGATAGACTTGGTTCAGTGAAGAAAGGGTTAACCTTGGTAACAGTGGGAAGTGAGAGTTCCCAGGTGTTTGTGCTTGAAGGTGTGTTCAAAGTTAATGCAGAGTTTAAGAATGGGGAGATAAGAATTATCATTGAAGGAAATGGGAAATCTGTAGTTCCCAAATCGAATGAAGAAATTTTAAGCCCTGCAGATCGCTTACAGATTAAGCCGGAATATGACAGGGCCTCCCATGCTATTGTTATTCCAACGAGTGGTGTAAAAGGGCAAAATTTGAAATGCTGCTTGAGCAAGGAAGTCGAACTGAAACCACATAGTCTGAAGGGGCCTGACGAGAGGATTAGCCACCTGTGTAAAATTACAGAGGGGGGTGGAAATTCAGAAGATGGGCTAAGTTTGGGACATGGTGTTGATAAAATAATTCCTATGGAACAGGCGGGCGAGGGTTTATCTTGCCACCTTACTCAAATTCCCCGGAAAAGAGGCGACGGTTAATGAGGACGCCATTTTTTAAATAGCAAAGCCGGTTGTACGGGATTTCGACAAAGCCTGTGAATAATAAAGACAGCCCCCTTGGAAGCCTGCCTGTTCAGTTTGAAAACGACCGAAAGACTAGTATTTACATAAACTTTTGTAGATGCACGTAAACTAAGAGCACACCTCCTTAGTTTTGTTGCTGAAAAGAAATAATAAAATAGGTGGTTATTAAATTGAAGTCTGATGCTACAAGACGTTAGTACGGTACAAGATGTTAAGATATTAAAGAAACTGACACTGTAATCGTTAACTGTTTAGATACTGAATTGAATACTGTATTACTCTAGAAAAAAAAACTTTGATGTCGTGTTGGATTCTAACCCCCTGTAAGACTCGGTATTATTTTGTTTTTCCCGATGGTAAAAAATGCATTGAAGAAAGGGGGTGTTATGTCCGTAGCCCCCTCCTTTGTGAGAATTGCCAGATCTCTGTTGGGATGAGTCAAAAGGGGGCCCAAGACATGAGGGGGAGACGTGCAGGATGTCACGTTTCTCCCCCCCCCCATAGCGATGTAAAGCTACGGGACATGGCCATTGTCTCTTGGAGACAGATTTGTGGATTGAGATGCTCTGCTACGTGAATGCCCTTGGGCAAAGTGGGCTGGTTGAGGGAGAGATTGCATCACCCCCAACCTGATTGACATCTACGACCCTGCAAGTCAGAATAAAAGAGGGGCTGCAGGAACAACCCCTCAGACGCACCAGAAGAAACGTTAAGCAACCACGTAACAGCAGACAGTCATCGGAAACGAAGCCACATGCGTTCAATTCCGTGGCTGGAATTGGTGGCTGAAACCATGGAAAACGGCTTTTTAGCTAACAACGGGGAAACCCGCTCCCCTGACTCAACGGATTGACATCATAAAAGACTTGGGCAAGATTAAACGCCTCCCTCTCTTAAACCCAAAATGCTGCAGCCTGAACAAGCTAATGACTTTTATATTTCCATCGGACAATACATTATCTCCTAGACAACGATAGAGTTACATTTTATTGGTTATGATCATACCTGTGCTTTAGATTTAGTATTGACGACGTATATTATCTGTATGTTTGCATTAATCTTATTTTTGTGCCCCTTTATCAATAAATACTTTTAAAAATAGTACCATCAGACTTCAACGGACCTCTCTATCTTTGCTGGTAAGTGATCCAGTTACGGGATTACGTAACACCACAATCTGTACAAATTGGTGATAACATATCCTTCTCGCTGCTGATCAACACTGGCGCACCTCAAGGGTGTGTGCTTAGCCCACTGCTCTACTCTCTATATACACATGACTATGTGGCTTGGTATAGTTTAATACCATTTACAAATTTGCTGACGATACAATCATTGTTGGTAGAATCTCAGGTGGTGATGTGAGGGCGTACAGGAGTGAGATATGCCAACTAGTGGAGTGGTGTCGCAGCAACAACCTGGCACTCAACGTCAGTAAGACAAAAGAGCTGATTGTGGACTTCAGGAAGGGTAAGACGAAGGAACACACACCAATCCTCATAGAGGGATCAGCAGTGGAGAGAGTGAGCAGCTTCAAGTTCCTGGGTGTCAAGATCTCTGAGGATCTAACCTGGTCCCAACATATCGATGTAATTATAAAGAAGGCACGACTGCAGCTCTACTTCATTAGGAGTTTGAAGAGATTTGGTATGTCAACAAATACACTCAGAGACTTCTATAGTTGTACTGTGGAGAGCATTCTGACGGGCTGTATCACTGTCTGGTATGGACGGAGGGGCTACTGCACAGGACCGAAAGAAGATGCAGAAGGTTGAAAATCTAGTCAGCTCCATCTTGGGTACTAACCTACAAAGTATCCAGGACATCTTCAGGGAGTGGTACCACCCCTCTTTTATCTTTTACATACTTGAAAAAGCTTTTACTATTGATTTTGATATTGTTTGCTAGCTTGCTTTAATATTTCATTTCTTTCCCTCTGAATGATTCTTTTAATTGCTTTCTGTGAGCTTTTAAAAGTTTCCCAACCCTCTATCTTCCCACTAATTTTTGCTTTGCTGTAAGCCCTCCATTTTACTTTTACATTGGTTGTGTCTTCCCTTGTCAGCCACAGCTCTGGTATTTTGCCATTTGAGTATTTCTTTGTTTTTGGAATACAACTATCCTGCACCTTCCTCATTTTCCCCAGAAACTCACGCCATTGCAGCTCTGCTGTCATCCTTGACAGCATCTCCTTCCAACTTACTTTGGCCAACTTCTCTCTCATACCACTGTAATTTCCTTTACTCCACTGAAATACTGCCACAACAGACTTTACTTTCTCCCTATCAATTTTCAAGTTGAACTCAGTCATATTGCGATCATTGTTTCTTAAGGATCCTTTTACCTTAATCTCTTCCAGTTCATTACATAACACCCAATTCAGTATAGCTGATCCCCTAGTAGACTCAATGAAACTGCTCTAAAAATCCATCTCTTAGGCACTCAACAAACTCACTCTCTTGAGATCCATTACCAACTTGATTTTCCCAATCAACCTGCATGTTGAAATCTCACATGACTATCATAACATTGCCCTTTTCCTGTTGTAATCTGCAGTCCATATCCCAGCTGCTTTTGGGAGGCCTGTATATAACTGCCAACAGGCTCCCTTTACCCTTGCAGTTTCTTAACTCAACCCACAAGGATTCAACATCTTGTGATCCTATGTCTTATCTTTCGACTGATGTGATGCCATTCTTTACCAGCAGAGCCACACCACCCCTTCTGCCTACCTTCCTAGCCCTCCAATACAAAGTGTATTGGACATTCAGTTCTCGACTACAACCATTCTGACAATCTGTAAAAGTACAGCAAGATTTCTTATACCCCATGCATTGAGTGCTGTCATTGCTACCCTTTTTGATTCTGTATTCCTAATGCACTGATATTCACCCTGATGGCTGCAATATTGTCCTTATACTTATTATTGAGGGGAATGTCCACAGGGATGCTCTACTCTAGCTGCAAATTCACATTTCCATTTCTCCTGACAGTCACCCAGCTACTCACCCCCTGCAACTTAGGGGTGACTACTTCCCTCTAACTCTGATTGATTATCTCCTTACTCTCCTGTACAAGCCAAATGTCATCCAGTTGCTGCTCCAGATCCTAAACACAATCTTCAAGGAGCTGCAGCCAGATGCACTTCACACAGATGTAGTCCCTGGGGAGCCTCTGGATCTCCCAGGACTCCAGCATGCAGAGCACACAATGGCCATTTACTACACTAGGCACAGTAAGAGAAAAACAGGAAAACCATAATAGAAACTTACCTAGAGCCACCGCCTCTTCCGAGCCCAAGTCTTCTTTGAGCCAAAGCCTGACCCCCTTACTTTCACTACTGGCCTACCCCTAACAATGACCACCCCACTTGTCCCTTCTGTACTTTTTATTTCATTTGCTGTGCTCTGCTCCCACCACTGTTTTGGGCCGCTGGAATGTAGTCGTTCAGTGTATATGCAGTTGTTCAGTGTGTCCCCTAGTGGTCACAGTATATATATGCAGTTGTTCAGTGTGTCCCCTAGTGGTCACAGTGTGTATATGCAGTTGTTCACTGTGTCCCCTAGTGGTGACAGTGTGTATATGCAGTTGTACAGTGTGTCCCCTAGTGGTCACAGTGTGTATATGCAGTTGTACAGTGTGTCCCCTAGTGGTCACAGTGTGTATATGCAGTTGTTCAGTGTGTCCCCTAGTGGTCAGTGTGTATATGCAGTTGCTCAGTGTGTCCCCTAGTGGTGAGTGTGTATATGCAGTTGTTCAGTGTGTCCCCTAGTGGTCACAGTGTGTATTCTGGAAAGGTCTGGAAGCTTCTCTTGGTATTGCATTATTGGAATCTATCTGTCTGGCTATCTCTTATCTGCAAATTTGAATGGAATGCTTCTTATCTAAGAGTTGACCATGTGGGAGAGTCATCTTTTCTCTCTCTTACTTTTCTCTTTCTCCTGCTACTAGCATCTGTTCTCATTACTGTATACATCATATTTTGCTTCCCTCTCCTTTCACGAACTAGACTTCTATCACAGTCCTTGCTTCAATTTTCTTTGTTCTAGTGATGTGATGACAAGAATTTCTTTGTTCTAGTCAGATGGTGACAGGAGGGGCGTACAGTAACGAGATATACCAGCTAGTTGAGTGGTGCAACAAGCTTGCACTCAACGTCAGTAAGACCAAAGAAGTGACTGTGGACTTCAGAAAGGGTGAGACAAGGGAACACGCACCAGTCCTCATAGAGGGATCAGAAGTGGAAAGAGTGAGCAGTCTGAAGTTCCTGGGAGTCAATATCTCTGACAACCTAACCTAGACCCAACATACTGATGCAGCAATAAAGAAGACATGACAGTGGCTATATTTCAATAAGAGTTTCAGGAGATTTGGTTTGTCACCAAAGACACTCACAAGTTTCTATAAATGTACCATGGAAAGCATTTGAAGTGGCTGCATCATCTTGTGTATGTGGGACGGGCGGGGCTACTACACAGGATCAAAATAAGCTGCAGAGAATAGTAAACTTAATCAGCTTCATCATGGGCACGAGCCTCCAGGGTATCCAGGACATCTTCAAGGAGCAGTGCTTCAAAAAGGTGGCGTCCATCATTAAGGATGCCCATCACCCAGGTCATGCCTTGTTCTCATTGCTACCATAAGGAAGGAGGTACAGGAGCCTGAAGGCATACATTCAACGATTTAGGAACAGCTTCTTCCCCTCTGCCCTCTACCTCTACTTTTTTTTGAATTTTTATTTATTTTCACTACTTATTTAATTTGACTATTCACTCTCTTGGCTCCATGTTCCCAACAATCCTGTAGCTTTCAAACCTGTTCTCTCGCAAAAGGTCATCAGCTCCCTTTATTCAATAACCTACACTTGGAGTATTTACAGCAGCCCCGGCTGCCAGAGGAAACAAACACCTGGAGAAACCCACTTGGTCATAGGGAGAAGATGGAAACAAGTTTCAGAATCAAATATTTCAATTCTTCAAATTTACAAAATCACGTTTTATAAAATCAAAAGTGTGCGTGAGGAATTCCAGCAGATTTCAGATATTTACAAGGTAAAAGCATTCCACAAATATACAAGAGACTGAACAGATAATACTGTTGGTGTAAAATTAATTCTGATTCTGAACAGTTTAAAGATAAAAAATTTACGGCGAGCAGGTCAGAGTGCAGATACCGGATACATAATGTCTCGTTCTGGCCTTGAGCTCAGTGTCAGACACCTTTCCTCAGGTGCTGAGTGTCGGACACCTGTCCCCGGGTCTTGAGCTCAGTGTCGGACACCCGTCCCCGGGTGTGGAGACTGTCGGACACCCGTCCCCGGGTGTTGAGACTGTCGGACACCCGTCCCCGGGTGTTGAGACTGTTGGACACCCGCCCCCGGGTGTTGAGACTGTTGGACACCCGCCCCCGGGTGTTGAGACTGTTGGACACCCGCCCCCGGGTGTTGAGACTGTCGGACACCTGCTCCCAGGTACTTATCTTGGTGCTGGCTCCTTGACCCAAAGATAGGGCTTTGCATTGCCATTTTCAATCCATTTCTTAGGATGACATCTCTGGAAAAAATTCTCCTCAATCCCATAAATAATTTATATGATATTGAAAAGCAGCTTCACACCATTCCACCACCCACAGTGTGCTCAGAGGACAAAGTTGTTTCAATCTGAGAAGAAAGAAAGTGACTTTTCTTCAGTTTTTTGGTGTTTCCAGGAAATGGTTCACCTCCCATGGTAAAATGGATCTCCTTCCTAGCTTTCATCTTGGCATGCTTCTTCTCACACTTCTGAGCTGCAGCCAGGTTGGCAAGTACCTACACAAAAGGGAAAATAAATCATTGGCAGAATTTTTGGCTTTCATTCACCTCATTCAATATAACGCCACTCATCAGTACCACAAGTTAAGCTTATGAACGCCTCCAAAGTCAATTTCACAACAAGATCCCGGCTCTATTCAGCAGATTCTGCTGTGTGCATATTTGGAGAAGGAGATGGTTCACACAGTCACCCTGCCAAGGCTTTCAAAGTGACTTACTCACTTACTTTAGTGATCTATCTTTACAAACCCTTCCAAGCCAATGAGCTGCACTGCCCAGAAACCCACCTGTTTAACCTTAGCCTAATCACAGGACGATTTACAGTGACCAATTAATCTACTAAGTGGTACATCTTTGGAATGTGGGAGGAAACCAGAGCACCCAAAGGAAAACCACGCGCTCATGGGAGAGTGTACAAACTCCTTATAGATGGCGTCAGAACTGAACTCCAAACTCCAACATTCTGAGCTGTAATAATATCAAGCTAACCACTATGCTACTGTGGCACCCCAAGAGAATGGGAATTAACCTCATACTCCAGAGAAATGAACAATGTACCTGAGAGATAGTGGTTGGAAGCAAGGGTCATGTGTAACGCCCAACAAAAAGATTTTGACCAGATTGCTGGGGTATTTAAAGTAGATATATTGTTGAAGGATCAGGAATTGAAGGTTATGAAGAGCTGCCACTTTGCAACTTAGATCAACCAAGATCATATTAAATAGTAGTTTAGTAACATCATGAAGGATCTCACCCACCCTGCTCATGGACTGTTTGTCACACTCTCATCAGGGAAGGAGGCTACGTAGCATCCACACCAGGACTATCAGACTCAAAAGCAGTTTCTTTCCTCAAGCAGTAACGCTGATCAACATCTCCACCCACTAACCCTAACCCTTTACATACCCAGCCACCAGTATTTTATCATTACCTGTCAGTCACCTTATTTACAGAGACTCTTGTGCCTAGTGTCACTTTATGAACATACAATCAATCTATATATACAAGCTATCTTAATATACTTATAGAGTGAAAAATTGATGAATATTGGTAGCTCAGGTTGGCTATTTGGAAGTTTGGTTGATTGCTGAGCTTGGCAAAAAGTTTGCAGACGTTTTGGTTGTAAACAAGAAGCCATCATCTGGCTGTTGTCCAGTTGAAATGGTGTCTTGCTTCATCTTCATGAGCTGATACTAGCGAGAGTGGTTCATGCTTCTGCTGAATGACAGCCGAAGACTTGACTCAAGCAAGAACGAGAAAAGAACGAGAAGTTCTCAAAGCTTCATTCTCTACAGAAGGATGCATGAACAAACACATCGACATAGATCTGGTATATGAATGCTTATGGAGAAAAGAATCACCAGTAATCTTGGATCTGGATAGTGAAGCAAATACTTCCAACGGACCTCCCTCAAAGCTAGACAATCAGAACCTTCTACTGCTAAACTGCTCAGTGTGTTTTGAACCATCTAATCAGATCACAATGTCTTAACAATATCCGTGCGGACCCTGAAGGAGTATCTAAGCTGGCATTCTGAGGAAACACACCCTCAACTAAGCACTAACGATGGCTTTTCCATTGGAGCCAACAAAATTTACAAACATTTTGCCAAGCTTAGGAATCAACCAACTTTTCAAATATTTAATGTGTTTTTCAAAAAAAATTATTTGTTGTTTATCTTTAGGGAGATGGGGTGGAGATACGTCTCTACCAAAGAAGGTGTAAGGTGCTCATTCCCTCTGCTAGCCTGAAGGTCAACTTCAGCTGGATGAGTTGCTAAGATTATTCTGACGCTTACCATTTCTTTAACTGTGTGTTGTTGCTCAGCCATGGAACTTGCGAACTTGTCGATACTTTCCGCTTTGATGGCACAGTTATCTTGCAGTCTGTATTCATGTGCAATTTCAAACTCTCCCTGAAATATAATTAGTTATACTTTAGAATATTTTGTCCATATTTAATGTAAACCTTTAAACATTAGAGCACAAGCTTGATCCCTCCAACTCCTTCAGTATTTTGATCTTTTCCTTCCCTGCCTTGTAAACCTTGCTCCCTCCTGAAGCTCAGCGCCCAGCCTTGAATACATTGAATGACCCAGACTTGACACTCTGGGAAGACACTACAGAGATTCATAATCATCAGCAAAGAAATTCTTCTCAAATGGCAGATTTTTAAATTTAAAATGGTTTCTCTATTCAGTTTTAGATCTGCCATCTCCAATAGAAACATATTCACAGTATCTACCCTTAGAAACCTCTTCAGACCTCATCTCAATAAAACACCAGATGTCAGTCTGTCAACTAAGATCTTAAATGGCAAGATGACAAACCAGCATTCCCCTTGCCCCCCACAAACTAGTTATTCAAGGTTCATTTTCATTCAACTATACATGAATAAAGACCATCAGTTACAAGAGCAGAATTAGGCCATTTAACCCATCAAGTCTGCTCCATGTTTCATCGTGGCTAATCCATTTTCCCTCACAGCCCCAATCTCCTGCCTTCTTCCTGTATCCCTTCATGCCCTGACTTATTAAGAACCTGTCAACCTCTGCTTTAAATATACCCAAAGACTTGCCCTCCGCAGCCACCTGTGGCAAAGAATTCCACAGATTCACCACTCTCTGGCTAACAAAATTCCTCCTCATCTCAGTTCTAAATGGATGCCCCTCTATTCTGAGGCTATGTCCTCTGGTCTTAAGTCTCCCCCACCATAGGAAACATCCTCTCCACATTCGCTCTATCAAGGTCTTTCAACATTCAGTAGGTATCAATTAGGTCACCCCCCCCCCCCCCATTTTTCTGAAATCCAGTGATTACAGGCCTAGAGCCATCAAATGTTCTTCATATGATAAGCCTTTCAATCTTGGAATCATCTTTGTGTACTTCCTTTGAACTCTCTCCAATGTCAGCACATTCTTTCTAAGGGCCCAAAACTGCTCACAGTACTCCAAGTGAGGCCTCACGGTGAGGCACATTATATCCTTGCTTTTATATTCGACTCCTCTTGAAATGAGTGCTAACATTACATTTGCCTTCCTCACCCCCAGCTCAACCTGTGGATTAACCTTCCCGACACTGAGGCTCCTCTCCTGGGCAACTGCAACAGGCAACCCCGCACCCAAGGGCCTAGTTCTCGCCACAACAAAGGTCAACACAGCTCTCCTGCCACCCTGTTATATCAAGTCCACTTTAATCCTTGTGCTCCAGCCTGCTCTGCAATTAAGGACAAGCTCTTTGCTCTCTTCAGTACTTGCTACATCTAGCATTCACCATTCATCACACCAACTAAAACACTGCTCTGCTCAAAGTTCAAAGTAAATTTTGTTATTAAAGTACATATATGTCACCTTATATAACCGAGATTCATTTTCCTGCAGGCATACTCAGCAAATCTATAGAATATAACAGGATCAATGAAAGATTAACCAGAGTGCAGAAGACAACAAACCGTGCAAATGAAAATATAAATGAATAGCAATAAATAATGTGAGATCATGAGATAAAGAGTCTTTAAAGTGAGATCATTGGTTGTGGGAACATCTCAATGGATGGGTAAGTGACTGTAGAGCCTGATGGTTGAGGGGTAGTAACTGTTCTTGAACCTGAGGCTCCCGTACCTTCTACCTGATGGCATCAGCAAGAAGAGACCATGACCTGGGTGGTGAGGATCTCTGATGATGGTTACTGCTTTCCTATGACAGTGTTTCATGTAGATGGTGCAGACAGCCTTACGTGATGTACTGGGCAGTATCCACTACCTTTTGTAGGATTTTCTGTTCAAGGGCTTTGATGTTTCTATACCAGGCTGTGATGCAGCCAGTCAATACACATCTACAGAAGTTTGTCACAGTTTCAGATTACATGCTAAATCTCCGCAGACTCCTCAGCAGTTCTTTGTTGATTCCATTCCCCACGCTATCTGACCATTTTTCAGCCACTAACTCCAGATTTGTGCTCTCCTCACAAATTGCTTTGCCACTGTTGCCCAGAAAGAATGACAATCTGCAAATCAGTGAATTCAAATGAATCGAGGATGGTGGAAGCAGAAGGACCAATTGTCTTTGTTCTTGCTGCATGCTTGGGGATGGAGGCTGCCATTTTGTGAAGACACTCTATTCTCCATTTTGTGAGCTTGACATGCTGGGCTTGATCAATGTTTTAAAGACACAATGATACTTCAGGTAATCTGCTGGACTGGAGATCATTTCCAAATAAGAAGTTATTTGTGAGATGTTCTTCGGTTGGCTGTAACACGCAGATTGGTGTATGTCGGGGCTGGTGCCTGCCTGAAGTGATTTAAGCTCATTGCTGATTGAGAACAAATTACCGACTGTCACTTGATGGGAAGAGGGTAATAAATTGATGTAGAGCCAATAACAAGGTGTTAAAGGACAGGCACATGACCTGTGGACAATGACACTGGATTGTGATATTTGAATTGATGTAAAGGTGGACGCTTCCTATGTGCTGGTAGCAGTAAATTCAAAGAATAGCCATCGCGCGTACAAGCGTGAGCAACCCTGCGTGAAACACATGGCGAGTGAATTGTGACTATGAGGAATGCCTGGCCAGAATAAACTCCTTTACCTGGGTAATACCTTGGCTATTCTTTGACTATTCAGGAGAGTCAGGGATACTTAGCGGGTGTGCACACAAGCCAATTAGTGTATGAGTTCACGCACATGTTAATTTAAACAATAAAGGTAAATACAAATCTCTCTGTGTATTGTCAGTAAATACAAATCTCTCTGTGCCTCACTAATCAACATTATAAGTAGTATTTTTTTAATAACATCACCCTTTTTGTACCTTCAACAAATCTGGATGTTTCATGATTATGGGTTGTAGGGAGTGAAGGCCCCAGAACTCATCTTCATGGCAATTCTGTTACAGCTTGCCCACTTTTCCCCAATGAATCCTTTTCTAGTACAGTAACCATTTATGGGGCACGTCAAATATCTTTTGGGAAAACCAGTTCATTCTAACCACAAAGGCATTTGATTAGACTCTGCCTTGTGTATGATAACTCTATGTAATCACTTCCTTGATTATGTATTCCAACAATTTTCCCAACAGCTAAACATCAGACTACCGACCTGGAATTCTCCATTTCTCTTCTTGTGTAACATTTATATGAAATACATCAACAAGAAACACTGCCACAGCATCAATCATCAGGGACCCCCACCACCCAGGAAACGCTCTCTTCTCTCTGCTGCCATCAGGAAGAACATACAGGGACCTCAGAACTCTCACCACCAGGTTCAGGAAGTTATTATCCCTCAACCATCAGGCTCTTGAACCAAAGAGGATAACTTCACTCACCTCATCACTGAAATTTTTCCATACCCAATGGACTCATTTTCAAAGACTGATCATCTCATGTTCTCAATATTTATTGCTAATTTATTTATTATCATTATTTCTATGCCCAAGGTGAGTGGTCTTTCAGTGATTCTGTAATGGTTATTATTCTGTAGATTTACTGAGTATGCCGAAAAGAAAATTAATCTCAGATGGCATATATGTACCTTGGTAATAAATTTACTTTGAACTTTGAAAATTTACTAACTAATTTTGTAAAGTAACACTAGTTCCCAGAAATGGATTATTGACTGGGAAGAGAATGGATTGAACTAGTTTTGTGCAATGCTAAAGCCTGGCAGCATTCACAAGGATGGGTTAATAAATTCAAAACTCGATTGACTAAGTTAATAAGCACCATGGAAACAAACCAGTGAGTGCAAGCAGTTTGCAGGTCTCCTCAAGCCTCTTCTCAGTATAGGGAAATACATCGATTTTGTACTGTATTGTTACAATACAGGGATCCAATTATAGCAACATTACATTAAGCCAATAATTACTGTATATCTCTTAAATGGAAATGAGCGGAGTGGGGAATCAAAAGAAATTATAAAACAGGCAAGGACTAAACTTATATCACAAAGGGCCAGTAACTTGTGATGGATCCCACCCGCCCCACTCATGGACTGTTTGTCCCACTCCCATCAGGGAGGAGGCTATGTAGCATCCACACCAGGACCACCAGACTCAAAAACAGTTACTTTCTCCAAGCAGTGAGGCTGAACACCCCCAACCATCACTACTTTATCATTTCCTGTCAGTCACCTTATGTCCAGTCACTCTTTGATGGCAGAGCAGTAGCATAGTGGTTAACACAACACTTCACAGTACGGACGACCAGGGTTCGATTCCTGCTGCTGCCTGTAAGGAGTTTGTATGTTCTCCTCATGACTGTGTGGGGTTCCTCCCGCAGCCCAAAGATGTACTAGTTGGTAGGTTAATTGATCATTGTACATTATCTCGTGATTAGGATAGAATTAAATCGGGGGGTTGCTGGGCAGTGTGGATCGATGAGCTGGAAGGGCCTATTCTGCACGTATTTCAAAAACACAATAAACTCCTGTGCTTAGTGTCACTTCATAGACATGTAATTTATGTATATAAACTATCTGATGTATTTATATTTATTGTGTTTTTTATTATTACTGTGTTTCCTTTCTCTTGGGTTGCATCGGATCTGGAGTAACAATTATTTTGTTCTCTTTTACATGTGTGTACTGGAAATGACATTAAACAATCCTGAATTGCCCAAAATACTCTGCTGGATGGATTTTTTTCTTACTCTGATGAAATCCAAGAGTTCAAAAACATCCCTTTTAAACAAAAGACTGTAATCAGTCAGATGAGACATGACGACATTTAAACCACTTGACTTTAAAGATTATTTTTAGGTTAGGATTTATAACGGAAAAACTTAGTGAAGCAAATGCCAGAGACAGTGGGCTTGGCAGGCATCCATACTAGTTCGGGGCTGGCCACTGCCTTTGGTGCTGCTCTCCAGTGTTCGCTCAGTGCAAGACAAGCTGGATCGCATTCATCCCCTTTTCTTATTCTATTTTGTGTGGTTTGATCAGGGCAGACTGGCCCTGAGGCCTGCAGTCAACGAACGACACAGTGGTAAACTGAACTGACCTGAGCTACACTGAACATTACTGCTTTTCAAGGACTCTGTGGTTTGATGTTTAATATTCTGCATTTTATTCACTCACTTTTGTCATTTGCACAGTTTGTCCATTTTTTGAGTGTTGAGTGTTGGGTGTTTGATGTTTTCTTTGAATGGGCTACACGGCATTTCTTAGTTTTATGGCTGCTTGTGGGAAGACGAACCTCAGGGGTTGTACACCTGATATTTGATATATATATTTGATAATAACTGCTTTGAATCTGCACCTGCACTCGTGAGTGATGATCAGACTGCTCTGGGCTTGTTCTTGCCTACGACATCCCTTGTACCATCAATCTACAGGACACTCAGGGACTTGGGGTATTTTTTTGTGTGACTGTATGGTGATTCCAATCGTAATTATTTGTGTTTTATGTGCCTTAAGTTGTGTGTGAATGTTGGTACTGTGTTTAGCACCTTGGCCCTGGAGTAATGCGGTTTTGTTTGGTTGTATCCATGGTAAATAACAACTAAACTTGAACTTGAACCTGATTTTATCTACTGTTTTATCGGGCTGGACTTGGCAAAGCAGCAGTAATGCCGGTTATTGCACTGGGAAGAGTGGGCACCCACCTCCCCAATGTCTGAATCACAGGCTCCGGTAGCAACATCCAGACAATTTAACCCAATACCCAAAATTACCCCACTACATTAAAATTCACTTTATTTATTTATTGAGATACATCACGGAGTAGGCCCTTCAAGCCAAGCAGCACCGGCCAGGAAGCCCTGATTTAAACCAAGCCTAATCACAGGACAACTTACAATGACCAAAGAACCTACCTACCCGTACGTCTCTGAGCTGTGGGAGGAAACCAGAGCACCCCACCCATGGGTGTGGGGGGGGTGGTGGACAGAACATTCAGACACCTTATAGATGACACCAGAATTCAACTCCGAACTCCAATATATCCATCTGTAATAGGGTCGCACTAACTAATACGCTACCGTGCACCCATTATGTACAATAATTAAATAATTAAGCAGGAAAGCCAGGGAGCATCTTTAGGAGTAGAGCTGAAGGGTTTAACATTTAACATAAGTCAGTAACTTCTACCAGAACTTTTGGGAGGATTGTAGCAACCAGAGATATGTGACAATACTATAAGTAAATGATTCACGGCAGCCAAGGCCAGCGGACCGTACCTTGGACGATAATCGTGCTTCTCGGTTGTACAGCAGGAAAAAAGGTGTGAACTTGGTACTTGAATTTACCGACGTCCGAAATTCAAAGAGGATTGGGTCTAAGCAGATGTCCCAGTCCTTCAGCTTGGAGTTCACTGTGTTCCTAATGGCTGTCTTCAGTACTTCACCGGTTCTGTCATCGAGGCCTGTGTACTGCGGGTGCTCAGCAGAAGTCACTTTGTCGTGAATATTCCAATGTTCACGCAGGTTTTTGTTCACCTGTAGCAGATAGATGAGAACTCAGAATGGGGTAGTCTTTAGCATGACACAATTCAGGGATACAAAAATGTTTGGATACTTCAACAACAATGTTGTTCTGTGATATACTATAACTGCTTCACGAGAAACCAGGCGTAAGCAGTGTTTCTCACTTCTCCATCAGCTAGGAACATTAACATTAAATTGAGGAGAGCCCGAATGAATTTCTACAGATTTACCGTGGAGAGCATTCTAACTGGCTGCATCACTGTCTGGTATGGAGGGGCCACTGCACAGGACTGGAAGAAACTGCAAAAAGTTGTAAACTCAGTCAGCTCTGTTGAGGCCATCACTAGCCTCCCCAGCACTGAGGACACCTTCAAAAGGCGATGCCTCAAAAAGGACCCCCATCACCTAGGTCATGCCCTCTTCTCATTGCTACCACCAAGGAGGTGGTACAGGAGTCTGAAGACACAGGCTCAACAATTCAGGAACAATTTCTTCAAAGGTGTATACAGTATATCTTTTTGCACTATATATATCTTATTGTAATTTATAGATATAATAAAGTCTGCAGTTGCTGGATACCCAGAGCAACACACACAAAATGCTGGAGGAACTCAGCAAGTCAGGCAGTGACTATGGAGAGGAATAAACAGTCGACATTTCGGGCCAAGACTCTTCATCAGGACTGAGAAGGAAGGGGGAAGGCTCCAGAATAAAAAGGTGTGGGGAGGGGTGATTCCTTAAGCTTGTTATAGCCAGGAGTGGTAATGGGGACAAGCTCCCACTACCTTTTAAATGCGCCTCATATAGCCCCTGACAACAAAGTCTAGCTCCTGGCCTTCACATGTGGCTCAGCTGCTAAGCCCAAGGGTACTGTTTCTACTGACAGGAGAAGGGGCAAAGGTGGGTCACTGGCACCTTAAAACCAGTTGCTTTGGGCAGATGGGGCTTGTCAGAGGTGGTGGCAGCTCTTTTAGTAAAAGGAAAATTCTGCCTTGTGACTATACCCACTCATGGGGAAGGTTTCAGGAGTAAACCCTCGAGGTCCAGAGCTGGAGTTCCTAAGGCAGTCCTACGTTGAGTTCAATGCTGACTGGCAACTTCTGCGACACTGTTGGTGCCAAACTGTATTGGTCTCTGCTGTTCCTTTGGGTCCATCAGCAGCATGTAGTGGGGGAACCTACTATGTGAGCAACAGCTTGCTCTCCATATCGTACTGCCCAGACTTGCGTATCCAGACAGCTAGGATGCAACATTCACGGTCAACCCTGGCTGACGGAGGCCTCAGATGGGGAGGGGCAGGAGGGTGATAGGTGAAGCCAAGGGGGGGTGGTAAAACTAAAGGGTTGGAGAGGAAGGAATCTAATAGGAGTGGAGAGTGGACCATAGGAGACAGGGAAGGGGGAAGGTAATAAGCAGATGAGAAGTAAAGGGCCAGAGTGGGGAATAGAAGAGGGAAGGCAGAGAGATTCTTTTTTACTGGAAGTAGAAATCAATAATAATGCCATCTGGTTGGAGGCTACCAAGGCAGAATATATAGATAGGTGGTTACATATCAGGTTCATGACACAGGAGCTGAATGATAGTCAGGGAGGGGAAAGGGATGAAGAAGCTAGTGAGCTAGTGCAGAAATACCCCTGTGGCCATCGCCCTCAAGAACAGGTATATCACTTTGGATACTGTCAGGAAGGGGCTGAGGGAATGACCTAACAGGAAAGTTACATTGGTCAGGGCTTTGGCATCGAGTCTGCCTCTGTGACTCGGGGGGGGGGGGGGGGGGAAGAAGAGGCACACTGTGGTGATGGGGTTTCATTAATTAGGAGAATGAGCAGGAGGTTTTGTGGGTACTAATGAGATTCTCAGAAGTCTCCGGGTGCCAGGGTACGGGGTATCTCGGATCGAGTCCTCAGCATTCTTAAGTGGGAGGGTGAACAGCCAGAAGTTGTGGTCCATGTATGTACCAGTAATACGGGTAGGACAAGTGACAAGGTTCTGTATAGGGAGTTCAGGGAGTTAGGTGCCAAGTTAAAGGGCAGGACTTCCAGGGTTGTGATCTCAGGATTGCCACCTGTGTCACGTGCTAGTTAGGGCAGAACTAGGAAGACTAAACAGTTTAGTACATGGCTAAAGAGCAGCTGTAGGAGGGAGGGCACCTGAACTGGAGGGGGACTAATATCCTAATTGGCGGGTTTGTTAATACTGCACGGTGAGGTTTAAACACGAGTTGCAGGGGGATGGGAACCAGAGTGCCAGAACAGTTAGTGGAGAGGCGGTAGAGGCAAATGTTGGTAAGACCTCAGACAAAGTTACGAATGAAAAAGGTTGAGCGTGGCATGACTATTGTTCTGAGCTGCCTGCATTTCAATTCAAGAAGTATTGTAGGAAAGGTGGATAATAGTGCTGAAGATGAGATTGCTGGCTTACAATCAGAGGCAATCTGTAGAGAGGAGAGGTTGTTGATTGCAGTTAACAGGAAGAGGCAGAAAAAAATTGCATAGGATGAATACAGGACTGAGGGTGTTATATTTAAATGCGCACAGTATATGGAATAAGTTAGATGAACTTGCAGCACAGTTACTGATTGGCAGGTACGATGTTGTAGACGTCACTGAATCATGACTGAACGAAGATAATAGCTGGGAGCTTAATGTCCAAGGATACACATCGTATCAACAGGACAGGCAGAGGGGGCGGCGTTGCCATGAATTACAAACATGAAATCAAATCAGTAGAAAGAGGTAACATTGGGTCGGAAGATGTTGAATCAATGTGGATAGAGCTAAGGAACTGCAAGGATAAAAAGACTCTGATGAGAGCTGTAGTCCAAGCAGTAGCAAGGACTTGGCCTACAAATTACAACGGGAGATAGAAAATGCATGCTAAATGGGCAATGTTACAATAGTCAGGGGGGACTTCAATACACAGGTAGATTGTGAAAATCAGGTTGGTGGGGAATTTCTGGACTGCCTACAAGATGGCTTTTTAGAGCAGCTTGTTGATGAGCCCACTAGGGGATCAGCTATTCTGGATTGGGTTTTGTGCAATGAACCAGAATTGCCTAGAGAGCTTAAGATAAGAGAACCTTAAAGGGCAAGTGATCATAATATGATCGAATTCACCCTGAATTTTGAGAAGGAGAAGCTAAAGTCAGAGGTATCAGTGTTACAGTGGAGTAAAGGGAATTACAGAGGCACAAGAGAGGAGATGGCCAGAGTTGATTAGAAAAGAACACTGGCAGGGTTGATGGCAGAGCGGTAATGGCTAGAATCTCTGGAAGCAATTTGGAAGGCACGGGATATATACATCCCAAAGAGGAAGAAGTATTCTAAATGAAAGATGACACAACCGTAGCTAACAATAAGTCAAAGTCAATACAAAAGTCAAAGAGAGGACATATAATACAACAAACATTTGTTGGAGGTTAGATGATTAGGAAGCTTTTAAAAATCAATAGAAGGCAACTAAAAAGTTTCTTCAGATACATAAAGAGTAAAAGAAAAGCAAGAGTGGGTATCAAACCGCTGGAAAACTATATTGGAGAAGTAGTGATGGGATACAAGGAACTGAATAAGTATTTTTCATCAGTCTTCACTGTGAAAGACATAACTATAGAGTAGGTTCCTGGGAAACTAAAAGGCATGAAGGTAGATAAGTCATGTGTACACCCAGGGTTCCAAAAGAGGTGGCTGAAGTGAGGAGGCATTAGTAATGATCTTTCGAGAATTACTAGATTTGGGTATGGTTCTGGAAGTTTCAAATGTCACTCCACTCGCAACGGAAAGAGGCAGAATAAAGGAAACTATAGGCTAGTTATTCAGACCTCAGTGGTAGGAAAGATGTTGGTGTCGATCGTTAAGGATGTGATTTTGGAGTACTTGGAGGAACATGATAAAATAGACTGTAGTCAACATGGTTTCCTCAAGGCAAAATCTTGCCTGACAGCTCTGTTGGACTTCTTCGAAGAATTCCTAGACAAAGGAGAATAGGTTGATGGTGTGGACTTGGATTTTCAGAAGGCCTTGACAAAGCCCACACATGAGGCTGCTTAACAAGCTAAAAGCTCATGGTATTACAGGAAAGATAGGGGCATGGAGAAAGCAGTGTGAATAAAGGGAGCCTATTCTGGTTGGCTGCTGGTGACTAGTGATCTGTGTTGGGACTGATTTTTTTTTACATTATAT
The DNA here is from genome assembly GCF_030144855.1 of Hypanus sabinus. NCBI lineage: Eukaryota > Metazoa > Chordata > Chondrichthyes > Myliobatiformes > Dasyatidae > Hypanus > Hypanus sabinus. The sequence goes on along the minus strand of NC_082723.1, from coordinate 65,480,870 downwards.
GTCAATGATTTGGATGATGGAATTGATGGCTTTGTTGCAAAGTTTGCAGACAATATGAAGAAAGGTGGAGGGGCAGGTAATTTTTAGGATATAGCGAGGCCTACAGAAGGACTTGGGTTAGGAGGGGGTAAAGAAATGGCAGATGGAATACAGTGTAGGTCACACACTTTGGTAGGAGAAATACAAGGGTAGACTATGGTCTAAATGGAGAGAAAATACAAAAATCTGAAGCGTAAAGGTACTTGGCGTGCTTGTGCAGGACTCCCTAGAGGTTAACTTGCAGGCTGAGTCTGTGGTGAGGAAGGCAAATGCAATGTTACCATGCGCTTCAAGAGGACTAGAACACAAAAGCAAGGATGTAACGTTGAGACTTTATAAAGCACTGGTGAGGCCTCACCTGGAGTATTGTGGAATTCATTTGCACGGGCAGCTGTGGAGGTCAAGGCATTGGGTATATTTAAGGCAGAGGTTGATAGATTCTTGATTGGCCAGAGCACAAAGGGATATGGGGAGAAGGCAGGAGATTGGGGCAGAGAGGATGATTGGGTCAGCCATGATGAAATGGCAGAGTAGACTCAGTGGACCAAATTGTCTAATTCTGCTCCTATATGTTATGGTCTTATGTTTCTTTTTACCGTACATTACAATATCCATTTGCAATAAGCCCTTCCAACAATCTTTTCAGGTTAATTGGTCCATTGGTTAATCGGGGCAGCCGCCTACTTGGGACAGGTGACTGTTGTTGAAGAGTTTCTAACTTGCGTCAGTTACGTGCACTTTACTTGGAGCGAACAACTTTTAAATAGCATCAGTTGTGTGTGTTTGTGTTCAAAAAGCGGAGATTTTTGGCACCGATAGTTGGCGAGAAATAGGCATTAAGACAATTCAGAACTGTTTTGCTCACTGAGGTTTCAAGCATTTAAGCTTGGAGATACCAGAAATGGCCAGGAGTGAAAATGAAACTATTTCAGTACTTTAACAAGTTAGGAACTATGAAGAACTTGAAGATATTGATAATCATCTGAAATGTTAAAATGATAATGAAGATTTGGAAGATATGATCATCAAAAGCATTGTATGAAGGCAGTCCATTATCTGCACTAGAAGTCTGGGCTGATTTTAGTCACTTACAGCCAATCAAAAGAACACAGCAGTAAACAATGGATGTATTCCTCTATCAATAACTATTAGGAACTTACACACAGTTTTATAGTACTGTAGTAGTATTGGTAGTTTACTCATTTGTTCTGTATTTCATTTAAACACTTAATTTGTTACTCAGTTAAATAGTAGTTTGCCTTTTTTTTTAAATACTTTTTTTAAACGAATTCCATGAAACCTCAGCTAATCGGCCAGTGGCTTAATTGGGCCAAGATGTACTGGTCCTGATGTGTCCCAAAGAACTAGAATCTACCTTGTATACATTTACAAGCGTATACAGGTGTATGCTCTCATACATATGCACACATTCTCTCACACCACTGAAGAGCTCAAGATGTCCGTTACCTCATCACAAAATATCCTGCTTTCCTTGGAGAATGTCTCTTTTGAAGCCCCAAACCTGTGTCAAATAAATAACATTAATGCAGGAAAAAAACAGAATGATGCAATTTCTGCTGAAAAAGCACCACTTAATGCAAGTCTTGGCAATTACTGTCCGTCATTGCCAACTAGGAATGACATATTAAATGGTGCACACTGATGCAAACTGCTAATGCTATTCATTTGTGAAAAGGTCTTGTGGTAAATCCAACAAACACTCTTCAGGGTGCAAAATGGAGAGGCTAAAAATATACAGCCACTGACATCATCTGCACTGCAACCAGTTGATTAAAAATTCCACTGACAACTTGCCCGCCCCAGCAAACTGCTCCCTAAACTCCATAGAATCGAACAATATATGCCAGAATTTTTACAGCCTGCTACTCCAGGATGAGGCTATACAACAGCTTGTGCCTGTTCCACTTTTCAGTGAGATCTTGGCTAATCACCATTTTCAACTCTATATTACTCAAGCCCCACACAGGCACCATGGGGAGACTGTACTTGCTGGAGTTTAGTCAACATGGCCTGGTTTGGGAAAACCAATGCCTTTGAACCGAAAACCCTACAAAAGGTAGCAGATTCAGCCCAGGCCGTAATATAGACAGTCAGCACACTTCCCACCTCACATAAGACCGTTACATATAGAGGTAGAAGTAAGCCATTTGGTCCATCGAGTATGCTCTGCCATTCAATCATGGGCTGATCCAATTCTTCCAGTCATCCCCACTCCCCTGCCTTCCCCCCATACCCTTTGATGTCCTGGCTAATCAAGAACCTATCTATCACCGCCTTAAATACACCCAATGACTTGGCCTCCACAGCCACTCGTAGCAACAAATTGCACAGATTTACCACCCTCTAACTAAAGTAATTTCTCCACATCTCTGTTCTAAATGGACGTCCTTCAATCCTGAAGTCATGCTGTCTTGTCCTAGAATCCCCTACCATGGGAAATAACTTTGCTATATCTAATCTGTTCAGGCCTTTTAACATTTGGAATGTTTCTATGAGGTCCCCCCTCATTCTCCTGAACTCCAAGTAAAACAGCCCAAGAGCTGCCAGACATTCTTCATACAGTAACCCTTTCATTCCTGGAATCATTCTTGTGAATCTTCTCTGAACCCTCTCCAATGTCAGTATATCTCAAAACTATACACAATACTCCAAGTGTGGTCTCATGAGTGCCTTATAGAGCCTCAACATCACATCCCTGATCTTATATTCTGTATCTCTAGAAATGAATGGCAACATTGCATTCGCCTTCTTCACCACCAACTCAATCTGGAGGTTAACCTTTAGGGTATTTTGCACAAGGACTCCTAAGTCTGTTGACATGTCTGCATTTTGAATTTTCAGCCCATTCAAGTAATAGTCTGCCCATTTATTTCTCCCAGCAAAGTGCATGACCATACAGTTTCCAACATTTTATATGATGGGTCCAGGACAGGTCCTCTGAGATAGTGACACCCAGGAATTTAAAGTTGCTGGCTTTTTTGAAGAATAGGGGAAAATTGCAGTGCCCAAATGTGCAAAGCTGATAAGAGACCTATCCACACAGACCCAAGGCTGTAATTGCTGCCAAAGATGTGTCCGCTATTACTGACTTGAAGGGGGTGAATACTTATGCAATCAATTATTTTGCATTTTATATTTGCAATAATTTAGATCACTTTGTAGAGATCTTTGACATGAGTCTTTTTCTCTTGACCAGTGTCAGAACAATAAAACATGAAAACTTCCAAGGGTGGATGAGTACTTTTTATAGGCTCTGTATGTACATGTCAGCCCCAGTACTTGCACCTGGGCCTCAGGGTTTGAACAAGACCACTCCAGAGCAAAGACTTGTGTTACGTCCGTAGCCCCCTCCTTTGTGAGAATCGCAAGATCACTGTTGGGTTGGGTCAAGGGGCCCAGGAAATGGGAGAAGAGACGTGCAGGCTGTCTCGTTTCCCCAGCGATGTAAAGCTACGGGACTTGGCCATTGTCTTTTGGAGACCAATTTGTGGATTGAGATACTATGCTACGTGAACGCCCTCGGGCAAAGTGGGCTGGTTGAGGGAGAGAGTGCACACCCCCAACCTGATTGACATCTACGACCCTGTGAGTCAGGATAAAAGAGGGTCTGTAGGAACAGTCCCTCAGACGCACCAGAAGAAACGTTAAGCGACCACATAACAGCAGGAAGTCATCTGAAGGAGGCCACGTGCGTTCAGTTCCGTTGCTGGAATTGGTGGCTGGAACCACGGAAAACAGCTTTTAGCTAACAATGGGGAACCTACTCCCCTTACTCAACGGATTGGCATCATAAAAGACCTGGGCAAGTTTAAAACGCCTCGCTCTTAAACCCAAAAACGCTGCAGCTTGAATGAACTAACAGTGACTGTTATCTCTCCATCGGACGATACATTATCCCTAGACAACGAAAGAGCTATTTCTTATTGGTTATTATTATACCCACACTTTAGATTTAGTATTGACGACGTATATTATCTGTATGTTTGCATTAATCTTATTTTTGTGCCCTTTATCAATAAATACTTTTAAAAATAGTACCATCAGACTTCAACGGACCTCTCTACCTTTGCTGGTAAGTGATCCAGTTACGGGATTTCGTAACACTTGTTCCTACTGACACCAACTGAAATTCAGAAGTACTGACCTGTAAAAGGTAGCAGCCAAGCCCCCAGCTACAGACAATGCATCTCTGTTCTGTATTGGAATTGCTTCAACCCACTTTGTAAAATAGTCTGTGACTATCAGTATGTAGGTATTCCCGCGGACCGTCTCTGGGAAAGGACCTGCGCCAACAGAAAGTCAGTTAGATATGACGCAAAGAAACACGAGAAAAGCAGTTCATGACTGAGTAACACACACAAAGTGCTGGTTTCGGGCTAAGACCCTTCTTGGCCCGAAACGTCGACAGTGCTTCTCCCTATAGATGCTGCCTGGCCTGCTGCATTCCACCAGCATTTCATGTGTGTTGCTTGAATTTCCAGCACCTGCAGATTTATTCGTGTCATGACAGAGTACCTTGCCTTACCTGTGAGCTCAAGGCCAAGAATTTCCCATGGTCTCGTCACTTTCAATGGTTGAAATTTGCGAGAGACGTTCTTGTAGTGTTCTGCATGCTGGCAGGTATCACACATTTTAATCTATAGTCCCAACACAGAAGTGAGAAACATTTCGTTACAAAATCAGTTTTTGGTCAACTGTCACTCAAACAGAATTACTGAAGATAAAAACTCAAACAGAGCAGTATGCATGAGCCCCTACCATTTACCGAGAGATCTGTGGATCCAAGGTTGGCAACCACTGCTCTAACCCATGAAGGCTATGATCCACAAAGAGATGGGGCAGAAGCTGGGACTGTTCTCCTTAATCGAGAAGGCTCGGGGAGATTCAGTACCTACATTCAAAGCTGCGAGAGGGTTTGATGAGTAAGTGGGTGGAAGTGTGTTAGAGAGTTATTGGGGGGGGGGGGGTGCTAGCACATATAACAAATAACTTCGGCAACTGACTTCAGCCACCAGTCTTCGGATTCGAATATGAACTGTGGATTAAATCTAAAATGCAGCCCTGAACAATGGGTTCCAAAGAACTGTGAAGTTAACTGGAAGACCAGATAATGCTGATTTAAATCTTATTTGTGTGAATTGGGTTTGTTGTGTAGGTGTGAGGTTGGTGTATAGTTCAAAGGAAGCACTATAAATATAGAATTGTCCTGAATTTTTCTTTGATCTTTAGCGTATAAAATGTCATGTAGTGTTGGGTCAGGCAGACCTTTTTTCCAAAAGGGGTCTCAATACGAAGCCTGCGGCGTCTCATTTCGTAGAGTACAGAGATTCTTCAGACCTACCAGTACTTCTCTCTGGTGACTTTGTTCACACAGTAACAAAGTGGGAGGAGGCTGAGTGACCAGAGGTTTGAAGGAAAAGGAGATCATCAGAAGACCAGAGGGCAGACAGTAATGTTACTCTCAATGCAGCAAGCTTTGGTGATATGGAACACATTCCTCAAAAATTCACTAAGAACTTTCAGATTCAACATTCAAGATTGTTTAATATCATATCCTACACACAAGTGTTAAAGGAGAACAAAATAATTGTTACTCCAGATCTGATGCAGCACACAAAAAGATAAAGAACACAATTATAAAAAATGTGATAAATGTAAACACATAAGCTGGGTGGTGGGGTGCAGATACGACTCTACCAAAGGGGGTGTGAGGCACTCCCTCCCTCTGCTGCCCTGTACGTCACCCTTGGGCAGGGTGTAGCACCTGCTTAGCTCCCCTCCCCTGAGCAGGGTCACGTGAAGCCATGGGAGAAGGTGGTGGGCGGTCGTTTGAGCAGCCGGTGCAGATCACGTCCTGGATATGTGACCACTAACACCAGGCAGACAATCTCTGAAGAGTATTGATAATGTCTGGGATCACCCGTCTTGTAAAGACACTGCCCAGAAGAAGGCAATGGCAAACCACTTCTGTAGAAAAATTTACCAAGACCATGATTGTCCACTTCACATGACACAGCTCATGATGATAATGACATAAGATATGCAACATACATAGATTGATTTTAAGTCCATAAAGTGACATTAGGTACAGAAATGTCTGTACAGAAGGTGACTCTGACAGGAAATGATGAAGTAGTAGTGGTTGGGGTTGTGGAGGGGTGGGTTAGTGGGTGGAGGTGTTGATCAGCCTTACTGCTTGGGGAAAGTAACTGTTTTTGAGTCTGGTGGTCCTGGTGTGGATGCTACACAGCCTCCTCCCTGATGGGAGTGGGACAAACAGTCCATGAGCAGGGTGGGTGGGATCCTTCAGGACGTTACTCACAGTTCAAAAGTTCAAAGTAAATTTATTATCAAAGTACATATATGTCACCATATACAACCCGGAGATTCATTTTCTTGCAGGCAATCACAGTAACTACAAGAAACACAATAGAATAAATGAAAGACTGTACACAACAGTACGGACAAACAACAATTGTGCAAGACAACAAACTGTGCAACTACAGAAAGAGAAAAAAGGAAATGATAATAACAAGTAAATAATAATTATTGAGAACAAGAGGTGAAGAGTCCTTGAAAGTGAGTCCATAGGTTGTGGGGACAGTTCAGTGATGGGCAAGTGAAGTTGAGCGAAATTATCCCCTTTGGTTCAAGAGTCTGATGGTTGGGGGTAATAACTGTTCCTGAACCTGGTGGTTTGAGTCCTGAAGCACCTGTACCTCCTCCTTGATTGTTGTGGGGTAATAGCTGGTCCTTTTCCAGCAGCTTGGAAGGGAGATAGGTGCATGCTTTTGGAAATGAGTGAGTAAGTGAGACAAAGTGAGGAATGCTTTCAAAGGGGCAACACAGGCTCTATGTTCCAATGACCTCATATTTCAACACATCATTTAATGAAGCTAACCTTATTGTAAACAAAAGCAGCCATTTGTGACTTGTTTTTATTTTCCTTACCCAATCTACAACATCCTTTACTATCCCCAACCAATAATATCGGGTTTGGATCCTGTGTACTGTCTTCTTTTGGCCCAAGTGACAGCCGACGTCAGAAAAGTGACATTCCAGGAAGATTTGCCGTCGCCTCTCCCGATCCACCACCACTTCTCTCTTCTCGTCCTTCTTTGGCCCCACATAGTATAAACAGCCACCTGAAAATAAATAACACACGTTATACCAATGTACCAGCACCAAGATTGCAAGACACTTCACGACAAAATGGGGAGACTGAGTCCCCTTGCTGAGGGCTGAATTAATATAAACATCCTGCAACTCTGCCACAGAGGGTTCCAAGCCCGGCTGTGAAAGCAGCAGGGTTGGCCATGGGGCTAGCAGCCCCATCCCGTAAAAACCCAGAGCTACAGAAGCTCCAAAGACCTCATCCCTGGGAGAAAAAGGAAACACCAAGAAGATGGGCTACACATGGAGACAACTTGAAAGACAGGCTCGCAGCCTATGCCCCAGTAGGGGTGATGGGCTTAAGAAAATGTCATCTTGCGGGACCTGGAACCAGGTAAGTGGAAACACACAAAATGCTGGAGGAACTCAGCAGGTCAGGCAGCATCTATGGTAATGAATCAACAGTCAATGTTTCAAGCTGAGACCCTTCAGTAGAACTGGAAAGGAAGGGAAAAGACACCAGAATAAAAAGAGGGGGGGGGGGGGAAGAAGAAGGTAAAGTCAGGTGGATGGGAAAAGGGCTGGAGATGAAGGAATCTGATACGAGAGGAGAGTGGACCACAGGAGAAGGGGAAGGAGGAGGTGATAGACAGATGAGGAGAGGTAAGAGGAAAGGAAAAACATGACTGGAAGGAGAAATAGATATTCATGCCATCAGGTTGGAAGCTACCCAGACGGAATATAAGGTGTTGCTCCTCCACCAAGGGTGGCCTCATCTTGGCACAAGAGGAGGCACTGGACTGATATGTTGGAACGGGAATGGGAATCAGAATTAAAATGTTTGGCCACCAGGAAGTTCCACTTTTGGTGGATGTAGCAGAGGTGCTCGACGAAATAGTCCCCCAAGTTACATTGGGTCTCACCAATACAGAGGAAGCCACATTATGAGCACAGTATACAACAGACAACTCCAGCAGATTCACAGGTGAAGTGTTGCCTCAGCTGGAAGGACTGTATGGGGCCCTGAATGGAGGTGAGGAAGGAGGTGAATGGGCAGGAGTAGCATTTCTGTTGTTTGCAGGGATAAATGCTGGGAGGGAGATTAGTGGGGAGGGACGAATGGACAAGGAAATCATGGTAGGAGTGATCCCTAGGGAAAGCAGAGAGTGGCAGGGAGGTAAAGATATATTTGGTGGTAGAATCCCGTCGAAGGTGGCAAAGATTAGAGAGAATGATGTGTTGGATGCAGAGGCTCAGGAGATGTTGTTTAAGGACAAGAGAAACTCTATCAATGTGGCGGAAAGATGGGGTGAGCGTGGATCTCTGGGAAATGGAGGAGATGCAGATGAGAGCAGGCAGCATCAATGATGAAGGAAGGAGAACTCTGAGTGGCACAGACTGGCCAGCCTGAACGGGGACTGGCGTAGGCCGGCCAGCGTGAACGGGGACTGGCGCAGGCCGGCCAGCGTGAACGGGGACTGGCGCAGGCCGGCCAGCGTGAACGGGGACTGGCGCAGGCCGGCCAGCGTGAACGGGGACTGGCGCAGGCCGGCCAGCGTGAACGGGGACTGGCGCAGGCCGGCCAGCGTGAACGGGGACTGGCGCAGGCCGGCCAGCGTGAACGGGGACTGGCGCAGGCCGGCCAGCGTGAACGGGGACTGGCGCAGGCCGGCCAGCGTGAAGGGGGACTGGCGCAGGCCGGCCAGCCCTAGTGGGGAACAAAGCAGACCGGCCAGCCCAAGTGGGGAACAAAGCAGACCAGCCAGTGTGAAGGGGGACTGGCGCAGGCCGGCCAGCCCAAGCGGGGACCAGCGCATTTCAACCGTACACACATATATACCCTCAAATGAAACAACATTCCTCTGGACCAAGGTGCACAACAATGGACATAAAGTTCAAACACATAATACATACAATAATATTACCACAAATAAATTGATGATAATAAGATGCATTTATGACACAAGTTAAAAAGTAAACAGTATAACGCTACTGATGCTTCATGTGTGATGAGACCTGGGTGGTGGCAGGGAGTTCAGTGCTCTCACAGCCTGGGGTAGAAGCTGTCTCCCATCCAAACAACACACACAAAATACTGGAAGAATTCAGCAGGTCAGGCAGCATCTATGGAAATAAATAGATAGTCTATAATTCAGGCCAAGACACTTCTTCAGGCCTAGAAGTCCATTCTAACAGTGCTTGTCCTAATGCTACAGTACCTCTTGCCTGATAGTAGGAGGTCAAAGAGATTGTTGGATAGTTGGGAGAGATCACCAACAATGCTAAGGGCCCTGTGTACGCAGTGCATCTCAGATGGGAGGAAGAGAGAGCCTCTCTGTAGTCCTCATAATCCTTTGTAGGATCTTGCAATTCATCACCATAGTCCAGACCCTGGGACTGAACACCTCCCTTTCAGACGGATCCTCGACCTCCTGGCCAATTGATTACAGTCAGTAAGGTTGAGCAGCAACGGTTTTGCCATGATTATTCTAAACACTGGTGCACCATGAGGCTGCATCCTCAGCCCCTCACTCTCATCCCTGCACATTCAACATTGTATAGTCAGATCCTGCTTTAACTTCTCCCTGTACATTCAACAATGCATGGCCAGATTCTGCTCTAACTTCAGCTACAAGTTTGCAGAAGGTATCATCGTAGTGGGCCATACCTCAAGCAACCCCTGTGTCAACAGAACGAAATAGCTGGTCACGGAGTTCAGGAAGGAGGCCGGTACACATTCTACTGTCTACAGCAACAGCAGACAGGACCTTTGAGGTTGAGAGCTTCCAAGTTCCCAAAGTGTGAACATTCTGTCCTGGTCCATCCACGTTGACATCACGGCTGAGAAACATCACTGATGTCTCTACTCCCTCAGGAGGCTGCAGAAATTTAGCACGTTCCTCTCTAATCTTTGCGTTTTTTAGTGATGCACCACAGAAAGCTTTCATAATGGCTTAGCATGGGAACTGCTCTGCATACAACTGCGAGGAGCTGCAGAGATCTGTGAATAAAGCTCATGTCGCAGAAGCCAGCCTCCCCTCTGTGGACTGTCTACACTCCGGTAAAGCAGCCAGCATAAACAAAGACCCCACCCACCCCAGGCTTTCTCTCTTCTCCCCTTTCCCATCGGGCAGAAGATACAAAAGCCCGAAAGCATGTACCACCAGGCTCAAGGACAGCTTCTACTCTGCTGATATCAGACCCTTGAACGAATCTTTTGTACAATAAGATGGACTCTTGGCCTCACAAACTACCTCATTAAGATCTTGCACTTTAGAGAAACTCTTAGAATTTTACCTTGGTCTACTTCAATGCACTGTGTAATGGTCTGATCTGTATGAACAGCATGCAAGACAAGCTTTTCACGGGATCTCAGTACACGTGACAATAATAAACCAATTTCAATACAACGTGTGGGGACTTGGAGGAACAGAGAGACTTCACCTTCACTAATTGGGTCATTTCTTGGAGTTTGCGAAGGAGAAGGAAATCAGAGGTCCATGAGCCAGTCTTCATCGGAGGATCAGAGGTGGGGAGGGTCAGCAACTTTAAATTCCTCAGTGCTATCATTGCAGAACGGCCTGTCCTGGGCAGCGTGCAAGAGCAATTATGAAGAAAGCACGGCAGTGCCTATACTTCCTTAGGAGTTTGTAAGGATTTGGCATGACAGCTAAAACATTGACAAAGTTTTATAAATGTGCAGTGGAGAGTATATTGCTAGCTGCAACACAGGCTGGTATGGAAACACCAATGCTCCTGAAAGGAAAATCCTGCAAAAGGTAGTGGATATGACCCAGTCCATCATGGGTAAAGCCCTCCCCACCATTGAGCACATCCATACAAAACATTGTCGGAGGAAAGCAGCATCCATCGTCAGAGACCCCCACCACTCAGGACATGCTCTCTTCTTGCTGCTGCCAACAGGAAGGAGGAACAGGAGCCTCAGGACTCACATCTCCATGTTCAGAAACATGTCCCCTCAAACATCAGGCTCCTAAGTCAAAGGGGATAACTTCACTCACTCCAACATTGAACAGCTCCCACAGTCAATGAACTCATTTTCAAGGTCTCTTCATCTCATCCTCACGATATTACTTTATTATTTTCATTTCTTTGTATTCACTGTGAATGCCAGCAAGAAAACAAATCTCAAGGTTGTATATCGTGACTTAGACAATAAATTTACTCCGAACTTTGAAGACCCACACTCTGTGGAACAGTTTCTTCCTCTCTGGCAACAGATTTCTGAACAATGTTCAGAAGTTCAAAGTATGTGTAAATTATACAACCTTGACATTCATCTTCTTTGGGTTTGTTTTGCCACAAAACAAAGAAAACAAAAAAACATAAAAAGACTGGAACACCCAATGTGCAGAGAAAAATAAATCATGTAAACAATAGCTGCAAGCAAACAGGGTTCTGAACTGAAGTCCCCAAAGAGAGTTTGTCCACAGACTTTCATTCCAGCACAGAGCTGAGTAAACACTGTGGAGCAGCAAGCTGAACCGGCCTATCTCTTGCTTTGGGCCCTGACACCCTGACGGTTTTCAATCTGACCCGGCGCCTACATTGTCCAAACATCGGGTTCCGCTGCTTCGGTACACTCTGGCACCCGACCTTTCCTAATCAGCCTAGAGTTTAAATCGATCGAATCTCAGGTCTTCCTCACTCTTGGCAACAGGCTCGTTGCCTTGTCTTTGTTCTGCCACATTGAATTGCCTCCGAGTCCAAAGGGAAGTTACAGACTATTGCTTGCAATGATTGTTTACCAGAAAAAGAGTGATTAATATTTAGTTGTCTTCCTTGCTTCATCAGCCAGAAGTTGCTGAGGTTCACCAGTGCCATCTTAAACTGGAAACCCATAAATGCTACCTCACTATTCCTTGTTTTTTTTTGCAATATTTACTTGTTTTTTATATCTTTGTACTGTACTGCTGCTGCAAAACAACACAGTTCATGCCGTTTGTCAGTGAAAGCTTCATTCTGATTCTTAGCTAGCATGGAAGAGTTGGGCCGAAGGGCCTGTTTCCCTGCTGTAGAACCACATGACTCCAAGGAAGAGAAAATAAACCACAAAGGTAACCAAATAAGGAATAAAACAACTAAAAAGATGTTTTAAAAGAATTTGAGGGCAGTGTGCGTTCATTGGACTGCAAGGGTTTGCCAACGTGTGTTATCTCTAGATCAGGGGCTCCCAACCTTTTCTGATGCCAGGGATACCCAACCATTAACCGAGGGGTCGGTGGACCCCAGGCTGGGAAACCATTGAGATACAGCACAGAATATGCCCTCTGGCCTTTTGAGCCGTGTCACCCAGCAATCCTCGATAGCATAATCACAGGACTATTTACAATGACCAATTAACCTACCAACCAGTATGTCTTTGGACTGTGGGAGGAAACCTACGTGGTCACAGGGAGAACGTACAAACTCCTCGGAGGCAGCGGCAGGAATTGAACCTGGGTCGCCTGTACTGTAAAGCGTTATGCTGACGACTACGCTCCCATGCTCCCCCAGATGCAGAATTAGAAATATGTATTATTTCTAGTTTCCTCTGATTATTGTCCCGAATATCCAACCCCTCATTTGAAATCATGATCCTGGTGGAGCACAACACGTTCAGGGACACATCAACTCTATTTAATCCATCAACTGCCTGAACAACTTTATACTCGTCTCAGTCTCAGGAGCACAAGAGGATCCAGGTCAGGGATTCCTGGGTTTCCAACCATTTTTATGCCAACACCCGGGCGGTCTCGAGGACCCCAGGTTGGGAACTGCTGCTCTGAATAAATACATACCTACAGAAAACAGGAAATCTAAGTCAATACTGGCCTGCAGAAAGTGAGGCTGGAAAATGGATACAGGAATGGGAAGAAGCATTGAAGTTACACAGGCAACAATCTCCATGGTAGAAGGTACCTTGATTATCACATTAATCTGCAATAACAACGATAGGGAGGAATTAATACCACAGTTGGACAGGCAAACTAATGGAGACAAAGAATGGTACATCCCTCATATCATCTCAAACATCTATCAAATATTAAACATTTAACAATTACAGCACAGAAACAGGTCATCTCGGCCCTTCTAGTCCGTGCTGAACGCCTACTCTCACCTAGCCCCACCTACCTGCACTCAGCCCATAACCCTCCATTCCTTTCCTGTCCATATACCTGTCCAATTTTTTTTTTAAATGACAAAATCAAACCTGCTTCTACCACTTCTCCTGGAAGCTCGTTCCACACAGCTACCACTCTCTGAGTAAAGAAGTTTCCCCTCGTGTTATCCCTAAACTCTCAACTGAAATACTGAAAGGTCTTGGACAACAGGGTGAAAATCAGTCTCTACCAAGGGAGGTGTAAGGCAATCCCTCCCTCCGCTGGGCTGCTAGTCACCCTTGAGCAAGCTGTAGCACCTTAGTCCTCTCGATCAGCCACGTGAAGTCATGGTGACTCAGATGGTGAAGCAGACAATGGATAGTTGTATGAGCAGCTGCTGCATATCTTAGAAGGGATGTGCTGAGACTGGATGGGGTTCAAAGGAGGTTCTCCAAAATGATTCCAAGGATTAAACGGCTTGTTATATGAAGTGTTTGATGGCTCTGGACCTGTACTCACTGCAATTCCGAAGAATGAGGGATGACCTCATTGAATGGTGAAAGGCCTTGACAGAATGGATGTGGAGAGGATGTTTCCTATGGTAGGGGAGTCTAAGACCAGAGGCCACAGAATAGAGGGATGTTTATTTAGAAAAGAGATGAGGAAGATTTTTTTCAGCCAGAGGGTGGTGAATCTGTGGAATTCATTGAAACAGGCAGCTGTGGAGGCCAAGTCTTTAAGGCAGTGACTGATAGCTTGTTTATTAGTCAAGGCATGAAGGGATATGGGTAGAAGGCAGAAGACTGGGGCAGAGAGGAAAATGGATAAGCCATGATAAAGCAGACTCAATGGGCCAAATGGTCTAAACCTGTTCCTATACCTTATAGTCTTACATCACACCCTGGTTATGCGGCCACAGACACCAGGTGAACGATCACTGAAGTATTGATAGTGACAATTACAAAAAAGGCATGACAGCGGCTATATTTCATTGGGAGTTTGAGGAGATTAGGTATGTCACAAAGAACTCGCAAATTTCTACAAAGGTACCATGGAGAGCTGTCTAATTGGCTGCATCCCAATCTGGTGGGGGTGCAGGATTGAAATAACCTGCAGAAAGCTCTGAAATCAGTCAGCTCCATCATGGGCACTGGTCTCCCCAGCATCCAGACATCTTCAAGGAGTGATGCCTCAAAAAGCTGGTATCCATCCCTAAGGACACCCATTATTTAGGGCATGCCCTCTTCTCATTGCTACCATCAGGAAGGAGATACAGGAGCCTCAAGGCACACACCCTACGCTTCAGGAACAGCTTCTTCCCGTCTGCCATCCGATTTCTGAGAGGACACTGAACCATAAACACTACCTTACTAATTTTTCCTTTCTTCTAACACTACTTATTTTATATATACTTCTTACTGTAATTTATAGTTTGTATTATTATGTATTACAACGGGTCGCTGCCGCAAAACCACAAATTGCACAACATATGCCGGCAATATTAAACCTGATTCGGACCAGCAAACCAAGGAGGGGCTGAACGGCCTGCTCCTGTTCCTACTTCTCCATGTACAACCTCGGAAATCTTCTCCTTTCCTCCCTGTTCACTCCCCCTGTCATTCTGGATGGGGTCTTTCCTCTTCTACCTAAGGGTGATGGAGGAAAGAAGCCCGGGCCAGGCCAAGCCGACATCTCTCTAACAGTCGGGCGCTATCCTAGTTCCACTCCCAGGACCCGGGCTTGGACCCACGCACCTTCCAGCAGGAACTTCTGCGCATAGCGCTTCAGGTTCTTCTTCTTGGCTGGGCAGAATGTAGGAGGGAAGCGGCCATCGGACAGATAGCGCTGGATGTCGCGGAATTTATTGCCCACCTCGGCCATGGCTGTTGAATTGATGCTGGGCGCTGACGACGGACTCTTTATCCAGGGATCAGCGGCAACCCGGTACCCAAACCGAACGGACAGGAAATGCGGGCGCATTTCCCCCGCGTACCGGCCCGCCTTGTTGCCATGGCAACAGACTCAATGTATATTTCCCATGTTCAAAGAAGTTCAGTCAATTTATTGTCAAAGATCATATATGTCACCACATACAACCCTGAGATTCATTTTCTTGTGAGCATACTTAATAAATCCACATAATAATAACCATTACAGAATCAAAGAAAGACCGCCCAACGGACATTCCATCCAAAGCGTCCCCCAAAAAAGGCATGACAGCGGCTATATTTCATCGGGAGTTTGAGGAGATTAGGTATGTCACAAAGACCTCGCAAATTTCTACAAATGTCTAACTGGCTGCATCCCAATCTGGTGGGGGTACGCGTAGTACGCGTTCCACCAGAGTGCAAAAGAAAGAACGAAAGAATAATAAATGATAAGCAATAAATATCCAGAAAATGAGTCGGAAAGTCCTTGGAAGTGAGTCCATTTGTTGTGGGAACATCTCAATTATTTTTTTCAATAATGTGCCGGTCACATCCCAGATACTGAAATAAGTTAAAAGCAAATCCCTCACAATTCATCCGTTAGAGTTGAAGATGAACTGCCGGTTGAATTTTATTTACAGCTTGTACCCCGTGGGATTGTTTCACTCCACAAGGGATTGTGAAAACTACTGAGAGGTTCACTGGGGTCTCCCTGCCAGCTATTTGTGATATTTAACTGAAGCACTGTTGATGATCCCTGCCACCCATCCCACCCACAACTGTCAGGAAGGAGGTACAGAAGCATCAGGCCGAGGACTGCCAGACTGGGTAACAGCTTCTTCCCTCAGGCTGTGAGACTAATGAAAACCTTGCCACCAACGAGGTCTTGCCTCTAGGACAGCAAGCAGTTTACTGTGTACCTACGCTGCACATGACATGCATTTTGAATTATATTTTATTAACTTATTTATCATAATACAGGTTAAACACCCCCTATTCAAAGTCCAAAAAACCTCAGAAAGACAATTTTTTTTTTGAAAGCTGATGTTACAAATGGAACATTCCACAAGGTGCTGGAAAGGCTCCCAGGCAAAAGACAGGACTCGGTGCGCTACAGACAGTTCTGAGATGTGACCTCACATAAGTAATGACCAGAAGCTAATGAAAAATAGAAAAACACTGCATAAAGCAAAAAATAATGATTTTGATTGTGTATTAAATTCGTCAGCGTCAGAGTGAACATATACTGTTTAACAGTATGCTGATCGTGAAACAAACAAAGATCTATCATGACAAACAGAAAATTGAACGTAATTGTGAATATTTAGCAGGTTACAGAAATTTAAGAAGAAGCACGGCATTAAATTTTTAAATATTTGTGGGGATAGGACATCTGTTGATCACGAAGTGGCAGGGAAATTCATTGATGATTTTGCCAAGATCATCACTGATGAAAATCTAACAGACTGAAGGGCTGCATCAATACAAGTGGTGTGTGTGAGATGAACAAGTGTAAGACATTTGCTTACCGATAGCACATAAATTCAAAGTTGGGAGTGGTGGTGATGCCAAACAGACATTGACTGTCCACCTGGGTGGCAGAGGTAGTGATAGCTTACCTTTCAGATGGTTCAATGTAGACATTATCGTTTCATGCACAAAAATATTTTAAAATATTATATAAAACTATCTTCAGGGTATACATACAAGCCGCATTTGTAATGTAAATAGACTTCATGATTCATCTTGGGTCGCATTCCCAAGGAATCTCATTATATGGATACAAATATTTGAAAATCTGAAAAAAACAAAATCCAAAACAGTTCTGGCCCTAAGCAGGGGTGCTCAAGCTGGATTTTGCTTTCAGAGATTTGTATGATATGTTTTGTGAGTGCACCATGGTTCAGAGAAACAGTGTTTTCATTTGGTTGTTTATATGTAGTCAGATGACAACACACTTGAACTTGAATTTGAGAAGAGAGGGGGCAACCTGTCATAGAATGACATGGCCTCCCCCCTCCCTTTCCTACTTTCACCATCTCCTTTTCCCTTCTCTCCCCTTGCCTCTGCCCACAACCTCCTCCCTAACCCCCTCTATTTACCCCTTCTTTCCCTTGATCCTCTCAAGGTAAGCTAATCAATAAAAGGGTACACCAAAAGTTTTTTTCAGATAGATAAAGTATAAAAGAGAGGTGACAATAGGGACAAAGAAATGGCGGATGAACTGAATAGGTATTTTGCAAAATTCTTCACTGTGGAAGACACTAGCAGTGTGCTGGAAGTTCAAGAGTGTCGGGGGGCGGGTGGGGGGCAGAAGTGAGTGAAGTTACCATAGCTAGAGAAAAGGTTCTTGGGAAACTGAAAGGTGTGAAGGTAGTTAAGTCACCTGGACCAGATGGTATAGGCTAAAATCAGCATGGTTTCCTTAAATCTTAAGCCTGACAAATCAGCTGGAATTCTTTGAAGAAATAACAAGCAGGATAGACAAAGGAGAATTTGTGGATGATGTGTATTTGGATTTTCAGAAGACCTTTGACAAGGTGCCACACACAAGGTTGCTTTACAAGCTACAAGCCCATGGTATTACAGGAAAGATTCTAGCATGGATAAAGCAGTGGCTGATTGGCAGGAGGCAAAGAGTGGGAATAAAAGGAGCCTTGTCTGTTTGGCTACTGGAGACTAGTGGTGTTTCAAAGGGGTCTGTGTGGGGACTGCTTGTTTAAAGTTATATGCCAATGATTTGAATGAAGAAATTGATGGCTTTGTGGCCAAGTTTGCAGATGATACAAAGATAGGTGGAGGGGCAGCTAGTGTTGGGGAAGCAGGGAGGCTACAGAAGGACTTAAACGGACTAGGAGAATGGACAAAGAAATGGCAAGTGGAATACAGTGTTGGGAAGTTGTTGGTCATGCACTTTTGTAGAAGAAATAAAAGCATAGACTACTTTCTAAATGGACAAAAAATTCAAAAAATCCGAGGTGCAAAGGGACTTAGGAGTCCTTGTGCAGGATTCCCTAAAGGTTAATTTGCAGATTGAGTCAGTGGTGAGAAAGGCAATTACAATGTTAACATTCATTTCAAGAGGACTAGAATATAAAAGCAAGAATGTAATGTTGAGATTTTATAAGGCACTGGTGAGGCCTCACTTGGGAGTATTGTGAACAGTTTGGGGCCCTTATCTTAGAAAGGATGTGCTGAAACTGGGGAGGGTTTAAAGAAGGATCACAAAAATGATTTCAGGGTTGAATGGCTCTTTATATGAAGAGCATTTGATGGCTCTGGGCCTGTATTCACTGGAATTCAGAAGAATAATGAGTGACCTCATTGAAATCCATTGAATGGTGAAAGGCCTTGATAGAGTGGATGTGAAGAGGATGTTTCCTATGGTGGGGAGTCTAAGACCAGAGGACACAGCCTCAGAATAGTGGGCCCTCCCATTAGAATGGAGATGAGGAGGAATATCTTTAGCCAGCGAGTGACGAATCTGTAGAATTCTTTGCCACAGGCTGCTGAGGAAGCCAAATATTTATGTATCCTTAAGGCAGAAGTTGACATAGCCTTGATTTTCAGGGTATGCAGCGACACGGGGAGAAGGCATCACATTGGGGCTGAGGGAAATGGATCGGCCATGATGAAATGGCGGAGCAGCCTCGATGGGCCAAATGGCCTAATCCTGCTCCCACGCCTTCTGGTTTTATTCCACCGCAGCCCCACCCTCTCCCCGAGTCCCCGTCCCCTCACTCACGGTCCAGGGTGAAGTTGGCGGCGAAGCGCCGGACGCTCCTCCGCCGCAGCGGCCCGAGGCTCGGACTGTACACGCCCCGGGACAGGTAGCGCTGGACGTGGCGGTAGCGCTCGGCGGTTTCGGCGCCCCGGCACGGGGGTGGCCGCCGCTCGGTCTGGGTGGCGACGCTCCACTTGTCGCCGGCCATGGCAGGACGGCGGCCGGCGGGCGGAACCAATGGTAACCGGAACGTTTGGAGCGGAGCCGGCGGTCCGGCCGGAGCGGAACCCTCCCCCCACGCAGCCCCGGGGGCGTTGGGATGGAGTCCGGTCGCTCCAGGAGCTCGGGGGCTGCCGATCGTCGGCCGCGCTTCTACACCTGCCGCTGCTTTTACACTGACAACATCTTCCTGCAGGAGTTCGGGCTCCATGTCAGCCGGGCGGACTGGGACCGGGATCTCCGCTCTGTAAATCGGTGATAGGGGAGGGGTAAGGGGGAGATGGAAAGGAGGGGATACGGGGAAGGGGTAATGAGGGGAGACATTGGGAGGGGGTAGGAATGAGGGGAGACATTGGGAGGGGGTAGGAATGA
This sequence comes from Hypanus sabinus, assembly GCF_030144855.1. NCBI lineage: Eukaryota > Metazoa > Chordata > Chondrichthyes > Myliobatiformes > Dasyatidae > Hypanus > Hypanus sabinus. The sequence goes on along the minus strand of NC_082723.1, from coordinate 65,461,350 downwards.
GGGGAGACGTTGGGAGGTGGGGGAAGGGGAGGAATGAGGGGAGACATTGGGAGGTGGGGGAGGGGGAGGAATGAGGGGAGACGTTGGGAGGTGGGGGAGGGGGAGGAATGAGGGGAGACGTTGGGAGGTGGGGGAGGGGGAGGAATGAGGGGAGACTTTGGGAGGTGGGGGAGGAATGAGGGGAGACGTTGGGAGGGGGGAGGAATGAGCAGAGAGGTGGGGACGGGGAGGAATGAGGGGAGACGTTGGGATGGGGAGGAATGAGGGGAGACATGGGGAGGGAGAGGAATGAGGGGAGACATGGGGAGGGAGAGGAATGAGGAGAGACGGGGAGGGAGCGGAATGAGGGGAGACGTTGGGAGGTGTGGAGGGGGAGGAATGAGGGGAGAGGTGGGGAGGGGAGGAATATGGGGAGACATTGGGGGGAAGAATGAGGGGAGATGTTGGGAGGGGGAGGAATGAGGGGAGACATTGGGAGGTAGGGGAGGGGGAGGCATATGGGGAGACATTGGGAGGTGGGGAGGGGGGAAGAATGAGGGGAGACGTGGGGAGGTAGGGAAGGGGAGATGGAGGTCAAGTTTATTTATGTATTACATTTAAAAACAACCCACGCTGACCAAAGTGTTGTACAGATCAGAGCAGATAGCTAAAATCAGAAATATAAGAAACACAGACATAACCAGCAAAGCTTATGGGCACAAAAGAAACACAAGGGCCTAGGCACAAGCCAAAAATCAGCCACATCAGTAGGATTCAAACGCTAGTGAATAAAAGTAAGTTTTGAGCCTGGATTTAGAAGAGTTGATGGAGGGGGCAGATCTGATAGGGAGGGGAATGCTGTTCCACAGTCTAGGAGCTACAATAGCAAAGGCACAGTCACCTGAGTTTAAGTTTAGATCGCGGGACAGTCAGAAGCCCCAAGTCAGCTGACCTGAGGGACCTAGAAGTAGAATAAGGGGTTAGAAGGTCTGTGATATAATGGGGGAAGGGTGCCTATTTATGACTTTGTAAGCAAACAGGAGAACCTTAAAATCAATTCTAAACCGTACTGGTAGTCCGTGGAGAGAGGCCAGAATAGAAGTAAAATGGTCCCTCTTCTGGACACCTGTCAGGAGCCTGGCTGCGGCGTTCTGGACCGGTTGCAAAAGGTGAAACGGGGAAAAGTGAGGAGAAGATGGGGTAGGGAGAGAGGGGAGACGAGGAGTGGGGAACATGGGAAGGGGATGGGGGTGAGGCGGAGGAGAAAGAGATGGAGTGGTATGTGGGGAATGAAGTGTTTCAAAGGAGAGAGGGTGGATGGTCTGAGGGCAGGAAGGGGCTCTATAAACCCATAAATATGTATAAAAATTAATTAACTAGTATAAAAGAGAGGAAAAATAGTGAGGTAGTATTCATGGGTTGGATGTCCATTCAGAAATCTGATGACACAGAGGAAGAAACTGTTCCTGAAACGTTGAGAATCTACCTTCAGGCTTCTGTACCTCCTTTCTGGTGGTAACAATGAGATGAGATGTCCTGGGTGATGAGGGTCCTTAGTGTTGGATGATGCCTTCTTGAGGCATCGCTCTTTGAAGTATTGTGTGGGGGGTTAGTGCCCGTGGTGGAGCTGGCTGAGTTTACGATTTTCTGCAGCTTTTTGTGATTGTGTGATTGGAGGGAAGGTCAGGTTGGATGGCAGAGGAAGACAAGGGGAGTGGGATAGGAGGAGGGAAGAAGGGTAATGGGATAGTCAGAGGAAATATTGTTACATTATTCAAGAGGGAACCTGGAAACTATGGACTGTTGAGTCTCGTGTCAGTCATTTGGAAGTTTGGAAAGATTTCTTAGGGAGAGGATTTATGATCATGGCCTATTCTGCCGTCTCTCTATCCAGACCTGCTCCACTCGTCAGTACGTTGTGGATTGTCTAGTCTTGCCACCAATCCCACCTTCTGCTCTCTCCTCATACCCCTCGAGCCTTTTGCAGTTTAAATTCTTTGCCTCCATCTTCACAGGGGTAGAGCAACCAAAGGTGCCTAGCACTGAGATGAAAACCATTCTTCCGGATTTCCCCTTCCCTCTTATTTTAAATTGGGCAAATAGTCAGGGTGTTGGCGGTGGAACAGAGATTTTAGACAGATATATATCCCATTCTTCAGTCTGTAATGGAAATATGAGCAACCGAGTAACATTGCACAGTTATTTTAACGCTTTTCAGTGCCAGGACTTACACCTACTGCCTGTAACGCCACTGGTGTTGGGGGCAGTAATGAAGGTCTCCATCTCTGGGGGTGTTCAGAGCTTCCATCATCATGTCAGTAGCTTCCTCTTGGTCTTCATTACTGTCAGTCACACAAGTCCCGGGTGGAGACTCAGGAATACCGTCACACTCAGATGTAGAAGGATTCTTCATTGTTGTTTCAGTAACAGTTTTGGTTGGTCAGTCAGGGGCGTTAGACCTGAGCTGAACCCCTGAACCTGGAAGGACCGGAGGCCCATTCTTATCTAGCCTCTACCCTTTGATCTGTTTGGTGTGGGTGACCCTACCAGGAGCCAAAGCACAAAGCCTTGACGGCAGCCAGCATAAATGTCCAGTCTCTGAGGCATGCAAGCCTCCAAATCAGGACAAGGTTGTGGTCCATTTGGAGGACAGTGCCCACAACCGAGGTTTATTTCCTGCTGCCGTCTGTAAGTTTCCTCCGAGTGCTCCATTTCCCACCCCTGCAAGTTCCAAAGATGCACCGGTTGGGATTAATGAGTTGTGGGCATACAGTGTTGGTGCTGGAAGCATGGGATTAGTGAGTTGTGGGCATACAATGTTGGTGCTGGAAGCATGGGATTAGTGAGTTGTGGGCATACAGTGTTGGTGCTGGAAGCATGGGATTAGTGAGTTGTGGGCATACAGTGTTGGTGCTGGAAGCATGGGATTAGTGAGTTGTGGGCATACAGTGTTGGTGCTGGAAGCATGGGATTAGTGAGTTGTGGGCATACAGTGTTGGTGCTGGAAGCATGGGATTAGTGAGTTGTGGGCATACAGTGTTGGTGCTGGAAGCATGGGATTAGTGAGTTGTGGGCATACAGTGTTGGTGCTGGAAGCATGGGATTAGTGAGTTGTGGGCATACAGTTTTGGTGCTGGAAGCATGGGATTAGTGAGTTGTGGGCATACAGTGTTGGTGCTGGAAGCATGGGATTAGTGAGTTGTGGGCATACAGTGTTGGTGCTGGAAGCATGGGATTAGTGAGTTGTGGGCATACAGTGTTGGTGCTGGAAGCATGGGATTAGTGAGTTGTGGGCATACAGTGTTGGTGCTGGAAGCATGGGATTAGTGAGTTGTGGGCATACAGTGTTGGTGCTGGAAGCATGGGATTAGTGAGTTGTGGGCATACAGTGTTGGTGCTGGAAGCATGGGATTAGTGAGTTGTGGGCATACAGTGTTGGTGCTGGAAGCATGGGATTAGTGAGTTGTGGGCATACAGTGTTGGTGCTGGAAGCATGGGATTAGTGAGTTGTGGGCATACAGTGTTGGTGCTGGAAGCATGGGATTAGTGAGTTGTGGGCATACAGTGTTGGTGCTGGAAGCATGGGATTAGTGAGTTGTGGGCATACAGTTTTGGTGCTGGAAGCATGGGATTAGTGAGTTGTGGGCATACAGTGTTGGTGCTGGAAGCATGGGATTAGTGAGTTGTGGGCATACAGTGTTGGTGCTGGAAGCATGGGATTAGTGAGTTGTGGGCATACAGTGTTGGTGCTGGAAGCATGGGATTAGTGAGTTGTGGGCATACAGTGTTGGTGCTGGAAGCATGGGATTAGTGAGTTGTGGGCATACAGTGTTGGTGCTGGAAGCATGGGATTAGTGAGTTGTGGGCATACAGTGTTGGTGCTGGAAGCATGGGATTAGTGAGTTGTGGGCATACAGTGTTGGTGCTGGAAGCATGGGATTAGTGAGTTGTGGGCATACAGTTTTGGTGCTGGAAGCATGGGATTAGTGAGTTGTGGGCATACAGTGTTGGTGCTGGAAGCATGGGATTAGTGAGTTGTGGGCATACAGTGTTGGTGCTGGAAGCATGGGATTAGTGAGTTGTGGGCATACAGTGTTGGTGCTGGAAGCATGGGATTAGTGAGTTGTGGGCATACAGTGTTGGTGCTGGAAGCATGGGATTAGTGAGTTGTGGGCATACAGTGTTGGTGCTGGAAGCATGGGATTAGTGAGTTGTGGGCATACAGTGTTGGTGCTGGAAGCATGGGATTAGTGAGTTGTGGGCATACAGTGTTGGTGCTGGAAGCATGGGATTAGTGAGTTGTGGGCATACAGTTTTGGTGCTGGAAGCATGGGATTAGTGAGTTGTGGGCATACAGTGTTGGTGCTGGAAGCATGGGATTAGTGAGTTGTGGGCATACAGTGTTGGTGCTGGAAGCATGGGATTAGTGAGTTGTGGGCATACAGTGTTGGTGCTGGAAGCATGGGATTAGTGAGTTGTGGGCATACAGTGTTGGTGCTGGAAGCATGGGATTAGTGAGTTGTGGGCATACAGTGTTGGTGCTGGAAGCATGGGAACACTTGCAGGCTGACCCAGCACATCCCCAGACTCCTCCTCCGGAGGTGGATCTCCTCCGGAGGTCGTTAGGAGCACCAAATTTCTTGGTGCTCACCTGCTCCCTCAGCACCAGCTCCATAGCCAAGAAAGCCCAGCAGCGTCTCTACTTTCTGCGGAGGCTGAGGGAAGTCCATCTCCCACCCCCCATCCTCATCACATTCTACAGGGGTTGTATTGAGAGCGTCCTGAGCAGCTGCATCACTGCCTGGTTCGGAAATTGCACCGTCTCGGATCGCAAGACCCTGCAGAGGATAGTGAGGTCAGCTGAGAAGATCATCGGGGTCTCTCTTCCCGCCATTACGGACATTTACACTACACGCTGCATCCGCAAAGCTAACAGCATTATGAAGGACCCCACGCACCCCTCATACAAACTCTTCTCCCTCCTGCCATCTGGGAAAAGGCACCGAAGCATTCGGGCTCTCACAACCAGACTGTGCAACAGTTTCTTCCCCCAAGCCATCAGACCCCTCAATTGAGTCTAGACTGACATCTACATCATTTACTATTATATTGTAATCTGTCCTCTACTGTGCCTATTGTCTTGTTTATTAATTATTGTACTGCCCTGCACAGTTTTGTGCACTTTATGTAGTTCTGTGTAGGTCTGTAGTCCAGTGTATTTTTTGTGTTGTTTTTACGTAGTCTAGTGTAGCCTTCTCTCATAGTCTAGTGTAGTTTTGTGTTGTTTCACGTAGCACCAGGGTCCTGTAGGAATGTTGTTTCATTTTTACTGTTTACTGTACCAGCAGTTTATGGTCGAAAAAGCAACTTGACTTGAACACAAAACTTCACATTTCACTGTACGTTTCAACGTAGATGTGAGAAATAAAGCTAATCTTCACTCCTTAGGTTCTTATGTTGGTGACGGCTGGACTCCCTCCCCCACAGGCACTGTGGACGCTGCACAGTTTGCACTGGGACTGGACTTATGGTTTCCACTAGGCCTTGCATTTCATTTATTAACTCAGAAAATGTGCTCTGTTCCAGATTTTACAGAGCAAAGGATGCAAGACTGATGAACAGCTGAAAGAGGTTCAAGCAAAGGTAAATATTGATTGCCCAATTCCACACTGTCATGCCGGGTGTCATAGTGCTGGCTGTACTTCCAGTACCCCCTCATGGTCTTTGTCACAGTCAACCAGCATACGTTTTGATAATTGGTCCCTCAGATTATTGGGATCAAATCCATCATTTGGTCAAATTTATTTATCGTGTGTATATCACCGGTAAGGACGATACTGGGGGAGGGTCACGCTGAAGGAAGGACAGTAATGAGGGAGGGTCACACTGTTGGAGGGACAATACTGAGGGGGAGGGTCACAATGTGGGAAGGGTGGTACTGAGAGAGTCTCACATTGTCAGAGCTCTCTCTCCTAAAGTTGAACTTTTGCTGCAAAATTGCCAAAGGACGGTTTTGGAGACCGCCAGTGGACTTTGGGAACATGGACTGTTACTTCAGCAGCGGACCGAAACAGTTTGCTTTGGGAGCGTGGACTGTTACTTCAGCAGCGGACTGAAACAGTTTCCTTGCCTGGAAGGATTCTGTTCGGTGAAGTTTCTCGGCACTGAGCAGTGGATGCGGCTGGTGGATTGCCAAAGTTTGAGTCTGACTTTGCCGGGAGCAGGGACGGATTGATTCCATGAGTAACAGTGGAAAACTTCTCCCGTTTGGAGTGCCTAGCCCAGGGCGACTGGGTGAAGAGGACTTTCGAGGAACAGCAAACCAGCCTGGTAAAGCTTTTATTGTCACAGCTGCATGGACAGTGCTGAGGTTTTTAATGCTGCCCAGGCTTCCCTGCCTGTCCACTCCTTTTTCCCCTCCCGTCCTGCCTTGATTTTGAACTGTTTCTTTTTGACTGTTTGCTGGTGCTCTGTTGGGTGTAGACTATGTTGTATCCCAGCAGTGGTGTCGAACTTTTGAATTCCAACTGCGTTACGGCGGGGTGCGGCTCTAAGATGTCTGTGCGGAAGCTGCTGGGTCGGGAGTTGCAGCTCGCGAAGAAGATCGCTGTTCAAATTATTGACTTTAAAGAACTCTGTACACTGTACTGTGCCTAATTCAGTCAGTGGAATGCCACCATGGTGGAGGCTGTGAGAATGGGAAGACTGTTTTCTATTTGAAGTTGGCGAGGGTCGGGCAGCGTTTGGTTCTGTTTGTTCGGGCTGTATTGCAATGTTGACATTCCCTGTTCTGGGCATGCGCACGAAAGTGGTGGGGGGGAATGTTGGATGAGAAAATGGCAGCCTGTGTACGGAATGTGAATGGAGAAAGTAAGATTGTTAAATCGAAAGAAAATCTTGTCTTTGTTGTTTTGAGCGTTAACATTTGTAACAGAGGATGGTTACTGACTATAGGATCCTGCTGGCATTAAGAAAGCTGGAAAAATGAAATACAGACTCGTGTTATGGAGCCTCAGAAGAAGCAGGCCCTTGTAGTTGTACTGTCGCTTTCGGGACGAGAGAGAGACCACGATGGAAATTTCACTGGAAGACTTGAACAAAGATGACGGTATGACTACGCTAATAAACAAACTTGGCTCTGTTCTTTTGAAGGAAGAAGGGGATCGGATTTATGAGGCATATTCAGACTTTGACAAATTTCCAGAGACAGTTCTATAAATAAGGCTGATTTTGAACAAAAAAACAGTCACAGGCGTAAAAACAAAATGGAACTTCTTGACGCAGTATTAGCTTTTAAGTTGTTGGATACTGCGTGTCTAGGTGCAAGCAGCTAGTGTTAACTGCATGTACAGAACTTGCATTTGCATCTATGAAATATGCACTGAAGAGGATTTTTTTTTGGAGAAAAGGTCGCCAAGACAACAGTCAGAAAGTTTGAGTCAGGAAACGGCATACTTCACTAAGCAGAAACTGGAGTAGTTCCCAGAGTGACCAGATGAGGGCACCATTACCTGGTACAAGTCCATAGATCAGTATGACAGGAGATAGAAATGTGCTGTTGGTCCGAATACTTGGCCCTGGGCAAAAAACTGTCCACACAGAATTGCCAAGTTAAACTAACTAACAGAAGAAAATAACAGATCTGAATATGTAGAAGAGTGCTGTATAACATTGTTTGCAAAGGAATCACTTACTAATGCAGATATTTTGATATTGTGGCGACCCATTTCCTGGCGCATCCGAACCGACTCACAATTAGATAGCCTACGGGGGTTTGCGAGCACAGAGCTTTGGAGCCTCTGCGCCATGGGGGGCCAGTTGAGGGAGGCTTAAAAGTGAGGCTGAAGTTTTCGAATAAAGTTTTTTCCTTCGACTGCAGTTACCGACTCCGTGTCGTAATTTTAGCGCTGCGTGTAGCACACCGCTACAATTGGTGACCCCGACGGTCCAAACGATTTTTGGACCAGAAATGTCCGACGCCGCCTCTGTTCATGCGGTTTCGTTGAAACTGCCGGGTTTCTGGACCCAGCGCCCGGACCTATGGTTCCAGCAAGCCGAAGCCCAATTCCACGTTCGCCAGATCACCTCAGAAGACACCCGCTACTACTACATGGTGAGCTCCCTCGACCAGGACACAGCGGCCCAGGTCGCGGAGTTCGTACAGTCGCCCCTGGCAGACGGCAAGTACACGGAATTCAAAGCCCTGCTCCTCAGGACTTTCGGACTCTCACGGCGCGAGCGGGCTGCCCGTTTACTGCACCTGGATGGCTTGGGCGACAGACCTCCATCGGCTTTAATGAATGAGATGTTGTCTCTCGCCGACGGACACAAGCCCTCCCTCATGTTTGAGCAGGCATTCCTGGAGCAGCTGCCCGAGGACATACGCCTGCTGCTATCCGACGCGGATTTCAGTGACCCCCGGAAGGTGGCAGTCCAGGTGGACTTGCTGTGGAATGCCAAAAAGGTGAGCGGGGCGTCCATCGCACGGATCTCCCAGCCACGCTCCCGGCAGCAAACCAGTCCAGGCCCGGCCGCAGAGCCCGCCAACCCCCGGCCCAATGAACACTGGTGCTTCTACCACCAGCGGTGGGGCGCAGAAGCCCGCCATTGTCGCCCGCCCTGCAAGTTCCTGGGAAACGCCAGGGCCAGCCGCCGCTGATGGCTACGGTGGCTGGCCATCGGGATAGCCTCCTGTATGTGTGGGATAGAAGGTCGGGACGCCGGTTTTTGGTCGATACTGGGGCTGAGATCAGCGTTTTACCTCCGACGAGTTACGACACCCGCAGCAGGGCACCGGGTCCCCCCCGAGGGCCGTGAATGGCAGCACAGTAAGGACCTATGGCACCCGTCCGGTGCAGCTACAGTTCGGCTCCAGCCAGTTCACGTGGGACTTCACACTGGCCGCCGTAGCCCAACCGCTTCTGGGTGTGGATTTTTTGCGGGCTCACAGCCTACTGGTCGACCTGCCCAGGAAGAGACTGGTACACGCCGAGACCTTTCAGACGTTCTCCCTGGGTGCAGCCCAGTTGCCAGCCCCTCACCTCGGCTCCATCATGCTGTCCGACAACGACTTCACCAGGGTCCTGGCGGAGTTCCCATCGGTTCTGGCACCGCAGTTCACAGCGGCCATGCCCAGGCACGGCGTACAGCACCACATCCCGACCCAGGGACCACCCCTCCACGCCCGCGCTCGGCGGCTTCCCCCGGACAAGCTCCGACTGGTGAAGGAGGAGTTCCAGAGGATGGAGGAATTGGGGATCATCCGGCGGTCCGACAGCCCATGGGCCTCCCCCCTGCACATGGTGCCCAAAGCGACGGGGGGCTGGAGACCGTGCGGCGACTACCGCAGGCTGAACGAGGCTACCACACCGGACCGCTACCCTGTGCCGCACATTCAGGACTTTGCAGCAAACCTGCACGGCGCACGGATCTTCTCCAAGGTAGACCTCGTCCGAGGGTACCATCAAATCCCGATGCATCCTGACGATGTCCCCAAAACGGCTCTCATCACCCCTTTCGGCCTTTTCGAGTTCCTCCACATGCCGTTCGGCCTGAAGAATGCCGCACAGACGTTCCAGCGGTTAATGGATGCGGTGGGACGGGACCTGGACTTCGCGTTCATCTATTTGGATGACATCCTCATAGCCAGCAGCAGTCGTCAGGAGCATCTGTTCCACCTCCGTCAACTCTGCGCCCGACTGAGTGAGTACGGTCTTACAATCAACCCCGCCAAATGCCAGTTCGGACTCGATACCATTGACTTCCTGGGCCACAGGATTACTAAAGACGGGGCAACCCCTCTGCCCGCTAAGGTAGATGCGGTCCGCCTCTTTCCCCGACCCACCACGATCAAAGGCCTTCAGGAATTCGTAGGTATGGTCAATTTCTACCGCCGCTTCCTCCCTTCAGCTGCCCGGATCATGTGCCCCCTGTTCGCCCTGATGTCGGGTCCGAGCAAGGACATTACCTGGGACGAGGAGTCCGCCGCCGCTTTCGTTCAAACGAAGGAAGCTTTGGCGGACGCCGCAATGCTAGTACATCCCAGAATGGACGCCCCTACCGCCCTCACAGTGGACGCATCAAACACGGCAGTCGGTGAGGTGCTGGAGCAACTCATCGCAGGTCGCTGGCAACCCCTGGCGTTTTTCAGCAAACACCTGCGACCACCCGAGCTCAAATACAGTGCTTTCGACCGGGAACTGTTGGCGCTCTACCTGGCAATCCGGCATTTCAGGTACTTCCTAGAAGGTCGGCCCTTCACTGCGTTCACGGACCACAAACCGCTTACCTTTGCGTTTACGAAAGCGTCCGACCCCTGGTCGTCCCACCAACAACGCCACCTGTCCTACATCTCTGAATACACGACGGATGTCTGGCACGTCTCAGGTAAGGACAATGTCGTGGCGGATGCGCTCTCTCGCCCTACCGTTCATGCCCTTTCCCAAGGGGTAGACTTTGAGGCACTGGCAGAGGCGCAGCAGGCGGATGAGGAGATTCCGAGTTACAGAACCGCAGTCTCCGGTTTGCAGCTCCAGGACCTCCCCGTAGGCCCGGGTGAGAGGACCCTACTCTGTGATGTCGCCACCGGCCAGTCCCGTCCAGTCGTCCCAACAGCCTGGCGGCGCCGTGTTTTCGACTCCATTCATAACTTGGCGCATCCCTCCATCCGGACAACTGTCCGGATGGTTTCCAGCAGGTTCGTTTGGCACGGACTCCGCAAACAGGTCAGTGAATGGGCCAAAACGTGCATGCACTGCCAGACGGCCAAGGTGCAGCGGCACACCAAAGCCCCACCGCAGTAGTTCCATCCCGCCCACCGGCGTTTCGACCACATTCATGTGGATATCGTGGGCCCCCTGCCAGTGTCGCGTGGAGCGCGGCACCTCCTGACTATCGTGGACCGGTTCACAAGATGGCCAGAGGCGGTCCCGCTCACCGACACCACCTCCGAATCTTGCGCCCAAGCCCTGATCGCCACCTGGATATCTCGCTTTGGTGTACCAGCCCACATTACCTCCGACAGAGGCGCCAAGTTCACCTCCAGCCTGTGGTCAGCTATGGCCAGCCTTTTGGGGACTCAGCTGCACCACACAACTGCCTACCACCCACAGTCGAACGGGCTAGTGGAGCGTTTCCACCGTCACCTGAAGTCGGCCCTCATGGCCCGCCTGCGAGGAGCCAACTGGGCGGACGAGCTTCCCTGGGTCCTACTCGGCATCCGCACAGCGCCCAAGGACGACCTGCACGCCTCATCGGCCGAGTTGGTATACGGCGTGCCCCTGGTCGTCCCCGGGGAGTTCCTACCAGCCCCAAGGGGGCAAGAGGAAGAACCCGCAGCAGTCCTGGGCAGACTACGCGAGAAGCTCGGTAACCTGGCCCCCATACCCACTTCACAGCACGGGCGGCACCCGACCTGCGTACCCAAAGACCTACAGAACTGTAAGTTTGTGTTTGTACGAAGGGGCGGGCATCGGCCGCCGCTGCAGCGGCCATACGAGGGGCCATTTATGGTGCTCTGGAACAACGGGTCCACGTTCGTGCTGGACGTTGGGGGGAAAGAGGAGGTTTTCACGGTGGACCGCCTCAAACCGGCCCATGTGGACCTGGTGCAACCGGCCGAGTTTCCGGCGCCTCGGCGCAGAGGCCGACCTCCCAAGCAGGTTCTGGCCCAGACTGTGGACATTGGGGGGTGTATCGCCGGTTCTGGGGGGGGTTATGTGGCGACCCATTTCCTGGCGCATCCGAACCGACTCACAATTAGATAGCCTACGGGGGTTTGCGAGCACAGAGCTTTGGAGCCTCTGCGCCATGGGGGGCCGGTTGAGGGAGGCTTAAAAGTGAGGCTGAAGTTTTCGAATAAAGTTTTTTCCTTCGACTGCAGTTACCGACTCCGTGTCGTAATTTTAGCGCTGCGTGTAGCACACCGCTACAATATAATCTCTAGGATCTGCTGTTATTGGTCGAGCACACATGCACATAGTGTATGGAGAAAAGTGGCCTGATAGACCATAAGATATAGGAGCTGAATTAGGCCACCTGGTCCATTGAGCCTGAGCTGCCAATTCATCATGGCTGATCCATTCTCCCTCCCAGCCCCAATTTCCTATTGTCTTCCTGTATCCCTTCATCCTATTAACCTCTTCCTTAAATATACCCAATGACTTGGCCTCCACAGTCACCTGTGGCAATAAATTCCACAGATTCCCCGCTCTCTGGCTAAAGAAATTACTTTGCAATGTAAAGATTAGCTACGTAAGTGAACTAAACCAGAATGAAGTTCAAAACTGGTGAACAGCGATACACTCAGTTACAAAGCATTCAAAATGTGGAGATGGAAAGATTGTACATTCTGTCAAAAGAGTGAAAAACCCTACAGAAGTAGGGCAGACCAAATGTTACGTCGGAACGGAGGTGGTACCAGTGAATGTTCCACTACTCTTGAGTAAAACTTCCCTAAAGAAAGCAGAAGCAGTACCAGATATGGAGAATGGCCAAGCATAGATATTACAACAGCCAGTGCCTCTTGAGTTCACCAGCTCTGGATGTTACTGTTTGACCATTCTAGATAAAGACGAAACTGAGAATCATGTGAGTGGAGTACTAACTGTCACACAGAACGTGACCCCAGATGCGAAGCACAAAATGTTGCTCAAGCTTCACAAACAGGACACACTTCGACTTCAGAAACTGCTCAGGAAACAAAGATGCAGATTATTTTTCCATTCTAGAGCAGGTAATTGACATCTGTGAGACAAGTGAAAAGTTTGGCAAGTCCAAACCCCAGCCTGTGGTTAGTCTGCCACTTGCATCTGGATACAATGAAACAGTAACCGTAGATCTACACGAACTGCAACAAGGAGTATGGTGCCTCCATCATTGATGAGTTCACACGTTTCAGTGCTGGTAGCATTGTAAATACAAAGGGACACTCAGAGGTAGTAGAAGTGTTTGTCTGCTCAGCCCAGGTGGCTCACGGGATGAGAAACATTGTCCAGAGTTGCCTGGGTTTTCCGTCCGGTCCTTCGTCCAACCACAGCCTCCAGGTGTCCAGTTTGACTCCTATAGCAGAGCCAGCCTTTCTAATCAGTTTATTCAGCCTGTTGGCATCACCCATGTTGATGCCATTGCCCCAGCACACCACCGCATGGAAGACTGTACTGGTGATAACAGACTGGTAGAACACGTGAAGGAGAGGCCTGCATATTTCCTCAGGAAGTAGATGTGACTCTGGCCCTTGTACACAGCCTCTGTGTTGGTGCTCCACTCAAGTCTGTCACTCAGGTACTTGTAGGTCCTCACCACATCCACGTCCTCACCATCAATAGTAACAGGGAGCAGTGGGGGCTCAGTCTTCCTAAAGTCCATCACCATCTCCTTTGTCTTACTGATGTTGAGCTGCAGGTGATTCAGCTTGCACCATTTGGCAGAGTCCTCCACCAGGGACCTGTATTCATCCTTCCGTCCTCCTTTCCTCTATACACCCGACTATTGCTGAGTCATCAGAGAATTTCTGCAGATGACGTGACATCTGTGGAGCCCCAGAGCAGCCTATAGCCATGTCTGACACATAGCTCTGAAGTCAGGTAGTCCATTATCCAGGAAGTGCCAACCTGCATTGAACAGAGCGTTTTCCCCAGCAATGACAGAAGAAAAAGAATGCCCTTAACTCCAGGTGGAGTCATCATGACCTGCTTTTTCACCGATTGCTCATCATGTGGTGTCTCTGTAGCATTCTCCAGTTTTTATGAGGTCGAGCACGGATGGAAAGTGTGCAAGCGTTGGATTCGAACTCGGAACCATTCACTCCGGAGTCCAGCGCTGATGCCACTACGCCACCAGCTGGCCTCTACCAATAATAGCTGTTTGGTATTGAATGTCTTGAATGAGAAATCAAAAACAAAATCCTCACAGTGCTGCCCTGCTTACCCAGATGGGAGTAGTCTCTGTTCAGCAGGTAGATGACAGCATCGTCGACTCCAATATGCTCCTTGTAGGCAAACTGCAGAAGATCGAGAGCTGATCTGACCGGGGGTCAGAGGTGAGCCAGGACCAGCCTCTTTAGGGTCTTCGTGATGTAGGAGGTCAGGGCCACTGGACAGTAGTTGTTCAAGAATTTCATTTGGCCCTTCTTGGGTACCGGGACGTTTTCCACGCGGTCGGGGCCCATTCCAGGGTGAGACTCAGATTGGAGAAAACGATGGAGAACTCCACACACGTGCTCAGCCCATTCCCTCAGGACCCTGGGGTTCACTCCATCCGGTCCCAGTGCTTTGCCGTGTCTGAGTTTCCCCACAGCCCTTCTCACCGGCTCAGTGGTGAAGGTGAGTGGGGAGCTGGTGGAAAGTGGGCTGAGGGAGGTGAGGATCGGGATGATAGCAGTTGGTATGTGCAGGTGTGGATGGTAGGAAGAGGTGTTGTTCATCCATGTGTTGAACTGGAGGGGAGGCTTTGGTGCTGAGGAAACATTTGGTTCCTCAGCACCAGGACTGGTGTGCTGAGGGCAATTGTCAAACATTGAAGAATTGATTTAACTCTTTAGCCTATTCATGGCTGCATTCTGAGGCTCTACAACTCGGCTGGTTGAAGCCAGTGATGTTCTTCATGCCTCTCCACACCTCCTGTGTGCTGCTCTGCCCAAACTTGCTCTCCAGCTCTCTCCTGTATTCCTCTTTTGCCACCTTGATCTTTTCCATTAGCTCCTTGTTTCATTTCCTCCCTGTCTCCTGATCTAAAGACTCTCTTTCTGCGGTTGAGAAGAGCCTTCAAAGCACTGGTGACCCATGGTTTGTTGTTAGAGAAACAGCGAACAGTGGTTGATAGTATTACAATGTCCACACAGAAGTTGATGTAGTCAGTGAGTCTGTTAATGTCTTCCCCATATGGTTCACAAAGCACATTCCAGTCAGTAACCTCAAGCAGCTCTTCAAGGCCTCGGCGACCTCTGGAGACCATTTCTTTTTTCTAGCTTTTGCTGTACTTTGGGTTTGTACAAGAGTATGAGGTGAACCAGGTTGTGATCTGATCTTCCTAGTGGGGAGAGAGCTGTGGAGTTGTCTGCATCTTTAACGTTTGCACACAAAAGATCCAGTGTTTTATTTTCTTTTATATCAAACTTGTCAAACTGATTGAAGGTAGCAAAATTAATAATGATATATTTAGCACAGAACTTTAAAGTTGAAACAAAGATAACAGTGGCATACAGTCCTTCAAAAACAAGTGAAATAATGCTGAAGGTAAAGAAAAGCAATGGCTGTGATTGGAACACATGGCAAAGAATACCACACATAATGTACATGGTAATAGCCCGTATCAGCCTGTGTTTGGCCAGAATCCAAGCCTTCCCTCTGTACCGGTTTACAGCTGCCTGCTCCAGAGACAAGGAGTGAACGGATTGAGAGACACTGCATTCATCACGGAGGGCTTTCATTGAAACCGAGTGTTCAGGGAGAATTCAGAGCACTGATGGGAACACGTCCTTCCTACAGATGAGAAATATGGATCGGGACACAGTCTATTACAAAAGTGCAGGATGGAAAAGTCCTGGAGTTGTCATTGGTCAGGATGGAGTCATCGTATTAGTGAGACATGGAGTGAGAGTACATCATTCCAGACTACGTAAAGCACAGTCTGAAGACCATCAGAACTCCATGGAGAACGACACGAAAAGTGAAAAGCGCTTACCTGGTACAGTGTCGCATAGAGCCGACAGGGCTGAGGGGAGTGTGGCTGAGGACCCGACAGAGTTGTTCAACAGTGGCACTGACACTGCTGCTGGGGACTCAACAGACCTGCTCAAAAAGGAATCATCACAAGTGTAAAGACAACATGGAAGTTTCAGTCTTAATACAGGACAAACAGATTTATAGACTGGTGTCTCATACAAAGTTGAAGTCTTAGGATGAGCAGGTAAAGCCACTGGGAGAAACAAAAGTTGGTACAACTTGAATTATCTAGAAGCAGTCACAGTTGCTGACACTGCTGGGTCAGTTAACATATCATGTAGACAGGCTTCATACAGAATCCTGTAGATCAGGCTGGGCTATCTGAGAAACCTCAAGCTGAAAATTCCGTAGTAACTAAGGAGTTGTTTGACAGGATGAAGTCAGAAGTTGGAAAAATAATGGAGTGTAGGAGGGAGTCAGAGACATTGGCCAAAAGACAGTGTCTACAAGATGGCTATGCACCCTGAAAGAAACCCAGACGGGAATGATACCAAAAACATTCCTGGTAGCTAGAGGTTTTGAGGAAATAAACATAAAAGAACTCTGGAAAGACTCACCGACAGATGGTCTTCTGATGGTATTCGATTTGCTACTTCTTTGCCCATTCCTGTAATCTGTTCAAGTCTTTCTGCAGACTCCCTACTTCCTCAACACTACCTGCCCCTCCATCTATCTTCGTATTGCTGCAAACTTGGTTACCAAGCAGTTTACGATTAGCAAGTTAGCAATGGCACAATTTTGTCATCCAAATCATTAACATAGAACAGGAAAAGTAATAACCCCAATACTGACCTCTAAGGAAAACCATTAGTCACTGGCAGCCAACCAGAAAGGTTTCCTTTGCCTTCTGCCAATCTTCTGTTCATGCTGTATCTTTCCTTACATGGGTGCTCTATCATCTTTCAAAACTCAGAGAAAGGCGTTTAAAGATCAGCTTTGTTTGTCACGTGTACATGGAAACGTAGGGTGACATGCATCATTTGCATCAGTGGCCAACACACCAAGCATGTGCTGGGGGCAGCCCGCAAGTGTTGTCACACTTCTGGTGACCACAACTTACTCACCCTAACCCGTGTGTTTCTGTAATGTGGGAGGAAACCCACACAGTTGCAGGGAGAATGTACAAAGTCCTACAGACAGCAGTGGAAATTGAACCCTAATCTTTCATCATTGGCCCCTGTAAAGCTTTACACTAACCAATATGCACCTGTGCTACTGTGCCGTATCGTTTCTAGATTATGATGTTCTGCCTGTCCTTTCTCACCAGTGGTCGTCTTGTGAACTTATCTTTGTTCCTTGTGCGATCTTGCTCTGTGTGACGACATCTGTTGTGTGAGGCCTTTAAGGGGGGAATTCTGAGCAAAGTATTTTAATAATTGCTTTTCCCTGCCCCCTCAGATCGATCAGGAAGTTCAGAGGAGGCGGCAGCTGAGCCAGGCCAGTTTGGAGAGAGTGGCGATCATTTTGGCACATTACAAACCACTCAATCCTGCTGTCTACGTTTTACAGGTATGTCCAGCATTGTCAAACAGCAGCGCACCTAGCACACATTTAAAGATCAGCTCGCTACACGGAGTGGGAATATCAGGCTTCTGAAACTCAGGGTTTTAGCGTCGGAGTTCCTGCAGATGTACAGCATTGTTCAAAAGACTTAGTAGGCACATATACAGTGCTAATAACATATATACACTCCCCTCCCCGGAAGTTCTCATGTTTTATTGTTTCGCAGCATTGAATCACAGTGGACTTATTTGGCTTTTTTGACACTGATCAACAGAAAAAGACTATTTTGTGTCAAAGTGAAAACAGATCTCTACAAAGTGATCTAAATTAATTATAAATATAAAACAAAATAATTGATTGCTTAAGTATTCACTCTCTTCAAGTCAGTATTTAATAAATGCATCTTTAACAGCAATTACAGCTTTTGAGTCTGTGTGGATAGGTCTCTATCAGGTTTGCATGTCTGGACACAGCAATTTTTCCCCATTCTTCTTTACAAAACTGCTCAGCTCTGTTAGATTGTGAGTGAACAGCCCTTTTCAAGTCCAGCCTCAAATTCTCAATTAGATTGAGGTCTGGACTCTGACTTGGCCACTCCAGGACATTAACTTTGTTGTTTTTAAGCCATTCCTGTGTAACATTGGCTTTATGCCTGGAGTCATTGTCTTGCTGGAAAACAAATCTTCTCCAAGTCGCAATTCTCTTGCAGACTGCCTCAAGTTTTCCTTCCAGATTTCCCTGTATTTTGCTGCATTCATTTTATCCACTACTTTCACGAGTCTTCCAGGACCTGCTGCACTGAAGCATTCCCACAGCGTGATGCAGCCACCACCATGCTTCACGGTAGGGATGGTGTGTTTTTGATGATGTGTGGTGTTTGGTTTATGCCAAACATAGCATTTAGTCTGATGGCCAAAAGGCTCAATTTTGGTTTCATTAGACCATAGAATCTCTTCCAGCTGACTTCAGAGTCTCCCACATGCCTTCTGGCAAACTCTGACTGAGATTTTGTGTGAGGTTTTTTTCAACAGTGGCTTTCTCTTTGCCACTCTCCCATAAAGCTGTGACTGGTGAAACACCCTGGCAACAGTGGTTGTATGTGCAGTCTCTCCCATCTCAGCCACTGAAGCTTGTAACTCCTCCAAAGTTGTCACAGGTCTCTTGGTGTCCTCCCTCTCTAGTCCCCTTCTTGTTTTTGAGGATGGCCTGCTCCAGGCAGATTTACAACTGTACCATATTCTTTCCATTTCTTGATGATTGATTTAACTGTACTCCAAGCGATATTCAGTGACTTGGAAATTTTCTTGTATCCATCTCCTGACTTGTGCTCTTCAATAACCTTTATGCAGAGTTCCTTGGAGTGTTCTTTAGTCTTTATAGTGTAGTTTTTGACAGGATTCTGACTTACCAGCAGTTGGACATTCCAGATACAGGTGTATTTTTACTACAATCAACTGAAACACCTTGACTGCATACAGTGATCTCCATTTAACTTCTAAAACCAATTGGCTGCACCAGTGATGATTTGCTGTGTCATATTAAATGGAGCGAATACTTACGCAGTCAACTATTCTGTGTTTTATATTTGTAACTAATTTAGATCACTTTGTCGAGATCTATTTTCACTTTGACCTGAAAGAGTCTTTTTCAGTGTCAATAAAAGCCAAATTAAATCCACTGTGATTCAATGTTGTAAAACAATAAAACATGAAAACTTCCAAGGGGGGGGGGGGTGAATGCTTTTGTATATAGCTCTGTATATAGCTAAGGTATACAAAAAAACTGGATGAACTCAGCAGGTCAGTTGACCACAGCATCTGCAGTGCACTTTGTGTTCAATATAGCTAAGGTGCCGAGAACCTTTGCACAGTACCGCATTTGTCAACTTGGAGCGGAGAGCAAGTTTGTAAATCTGGCAGAGGAAAGGATGTTGGGAATGACGAGGGTAGAGCACCGTGGGAAGGTTGTGGAACAAGTGGCGTAGAAGTAGTGCCGGGGCGGGGGGTGATGACACGTGCTGACACCCTCAGCCCCGAGACACCAGGCAAGGTGATTTGATTCTAAACATTGATCATTACACAATGAAGCTATATAACACGTTGGTGAGGGCTAATTTGGACTGTTGTGTGTCCAGTTTGAGGAGAGGAGAGTGGGCCATGGATGAATGGGCCAGTCCTGCTGTGATCATTCTAACACTCCAACCTGATGGCATGAATATTGATTTCACCAGAACCATGAGCTAAAACCCCAGTCTCTCATCTCACCTCACACTTGTTTGGATTAAATCTGATCTGCCACTACTTCACCCAACTTTCTTTGCTAGAACGATGTTGTCTGGTGGAGGGGTGGGGTTGAGAGAGGGAGGGGGTTTAGCTGAACAGAGAGGCCTATGCGTACAAGTGTATAGTTGCCCGAAAGTGATCTCATAGATAGACAGAAGGCATTCCATTATGGAGGGGTGTAAACAATTGAGTTCAGGCCGAGACCCTTCATCAGGACTGGAAAGGAAGAGGAGAAGCCTGAGTGAAAAAGGGGGAGGGGGAGGAGGACAAGCTGGCAGGTGACAGGTGAGACCAGGTGAGGGGGAAGGAGGGTGGGGGAGGGGGAATGAAGTAAGAAGCCGGGAGGGGATAGGCGGAAGATGTAAAGGGCTGAAGAAAACGGAATCTGATTGGAAAGGAGAGTGGGCCATGGAAGGCAATGAGGAAAGTTGGGTGATGTGGTAGCAGAGCAAATTTAATCCAGACAAATGTGAGCTGCTGCATTGTGGGAAGTCAAGTAGGGGTTGGGTGGAGTAAATGATCAGATGTTAATATACAGGAGGACCTTGGGGTTTTGAGTTGATCGTTCTCTGAAAGAGGAAACACAGGTCTTCCACAATAGACAGTAGGGCACTGAGAAGGGCGGCAGAACATAAGTATCTGGGAATACAGGTTCATAATTCATTGAAAGTGGCTGCATTCCACAGATGTACAGATTAGTAAAGTAGTAGGTCACATGGGTGTAACTGGGTGGTGCAGCCCGATGGGCCGGTAGGGCCTGTTACTGCTGTACTTCCAAATACATACAATTGCCCAAATCTGATTTCATATATCCTCATGTGCCATGTCGTATGATGTGGGCAAACGTGATCTTTGACCGTGATTAGTCCTCAAATCAGGCTCCTTGGCTCCAGAGAAAACAAGTTCACCCTGTCCAATCTGTCCTCGAACCCAGGCAGTATCCTAGCGAATCTCAGTCTTCTGCAGAACAACCACATCCCTCCTCTACTGGGGTGAAAAGAAAAGCACGTAATATCCCAGGGTTTTCTAAACAGTGTTTGTAAGGCAGGTTACAAAATTACACTCCGACTTTTAGATTCTATGTTCTGACCTATGAAGCAAGAGTGTCATCACCCTATAGAGTCATAGAAAAGTACAGCACAGAATGGGCCATTTGGCCCATCTAGTCCATGCCGAACTATTTAAACTGCCTATTCCCAGCAACCTGCACTGGGACCATAGCCCTCCATACCCTGCCATTCATGTAGCTATCCAAGCTTCACTTAAAACATTGAAATTGAGCTTACATGCACCACTTCCGCAGGTGGCTCATTCCACGCTGTCGTGACCCTCTGAGTGAAGAAGATTCCCTTCATGTTCCCCTTAAACTTTTCACCTTTCACCCTTAACCTATGACCTCTAGTTGTACTTCCCCATCATCTCAGTGGAAAAAGTCTGCTTACTTTTATCCTATCTACATCCCTCATAATTTTGTACACCTCTATCACATCTCCTCCCAATCTTCTATGTTCCAAGGAATAAAGTTCTAACGTTTTCAATCTTTCCTTATAACTCAGGTCCTCCAGACCCGGCAACATCCTTGTAAATTTTCTCTGTACTCTTTCAAACTTATTTACGTCTTTCCTGTTGGTAGGTGACTAAAACTGCACACAATGGTCCAAATCAGACCTCACCAACGTCTTATACAACTTCAACATAACATCCCATCTCCTGTGCTCAATACTTTGGTTTATGTAGGAGGAGACTGGAGCACCACACGCAAAATGCTGAGAGAACTCAACTGGTCAGGCAGCATCTCCGAGACACTTCATCATGACCGCCAAGCCACCAGACTCTTCCCCAGTGCTGATGAAGGGTCTCAGCCCAAAACATCGATTGTTTCTTCATTTCCATAGATGCTGCCTGGCCTCCAGTGTTTTGTGTGTGTTGCACCCACAGGAAGCCGACACAGTCACAGGGAGAACACAAACTCCTTGCAGACAGCAGCAGGAATTGAACCCAGGTCGCTGGTGCCTGAACACATTATGCTAACTGTTTCACTACTATGCTGTACCTCAGTAAGCAGTAGCTCAGCTTTAAATCTGCTGACTTGTGGCCACTAGATTTATGCTGTACAGAAAGGGAATCTTTTGTATTTGGGGCAGTATAAGAAAGGATGTTGCTTTGTTTTTTTCAAGGAGAGCTTCCTCGCTCCAGAATTCCGTGAAATTGTTGCCTATTCCAGAAGTAAGGATGCGGATTTCGAAGGGCTGTTGGACCGAATCCAGGAACTACCAGGCATGCCTTGAAAACCTGTGATCAAGGGAAAGCAATGAAACGGTGCTTTATACTGAGAATGACAGTCATTGAGCAGGGAAAGTGGCCGTCCGTCCCACCATGTCTATGCTGATCCATTTGCCCATGCGCTAATCCCACTTGCCTCCATGAGCACCATCTCCACCTATTGAAATGTCTCTTGAAATGCTTTTAATCCATAATGACAGTACCTGATTCCAACATCACCTGCAGTGCAAAAATAAACCAACCCATAAGACATTTTAGGCTCCTGTACCTCCTTCCTGATGGTAGCAATGAGAAGCAGGCATGTCCTAGATGGTGAGGCTCCTTAATGATGGACGCTGCCTTTTTTTGAGGCATCACCTTTTGAAGGTGTTCTTGATGCTGGGGAGGCTCGTGCCCATGATGGAGTTGGCTGTGTTTTGTGACCCTGTGCAGTGACCACCCCCATACCAGTCAGTGATGCAACCAGTTAGAATGCTGAGTGGTTATATCAAGGGAGGAACTGGACCTAATGAAGGCAAAGGGGCTAATGCAGATGGTAAAGATGGATGATGTGGGTCGAGAGGCCATTTGTGTGCTGTACGCTCTCTGACCGTATGAATCGGTGAATGATTGTTCCGTTTTAATTCTCCTTGTAGCCAAGAGAGTTTACTCCTTCCCGGTGTTCACTGTGGAGTTCTGCAGTCAGCTGATGGAGGAGCTGGAGAACTTTGAACGCTCAGACATGCCGAAGGGTCGGCCCAACACCATGAATAACTATGGGGTAATGTACGGGGAACGGGCTGGGTCAGTCTGCTGCGATAAACCTCTCACTGTTGATGAGTTCGCTCAGAAAGCAAAGATGTGATGCTGAGACTTTATAAAGCACTGTCAATACGCACTTGGAGTATTGTGAGCAGTTTTGGACCCCTTATCCAAGAAAAGATGTGCTGGCATTGGAGAGGGTCCAGAGGGAAAATAAACAATGTTTGCACTTTATCCCATTGTAAAGCACTTTGAACTATATTGTCTGTATGAAAAAGTTCTCAATAAATAAAGTTAATATTTTTTTTGCTCTTAACTCAAGCTGGTAATCCCTAAGGTGCAGTAAAAAGCCAAACACACTCATTTCTCAATTGCTAGGAACTTTCGGACTATTCTAGTGCTGTTCAGTATTATGGTTTTCTGGAGATTTACATAGATATTGCTGTGTCGGCCTGATTGTTTAATGCTATTATGTAGTGACGTTTGGGATAATACCAGTTGTAGATAATACTATTGGGACAACGTATCCCCTGTTCGTGTTCCAAAGTCTTTCAATTTCCTCTGTTAATTCAACAAATTTCTGGTGTTTGTCACTTACTGTATGTTGCGTGTGTTTAGAATGGCTATATCTATTAATTAAGTTATTCTTACTTGTTTATCCTGTAACATTATATCTGGATATTATAGAAACATAGAAAACCTACAGCACAATACAGGCCCTTCAGCCCACAATGCTGTGCCAAACACTTACTACTTTAGAAATTACCTTGGGTTACCCATAGCCCTCTATTTTTCTAAGCTCCATGTACCTGTCCAGGAGTCTCTTAAAAGACTCCACTGATCTGCCTCCACCACCGTCACTGGCAGCCCATTCCACATTCTCACCACTCTCTGCATAAAAAAACGTACCCCTGACATCTCCTCTGTACCTATTTCCAAGCACCTTAAAACTGTGCCTTTCATTATTTATTGTTCAATCTGTAGTAATGGATCGGTCATAATATAATTTATGGGACTCTGACTCTAAAACTCGATTAGCCTTGTATTTGCAGTAAGGTATGCTTGCCTTTATGAGTTTGTATTTTGGTGAATGGTGTTTGCCATTTGATTGTGTCAGTGTCAGTATCAGGTTGAGTTAAACTATGACGGGATCCTGTCATGTGTTAGATTGTTTCTGGTTTCTCTGGGCATTTTCAGCATTTACCATCTTGAATTTGTTGTTCTTTAATTATGTATTATTGATCATTTTTTATGTTAACCACCTGGTCCTGTATTGCCACACGGAACCCCTCTGTTTCTGGAAAGAGTCTCCTACTCTGAGCCAGACATTCGACGTTTCATGTCGACGTCTAGCCTGCTCAGATTGTGGGGGTGTCTTCCATGGAGGGTCATGCTCTTCCGTTGGGTTAACTTTTTCTTCAATAGTGATAATGTCTTCATTTTTTTCAGAGTTGTTTAGTGAAGTACTTCTTAACAGAATTGCATATGATTGGAGAGAGTGCTGATTCCTGTTTTCATTGGTGAAAATATATCCTTAGAATTTTTATTATTGCTGTTATTTCTGCCCCATCCCTATATCCCTCCATGGCTCCAATAACAAAGTGTTCATCAGCATTAGTTTCAAATGACATCAGTACTTGGTCTCCAAAAGCCAACAGAGCAGACAGTTATAAAGGTCATCTCCCTCTGAGTGAAGAACATCCTGGAGGGGGTCATCCAGTGAGGCATTGTGGCTAGAGATCAGGAATAAAGAAGAGTTGTCCTATCAGCCTCCCAGTAGCCAATGGCAGATAGATCCAGGTAGATTATCTGTCATTAACAAGTCTCGCTCATGCTCTCTCAGCTGTTTGTTCTTGGCCTGCAACCAACCACAAACTAACTCAGACACCCACCCACTCCTGCA
Source organism: Hypanus sabinus (assembly GCF_030144855.1). NCBI lineage: Eukaryota > Metazoa > Chordata > Chondrichthyes > Myliobatiformes > Dasyatidae > Hypanus > Hypanus sabinus. The sequence goes on along the minus strand of NC_082723.1, from coordinate 65,436,937 downwards.
ACTTCCAACTTACTGTTAAATCTTCCCAGTTCTGGCAGTGAATCATCAACATTAATTATAGGCTCACTCTCAAGGACTCTTCATCTCATGTTCTCAATACTTATTTTTTTGATCTGTTTTTGCACAGTTTATTGTTTTATTTTTACCCACCAGTTGTTTGTCTATCTCGTGTGCAGTTTTTCATTGATTCCATTGTGTGTCTTGTATTTACTGTGAATGCCTGCAAGAAAGTGAATCTCACAGTTGTATATTGTGACATATACAGTGGATTCTGGTTAATTGGAACACATCAGGACTAGTACATTTTGCTCCAATTAAGTGGCTGCCCAATTACCCAAAGTTTCATGGAAACAGTTAAAAAGGTATAAAAAAAACTATAGTTTAATTGAATAACAAATTGTGTGTTTAAATGAAATACAGAACCAAAACTACTACTGTACCATAAACCTATATTAGATCCTAATAGTTATCAACAGAGGAACTCATCCAGTGTACACTGCCGTGTTCTTCCGATTGATGGTAAATGAACAAAATCACTGCAGACTCCTCGTACAGATAATGGACTGCCTTCACACAATGCATCTTCCAAATCTTCATTGTCATTGTAACATTCAAGATGATTGTTGATACCTTCAAATTCCTCGTAGTTCTTAATTTGTTGAAGTAGTGAAATAATTTCATTTTCACTCCATGCCATTTCTGGCATCTCTGAGCCTGAATGCTTGAAACTGCAGTGAGTAAAACTTTTCTAATTTGTTTTACTGCTTACTTCTCGCCAACTATCAGTAACAAAAATCAATGCTTTTCCAACAGAAACACACACAAGTGCACGTGACTAGCACTAATTAGAAATGGTTCGGCAACACTTTCCTGTCCCAGTTAAGCAGCATAGTGTCCCAAATAAATGAAAGGAATCCCGTCTATTTCCTTGATTAGTTTTTGTTCTTTAAGAGTTGTTCCAAATAAGTGGCTGAACCGATGGCCCAATTAACTGGAATCCACTGTAGGTACTTTGATAATAATGTTGAACTTTGAATTATTTGTCTCTCTACAGGTGTCACCTGATCTTCTGCGTTTTTCTAGTATTTCCTGTTCTTCACCTATCACCTGACAGTCTATACTCCTTCCCCTTCCCCCTCCTTATTCTGGCTTCTTCCACCTTCTTTTTCAGTCTTGATGAAGGATCTCGGTCCAAAACATTGACTGTTTATTCATTTCCATAGATACTTCCTGACCTGCTGCGTTCCTCCAGCATTTTGTGCATGTTACTCCAGTGTCTGTAGAATCTCTTGTGTTTATGTGCTCAAATCTGGAAACTTTTTGGAATATTCTGCCCTTGCTTAAAAACAATCTTGCAAACCCCTAGAAACTTAGGCTTTTAGAGCTGAAAGTTCCAGCATTGAAGTAGCCATAGTTGATCCATTCTTTGCTTTGAGGTAACACTTCCAGACTAGGAACTGAGTTATCGGAGCTCTGAACTGCCTCTGCTTTTGATTATAAATTCAGTTTGCCTTGAAGGTCTCTGCTTGTTGTTCGAAAGCCGACGTAAACGGTGCAGAATAAAACTCTTCTGTCTCCCCTGCCATCCTAGGTACTTTTGAACGAACTTGGGTTTGATGAGACGTTTATCACACCACTCCGTGAGGATTATCTTCAACCAATCACGTCACTTCTTTACCCAGACTATGGGGGTCAGGCGATGGACAGTCACAAAGCATTCGTAGTGAAGTACGCTGTAAACAAAGACCTAGATTTAAGTTTCCACTACGACAATGCTGAAGTCACATTGAATGTGTCACTTGGGAAAGATTTTAATAAAGGGAACCTCTACTTCGGAGATATGAGGCAGGTACTGTAGGAAATATATTTTCTATTGTTCCACAAGTAGTTTGTTTATGTATTTGGAGAAACAGCAGGGTTACAGGCCATTCCAGCCCATCGTGCCCTTGTGACCAATCAATCTACTAACCGGTACATCTTCAGAATGTGGGAGGAAGTGTAACACGCGGTCATGGGGAGAACGTACAAACTACAGAGAGCGGTGGGAATTGAACCTGGGTTGCTGGTGCTGCAATAACATTATGCTAACTGCTACACAACCACCATCCTGTGCCTGCACTGTCTGCACTCTAATGATTCCCACATCGTTTTCCTGTTCTCCTGGATCACTGTCTCTCTAACTGTGATACTCCTGGCCATTTAAATTCTGGCATTGGGTTAGTAAGTGTTTGAATCGGTCTGGTATTGTCACAGAATCAGGTTTAACATTTTATTTATGGAGATACAGTGTGGAACATGCCCCCCCCCCCCCGATTTAATCCTAGCCCAATCACGGGACAATTTACAATGACAAGGCATTCAAACCACATGTAAGAAAGAATAAAATATAGTCACACTCCCCCCCCCCCCCCCCAAAAAAATTGTCTGAGTCCATGAATGTTGCTGCAGTCTGCAGTCAAGCACAGTACAGCTTGTGCTCTGCTGGGCGAACACTGGAGGGCAGCACTGAGCCCAGCATGGACACCACGACACACCCTTTGGGTGGAACGCACCAATTCCGACACCTGTCTCCTGGGCAGCTAGCTGACCGTGCCTTGAGGCCTGGTCCTCACTGTGGTCGCGGTTACTGAGCTCCCCCGCTGACCGCCAGTAAATCAGTAAATCGGATGTGCAGCATTCCACATTGGCAATCTCCAACAGGGTCTTGTGATCACAAGAAAAGTGACTTAAGATGATCACTGGCTATTGGACTGTGAGAAAATGAATCTCAAGATAGCTTACGGTAACATATGCACAGAGTATTTTGATAATAAATTTACTTTCAGTCAGGCAGCAGCTATTGAAATGAATAAACTATCGAGACCCTTTATCGGGCTGGAAAAGGGGGAGGAAGCCAGGGGTGGGGAGAGAGTACACACGGGTGATAGGTGAGACCATGTGAGGAGGAAGGTGGGTGGGTTTGGGAGGGGGGAGTAAGAAGCTCAGAGGTGATTGGTGGAAATGGTAAAGGGCAGAAGAAGGAGGAATCTGACAGGGGAGGAGAGTGGACCATGGGAGAGAGGGGAAGAGGAGGGGAATCAGAGGGAGGTGATATATAGGTGAGGGGAAGAGGAGGGGTGAGAAGGGAACCAGAATGGGGAATGGCAAAAGAGAAAAGTGGGAAACGGGTGAGGGGGATAGTTACTGGAAGTTAGAGAAATTGACGTCATGCCAACAGATTGGAGACCACCCATACGGAATATTGGGTGTTGCTCCTCCAACCTGAGTTTGGCCGCATTATGGCAATAGAGGAGCCATGGACAGACGTATCGGAATGGGAATGGGAAGTTGATTTGAAATGAGTAGCTGTCTTGTGGCAAACTGAGCCAAGATGCTCTGAAACTTGCTCCTGAATGCAGGCTGTCAGAATATGGTGGGGTTTTGAAATCTCTGTCGACTGTGAGCACAAGGACTCAGTTGGCCCCCGGCTCTGTGTTGGTAATAGCATGTGCTCTGTCTGTGCGTGGTTTCAGGTTCGGGTGAGTCAGAGCGAGTGTGTAGAAATCGAGCACACAGTGGGCCACGGCGTGCTCCATCGGGGTCAGCACTGTCACGGGGCACGACCCATCTCCTCAGGGGAGCGCTGGAACCTGATCGTGTGGATGCGGTCGTCGCCTGTCCGTAACCACTTGTGTCCGATGTGCGACGCAACGCCAGAGCTGGAAGAGGCGATTGGATTTGGTGACGGATTTACCAGCGTGCCCGTCCAGGACCAGCATCAGTCAGTGGATGTCTGTTCATTATACTAGTAAACTAGTGGTGTGGCCTCGGTCACCGCCCGGTTCCAGTGGGACCCTGCACCCGTCCTGTCCCTCTGCTGATCCCCAACACCAGGCTAATTCACAACCATCAACACTGTGCCTTCTGTAATCAAACTGACATAAACCTCCATCTCTTTCTTCAAATGGATATTCCCTTCTAAAATCCAGTAACCCCCCCGAGTCTGTGTCGCTCTGCAAGGGTGGCAGTGCAGGAGTTCCTAACCTTTTCGATTCCTTTGTCAGTCCGGTGAAGCCTATGGACCCTTTAGAATAATGTATTTAAACATAAAAAATAAAATACATCGGATTAAAAAAGAAACTGATTATATTGAAATACAGTTATCAAAATAATAAAAAACAGATTTGTGATTTTGTAATAGATGTGTGTCTTTATTAACACGTTAGACACCTGGTTTAAGATGCTGCTACTGAAGGTGCAGCTTACTGGTGGCTCATAAAGCAAGAAATACGATTAAATACTTTATTAATAACACCTTTACTGTGGAAAATTATGGTAAATGATGAGGTCAGCGAAGACGAGGCAGAGTTGGAGTGAGATCAAGCAAGGTTGAGAAGTGGCTGGAGTGAGGAGTCAGGACGTATGAAGCAGCGGAGCTTCAGAGCCCAAGTGCAAGGTTGCATCATTCTAAGCTCGAGGCCGATTCATAAAGGTCAGATACGGGTCGGAACTTTGGTAGGTAGGGTCCAGGCCCAGAGTGTATTGATGTGATAGGGCCCGGGTCCTCTTGCAAGGGACAGCCCAGTGCTTGGACAATTTAAATATCAGGTTGGACGGATTGAAAATGGTGTGGGGACCAGAGACGAGAGTCGAGCTGGTTCTGCTCGCTGCTCCGGGACGTTTACTCTCTGCTTGTGTCCAACTCCAGCTGCTTTGGGCTTGGTGTCTGCGAGCTCCGTGATGATTTGTTCTGTTGTGTGATGAACTGAGGCTGGGGCTGTGGCCTGCTCTGGGCTTTGTGTCACTTTAGTTCTGAATGCCGTTACGTGCACAATTCTTGACATAATTTGTGTTTTTCTCTCTGCGCATTGGGTGTTAGGTTTTTTTAATGGTTCTTTCAGGTTTCTTGTTTTGTGGCTGTCTGTAAGGAGATGAATCTCAAGGGTGTATAATTGATACATACTTTGATAATAAATGTATTTTGAACTTTTAAGTTCAAAGTAAGTGTTATTATCAAAGTGCAAATATGTCACCATATATATAACTCCAAGTTTCATTTTCCAGTGGGCATATTCAGTAAATCTTCAGAATAGTAACTATAACAGGATCAATGGAAGATCAACCAGAGTGCAGAAAACAACAAACTCTGCAAATGCAAATATAAATAAATAGCAATAAATAACGAGAACATGAGATGAAGAGTCCTTAAAGTGAGATCATTGGTTGTGGGAACATTTCAATGGATGGGCAAATGAGTGTAGTTACCCCTTTTGTTCAAGAGCCTGATGGTAGTAACTGTTATTGAACCTGGTGGAGTGAGTCCTGAGGCTTCTGTACCTTCTACCTGATGGCAGCAGCGAGAAGAGAGCATGGCCTGGGTGGTGAGAGTCCTTGACGATGGTTACTGCTTTCCTATGACAACGTTTCAAGTAGATGTGCTGAATGGTTGGGAGGGCTTTACCTGCGATGTACTGGGCCAAATCCACTACCTTTTGTAGGACCTTACATTCGAAGGCGTTGGTACCTGGTTATGATGTAGCCAGTTAATACACTCTCTACAACACATCTATAGATTATACATTTAAAATATAGACAAATTAAATTAATTTTGTTGAAAAGATGTCATTGCTTAGCTTGAATAATCACATTAAATTGTGGAGTGGTCTTTTACAAAGTAACATGCATATCGTGGACATCCAATCGATGTCAGATTTTGTTTTCACAGTAACAAGTGTTGAAAGTCTTGTTTGAAAGATATATAGTTGCAAATGGAATTAAAGCTTTCATAGCACTCTTTAGAAGGCAATTGTAAGTTTTTTGTCTCAAGATCAATAGGGTCATCTTTGGCAAGACCAACGTCTTCGATACAGTTTTATATCCAAAAGAAAAGGATTATGGATCTATGGTTCATCTTGAATGGCATCAAGATGGAAGTAACTTCTGAAAGAATTCTGAATTGTTTCCAGGTGTTTGCAGATGTCTCTCTTCAAAGGAATTGACAGAGCATTTTGTATCTCAGCTCCATCTTGGAAAAGTACTTCCTGCAGCATCTGAAAGTTCACAAAGATGTCGGCCTGTACTCTTGGCATCCAGAGCTCCTGTGGTTTGGTGCTTACGTTCATAATTCAAAGTACATTTATTATCAAAGCATATAGTATACAACCCAGAGGTTTGTCTTCCCACGGACAGCCACGATACAAAGAAAACCATGGAACCTGTTCAAAAAAAAGCATCCACCTAGCCCCCGCCACGTGCAAAAAAAGGCATCAATGGCAACAGGAACATCAACACTTCCCCACCCACGTGCGCGCAAAAATCAAATAGCATAAACATAAACAAGAAAGAATGAGTGAAAACAGAATATAAATACACAAAATCGAGAGAGTCCAGGCCCAGAACATCCTTCGACTGGCAGGAGAGATTGAGGCCATTCGAATGCAGGGACCTTCTCTTGGGAGCAGCAAGTGAGGAGGAGAGAGAGAATTGAAGGAAATGCTGAATTTCAGTTGGAGGTTAGTGAAAATGAGAAATAATTTTTTCCTATCGAAGTTTACGGACCCCGGAGGTGTGTGTGATTATTTATTGAGATACAGCACAGAAGAGGCCCCTCCAACCCTTGGAGCCACACCAACTAGTAATCCCCAATTTAATCCTATTCTAATCACTATGACACATTAACCTACTAACCGGTACGTCTTTGGACTGTGGGGGGAAACTGGAGCACCCGGAGGAAACCCACGCATTCCACAGGGAAGACATAGAGGCTCCTTGCAGGTGATGTTGGAATTGAACTCTGACACCCTGAGCTGTAATAACTTTGCTCTCACAACTGCACTACTGTGGCTGAGCAGTAGCAACAGCAATCTCTCGCCCAGTGACGACAAGAACAAAAAGCTGAGTATTGACTTCAGGAGGAGGAAACCACAGCTGTGAATCAGAGTCAGGTTTATTAACACACACACAAACAAGAGAAGATCTGCAGATGCTGGAAATCCGAACAACACACGCAATGTGCTGGAGGGACTCAGCAGGCCAGGCAGCGTCTATGGGGGGAGAAAAGTACAGTTGCCATATCAGGCTGAGACCCTTCATCAAGACCAGAGACAAAAAGCAGAGGAGTAGATTTGAAAGGTGGGGGGAAGGGCAAGAGAAGCGGAAGGTGATGGGTGAAACTTGGAGGGGAAGCAAAGAGTGAGGATGTTGATGGGTGAGATAGACAGAAAACCATGGAAGAGAGAGAAAAGGGGCGGGGGAGGAGGCAATGGGCGGGAAAGAAGATAACATGAGAGAGGGAAAGGGGATGGAGCATTACATCAATGTTCATATCGTCAGGTTGAAGGCAACTCAAACAGAATATAAGGTGGTGCTCCTCCACCGTCGGGATGAGGTGTGGCCTTATCCTGACAGTGGAGGAGGCCATGGATGGGGATGGACATATCAGAATGGGAATGGGAAGTGAAATTAAAATGCTTGCCCTCAAATTAACCTGGTATGACACTTCCCTTTCTCGACCTACTGTGTCTACTACTGGAGAGCTTATCCACCGATGTCTATTATAAACCAACAGACTCTCCCAGCTACTCGGACTACACCTCGTCTCACCTGTTACTTGTAAAAACACCATCCCGTTCTCTCAGTTCCTCTGTCTCTGCCGCATCTGCTCTCAGGATGAGGTTTTTCATTCCTGAATGAAGGAGATGTCTTCCTTTTTCAAAGAAAGGGGCTTCCTTTCCACCACCAATGCTGCCCTCAACTGCATCTCTTCCATTTCACGCACATCTGCTCTCACCCCATCTTCCCGCCACCCTACCAGGGATAGGGTTCCTCTTGTCATCAGCCTCTGTGTCCAGAACATAATTCTCCAAAACTTCCGCCACCTCCAACTGGATCCCACCAGCAAACACATCTCCCTCCCCCCCAATGCACACTTTCTACTTTCCGCAGGGATCACTTCCTACGCGACTCCCTTGTCCATCCATCCCTCCTCACCGATCTCCCTCTGGTACTGACCCTTGCAAGCGGAACAAGTGCTATTCCTGCCCCTACATCTCCCTCACAATCATTCAGGGCTCCAAACAGTTCTGCTGGGGAAGGTGACACAACACCATGGGATCGTACACTGTGTTCGGTGCTCCTGGTGTGGCCTCCTGTATATCAGTGAGACATGATGTAGATTGGGAGACCACTTCACCGAGCATCTATGCTCCATCCTCCAGAACAAGCAGATCTCCCTGTGGCCACCCATTTTAATTCCATTTCCCATTCCCATTCCGCTATGTCCATCCATGGCCTCCTCCACTGTCATGAAACAACACCTTATATTCCGTTTGGGTAGCCTCCAACCTGATGGCATGAATATCAATTTCTCAAACTTCCTGAAATGCCTCCAACCCCCCCCCCCCCACCATTTCCCATCCCCCTGTCCCTCTCTCATGTCATCTCCTTGCCTACCCATCGCCTCCCTCTGGTGCTCCTCCCCCTTTTCTTCTTTCTTCCATGGCCTTCTGTCTCTTTCTCCATCCAACTTCCCAGCTCTTTGCTTCATCCCTCCTCCTCCAAGTTTCACCTATCGCCTGGTGTTTCTCTCTCCACTCCTCCCCTCCCTCACCACCCCCCAACCTTTCAAACCTACTCCTCAGCTTCTTTTTTCAAGTCCTGCCTGAAGCGTCGACTATACTTTTTTCCATAGATGCTGCCTGGCCTGCTGAGTTCCTCCAGCATTTTGTGTGTGTGTTTTGCTCTTATTACCACTGACGCATGTCATGAAATTTATTGTTTTATGGCAACGCAATGGAATATTACATAAAATGATCTGTAAGTTACAAGAAGAATATATATTGAAAACGGAGCAATATAGTGAGGTAGTGTTCATGAGTGTTCAGATTTTTGATGGCAGAGGCAAAGCAGCTGTTCCTAACATGCTGAATGTAGGTACACCTTCAGGCTCCTGTACCTCCTCCCTGATGGTAGCAGTAAGAAGATGATCTTTGTGATTGCACTTCGACGCTGGGCCCAGGACAGATCCTCTGAAATGATAAGCAGGTATTTAAAGTTGCTGACTCTCTCCATCTCTGATCCTCTGGTGAGGACTGGCTGATGGGCCCCTGGGTTCCTCCTCCTGAAGTTGATAATCAGCTTCTTGGTCTGGCTGACTGAGTGAGAGGTGGTTGTTGTGGCAACACACAATCAGATTTTCAATCTCCCTCATATGCAAATCCATCACCACCTTTCATTCAAACTGTAACAGTGGTGTCATCAGCAAAATTGAATATGGCATTGGAGCAGTGCTTAGCCTCACAGTCATAAATATAAAGTGAATAGAGCAAGGGGCTAAACACACAGCCTTGTGGTGCACCTGTGCTGAGGAAGATTGTGGAGGAGATGTTGCCAGTTCAAACTGTCAAGTGAGGAAGTCGAGGATCCAGCTGCACGAGGAGGTACTGAGGCATATTGGTTAGTTTTGAGGGGATCGTTGTATTGAACGCCAGGATAAAGAGCATCCTGGTGTATGCATCTTCGCTTTCAGACATTCAGGGTTGAGTGAAGAACCAACGAAATGGCATCTGTTGTGCACCTGTCGTACTGGTAGGCAAATTTGAGCGGATCCAAGGTGTTTCTCACACCAGAGGTGATACGTTTCATCACCAACCTGTCAAAACACTTCATCACAGTGCTACCAGATGATTGCCATTGAGGCAGGTTACCACGTTCTTCTTGGGGACCGAGATAAATGAAGCCAGCTTAAAGCAGGTGGGTACCTCCAGATTGCCAAAGTGAGAGGTTAAAGATCTCAACAAACAGTTAATTAACACTGGTCTTCAGCACTTGGCCGGGTATCCCATTTCGGCTGGATGCTTTCTGTGGGTTCATCCTCCTGAAGGCCGCATCCATCACTAAAGACCTTCACCATCCAGGACTACCAGAGGCATGAATGAGGGGCTGGAGCAAGTTGGTTGGAAGGGATCACTAGCAGAGATGATGGCAGAATAGCAATGGCTGGAGTTTCTGGGAGCAATTCAAAAGGCGTAGGATAGATACATCCCAAAGATGAAGATGTATTCTAAAGGCAGCATGACGCAACCATGGCTGACAAGAGAAGTCAAGGCCAACATAAAAGCCAAAGAGAGGGCAGATAATAGAGCAAAAATCCAGAAGTTAAAGGATCCAGAATCTTTTAAAAACCAACAGAAGACAACTATAAAAAATCAAGGAGGGAAAAGATGAAATATGAAGGTAAGCTAGCCATTAATATAAAAAAGATACCAAACATTTTTTCAGATCTATAAAGAGAAAAATAGAGGTGAGAGTGAATATTGGAGTGCTAGAAAATGGAGAGAGAGTAATGGGAAACAAGGAAATGATTGTCAGACTGTATAAATATTTTGCATCAGTCTTCGTTGCAGAAGCCACGTAGTATGCTGGAAATTCCAGAGAGTTGAGAGGCAGAAGTGAGTGGAGTTACTATTATTAGGGAGAAGGTTCTTGGGAAACTGAAAGGTCTGAAGGTAGATAAGTCACCTGGACCAGATGGACTACACCCCAAAAAAGGAAGCTGAAGAGATTGTAGAGGCATTAGAATTCAGATTCAGATTCAGTTTACTGTCATTTAGAAACCACAAATACAATGCAGTTAAAAAATGAGACAATGTTCCTCCAGAATGATATCACAAAAGCATATGACAAAATAAACTACACCAGAAAATCCACATAACGTTTGGCAATCCCCAATCCAGAGTCCGGAGAGGCTGCTGCGTATTAATATCGCGCTACCGTCTTAGCGCGTTCCCTGAAAAGGAGCTCCAAATCCACCAGATAAAACAAGACCAAAAACTAAAGCTACAAGACCTGCACAAAACCACATAGTTACAACAGTGCAAACAATAGCATAATTGATAAAAAAAAACAGACCATGGGCACAGTAAAAATAGCCCAAAGATGATAAAGAACTATAAGTTCAAAAGAAATCACCACACAGTTTCCACAAGTCCCCAGGGTCCCGACAGACTCGCCATCCCACGCTGGCGGCAGAAGGGAGTACCCCCGCTATGGACTTCCATGGCGCCGCCTGACTCAGCCTCGCAGACGCAGCAAACACCGAAAGCGACCTGACCGCAGCGGACTCCTAGTCCGTCGAACCTCCGAGCCGACAACCATCCCCTCCGGCACAGCTTCTCTGAGCACCATCCTCTGTCGAGCGTATTAAGACGCCCCATCAGCGGCCATCGGCAACGCGATCCCGAGGACTGGGGGCCTGTTCTTCCCAGCAGAGTCCTGAACCTCACAGCAGCAGCAGCAACGAAGAAGGTCTTCCTGAGATTTCCCGATGTTCCTCCATGCTCCCATGTCCGTTTTCAATCGATTATGATTGTGCACGGCACCCCACTTCACAAATAATGGATAATCAGCTCCGGAGTGGCCGCTGCTAGCTGCGTCGCGCCGCCATCTTGGAAAACAAAATTAGTAATGAACTTTCAAGAATCACTAGATTCTGGAATGGTTCCGGAAGACTGGAAAATTGCAAATGTCACACCACTCTTCAAGAAGGGAGATGGCAGAAGAAAGGAAACTCTAGGCCAGTTACTCTGACTTCCATGGTGGGAAGATGTTGGATGAATTGTTAAGGATGAGGTTTTAGGGTATTTGGAGGCACGTGATAAAATAGGCCATAGTCAGCATAGTTTTCTCAAGGGTAAATCTTTCCTGACAATTCTTTGAAGAAATAACAAGCAGGATAGACAAAACAGAGTCAGTTGATGTTGCGTTCTTGTATTTTCAGAAGACCGTTGACAAGGTGCCAGACATGAGGCTATTTAACTGTTTATGAGCCCATGGTATTACAGGAAAGATTCCAGCATGGATAAAGCTGGGACTGATTGGTAGGAGGCCAAGAGTGGGAATAAAGGGAGCCTCCTCTGCTTGGCTGCCAGTGACTAGTGGTGTTCCACAGGGGTCTGTGTAGGGACCAATTATTTTTATGTTATACGTCACTCATTTGGGTAATGGAATCGATAGCTTTGTGGCCAAGTTAGTAGACAATATGAAGAGGAGCAGGTAGTCTTGAAGAAGTAGAGAGGCTACAGAAGGACTTGGATAGCTTAGAAGAATGGGCAAAGAAGAGGCAGATGGAACACAGTGTCAGGAAGTGTCTGGTCATGCACTTTGGCAGAAGGAACAAAAGCATAGGCTGTTTCCTAAACGGAGGAGAAACTTTTAAAAAATGGGGTACAAAGGGACTCGGGAGTCCTTGTGCAGGATTCCCTAAAGGTTAGTTTGTAGGTTGAGTTGGTGGTGAGGGAAGCAATGCGATGTTAGCATTCGTTTCAAGGGGACTAGAGTATAAAAGAAGGACGTAATGCTGAGGATTTATAAGGCACTGGTGAGGCCAACCAGAGAACAGTGGCAGTGACCAGGGTGCCCCTTCCTCCTCTCCAGCCGACAGCAGTCCCGAACTGCATTCCAACGTGCAGCCTGGAATTACTTCCAGGATCCTGCCACATACCGGAGTTGCCATCTGAAGCCAGCAGCCGGACTCCAATTCCATTTTGAGATTAACGTGGGGGGGGGGCTGGATTTATAGAGACAACTATATTCCAGCATTGATCGCTGAGGGCAAAATGACTATCGGTGAGATAAGGAAGGCCAAGCCACCGGCTAGGTCATTTGCTGCGATTCACAATCAAACCCAAGTATAGAGGTTAAACAACGTCGGGAAAAGGCTCATGTTGTGTTGGAAGCCAGCTATAGCCAAAATCTCATGTCATTCAAAGTTCAAAGTACAATTTATTATCAGAGTACATACATGCCACCACATACAACCCTGAGAGTCTATTCCTGCGGGCGTACTGGGAAAATCTAACAGTAACTGTAAACAATGGACAACAAACTGTGGAAATGCAGATAAAAATAAATAGCAATAAATAACAAGATAAAGAGTCCTTAAATAAGTGTTGTTGTCCCCTTTTGTTCTAGAGCCTGGTGGCTGAGGGGTAGTAACTGTTCTTGAACCTGGTGCTGCTCCTGTACCTGATGGCAGCAGAAAGCAAGGAGCATGGCCTAGGTATGTGAGGATCTCTGATGAATGCTGTTTATCTACGGCAACGTTGCATATAGGTTTGCTTGATGGTTGCGAGGGTTTTACCTGTGATGTTTGGGGCTGAATCCACTGCCTTCAATAGGATTTCCCACTCAAAAGGATTGGCGTTCCTGTACCAGGCCGTAATGCAGCCAATCAGCACACTTTCCACACGTCTATAGAAATTTGCCAAGGTTTTCGATGACATGCCAAACCTTCACAGACTCCTGAGGAACGAGCAACTATCAAGAAAAATATATTCCACTGAAGAAAAAAGGGTGTAAAAGAAAAAAATAGTTATCCGTGGCTAAGTAAAGAAATAAAGCAAAGTATACGACTAAAAAGAAAGTTATATAAGGTAGCTAAATCTAGTGGGAAGATTGAAGATCGAGAAGCTTTTAAAGATCAGCAGCAAATAACAAAAAGATTGATTAAGAAGGGGAAGATAGATTATGAAAGTAAATTGGCGAAAAACATAAAAGCAGATAGTAAGAGTTTTTATAGTTACATGAAAAGAAAAAGGGTGGCTAAAGTAAATGTTGGTCCCCTAGAAGATGAGACCAGGAAATTAATGGTAGGGGACATGGAGATGGCGGAAACGCTGAACAAATATTCTGTATCAGTTTTTACAGTAGAGGACACTCAAGATATCCCAACAATGGATAAACAGGGGGCTCCAGGGGGAGAGAAGCTAACTACGATTCAAATCACCAAGGAAATGGTACTTGATAAATTAATGGGACTGAAGGTGGATAAATCCCCTGGACCGGATGGCTTGCATCCTAGGGTCTTAAGGGAAGTGGCGGTCGGGATTGTGGATGCATTAGTGATAATTTTTCAAAACTCGCTGGACTCGGCAATGGTCCCGGCAGATTGGAAAAATGCTAATGTAACTCCTTTATTTAAAAAGGGCAATAGACAGAAGGCTGGGAATCATAGGCCAGTTAGCCTAACATCTGTGGTTGGCAAAATGTTGGAATCGATAATTAAGGAAACAGTAACAGGGCATTTGGATAAACATAGCTTAATAGGACAAAGTCAGCATGGCTTTACAAAAGGGAAGTCATGTTTGACAAATTTGTTGGAGTTCTTTGAGGATGTAACATATAGGGTAGATAAAGGGGAACCAGTGGATGTGGTGTATTTGGACTTCCAAAAGGCATTTGACAAGGTGCCATACCAAAGATTATTACTTAAAGTAAAAAATAATGGGATTGGGGATAATATTCTGGCATGGGTGGAGGATTGGCTTTCTAACAGAAAACAGAGAGTTGGGATAAATGGTTTATTCTCAGACTGGCAGTTGGTGACTAGTGGTGTTCCACAGGGGTTGGTGTTGGGACCCCAACTCTTTACAATCTATATTAATGATTTGGAGAAAGGGACTGAGTACAACGTATCGAAGTTTGCTGATGACACAAAGATGGGAGGGAGTGTAATGAGTGCGGAGGACATTGAAACCCTGAAGGGGGACATAGATAGGCTGAGTGATTGGGCAGACATTTGGCAGATGAAATATAATACTGACAAGTGTGAGGTCTTGCACTTTGGCAGGAAAAATAATAGAGCAAGTTATTATCTAAATAGAGAGAAACTGGAAAGTGCTTCTGTGCAAAGGGATCTGGGGGTCCTGGTGCAGGAAACACAAAAAGTTAGTATGCAAGTGCAGCAGGTGGTCAAGAAGGCCAATGGAATGCTGGCTTTTATTGCTAGGGGGATGGAGTATAAGAACAGGGAGGTCTTACTGCAGTTGTACCGGGTATTGGTGAGACCACACCTGGAGTACTGCGTGCAGTTCTGGTGTCCATATTTAAGAAAGGACATACTGGGTTTCGAGGCAGTGCAGAGAAGGTTCACTAGGTTAATTCCGGGGATGGGTGGGTTGATGTATGATGAGAGGTTGAGTAGATTGGGACTCTACTCATTGGAGTTCCGAAGAATGAGAGGCGATCTTATTGAAACACATAAGATTGTGAAGGGGCTTGATCGGGTGGATGCGGGGAGAATGTTCCCAATGATGGGTGAAACTAGGACTAGGAGGCATAATCTTAAAATAAGGGGATGCCGTTCCAGGACTGAGATGCGAAGAAATTTCTTCACTCAGAGGGTGGCGGGGCTGTGGAATTTACTGCCCCAGAGAGCTGTGGAAGCTACTCCACTCAATAAATTCAAAACGGAGATAGACATTTTCCTGGATAAAAATGGCATTAGGGGATACGGTGAGCGAGCAGGTAAGTGGACATGAGGCTTGGTTTAGATCAGCCATGTGATCTCCTGGACCAGTTTTCAATAGCCTGGACGTGTCGGAGAGGAATTTTCCAGATTTTTTCTCCTCAATTGGCAAATCGGTTCCCCCCCACCCCCCCCCCGGGTGATCACATGGGTTTGGGCGGGATGAATAATAAAATAAAATGGGCGGCATGGTGCCCTGTTGGTTGGCACTGTTGCCTTGTGGGATTTGGTGAAAACTAGAGTTAAGATTGGATCAGCCATGATCTTGTTGAATGGCGGAGCAGGCTTGAGGGGCCGATTGGCCTACTCCTGCTCCTATCTCTTATGTTCTTATGAGAGGCACTTTCACACTTCTTCACAATTATATTCAGACAAGTCCTCAGAGATAGTGACACCCAGGAATTTAAAATTACTGACTCTCTCCACCTCCGATGATTACTGGCTTATGGACCTCTGGTTTCCCTCTCCTGGAGTCTGTAATCAGTTCCTTGGTCTTATTGACATTGAGTGAGAGGTTTTTGTTACTGCACCACTCAGCCAAGACTTCAATCTCCATCCTGTATGCTGATTCATCACCATACAGCCCTCAACAGTGGTGTCATCAGCAAACCTGTGAATGGGGATGGAATTGTACTTAGTCGCGCAGTCAAAGGTGTAAAGTGAGTAGAGCAGGGGGTTAAGCACACATCCCTGTGGTGCTTCTGTGCTGAAGGAGATTGTGGAGGAGATGTAGTTGCCAATCCGAGCTGACTGGGGTCGACAAGTGATGAAGCCCAGGATCCAATTGCACAAGGGGGTAGTGAGACACAGGTCTTGGCGTTTACTATTTAGTTTTAAGGGGACGATGGTGTGAAATGCTGAGCTGTAGTCGATAAAGAACACTCTGATGTTCGCATCTTTGCTGTCCAGACTTTCCAGGAAAGTGTGAAGAACCAAAGAGATGGCATCTGTGCTTGGGCCTGTTGCTCCGACTCCTACTCTGCCACTCGCTTTAAACAAAATGTCACTCCCTCCCCGGTCGGACTCAGTTCAAACCAGCCGACGGAGTCTCCCGCACTTACTGCATCTCCCCCTTCCTCTCGGCCTTCATTCCAGCCAATCACATTCCCACCAGCTGCACTCCACCGTTCCCAGTGCCTGTATCACTTCTCAGCGCTGCCCTTCTTTCTGTCCCGACTTTATGACGGTTGGCAGTCGAACTTCAAGGTGTAATACCGCCATCAACTGGGCTGCAGTGTGGCTCAGAGAGCTGGGAAACAAAACCCACACTACTTACTGAAAGCTAGATTGCCCCAAAAAGCCCTGTAGATTGTAAATAATGAAAGATGGTACTGTGAATTAAAGTCACTCCCATAACTTAATCCCCAAATATAGTAGAGAAGCCTGCATTTGATTTCATTCAAGCTTGTATGCTTCACATTGTAATAGAATGTGGTCAACTGTGTCACCCTCCAAGAGGACCACAACCTTGTTGTAGGGTTTGGAAGCTTCAATGCCTCAATGACCCAGAGAGCCTTGATGGCTGGAGTCAGGGCTTTATGTTTTGGCTTTTGCTAGGGTCACCCACGGGTGGGGTAGAGGACAGACTAAGAGTGGTCCACCGGTCCTCCAGGTTCGGGGGTTCAGCTCAGGGCTAACAACCCTGACCGGTCAAACAAAACAGTTACGTAAACAGCAACGAAGAATCCTTCTACATCTGAGTGTGACGGTATTTCTGAGTCCCCACCCGGGACTTGTGTGACTGACAGTAGTGAGAACCGAGAGGAAGCTACTGACACGATGAAGGAAGCCCTGAACACCGCCAGAGATGGAGGACCTTCACTGCTGCCCTGACTGACCAGGGCAGTAAGTAACTGTTTCATAATGCTGACAAAACCTCCTCAACCCAGAAAGATTTTTTTCTGACAAGATATAAGGAATAATTAAGCATACTCTGCCTAACTCTAAATCGAATCAATATGATTCCTTCCCTTCTTGTTTTATCCTCTTCTCCCATCAATCCAATAGTTTTATGCATTCTGTAGAGGCATCTCCACTTATATCTATTATCCCACAATTATTGCCTTATTCCCTAATTCTTAACCCCACCACCCCCTTAGCTTCTGGTTTGCTTAGTGGAAGGTCTATATCCACGGCAGAACTTTTAACAGCTTTTTTGGTCAAACAATCAACCCGCTCAATCCCCTCGACACCTCTATGTGCAGGGACCCATAGGAGAACATGTAGACCAATACTGTGAATATGAAATAAAGTTTGATGAGCTTTCAGCAGTAAATCTGACCGACTGCTAGAATGACCTGTTTTAAGACTCATCAAAACTGAAAGGGAATCTGAACAAGTTATAACTTCGCAAGGACAAATTTCCCCCACCCTTCTGTAAGCTTAAAATGAGGGCACCCAATTCTGCTGTATCTGCTGATGAGTGGTTGGTACGTTAATTCTCTGTACTTGGCTGACCATACCAGATGGTAATGCAACCAGTTCGAATGGTCTCAGTTAACTGCAATTAACTAATTTACAGATTAACTTCAGAGAAGACCGTCGATAAACAGGATGGAGTTCTGTTGAGGTTGAAAATAATTAAACCCTATGGATTTCAGATTCTGAAATGAAGTCAGAAAATACTGGAAACACCATTCTTTGGGGTGAGAAAACGAACTCATGTTTTAGTTTGGCGATCATTTGTCCAAACGTCGATCAAAGGTCACAGGCTTGGGATGTTATATCTGTTATCTGCCTTGTGGGCCAATAGAAACAGAAACATAGAAAACCTACAGCACAATACAGACCCTTTGACCCACAAAGCTGTGCTGAACATGTCCCTGCCTTAGAACTACCTAGGGTTACCCATAGCCCTCTATTTTTCTGAGCTCCATGTACCTATCCAGGAGTCTCTTGAAAGACCCTTTCAGATCCACCTCCACCACCGTTGTTGGCAGCCCATTCCACACACTCACCACTCTCTGCGTTAAAAACTTACCCCTGACATCTCCTCTGTACCCACTCCCCAGTACCTTAAACCTGTGTCCTCTTGTGGCAACCATTTCAGCCCTGGGAAAAAGCCTCTGACTATCCACACGATCAATGCCTCTCATCATCTTATACATCTCTATCAGGTCACCTCTCATCCTCCGTCACTCCAAGGAGAAAATGCCGATTTCACTCAACCTATTCTCATAAGGCATGCTCCCCAATCCAGGCAACATCCTTGTAAATCTCCTCTGCACCCTTTCTATGGTTTCCACATCCTTCCTGTAGTGAGGTAACCAGAACTGAGCACAGTACTCCAATTGGGGTCTGACCAGGGTCCTATATAGCTACAACATTACCTCTCGGCTCCTAAACCTCATCCCACGATTGATGAAGGACAATGCACCGTATGCCTTCTTAACCACAGAGTCAACCTGTGCAGCAGCTTTGAGTGTCCTATGGACTCGTACCCCAAGATCTCTCTGATCCTCCACACTGCCAAGAGTCTTACCATTAGTACCATATTCTGCCATCATATTTGATCTACCAAAATGAACCACCTCACACTTATCTGGATTGAACTCCATCTGACACTTCTCAGCCTAGTTTTACATCCTATCAATGTCCCGCTGTAACCTCTGACAGCTCTCCACACTATCTACAACACCTCCAACCTTTGTGTCTTCAGCAAATTTACTAACCCATCCCTCCACTTCCTCATCCAGGTCATTTATAAAAATCACTAAGAGTAGGGGTGCCACAACAGATCCCTGAGGCACACCACTGGTCACCGACCTCCATGCAGAATATGACCCGTCTACAACCATTCTTTCCCTTCTGTGGGCAAGCCAGTTCTGGATCCACAAAGCAATGTCCCCTTGGATCCCATGCCTCCTTACTTTCACAATAAGCCTTGCATGGGGTACCTTGTCAAATATCTTGTTGAAATCCATATACACTACATCTACTGCTCTATCTTCACATCCTCAAAAAATTCCATCAGGCCCTTAAGGTACGACCTGCCTTTCTCAAAGCCCTGCTGACTATTCCTAATCATATCATGCCTCTCCAAATGTTCATAAATCCTGTTTCTCAGGATCTTCTCCATCAACTTACCAACCACTGAAGTAAGACTCACTGGTCCATAATTTCCCAGGCTATCTCTAGTCCCTTTCTTGAATAAGGGAACAACATCTGCAACCCTTCAATCCTCCCGAACCTCTCCCGTCCCCATTGATGATGCAAAGATCATCACCAGAGGCTCAGCAATCTCCTCCCTTGCCTCCCACAGTAGCCTGGGGTACATTTAGTCTGGTCCCGGTGACTTATCCAACTTGATGCTTTCTGAAGGCTCCAGCACATCCTCTTCCTTAATATCTATATGTTCAAGCTTTTCAGTCCACTGCAAGTCATCCCTACAATCACTAAGATCCTTTTCCGTAGTGAATACTGAAGCAAAATATTCATTAAGTACCTCTGCTATCTCCTTCGGTTCCATACACACTTTTCCACTGTCACACTTGATTGGTCCTATTATCTCACGTTGTATCCTCTTGCTCTTCACATACTTGTAGAATGCCTTGGTGTTGCCCTTAATCCTGTCCGCCAAGGCCTTCTCATGGCCCCTTCTGGCTCTCCTCATTTCTTTCTTAAGCTCCATCCTGCTAGCCTTATAATCTTCGAGATCTCTATCATCACCTAGTTTTTTGAACCTTTTGTAAGTTCTTCTTTTCTTCTCAACTAGATTTACAACAGCCTCTGTACATCACTGTTCCTGTATCCTACCATCCTTTCCCTGTCTCGTTGGAACATACCTATGCAGAACTCCAGGCAAATATCCCCTGAACATTTGCCACATTTCTTCTGTACATTTCCCTGAGAACATGTCTTGCCAACTTATGCTTCCAAGTTCCTGCCTAATAGCCTCATATTTCCCCTTACTCCAATTAAACACTTTCCTAACTTGTCTGTTTCTATCCCTCTCCAGTGCTATGGTAAAGGAGATAGAATTGTGATCACTATCCCCAAAATGCTCTCCCACTGACTGATCTGACACCTGACCAGGTTCATTTTTGAATTCCAGATCAAGTACAGCCTCTCCTCTTGTAGGCTTATCTACATATTCTGTCAAGAAACCTTCTTGAACACACCTAACAAACTCCACCCCGTCTAAACCCCTCGCTCTAGGGTCATGCCAATTGATATTTGGAAAATTAAAATCTCCCACCATGATAACCTTGTTATTATTACACCTTTCCAGAGTCTGTCTCCCTATCTGCTCCTTGATGTCCCTGTTACTATTGGGTGGTCTATAATTGACACTCAGTAGAGTTATTGACCCTATCCTGTTTCTAACTTCCAGCCAAAGAGACTCAGTAGACAATCCCTCCATGGCATTCACCTTTTCTGCAGCCATGACACTATCTCTGATCAATGGTGCCACACCCCCACCTCTTTTGCCTCCCTCCCTGTCCTTTCAAAGCGGTGGAAACTCTCGGCAGGTCAGGCAGCATCTGTGGTGAGAGAAGCTGAACGATTTTGGACCCAATATATAACAGAAGCTAACGGAGCTGCTGGGAAATTAACAGCATTTGCTGTTTTTACTGCAGATTCCCAGAGAAAGCGTTTTGAAACGTTGACATCTGCTTTCCGCCGCCGCGATCAGGTCAGGATTGGCGTCACCCCACGGCGGAGGGTGGGGGGACTCATCAGCGGACGTGGTTTCCGCCCGGACACAGATGACTGTCGCACACTTGCGGATAACCGGATGTGAAGGCGAGAGCCGAGTGGCCGAGGGGAACCCCGGTGTAGTGGGTGTGTGGCTGGACGGGTTTTGTGGCTGCGACCTGCTGCCTCCCTCCTCTCTTCCCTCTCTCCACCCTCCACTCCCCTTCCCCTCCCTCCTCATCCCTCTACCCACCTCATCCTCCCACTCCCCTTCCCCTCCCTCTCTCTACCCACTCCCCTTCCTCACCCCTTGCCCCCCACACACTCTCTCTCTACCCACCCCATCTTTCCACTCCCCTTCCCTCTCTCCATCCTCCCACTCCCCTTCCCCTCCCTCCTCATCCCTCCACCCACTCTCTACCCACCTCATCCTCCCATTCCTCTCCCCCTCCCTCTCTCTACCCTCTCCCGCTTTCCCAACCCCATCCCTCCCCTTCCTCCTCTCTCTAACCACTCCCCTTCCTCACCCCTGCCCTCCCCCACACTCTCTCTACCCACCCCATCTTTCCACTCCCCTTCCCTCTCTCCATCCTCCCACTCCTCTTCCCCGCCCTCTTCATCCCTCCACCCACCCACCTTATCCTCCTACTCCCCTTCCCCTCCCCACCCTCCCTCTCTCTACCCTCCCACTCCCCTTCCCCGTCCTCATCCTTCCCTCTCTCTACCACCCTCTTGCCCAACTCCTCACCCTTTCCCTCATCACACAACTGCAGCGGGGTTGTGGTGGGAGATGAGCTGTTGAGGTCAATGGGAGAGGGGGGGGGAGTTGGGGTGGGAGTTTGGAGATTCTGAGAGGGGAGGGGGGGCGGGTTTGCCAGTGTGGGATAGAGAAGGTGTTTTGGATGGAACAGACTCTTCCCTAACCACCCCTTCTCCACCCCCACTGTTCTGCTCTAGTTGCTCCCCCTTCGCCCCAGCGATGGACGGTGACAGTGAAGGCACCGGTCAGGGGGTTGGAGGGCAGCGGCCAGTCGCACGGGACAGGAGGAAGCGGAGCCGGTCGTCTTCCTCGTCCTCGTCGTCCAGCGAGAGGAGGAAGCACAAGAAGAGGAGCCACGCGTCGAAGAGAAAGAAAGAGGCCAAGCAGAAAAAGAAGAAGTCTAAGAAGCGGAAGAAGAAGCTGAGGAAGGTGAAGAGAGAGCGAGAGCCCGGGGCCGTGGGCGAACAAGCAGTCGGCCCTCCGCAGGAGCTGAGCGAGCAGCCTGGGGATACTGGGACAGGTAATCACAAGATCAGAAGACAAAAGAGCAGAAGTAGGCCATTCGGCCCATCGAGTGCTCTGCCGCTCCACCATGAGCCAAACTATTCTCCCGTCTAGTTCCAATTTCTGGCTTTTTTCCCATATCCCTTGATACCCTGACTAATTAGATACCTGTCAATCTCCTCCTCAAAACCCTCAATGATTGGGCCTCCACAGCTGTATGTGGCAATGAATTACATAAATCCACAACCCTGTGGCTGAAAAAATTTCTCCTCATCTCTGATTTAAATGGGTACCCTCTAATTCTAAGACTGTGTTTTGGTTACTGTTGGTGGAGATGACCTACCAGGAACAAGCTGCAGTGGTCCTGTCTCTGGGACTGAGGTTGGACCCTTGACTAGGAAGGGGAGGAAGGAAGAGAAGAGAGCGGTATTGATCGGGGATTCGAAAGTCAGGGGGGGCAGATAGGAGATTTTGTGGGGAAGATCGGGAGTCTCGGATGGTATGTTGCTTCCCTGGTGCCGGGGTCTGAGACATCTCAGATCGGGTGCAGGTTATTCTCGAGAGGGAGGGCAAGAATCCAGATGTTGTGGTCCATGTAGGGACCAATGACGTGGGTAGGATGAGTGAGGGGGTCCTACGTAGGGAGTTAGGTGCGAAGCTGAAGAGCAGGACCTCCAGGGTAACAATCTCAGGATTGCTACCTGTGCCACGTGCGAGTGAGGCAAGGAACAGAAGGATTATGCAGATTAATACGTGGCTGAAAGGATGGTGCAGGAGGGAGGGCTTCTGGTTTGTAGATAATTGGGCTTTGTTTCAGGGAAGGTGGGATCTGTTCCAACGGGACGGTTTACACCTGAACTGGAGTGATACTAACATTCTTGCAGGGAAGTTTGCTCGTGCTTCTTGGGGGTGGGGTGGGGGGGTTTAAACTAAATTTGCAGGGGGCAGGGATCCAGAATGTGAGAGAGGATAGCAAGATGAAGAATAAAGGACAGGTGGGGACTACACAGTTCCGAAATATTAAGTATGTAGTAGAGGAAGGTGGGGCAGAACAAGTGATAAGGAGGACTCATGTACAGAGGGATGGTCTGACAGAACATGGAGTTAAATGTGTTGAAAGAATAACTAAATTTAGGAAGGACAACAAAATTCTAGGGGCGTATAGAACCGATGGGAGTTTGGAGAGCTGGGTTAAGCACAATAGGCAGCGATTCAAACAGAGAGAGGAGAAATGGGTTAAAAATTCTATATCTGAATGCACAAAGTGTCAGAAATAAGGCGGATGAGCTTGAAGCCCAGGTGCGATGTTGTTGGGATAACGGAGACATGGCTGCAGGGAGATCAGACCTGGGAAATGAATGTACAAGGGTATACATGCTATTGTAGGGACAGAAATGTGGGCAGAGGGGGTGGGGTGGCCCTGTTGGTGAAGAATAAGATTCAGTCCTTTGCAAGGGGGGGACATAGGGTCAGGAGAAGTAGAGTCTGTGTGGATAGAACTGAGGAACAGTAAGGGCAAAAGGACCCAAATGGGTGTTGTCTACAAGCCACCAAACAGTAGCATGGATATTGGGTGCAAGTTGAATAGGGAGTTAACATTGGCATGTGGCAAAGGTAATGTCGCAGTAGTTATGGGGGATTTCAACATGCAGGTGAACTGGGAGAATCAGGTTGGTGCTGGACCCCTGGATAGGGAATTTGTAGAGTGCCTACGGGATGCATTCTTGGAACAGCTTGTACGAGAGCCGACCAGGGACAAGACTATTCTGGATTTAGTGTTATGTAATGAACAGGATTTGATAAGCGATCTCGCAGTAAAGGAGCCATTAGGAGGTAGTGAACACAATATGATAAGTTTTTATCTGCAATTTGAGAAGGATAAGGGCAGCTCGGAGGTGTCAGTGTTGCAGATGAACGGGAAACTATGGAGCCATGAGGGAGGAGCTGGCCAAAGTTGACTGGACGGATAGCCTAGCAGAAAAGACAGTGGAACAGCAATGGCAGGTATTCTTGGGAATAATGCACAAGGTGCAAAATCAGTTCATCCCCCAGAGAAGGAAGGATTCAAAGGGGGGAAAGGGGCCACAGTGGTTGACAAAGGAAGTCAGAGATTGCACAGCATTTAAAAAAAAGGAAATATGATAGAGCTAAGGTGAGTGGGAGGACAGATGATTGGGAAGTTTTTAAGGAACAACAGAACTTAACTAAAAAGACAATATGGGGAGAAAAAATGAGGTACGAACGCAAGCTAGCCAGGAATATAAAGGAAGATAGCAAAAGCTTTTTTAGGTATGTGAAGAGAAAGAAGATAGTTAAGAACAATGTTGGGCCCTTGAAGAATGAATTGGGTGAAATTGTTATGGGAAACAGAGAAATGGCAGAAGAATTTAATGAGTATGTAACCCCCTGGGTCGCCTCAGGCTCGCTCAGCTCATTCTCGTCTAGGGGGAGCAGCCTTCGGCCCCGCCAAACTGGGTAATCAGCTGGTGTGGATGCTGTGTGATGTCCCCGCCTCGAACCCCCCCTTTGGGGTCCGATCCTCGCCCAGCTTAGAGCATTGCGTCCTCTCTCTCGACCCCCTCGCGCCGATCTGCCCAAAAGCCCGTCAACAAAAGCTTACAGACTCAGAAGAAAGAACATTAATCCCCATTTGGTTTACAAAGGAATACCATTCTCGGTATCAGTAAATTAGCATTCCTGCTATTTAACAAAAAGAAACCCTTTCCCAACAGTAACAAAGAAAAATGAAGAAACCCCTTTTACAAGTACTTTAGATCTAAGGAAGACACAAGCAATCTCCCAGATGTATGGATGGGCCAAGGACACAGGGTAACAGAGGAAATGAAACAGATTGACATTCGGAAGGAAACGGTGATGAGAAGACTGATGGGACTGAAGGCTGACAAATCCCCAGGTCCAGATGGTCTGCACCCTAGGGTACTAAAGGAGGTGGCCCTGGAAATTGCAGATGCATTGGTAATCATTTTCCAATGTTCCTAAGATTCAGGATCAGTTCCTGAGGATTGGAGAATGGCTAATGTTATCCCACTTTTTAAGAAAGGAGCGAGGGAGAAAACAGAGAACTATCGACCTGTCAGCCTGACATCGGTGGTGGGAAAGATGCTAGAGTCCATTATTAAGGATGAAATCGTGGTATATCTAGATAGCAGTGATAGGATTGGGCTGAGCCAGCATGGATTTACCAAGGGCAAATCATGCTCGACTAATCTGTTGGAGTTTTTCGAGGATGTAACCGGGAAGTTAGATGGGGGAGATCCAGTGGATGTAGTGTACCTCGATTTTCAGAAGGCATTTGATAAGGTCCCACATAGAAGATTGGTGGGTAAAATCAAAGCTCAGGGCATCGGGGGGAAGGCATTGACATGGATAGAAAACTGGTTGGCAGATAGAAAGCAAAGGGTAGCGGTGAATGGGTGTTTCTCAGAATAGCAGGTGGTGACTAGTGGGGTGCCACAGGGCTCGGTATTGGGACCACAGCTGTTTACCATTTACGTTAACGATTTGGATGAAGGCATAAAAAATAACATCAGCAAATTTGCTGATGATACTAAGCTGGGTGGCAGGGTGACATGTGATGAGGATGTTAGGAGAATTCAGGGTGACTTGGATAGGCTGGGTGAGTGGGCAGATACTTGGCAGATGGCATTTACTGTGAATAAGTGTGAGGTTATCCACTTTGGGAGTAAGAACAGGAAGGCAGATTATTATCTGAACAGTGTAGAGTTGGGTAAGGGAGAAATACAAAGAGATCTTGGAGTCCTTGTTCATCAGTCACTGAAGGTGAATGAGCAAGTGCAGCAGGCAGTGAAGAAGGCTAATGGAATGTTGGCCCTTATTACAAAGGGAATTGAGTACAAGAGCAAGGAAATCCTCTTGCATTTGTACAGGGCCCTGGTGAGACCACACCTGGAGTATTGTGTACAGTTTTGGTCTCCAGGGTTAAGGAAGGACATCCTCGTAGATTCACGAGGTTAATTCCTGGGATGTCTGGACTGTCTTACGCAGAAAGGTTAGAGAGACTGGGCTTGTACACGCTGGAATTAAGGAGATTGAGAGGGGATCTGATAGGGATTGGACAATATAGAGGCAGGAAATATGTTCCAGGTGCTGGGAGAGTCCAGTACCAGAGGGCATGGTTTGAGAATAAGGGATAGGTCATTTAGGACAGAGTTAAGGAAAAACTTCTTCTCCCAGAGAGTTGTGGGGGTCTGGAATGCACTGCCTTGGAAGGCAGTGGAGGCCAATTCTCTGGATGCTTTCAAGAAGGAGCTAGATAGGTATCTTATGGATAGGGGAATCAAGGGATATGGGGACAAGGCAGGAACCGGGTATTGATAGTAATTGATCAGCCATGATCTCAAAATGGCGGTGCAGGCTCAAAGGGCCGAATGGTCTACTTCTGCACCTATTGTCTATTGTCCTCTTGTCCTGGACTCACCCACCAAGGGAAACAGCCTTTTTACGTCTACTCTGTCCAACCCTTTCAACATTTGAAATGTTTCTATGAGATCCCCTCTCATTCTTCTATACACTAATGAATACAATCCAAGAGCTGACAAATGCTCCTCATATGTTAGTCCCTGCATTCCAGGAATCATCCTCGTAAATCTTCTCTGAACTCTGTCCAACAACAGTACATCCTTTCTAAGATAGGGGGCCCGAAACTTCACACAGTATTCCAAATGGGGTCTCACCAGTGCCCCATAGAGCCTCATCAACACCTCCTTACTCTTGTACACTATTTCTCTTGAAATGAATGCCGACATAGCATTCGCTTTCCTTACTGCCGATCCAACCTGGTGGTTAACCTTTAGGGTATCCTGCACTAGGACCCCCAAGTCCCTTTGCACTTCCGATTTTTGAATTTTCTCCCTATCTAAATAATAATCTGCCCGATTGTTTCTTCTTCCAAAATGTAATGCTGGGGTGGCTGGAGTTCCGGCCGGCCAATTCTTTACCCATCTGTGACTGACTGGCTCCGAGGGCTGGGGGAGGATTCAAATGGCCCTTTAGCAACCGTCTGCTGGAGGAAGCTACAGGTCCAGTGGCGCCTGGGGAGGGAATGACGCTGGCGACATTTTGTGCCGGCATTGATGTCTGACGCAGTTCCGACCTGAAACGTTGATGTATACTCTCCATCCGCTCAGTTCATCCGGTGGATTGTTAGTTGCTGCGGTTTCATCTGCACTCTCTCGAGTCTGTATTTCACCATTTCATTCCTGAGAAGAGTCTCCTCCCTGGGTTGTCACTGTGGCCCCCGTCTGGCGGGCCATCGCCCTCCCCTCAGCGTGATGCTGTTGCAGCTCGGGCGTCCGAGTTCTGAGTTCATTTCCAGCGCCGTCTGTAAGGAGTTGTTTCGTTCTACCTGTGATCCGAGTGGGTTTCCTCCGGGTGCTCCGGTTTCCTCCCACAGTGCAGAGATGCATTGGTTAGTAGGTCAGTAATTACCCCCCCCCCCCCCCCCCCCACCGGTGAAGTCACACCAGCCTTTCTGTTTTTGCACACACACCCTCATTAGAGGCGTGTTGGAGGACTGAAACGTGCTCGAGCGTCCCACCATGACCCACACTGCCTCTTCAGTCGTTACAGATGAGCAGAAAGCTCGAATTCAGGCCATGCGACCGATGACCAAAGAGGAGTGGGAGACCCGGCAGAGTGTCGTCCGGCACGTTGTGGACCTGGAGACCGGCAGAAAGCGGTAAGGTTGCGGCTTCACCCTGGAAGGTGCACAGGGGAGATCCAGGCTGAAGCCTAGATAAAGAAATAAAACGATGGGGTGGGACAAGGGGTATGAGGTGGGACGAGGGGTATGGTGGGAGCTGGGGCAGTATGAGTGGGGCGGTGCGTGACGGGGAAGTACAAGAGGTATGGAGAGTGATGGAGTGAAACCAGGGGTACAGTGGCCAATGTGATAGGTTGAGGGATACGGTGGGCGATGAGATGGTATGAGGGGTATGGTAGGTAACAGGGCAGAATGTGGGCAGGTAACAGGGCGGTACAAGGGCTCGTATACATTCTTGGCTCGTTGCCGGCCCTGCTAACATCTATGGGACTCGGCCACCCTTCATAAACAATACACGTCTAGGGTCGGAACGATTTGGGGTTCAACCAAACAGGAACATAGAAATGTTCTGATTAAAGATACCTCGATTGGAGTGAATGCTGTGGAAATGCTGCACGTGCACAATTATTGGTCAGCAAGAAATATCAAATTGTACACTGTATAAAATTATACTTAAGGTATCTTTACAAATTTGAGCTTTATTGAACAGTGGGAAAAAGAAAAGGAAAAATAAAATAAAATGGCCCATTATAGTTGACCCAGACCAAATGCACACACAAAGCTGGATCTCACACCGGAGTCATCTTTAACTTGTGCACTGGGCCCACGGTCTGTGTGAAGGGACACACTGCATGCTGAACTTCATTTGAAATCCATCTCGAACAAATGGCCACTCTCTGTTTAGTATTTTCCCTTCCTCCTTGCCCAGTCATCTGCACAAAGCCCCTTGTGCAACAGAGATGGCATCTTCTCTTCTGTCCTCTCCATAGCTCCCGCCAAAAAACACACGAACCACACTGTCCGTCACAAATCTCTCTCCGCCTTGCTCTCTTGGACTTTCCCGATTCTGCCATCCTGATTGGCTGACATGACACTCCCAAGTTGAACATCACAGCCCCTTTTAGCCAAAACCAAAACATCCTAAAATCAGAACACTGCTTTTACAGAACTGCTGAAATGAAATAACTACAGCACAGCGGTATAAATGTTCGAGGCTGATGGGGCAGTCCGTGGGGTATAGTGGGTAATTGTGTCAGAATTGGGTTTAATATCACTGGTGTATGTTTTGAATTATGTTGTTTTGCGACAGCAGCACAGTGCGATGGTTCCTTAAATAAGTAGTGTGGAAAGAGACCAAAAAAGAAGTGAGGTAGCATTCAAGGTTTGAATGTCCATTCAGAAATCGGATGACGGAGGGGAAGAAGCTGTTCCTGAATTGTTGAGTGTGTGGCTTCAGGCTTCTGTACCTCCTCCCTGATGGAAGCAATGAGATGAGGGCATGTTCTGGGTGATGGGTCCTTAATGATGGACGCTGCCTTTTTGACAATCAGTATAAATTGACATCAAGGTCGACACAACCTTTGGGTAAAGGCAAGATGCAAGGATGTGATACTTTGTTCCTGAGGATCAGAAATGGTCATCCCTGAATTCTTCCATCTGGGGTTTCACTGCTGCCGGTCCAACTACATGAATGGGGGCTTGGTTTCATCTGTCTGAACCGAGGTTGGTTTGTGGGCAGTGGGAAAATTTCCCCTCGTGGTTGTTGATCTTGTTACTGGAGGGTCAGTTTCACTGGACCCTGTCACTCTGATCTGGCCCAATACCCTTGTTACCCTGCTACAGCACTGGCATCTTTACATAGTGTATTGTCTAAAGGGCAGGATAGGGGTCCCAGCTGTTCCATTGTGGGTGGGTTGGAGTCCCGTTTAGAGTCAAGACTGCATTGAATAACTGTGGAGAGGGTGTCACTCGGTTTTTGTGGAATTAATTTCAGACCCAGGGTCAGAAACGTTAGAGTGTAGGTCAAGAACCCAGGCAGGAGGGTTGCAGGAGAATTTCAGGGGTTGGGGTCATTGAGGTTAGAGGTGGGGAAGGGGGTTAATGGAGTCTGCGATTAGGGGTGGGAACAGGATGCAGATGCAACTGTGAGGATGAGGCTTGGGGAGGCATGGAGAAGGTAAGGAGAGAGTCCAGAGTTTGGGATCTGTGGGGGAGAGATTGGGGAAGGGATTTTACGGGTATTAGGATTTGGGGTTTGGAATCGGTTCAAAGTTTGTGCATGGGTTTAGGGTTTGAAATTGGAAGTTTGCATTTTGGGGATTGTTGGGGTTGGAGGTAGAGATTGCGGTTGGAGGTTTGGACTTGGGATTGGTGTTGGGGTTTGTGATTGGAGATTTGGAGTTTGTGTTGGGGGTTTGAGCTTGGAAGTTGGGATTTCGGGGCTAGTGTCGGTTTGGTTGGAGATTTAGATTTGAGGTTTCTATTTGGAGGGTTGTGGTTGGAGGTTTAGTTTTGAGGTTTAGTTGGAGGGTTGTGGTTGGAGGTTTAGATTTGAGGTTTGTAGTCGGAGGGTTGTGGTTGGAGGTTTAGATTTGAGGTTTGTAGTTGGAGGTTTAGATTTGAGGTTTGTAGTTGGAGGGTTGTGGTTGGAGGTTTAGATTTGAGGTTTCTATTTGGAGTTTTGTAGTTGGAGGGTTGTGGTTGGAGGTTTAGATTTGAGGTTTGTAGTTGGAGGGTTGTGGTTGGAGGTTTAGATTTGAGGTTTCTATTTGGAGGGTTGTGGTTGGAGGTTTAGATTTGAGGTTTAGTTGGAGGGTTGTGGTTGGAGGTTTAGATTTGAGGTTTGTAGTTGGAGGTTTGTGGTTGGAGGTTTAGATTTGAGGTTTGTGGTTGGAGGTTTAGATTTGAGGTTTCTATTTGGAGGGTTGTGGTTGGAGGTTTAGATTTGAGGTTTGTGGTTGGAGGTTTAGATTTGAGGTTTGTAGTTGGAGGTTTAGATTTGAGGTTTGTAGTTGGAGGTTTAGATTTGAGGTTTGTAGTTGGAGGTTTAGATTTGAGGTTTCTATTTGGAGGGTTGTGGTTGGAGGTTTAGATTTGAGGTTTGTGGTTGGAGGTTTAGATTTGAGGTTTGTGGTTGGAGGTTTAGATTTGAGGTTTGTAGTTGGAGGTTTAGATTTGAGGTTTGTAGTTGGAGGTTTAGATTTGAGGTTTCTATTTGGAGGGTTGTGGTTGGAGGTTTAGATTTGAGGTTTGTGGTTGGAGGTTTAGATTTGAGGTTTGTAGTTGGAGGTTTAGATTTGAGGTTTGTAGTTGGAGGTTTAGATTTGAGGTTTCTATTTGGAGGGTTGTGGTTGGAGGTTTAGATTTGAGGTTTAGTTGGAGGGTTGTGGTTGGAGGTTTAGATTTGAGGTTTGTAGTTGGAGGTTTGTGGTTGGAGGTTTAGATTTGAGGTTTGTGGTTGGAGGTTTAGATTTGAGGTTTCTATTTGGAGGTTTGTGGTTGGAGGTTTAGATTTGAGGTTTGTGGTTGGAGGTTTAGATTTGAGGTTTGTAGTTGGAGGTTTAGATTTGAAGTTTGTAGTTGGAGGGTTGTGGTTGGAGGTTTAGATTTGAGGTTTGTAGTTGGAGGGTTGTGGTTGGAGGTTTAGATTTGAGGTTTGTAGTTGGAGGTTTAGATTTGAGGTTTCTATTTGGAGGGTTGTGGTTGGAGGTTTAGATTTGAGGTTTAGTTGGAGGGTTGTGGTTGGAGGTTTAGATTTGAGGTTTGTAGTTGGAGGTTTGTGGTTGGAGGTTTAGATTTGAGGTTTGTGGTTGGAGGTTTAGATTTGAGGTTTCTATTTGGAGGGTTGTGGTTGGAGGTTTAGATTTGAGGTTTGTGGTTGGAGGTTTAGATTTGAGGTTTGTAGTTGGAGGTTTAGATTTGAAGTTTGTAGTTGGAGGGTTGTGGTTGGAGGTTTAGATTTGAGGTTTGTAGTTGGAGGGTTGTGGTTGGAGGTTTAGATTTGAGGTTTCTAGTTGGAGAGTTGTGGTTGGAGGTTTAGATTTGAGGTTTGTGGTTGGAGGTTTAGATTTGAAGTTTGTAGTTGGAGGTTTAGATTTGAGGTTTGTAGTTGGAGGTTTAGATTTGAGGTTTGTAGTTGGAGGTTTAGATTTGAGGTTTCTATTTGGAGGGTTGTGGTTGGAGGTTTAGATTTGAGGTTTGTGGTTGGAGGTTTAGATTTGAGGTTTGTAGTTGGAGGTTTAGATTTGAGGTTTGTAGTTGGAGGTTTAGATTTGAGGTTTCTATTTGGAGGGTTGTGGTTGGAGGTTTAGATTTGAGGTTTAGTTGGAGGGTTGTGGTTGGAGGTTTAGATTTGAGGTTTGTAGTTGGAGGTTTGTGGTTGGAGGTTTAGATTTGAGGTTTGTGGTTGGAGGTTTAGATTTGAGGTTTCTATTTGGAGGGTTGTGGTTGGAGGTTTAGATTTGAGGTTTGTGGTTGGAGGTTTAGATTTGAGGTTTGTAGTTGGAGGTTTAGATTTGAAGTTTGTAGTTGGAGGGTTGTGGTTGGAGGTTTAGATTTGAGGTTTGTAGTTGGAGGGTTGTGGTTGGAGGTTTAGATTTGAGGTTTCTAGTTGGAGAGTTGTGGTTGGAGGTTTAGATTTGAGGTTTGTGGTTGGAGGTTTAGATTTGAAGTTTGTAGTTGGTGGTTTAGATTTGAGGTTTGTAGTTGGAGGTTTAGATTTGAGGTTTGTAGTTGGAGGTTTAGATTTGAGGTTTCTATTTGGAGGGTTGTGGTTGGAGGTTTAGATTTGAGGTTTGTGGTTGGAGGTTTAGATTTGAGGTTTGTAGTTGGAGGTTTAGATTTGAGGTTTGTAGTTGGAGGTTTAGATTTGAGGTTTCTATTTGGAGGGTTGTGGTTGTAGGTTTAGATTTGAGGTTTGTGGTTGGAGGTTTAGATTTGAGGTTTGTAGTTGGAGGTTTAGATTTGAGGTTTGTAGTTGGAGGTTTAGATTTGAGGTTTCTATTTGGAGGGTTGTGGTTGGAGGTTTAGATTTGAGGTTTAGTTGGAGGGTTGTGGTTGGAGGTTTAGATTTGAGGTTTGTAGTTGGAGGTTTGTGGTTGGAGGTTTAGATTTGAGGTTTGTGGTTGGAGGTTTAGATTTGAGGTTTGTGGTTGGAGGTTTAGATTTGAGGTTTCTATTTGGAGGGTTGTGGTTGGAGGTTTAGATTTGAGGTTTGTGGTTGGAGGTTTAGATTTGAGGTTTGTAGTTGGAGGTTTAGATTTGAAGTTTGTAGTTGGAGGGTTGTGGTTGGAGGTTTAGATTTGAGGTTTGTAGTTGGTGGGTTGTGGTTGGAGGTTTAGATTTGAGGTTTGTAGTTGGAGGTTTAGATTTGAGGTTTCTATTTGGAGGGTTGTGGTTGGAGGTTTAGATTTGAGGTTTAGTTGGAGGGTTGTGGTTGGAGGTTTAGATTTGAGGTTTGTAGTTGGAGGTTTGTGGTTGGAGGTTTAGATTTGAGGTTTGTGGTTGGAGGTTTAGATTTGAGGTTTCTATTTGAAGGGTTGTGGTTGGAGGTTTAGATTTGAGGTTTGTGGTTGGAGGTTTAGATTTGAGGTTTGTAGTTGGAGGGTTGTGGTTGGAGGTTTAGATTTGAGGTTTCTAGTTGGAGAGTTGTGGTTGGAGGTTTAGATTTGAGGTTTGTGGTTGGAGGTTTAGATTTGAAGTTTGTAGTTGGAGGGTTGTGGTTGGAGGTTTAGATTTGAGGTTTGTGGTTGGAGGTTTAGATTTGAGGTTTGTAGTTGGAGGGTTTGTGGTTGGAGTTTTAGATTTGAGGTTTGTGGTTCGAGGGTTGTGGTTGGGTTCGGGCTTTTGCTTCTGTGGGGAAGCTGCTGTCAGTGTTGACAAGAGCAGGTTCATGTTTCTAAAGAGGTCGCGGATTGGGGTGAATTCAGGGTGGACGGGCCATCCTGACTCATTGTCACGGTCTCCTAGGCACCTGATTTCCATAGCTCGATACTATTTGTTCAAATTCTGATTTTGTACTTTTGGATTGATATTAAAAATGGCAAACCTTGGTTATTAATTTTCATGTTATGTTGCAGGCTGATTAAAGGTGATGGAGAAGTTCTGGAAGAAATTGTTAGCTTTGAGAGACACAAAGAAATTAATAAGGTAAAAAAAATATTCAACTTTGATTGTACTGAGGAGATTTTGATGAAGTCACTGTGACTCTGCCAAAGAACTGGCCTTTATTCAGCTCAGTTCTAACTTTATTCTGAGATTGTTGTCGTAATTCTGGGCACAGATTGGTGAAGAATGTGAATAGAAATCTCTTGTTGCCCAAACCAAGAGGAGGACAGTTAGCTTCTGCAGTCAACAGTGTTGACCTTCTCCAATCCCTGACTGTAAGAGGTTGTTGGGTGAAAAGAGCCTTTTCTCGGGACATCGGAAGTTTTGAGAGGAGAAGACTTCAATCAGGTCGACTGAGTACAAAAGGCAGCAGTTTGCTACAGAGAGATAGAGCTTTGACCTGTCACCAAATCAGCATTTGGGATTGATAAGCAAATTAAAGGAAGGCAGGAGCAGACGCAGTGGCCGTTGACGCAGCGGCCGTCGTCTGAGTGGACGTAGTCAAATTGTGATCTTGAGGTTTCAGCAAGGAGAGGCTTCAGTCAGAGAAGGCACAAAAGAGAAAAGCTCTAGGTTATTTTTCTTTTTTCCCATCTTTATATCTGCTCGGCTAGGACAGTAGAGGTGCCGGGCAAGGGAGTTGAATGCTCCTCTTGGAGGATGTGGGAAGACGGGGGGGTGGGGGGGGCAGGGAAACCAGGGTCTGGGATATCTCGGATCGAGTCCTCAGCATTCTTAAGTAGCAGGGTGACAGCCAGAAGTCATGGGTCATGTAGGTACCAATGACAGGGGCAGGATGAGTGATGAGGTTCTGCATAGGGAGTTGGGGTGCTAAGTTAAAGGGCAGGGCCTCCAGGGTTGTGATCTCAGGATTGCTACCCATGCCGCATGCTAGTGAGGCCAGAACTAGGGGAAATTATATAGATTATATAGTTTAATATGTGGTTAAGGAGTTGGTGTAGGAGGGAGGGATTTTCAGATTATTGGGCTCTCTTCCAGGGAAGGTGGGACCTGTACTGAAGGGACGGGTCGCACCTGAACTGGATGGGGGCAAATATCCTAATGGGCAGGTTTGTAAATGGTGTACGATGGGGTTTAAACTAGAGTTGCAAGGGGATGGGAACCAGAGTGTCAGGACAGTTAGTGGAGGAAGATGTTGGCAAGACCTCAGACAAAGTTAGGAATCAAAAGGTTGAGCATTGTGTGACTAGTGTCCTGAGCTGTGTGTATTTCAAGAGGTATCGTAGGAAAGGCAAATAAAAGTGCTGTGGTTGAGGGAGCTGGTTTGGCAATGTGTAGTGAGGAGAGGCTGTTGATAGGGAAAAATTGCAGTCAACAGGCTGAGTTGCAATGTAAAAGGTGGACAGAATTGGAGGATGAATACAGGACTGAAGGTGTTATCTCTGAATGTGCTCAGTAGACGGAATAAGGTAGATGAACTTGTAGCGCAGTTACAGGTTGTCAGGTATGATGTAGGCATCACTGAATCACGGCTGAAAGAAGATTATAGCTGGGAGCTGAACGTCCAAGGATACACAATGTATTGAAAGGACAGGCAGGAAGGCAGAGGGGGTGTTGATCTGTTGGTTAAAAAATGAAATCAAATCATTAGAAAGAGGTGACATTAGGAAGGTGCTGAATTTTAGTGGACAGAGCTAAGGTACTGCAAGATTGATATACAGACCCCAAACAGTATTAAGGATGTGGTCTACAAATTACAACGAGAGATAGAAAATGCAAGCCAAAAGGGCAGTGTTACAATAGTCATGGGGGAATTCAATTTGCAGGTAGATTTGGGAATCCAGTCGGTGCTGGATGCCAGGAGGGGGCATTTCTAAGATGCCTTTGCAATGGCTTTTTAGAGCAGCTCGTGGTTGAGGGGATCAGCCTGTCTGGATTGGGTGTTGTGCAATGAGCCAGAATTGATTAGGGAGCTTAAGGTAAAAGAACCCTTAGGGGAAAGTGATCACAATATGATTGAATTCTCCCTGAAATTTGAGAAGGAGAAGCTAAAGTCAGATGTATCAGTATTACAGTGGAGTAAAAGGAATTACAGAGGCATGAGAGAGGAGTTGGCCAGAATTCATTGGAAAAGAACATTGGCAGGGGTGATGGCAGAGCAGCAATGGCTGGAATTTCTGGAAGCAATTCGGAAGGCACCGGATATATACATCCCAAAGAGGAAGAAGTGTTGTAAAGGAAAGATTCCATAACCGTGGCTAACAAGATAAGTCAAAGTCTACAATAAAGCCAAAGGGAGGGCGTATACTAGAGCAAAAATTTGTTGGAAGTTAAAGGATTGGGAATCTTTTAAAAACCATCAGAAGGCAATTAAGAAGTCATTAAGCAGGTAAAAATGGAATAAGAAAGTAATCTAGCCAATTATATTAAAGAAGATACCAAAAGACTCTTCAGATACATAGTGTAAAAGGGAGGTGAGAGTGGATATTGGATTGCTGGTAAACAATGTTGGACAGGTGGTAATGGGGGACAAGGAAATGACAGATGAACTGAATTAGTATTTTGTGTCAGTCTTCACTGTGGAAGACATTAGCAGTATGATGAAAATTTCAAGGCATGAAGGCATGAAGTTCGAGGCATGAAGTGTATGAAGTTATCATAACTAGAGAGAATGTCCTTGGGAAACTGAAAGGTCTGTAGGTAGGTAACTTTCCTGAACCAGATGGTCTACACCCCAGGGTTCTAAAAGAGATGGCTGAAGAGATTGTGGAGGCATTAGTGATGATCTTTCAAGAATCACGAAATTCTGGAATAGTCCTTGAAGACTGAAAAATGTCATTCAAATTTTCAAGATGGGAGAGAGGCAGAAGAAAGGAAACTGTAGGCCGGTTAGTCTTTCCTCAGTGGTTGGAAAGATGTTGGAGTCAATTATTAAGGATGAGGGTGCTTGGCACATGATAAAATAGACTGTAATCAGCAAGGGAAAAACTTGCCTGACAAATCTGTTGGAATTGATACTGATGTTGTGTACTTAGATTTTCAGAAGGCCTTTGACAAGGTGCTACACAAGAAGCTGCGAGCCCATGGTATTACAGGAAAAGATTCTAGCATGGATAAAGCAATGGCTGATTGGCAAGAGGCAAGGAGTAGGAATAAAGCCTTTTCTGGCTGGCTGTGGCGACTAGTGGTGTTCCACAGGGGTCTGTGCTCAGACCGATTCTTTTTACATTATATGTCAATCATTTGGATGATGGAATTGATGGCTTTGTCGCAAAGTTCGCAGATGATATGAAGATAGGTGGAGGGGCAGGTAGCATTGAGGAAATAGAGAGGCTGTAGAAGGGCTTTAAGACAGATTAGGAGAATGGGCAGATTGAATACAGTGTTGAGGAGTGTATGGTCATGCACTTTGGTAGAAGAAATGAAAGAGTTTACTGTTTTCTAACTGAAGACCAAATACAAAAAGCTGAGTTGCAGAGACTTGGGAGTCCTTGTGCAGGATTCCCTAAAGGTTAATTTGCAGATGGAGTCTGTGGTGAGGAAGGGAAATGCAATATTAGCATTTATTTCAAGACGATTAAAACATAAGAGCAAGGATGTAATGTTGAGACTTTATAAAACACTGGTGAGGTCTCACTTGGAGTACAGTGAGCAGGTTTAGGCCTCTTGGAAAAGATGTGCTGAAACTGGAGAAGGTTCAAAAGAATGATTCCAATATTCCAATGGCTTGTCATATGAAGAGTGTTTGATGGCTCTGGGCCCGTATTCACTAGAATTCAGAAGAATGAGGGATGACCTCAATAAAACTTATTGAATGGTGAAAGGCCTCAATAGAGTGGGTGTGGAGAACCTGTTTCCGATGGTGGGCGAAGTCTGGGATCAGAGGACACAGCTTCGGAATAGAGGGGTGTCCTTTTAGAATGGAGATGAGGAGGAATTTTTTTTAGCCAAAGAGTGGTGAATTGGAATTCTTTGCACGGGCTGCTGGGGAGGCCAAATCTGTATGTTTACTTAAGGCAGAAGTTGATGGATAATTGATTGGTCAGGGTATGAAGGGCTATGGGGAGAAGGCAGGAGATTGTGGCTGAGAGGAAAGTTTGATCAGCCATGATGGTGGACCAGACTCTGGCCCAAATGGCCTAATTTTGCTCCTATATCTTATGGTCTTATCAAGATATATAAACTGAGGAGGGACGTTAATGAGGTGAATGCAGATAGACTTTGTGCTGGACTGGGGAATGATTGAGGGCTGAGATTTAAGGTGAGAGGGGAAAAATTTAATAGGCAATAGATTAACTAAGGTGCTCCTTCCTTCCACTAGCCTGCAGGTCACCTTTGGGCAAGGTGTAGCACTTGCTTAACACCCCCCCTCCCCAAAATCAGGGTCACATGAAGCCATGGGATGGTCGTTTGAGCAGCCGGTACAGATCACAAGTCCTGGTTATGTGACCACTGACACCAGGCAGACAATCCCTGAAGAGTATTGATAGTGGCTTGGGTCACCCGTCTTTGTAGTCACTGCCCAGAAGAAGGCAACAGTAAACCACTTGAGCAGAATGATTTGCCAAAAACAATTATGGCTTTGATGAGATCTTGGTTAGGATGGACCATTAGGGGCCAAATGGTCTCTTCAGTGCTAAATGACTCCTACAGATAGAAGCTGTGGGGGAAATTCCATTTTGCTTGAATTCATTTGGGTTTCAGCTCGGAGAGTACACTGATGCTAGTTGGGCAAAGTTCGAAAAGCCTGATGTATGTGAATCTTAGAGTCCGGGGCCAAGGATTGGGGTCCTGGAGGCAGCTTGTCTGGGTGTGTGTGGTTGGGAAGGAAAGGGATGTTTTGCTGTACCTTGTGGGCATGCTTTGTAGGTGCCTTAATGTGTGTGGACACTTGTGAGCTCCCTCAGTGTATCTTTTGGATGCACTGGTTGTTGATGCAAACAGAGAATTTCACTGTGAGGTGGAGAGCATGATGTCAGTCTATAGAGGGTTGTTCCTGGCTGCGAACTGTGCAGAACCTTGGCATTACGGGGGGTGGGGGGGCTGCAAAAAGAGCCCTCAGGACTGTCACAGAGGTTGTTGAGTGAGCCTCCAGGTGGCCATGGATCAGCCGGTGTGACCTGTGGACCAGTGCTGCTGGGACACAAGCCGGGGACTGATCAACCCTGGCTGGGTTGCCTGGACGAGGGTGGCTGATGTTGAAAGACCCAAAACACCTGATGACCCCAGGTTACATCAGTGATGACGTGCCCTTTGCCTATCCTGGGATGTAATTCAACATCATGATGTACATCAGCAACATTAAAGAAGGGAAGGGGAAAAACTGGAGGTTTGTTCTCTCTCTCTGTGAAATTCTGTAGAGGGGGATTGGGGGAGTCTCCCTCCACCCATTATGTCTAAAAACTGAGTAAGGAAGTGTAAAGATTTGATGCCCGTGGTAAAATGGGGTAGTAACAGCCAGGGAATAGCAGTTAGTGAGGGGAGCTGAAACTACGGTACACAAAATGTGAAACATTGAGCATCCCAAAGACCCTGTGACCGGTTTCCTCCCACATCCCAAAGACATACGGGTAAGTAGGTTTATAAAGTCATAGAACAATACAGAAACAGGCCCTTTGGCCCATCTTATCCATGCCAAACTGCCTACTCCCATTGACCTGCACCAGGACCATGGCCCTCCATACCCCTCCCATCCATGTACCTATCCAAACCTCTTTTTAAAAAAAAATTGCAATCAAGCTCGCATGCACCACTTGTGCTGGTAGCTCGTTCCACCGTCTCACCACCCTCTGAGTGAAGGAGTTTCCCCTCATGTTCCCCTTAAAATTTTCACCTTTCACCCTTAACCCATGACCTCTGGTTGTAGTCCCACTCAATCTCTGCCCTCATAACATTGTATACCTCAGTCAAATCTGCTCTCAGTCTTCTACACTCCAAGGAGTAAAGCCCTAACTTATTCAATCTTTCCTTATAACTCAGGTCCTCCAGACCCAGCAACATCCTTGTAAATTTTTTCTGTGCTCTTTCAACCTTATTTACCTCTTTCCTGTAGGTGGGTGACCAAAGGTTGATTGGTTGGTGCAGGCTCGTTGGTCTGAAGGGGCCCGTTACCATGCTGTATCTCTAAGTAAATAGTTACTCGGGGAGTGTTATTTTGCCATCACTCACCGACCGAATGTGGATGACTGACAGATGCTGTGTTTTGTATTGTAGCAGGCGACGAGGGGCGATGGATTCACTTTCCAGGTGAGAATGGGCCTGAAAAGGTGACAAAGAGGTGAAAACCTTTGGGATGACTGGAGGGTTCAGATCCATGCGTGCTGATAAATAGAATTTTATTTGAGAATGGCTTTTGATTAGTTTTTAATAAATTGTACAGCAATTGCAATTTTGTCCTTTGTGCTGCAGAATAACTCAGGGTTGGTTCCTTACCTGCTGCTGTAATCAGTCGACGTGAGACACACATTGATAGTTAAGTGAGCAGAGACTGAGAAAGCCTCTCAAGTCCAGTTCTGACACCCTGATAACATGGGACAATTATATTCAAATACCTAGCAGGGAGATCTCCAATTTTCCTGCTTACTGCAGGTGAGGGAAGAGATCAAAAGATGGAGGAGAGTATTAGGTCCATCATGTCTGCTCCACCATTCCATCATGGCTGATTTATTAACCCTCTCAACCCCATTCTCCTGCCTTCTCCCCATAACCTTTGATGCCCTGACTAATCAAGAGCCTAGCAACTTTGCTTTTAAATGTACTCAATAACTTGGCTTCCATAGCCAACTGTGGCAATGAAATCCACAGTTTCACCACCCACTGGCTAAAAAAATTCCTCCTCATCTTTATTCTTAAGGGATGTCCCTCTATTCTGAGATGAGAGATTGAGTTGGTCACACTCTTCCGTGTGGAGGTAGTTGATGAGATCACGTCAGACCCAATTCACATCATTCACACAGAGAGGCTAGGTCACACGGTCAGCAGCGGTGCCATCATGTGAAAGATTCCCTGCTCATTGGATTTTATGTGAAATGCCCAATGCCTCCAGTTTCTGGTCAGTACCTACCTCCCACCTAAAACCAGTTAGGGTAAGTGGAAAAACTCATGGCACAGAATGAGATTGATGTGTGGTACATCAGGAGCCATTGTTCCCCTGTGGAACTACTTGTCCTTTTGAGTGGGGTGTGGTGAAAAAAGCCCGTCTCAGAGAGCAGAAGGCTGTGGCTCCAGCCGTTCTGAGGAGAACTCATCCTAAGATGCTGAATGGAGCAGTCAATGAGGCCCAAACGATCAGACTGACTGAGGATGCTCAGAATGGGCTGGTCGGCATCCAAGGCTCAGGCTGCACTTCGTCTCTGGGGTGGGAGAGAGGACAGGAATGGATGAACACCACTCACCACTCACAATCATTACAGATATTCCCATGGTCCGTCTGTCACTCTGATAAAAGCTCTTTAGCTTTAAGATTCTCTCCCCACAGGTACTGATACTCCCAGCATTTTCTGTTAATTTCAGGTTTCCAGTATCTGCCTTTTTAAAAAGAATTATTGTTATAAACTGCCACAGTAATGTAGCGGTTAGCGTGATGCTCTTAGCTCAGGAGTTCAGAGTTCAATTCCATCATCCTCAAAGGCAGTTTCTATGTCCTTCCTGTGGGTGCGTGAATTTCCTCAGTATGCTCCTCCCACAGTCCAAAGACATACTGGTTGGTAAGTGAACTGGTCATTGTAAATTGTCATAGACAAGTCCAGCACAGAAACAGGCCCTTCTGCCCATCTAGTCGGTGCCAAACCATTTCAACTACCTGGTCCCTGCACCCAGACCACTGCCCTCCAAACGCCTGCTATCCAGGTACCTATCCAAATCGAGCTCGTGCTGGCAGCTCGTTCCACACTCTCACCACCCACTGAGTGCAGAAGTTTCCCATGACTGGGCGGCATGGCTTGTTCCGCGCTGTATATCAAAATAAAATAAAAAATATTGGGACTGGCACTGGAGGAAGGTGATGTTTGGAACCCCGTCATTAGTTAACCTCAGTGTTCAAAGCATGGCTGACCATTACAGAGAATGTGATAATGATTTTAATTTGTACCAGGATCTGAAGTATGAATAAATGACAACGGAAAGTAATTCTGTCCCATTTTTGTTTAATCCATTTAACGTACAAGTATGCACAATGCACAGCTTGGCAATAATAACAATGGTACAATAACAAGCAGTAGTCGCAGTCTGTACAACGCGCAGTGGCAGTGTTACACACACCTGAACAGCTCTCAGAACATCTCTACACACAGAGTGAACTAAAACTCTTAAGGATTAGAGAACTGGGGGCAGTATGTTAAATCTAATACAGTATTTAATTCATTTGAGGTGTGCCTTGATTAACAAGTCTAGCAAATTGTACACGTTTGCCATTTGCA
The DNA here is from genome assembly GCF_030144855.1 of Hypanus sabinus. NCBI lineage: Eukaryota > Metazoa > Chordata > Chondrichthyes > Myliobatiformes > Dasyatidae > Hypanus > Hypanus sabinus. The sequence goes on along the minus strand of NC_082723.1, from coordinate 65,394,686 downwards.
ATATTTAACAATTCCATATGTAATATTTCTATAAATAAAATATAACAAACACTTCTGAATAAAAAAATTATTGTCAAAGTTATCAATATTCCTGTGCTGTTGGCACAGGGAAGAATGGAGAATACTTCAATGCAGAAGCTGTCTGACCATAAACGAGCAAGACAACCCTGTGTTCCAGTGTGATGGGAGTGGCTGGATTTACACGAGACCCTTTGGTGAGTTGTCAGGAGGAACCCTAAACCTGCTGTGGACTGCCTGGGGACAGACGTCTTTACTATTGAGCTCACAGGCGGAACAGCTGCTGGCTTTTACAGTCATACAGAGCGAATATTGGCAACATTCTGTATCGTTACCGAGAATCACTAGATCAAGCCAAGGTGCAGGCAGAATGGTTAACTCCAGCAAATGCCAAGTTACCTTCTGTCGTCTGTAAACATAACAAGGGGGAAAACTTCAATGACTTGGAATTAATTCAGTGAATTGTATTAAAAATGTTCACTATATTTGGCTGAGAACTAGCAGGTGTTGCCTGTTTGTTGAGTATGCTCACAGTACTGACTATCCTGGATCTCTGATGATGTTGATTCAGTGAGTGTGCCTGAATCCCAGTGAAACTGCTCACGCTTGTCTGTGTTCAGGTGACACCAGGACACATACCACATCTGGCAAGGGGGGAATCACTTTCCTAAGTAGTGTAAGTGGCATTGGTGAAGGGGCAGGAGGAGGGGAAGTTAACACCACTACCTTGGATTTTTCTGCACAGTAAGGTGAATATGGCTACAGGAAGGTGGCTGACGGGCAGGGGCAAAAACTTCATGGCTGAGCTCACCAAAAAGTCACATCGATTCCAGCACACCACGACCTTGATTGTCGATGCCATGATTACTGACAATGAACAGTGGTATATTGCACGTGTGCAGTGAACAGTTACATTATTCTTGGTCCGTACAATAATCTAAACCAGTCAAAGCAAAACTTTATATTTTAAATATTAATAAATCTGAAGGTTTTGCCATCTGCAGTTTATCTACACAAATAAATATCTCTCCCCTTATTTAGATCTGCATTTACAATTATTATTAGCTTTACACTATCTACAAACAATTTTTATTACAGAATATTTCCAATCTCCTTCCGCAGAGCAGATGCATTATTGACTTTTCTTACCAAATTCAATGTTAGATTGTTGGATCTTAAATCTATTTTTTCTTAATGCAGTCATTCTGATTGAACTACCTTGTGAACAAACAGACCTCTTTCAGTGAAAGGGAACACAATAAACGCTATTTTGAAATTAAACCAGAAGGTGTCAAATACTCCTCAGGTCATACGGTTTCCATGGCGAGAGAAACTCAACAAGAAGTTTTAATTGCCTGAAATACGAATTCGACATCTTTCTCTCTCTCGTCAATCACTACCTGGCCCAATTAACCGTCTCCGACTTTTCCTGTTTTTGTCTCAGATTTCCAGCGTCACTAGTATTTTGGACGAACTGTAATTAAAGTGAGATTATTCCATTTTAGCTAAAAGGGTTCACGTGCTGTTACAGCCAATGAAAACCATTCAGGGTTTCAGTATAACTGGGGACATTACGTTTATTTGTAACTCCAAAACACAAAACTAAAGTAATCACAAGGAGACCGGGATAAATATGCCTACTTCGTTTTTTTCCCACTTTAGTGAGGTGCTCACAGGTTATCTCCCAGCTCCATGTTTTATCTTTCAGTTAGTTTTATGGTTGGGTTGAATTTTCCTCTGAGTTTGGCAATTTAATTGTGAATGTTTGTCACCGTGTGAGGAGACATCACCAGGTTGTGGTGTGTCCTCTGAATGCTTGGTCTTTATATACTTCTCAATCAGCTGGTTGGGCGTCACTTCAGAAAACTCTTGTGATGTGGAGAGGAAATATGGTCCCTGTTCGGCTGTGTGGCAAATTTTGTGTGTTGTGGTCTGGAATTTTGCCCGCATCGGCTCATAACTTTGCCTGTGTTGGGGCAGCACGGTAACATAGTGGTACGCACAACCCACTCGGGTTCAATTCCTGCCACTGCCTGTTAAGGGGATGAATGTTCTTCCCTTGATCGTCTGGGTTTCCTCCTGGGTACTCCGGTTTGCTCTCACCATGGTAGGTTAATTGGTTCAGATTAGGATTCAACTTGAAGGGCTGAACACTTGGGATGCAAGAGCATTCACAGAAGTGTGGTTTGCTGCAAACAATTCTATAAACACGTGGACCTCAAGCCTATACATTATTTATTTATTGACACCACATGGAGGAGGGTCTTTGAGCTGTGCTGCCCAGTAATCCTAGTCCGAACCAATTAACCTACTGTGCTAGGTCTTCGGCCTGTAGGAGCAAACTGGAGCTCGTGGACAGAACCCAAACAGGCACGGGGAGAATGACTGAAAAGGCCAAGCATTTGGAGGGCACACCACATTGATGATGTTTCCTCACACGGTGACGAAATATTTGCCAGTATATTGCCACGACGGGAAAACAACGCAACTCAACCATGGACCACCTGAGCTACACATCTTCCCAATTATTTCTGATCAGTTTTATTATTTGCAGTGACAAAACATAAGGGCACAGTTTTCACCTAAAGCTCTGCTCTCCCCTGACAAGTTTGCTGACAGCACTTTCAAACGAGCAGAGACTTGGAATCAGGCAGGCCTGGTGTGTCTGGGGAGAGAGAGGGTGCAAGGATACCAATGACGCTTTAAAACAGAATGAACATTGTTATAATAGATGCATCCACTGTCATTTTACACCCAGCACTGAGAAACATGGTCAAGGAATATTCATCTCAATCCCTTTCTTCAAATTGCATGACTGTGAATTACGCAATTTTGTTTGAATGATCTTTCCCAAACCCTATAATACAAATGGGGAATCTGTGAACTGAATCGCGATGACTGGACGAATCAACAATCAGACCCCCTTGTACCAATGGAAGCACTTGGTATGACAAGCCACCTTTACATTTTGATGAGAAACTGTCTTCATTGCCTGCAGTGGGATTCGCTTGGCTCTGTACAAAATGAAGCACCAGTTTTAGCTAGGCAAATATCCGAATAGCTTCCTCCCGTCAGCCCTACAATAAAACTAGTCCGCTGACCGGTCTCAGGGGAAGGAGTTAAATACGGTTCTTCTGTGGTACAAAAGTCTTATTTTACGAAGGCAACCGTACCATCTGTAAAAGAAAGCTACTTAAAGTGTTGGCAGTTTAGTATCTCCATTCAGTAGGAAATTACTTGGGTCTAAGTCCTTTTTAAGCCCCGAACCAACCAGTTTAACTTCAAGCCCAATGCCTTTTCTTTCAGTGCACTTTTCCTCCATCTTGCTTTGCAGGACATGATTTACTGAAACGGTCCATCTCTGAAATAATCAGCTTTTAATTTTATTTATTGCATTGCATACAACCTCAAGTTTCTCTTTACCCTTTTAGTCAGCAAAAGTAGTCCATTCCGTTGGCATTATTCTAATTACTAGGGAGTCGAGGAACCTAGTTCTTTTAACGTTTATCTTTGTACTGGGCTGATTTCAGATACTTAATTTTGTTTATGGAGAGGATTACTTTGTGAAAGAAGCATTCTCAGCGTTAAGCTACAAGAACCAAACTAAACGAACATTAAAGCAAACATGAGGAAATCTGCAGCTGCTGGAACAAAAACACAACATGCTGGAGGAAGTCAGCAGGTCAGGCGGTATCTATGGAAATGAATAAACAGTTGACGTTCCTGGCCAAGACCCTTCATCAGCACTGGAGAGGAAGGGGAGAGGTGGGGAAGAGGAGGAAGAAATACAAGGTGAAACCAGGAGAGGAGGAGGGCTGAAGAGCTGGGAAGTTGAGATAAAAGGCTGGAGAAGGGGGAATCTGATAGGAGAGGACAAAAGATCATGGGAGAAAGGAAAGGGGGAGGAGCACCGGAGGGAGGTGATAAGATGAGAGATGGAAACAGGAATGGGGAATGGTGGAGGAGGGGGGCAATTACCAGAATGTTCATGCCATCAGGTTGGAGGCCACCCAGATGGAATATAAAGTGTTGTTCCTCCCCTCCTTACTCTGATTTCTCTTTCTTTCCAGACTTAACAAAGGGTCTCGGCCCGCAACATCGATCGTTGACCCTTTTCCATAGACACTGCCTGCTGAGATCTTTCAGCATTTTATGTGTGTTGAAAATTAACAGTTTTTGTCTGTGTGGGTTTCCTGCTGGATTTCCAGACATTTTTGAGAAGTATGTGTACCTTTAACAACACCAGTGACAGTGACGGGAGGACTGGGTCTCTATATTTAAATTTGACAAAATTCCAATAGAAAAGATTGCAGGTTCTAAAAGTTCGGACTACATCTCTATAACAAAGGGTAACTTGAGCTAGTGTCCTACAAATGCAACACTGAATTGTTAAGGCTCAAAGTTCACAAACAATACGAGTTCATGTCTTCTGTATCACGTGGTTAGCACCATGGTACCATTCACCTGCACGTTACAACCCCAGCACGTTCCTCCTTTGCGGCTTTAACCCAACCCCCGCCCCAGCTCTGTAGCCGATGCCAACTCTTGCCCCCTCGCCACCCCGTGTCTTCATTAAACCCCAGATTCCAGTTTGGAGGTGCCTGTGCGGCCCCAGCAGCCTGCCGTGATGCTCATGCTCCTGTGACCACGCTCCTTGTCTCGGTCGCGCTCACCTTCAGATTGGCTCTGTGTCCGCTCTGGCTTCGAGGAGGTGGACGTCGTCTGCTGGCCGGAGATCGTACGCAGTAACTGATTCCTTTTCCGCAGGAAGTCCGGCTGTGCAGCCAAACCAAAACTACCTTTCCGCAGCACCATTCGGGAATTGCTTTTGGCAGGACGGGATCGCTGGTTATATTCCAGCTGGGCTAAATGTGCCGCATATCCATCTGTCAGAAACTAGAACAGCATAAAATTATCAACGACACATACTTGACCAAGTCTTAAACTAATTCAGTGCCTATTAAACAGCCAGGGCCCAGAAATCACACTTCCAAACAAAGTGAATAACTTCACAAACAAAATTTACATTTCACCATAAGACTGAAGTGCAGAATTAGATCATTAAGCTCATATGACGAGTACAGGCTCAGAACCATTAAACACTCTTCATATATTAACCCTTTTGTTCCTGGGATCATTCTCGCAATCCTCCTCCAGACTGTCACCAATGTCAGAACATCTTTTCATAGTTAAGGGGTCTGAAACTGCTCACAATACTCCAAGTGCAGTCTGACAGTGCCCTGTAAAGCCTCAGCATCACATCCTTGCTCTTACATTCTAGTCCTCTTGAAATCAATGTATATTTGTCTTCCTCAGCACCGACTCAACCTGCAAATTAATGTTCAGAGAATCCTCAACGAGACTCCAAGTGCCTTTTCACCTCTAATTTTTTTAATTTTCTTCCTGTTTAGAACATAGTCCACACTTTATTCCTTCTACCAAAATCCATGATAATACACTTCCCTACACTAAATTCTATCTGTCACCTCTTTCCCTTTCTCCCACTTGCTCAGAGCACTTTCTATGTCCTGAGAGTTTCCTAAAGCTGGAGGTACATAGGGCCATGAGACACAGGGACAAAATGAGGCCATTCAGCCCATCAAGTCTACTCCGCCATTTCACCATGGCTGATCCATTTCCCTCTCAACCCCAATCTCCTGCCTTCACCCCATAATCTTTGACAACTTTACTAATGAAGAATCTGTCAACCTTTGCTTTAAATAAAACCAATTACCTGGCCTCCACAACTGTTGTGGCAAAGAATTCCACAGATTCACCACTTTCTGACTAAAAATAGTTCTCTTAATCTCTGATCTAAAGGAATGTCCCACCATCCTGAGGCTGTGCCCTCTGGTCCTTGACTCCCAACCATAGAAAAAATCCTGTCCACATCCACTCTGCCTAGGCCCTTCAACATTCAATAGGTTTCAATGAGATCTCCCTCACTCTTCAAGTGCAGGCCCAGAGCCTTCAAACACTCCTCATGCATGTACCCATTCATTCCCGTCTTTGGTCACCACATCTCTGGTCCAGGAGAATCGGGGGAACAATGAAAGATACCACAAGTAGTATTAAATAGTATTCAAATCAAACCAGGTGCTAGAAATACTGAGATGACAGTCTGCACTTGTGAGGAGAGAAACAAAGACAACATTCAGGTCAAAGAAAAATGAGTTCTGTGAATTCTGAATTCCCCTCTGATGCCACCTGCCCTGCTGAGAACTTCCAGCATTTACTGTTACTAGGGAGAAGGTTCTTAAGAAACTGAAAGGTCTCAAGGTAAATAAGCCACCTGGACCAGAAGGTCAGCACCCCAGGGTTCTGAAAGTGGTGCTGAGGAGATTGTGGAGGCATTGGTAATGATCTTTCAACAATCAGTTCATTCTGGCATGTTTCCAGAGGAATGGAAAATTGCAAATGTTACTCCACTCTTCAAGAAGGGAGAGAGGAAATTACAGGCCAATTAGTCTGACCTCTGTGGTTGGGAAGACATTGGAGTTGATTGATAAGGATGAGGTCTCAGGGTACTTGGAGGCACATGATAAAATAGGCTAAAGTCAGCATGGTTTCTTTAAGGGGAAATCTTTCCTGATGAATCTGTTGGAATTCTTTGAGGAAATAAGAAGGATTGACAAAGAAGAATGGTTAATGTTGTGTATTTAGTTTTTTTCAGAAGGCCTTTGACAAGGTGCTGCGCATGAGGCTGCTTAGCAAGACAAGAGCCCATGATATTATGGGAAAGATACTAGCATGGATAGAGTCTTGGTTGATTGGCAGGAGATAGAGAATGGCAAAAAAGGGAGCCTTTTCCGATTGGCAACCAAGGACTAGTGGCGTTCCACAGGAGTTGGTGTTGGCACTGCCTCTTTGTACGTTGCACGTGAATCATTTGCTTGACAGAATTGATGGCTTTGTGGCCAAGCTTGTGGACAATATGAAGATAAGTTGAGGGGTAGGTCATGGTGAGGAGCAAGGAGTCTGCAAGGATTGGGAGAGTGGGCAAAAGAGTGGCAGATGGAATACAGTGCCAGGAAGTGTATGGTCATGAACTTTGGTAGAAGGAATAAAAGAGTAAATTATTTTCTAAGTGCAGAGACAATTTAAAAACCTGAGGTGCAAAGGTGCAGGATTCCCCAAAGGTTTACTTGCAAGTTGAGTCTGTGGTAAGGGAGGCAATTGCGAAGTTAGCATTCGTTTTGAGAGGACCAGAATGTAAGAGTAAGGAAACAATGCTGAGACTTTATAAGGCAAGTGGGCAGACTGCACTTGGAGTATAGTGAGTCTTTAGGCCCTCATCTAAGAAAAGATATGATGGCATTGGAGAAGTTCCAGAGAAGGTTCACAAGAATGATTCTGGGAATTAAAGGGTTAATGTATGAGGAATGTTTGATGGCTCTGGACCTGTACTCGCTGGAGTTTGGAAGAATAAGGAGGGGACTCTCACTGAGACCGATCAAATATTGAAAATGCTTGATAGAATGGACATGGAGAGGATAGTTCCTATAATGGGGGAGTCTAGGACCAGAGGGCACATCCTCAGAATAGAGGGATGTCAATTTAGAACAGAGATGAGGAGGAATTTGTTAAGCCTGAGTCTGTGAAATTCATTGCCACAGACAGCTGTGGATGTCAAATCATTGAGAATATTTAAAGCAGATGTTGACAGATTCTTGATTAACTATAACCATTTAACAGTTACAGCACGGAAACAGACCATCTCAGTCCTCCTAGTCCGTGCCAAACGCTTACTCTCACCTAGTCCCACCGACCTGCACTCAGCCCATATCCCTCCATTCCTTTCCTGTCCATTTACCTATCCAATTTTTTAAAAATGACAATATCAAACCTGCCTCTACACTTCTACCTGAAGCTCATTCCACACAGCTACCACCCCCTGAGTAAAGAAGTTCCCCCTCGTGTTACCCCTAAACTTTTGCCCCTTAATTCTCAACTCATGTCCTCTTGTTTGAATCTCCCTTACTCTCAATGGAAAAAGCTTATCCACATCAACTCTATATACCCCCCCCCCCCTCATAATTAACTGTAAAGGTTACGGGGAGGATATAATCAGCCATGATAGAACAGAAGAACAGACCTGATAGGCTGAATGGCCTTATTCTGCTCCTATGACTAATGGTCTTGTCTTTATTTTAGACTTTCAGTATATTCAGTTCAAAGAAACCAAGCCACTGCAGCCTTTGACGTGACCTCCTGTGGATACTGAGACAGTTTCCCAGAATGGAAGGCTGAGAACCTATCTGAAACACCCACAAAATGACAGCAACCATTGTTAAACTCGAAAGTGTGCAGGACAATTTACAAGGATGCCGCCAGGATTTGAAGGACTGAGGTGTTATCCACAGAGGTGTGGAAAAGTGTGTATGGAACTGGAGGAGATAGCAGAGGTATTCACTACAGAAAAGGATCTTGGCGATTGTAGGGATGACTTACAGCAGACTGAAAAGCTTGAGCACGTGGGTATTAAGAAAGAGGATGTGCTGGAGCTTTTGGAAAGCATCGAGTTGGATAAGTCACCGGGACTGGATGAGATGTACCCTAGAGAAGAGAGGAAGGAGATTGCTGAGCCTCTGGTGATGATCTTTCCATCATCAGTGGGGTTGGGAGAGGTTCTGGAGAATCAGAGAGTTGCTGATGTCATTCCCTTATTCAAGAAAGGGAGTAGAGATAGCCCAGGAAATTATAGACCAGTGAGTCCTACTTCAGTAGATGGAGAAGATCCTGAGAGGCAGGATTTATAAACATTTGGAGAGGTATAATATGATTAGGAATAGTCAGCATGGCTTTGTCAAAGGCAGGGCATACCTTATGTGCCTGACTGAATTTTTTGAGGATATAACTAGGCATATTGATGAATATAGAGCAGTAGATGCAGTGTGTATGGATTTCAGCAAGACATTTGATAAGGTACATCATGCAAGGATTTATTGAGAATGTAAGGACGCATGGGATTCAAGGTGATATTGCTTTGTGGATCCAGAACCAGCTTGCCCACAGATGCAAAGAGTGGTTGTAGACGGGTCATATTCTGCATGGAGGTCAGTGACCAGTGGTGTGCCTCAGGGATCTGTTCTGGGACCCCTACTCTTAGTGATTTTTATAAATGACCTGGATGAGGAAGTGGAGGGATGGGTTAGTAAATTTGCTGATGACACAAAGGTTGGAGGTGTTGTGGATAGTGTGGAGGGCTGTCAGAGGTTACAGCGGGACATTGATAGGATGCAAAACTAGGCTGAGAAGTGGCAGATGGAGTTCAACCCAGATAAGTGTGAAGTAGTTCATTTCGGGAGGTCAAATATGATGGTAGAATATAGTATTAATGGTAAGACTCTTGGCAGTGTGGAGGATCAGAGGGATCCTGGGGTCTGAGTCCATAGGACACTCACAGCTGCTGCGCAGGTTGACTCTGTGGTTAAGAAGGAAGACAGTACATTGGCCTTCATCAATCGTGGGAATGAGTTTAAGAGCTGAGAGGTAATGTTGCAGCTATATAAGGCCCTGGTCAGACCCCACTTAGAGTACTATACTCAGTTCTGGTCGCCTCACTGCAGGAAGGATGTGGAAACCATAGAAAGGTTGCAAAAGAGATTTACAAGGATGTTGCCTGGATTGGGGAGCATGCCTTATGAGAATAGGTTGAGTGAACTCGGCCTTTTCTCCTTGGAGCGACGGAAGATGAGAGAGGAGCTGATAGAGATGTATAAGATGATGAGAGGCATTGATCGTGTGGATAGTCAGAGGCTTTTTCCCAGGGCTGAAATGGCTATCACAAGAGGGCATAGATTTAAGGTGCTTGGAAGGAGGTACAGAGGAGATATCAGGGGAGAGTATTTTTATGCAGAGTGGTGAGTGCGTGGAATGGGCTGCTGGCAACAGTGGTGGAGGCGGACACAGTAGGGTCTTTTAAGAGACTCCTGGATAATTACATGGAGCTTAGAAAATTAAAGGGCTATGGGTAACTCCAGGTAATTTCTAAGGTGAGGACATGTTCGGCACAGCTGTGCGGTGGGCTTTCTATGTTTCTAAAACCAAGCCAGAGTGAATGCAAACAGCCCTCTCCCCAGGACTGGGAATCAAGAACTCGAGGGAACGTGTTTATGGTGAGAGAGGGAAGACTGAATAGGAACCTGAGGAGATCATTCTTTTTTACACAAAGAATAGAACCAGCTTTTGGTAGAGGTGGTGGAGGCGGGTATAGTAACTGCAGTTGGACAGCAAGGGAGTAGAGGGCACAGGCCACATGCAGGAAAACCCAGGAGATCAGCGCCAGACTCAGTTCTGTGCGGTCCCTGAGTTCACGGTTACTGAATCACCACAAGGCTTCACCTGGGCTTGTGCCCCGAGACCATTCTGGGATTGGTATCGACGTAAGCAGCTCGTACCTGGCACTGATTCTGATATTTCTTAGCTGGGCGGCCCACAATGTAGATCTGAGAAGGTGATAAGCCCAGGGAGGCATAAACTGAAATATCCTTCGTAGATCCATAGGCTGCGTGGACCTTCACTGACACCTGCAAGGAGATGCGGAACTACATTAGTGCAGGCACTGTTAGCGAGCGAGGGGTAAAACATTTACCCAAAGACAGACCAGTGAAGCATATACTGTAACTGGCATGGTCAATCAGACTTGCTGAGTCCTTGTGGAGGGATCAGAAGTGGACAGAGTGAGTAATTTCAAGTTCCTGGGTGTCAATATCCCTGTGGGTCTGACTTGGGCCCAACGTATCGTTGCAGCTACAAAGAGGGTGTGACAGCAGCTATATTTCACCAGGGGTTTGAGGAGATTTGGTATGCCACCAGAAATATCAGCAAATTTCTACAGATGTACTATGGAGAGCAATTTAACTGCTGCATCACCGACTGGTATTGTGCGGTGGGGGGGGGGGGGGGCTACTGCACAGGGTCAAAATAAGCTGCAGAGATTTGTAAACTTAGTCAGCTCCACCATGGGCACCAGCCTCCTTACTACCCAGGCCAACTTCAATGAGCAACACCGCAAAAACGTGGCATCCATCATTAAGGACCCCTATCACCCATGACAGGCTTTCTTCCCAATGCTACCATCAGGAAGGAGGTACAGGAGCCTGAAGACACACACTCACGATTCAGGAACAGCTTCTTCCCCTCTGCCATCCAATTTCTGAATGGACACTGAAACCATAAACATTACCTTACTACTTTTTATTTCTATTTTTGTGCTACCTACTTAACTATTTAATATATATATTCATACAGTTTTTCAGTTTTTTCTCTCTATTTTTATGCAACCACAAAGACATGAGATTTCATGACATATGCCGCAGAAATTAAACCTGACTTTGATTCTGATTCGGAGGTAAGAGCACAGATAAAATGTGAAATGCCTACATCGTGAACGAGGCTGCGGAGGAAGTTGGCTTTGTGCCTGAGAGGATCGTGAACGAGTCCATCACAGAACGAGACGATCCCGTGTGGGAAGTTGTGCTGAGCCAGCCAGGCCACCACCCTCTGCTTCTGCATGTCCGGTCGCCCTGTCACATACACGATGAAGTATCCGAGATCCTGCCAGTGCCTGCGGGAGATAAGAGCTAATTAGCAGGGGTTCTGTAGGTCTCAACACAGTCACGGATCACTAATCTGACCAAGGATGAAGTTTGTAATGGCACGTGAGGAGTTCACTTTGTTCCCTCCTGCACTGATGCTTTGGTGCAAGCGATGCATGGCTGACTGTGTTCTGTGACAAACTGCGGCATTACTTGTTGCAATACGGTGGTGGAGCTCCTGACACAAACATCTCCAGTCTGATGAACAGCTCCACCCACTAACCCACTCCTCCACACCCCCAACCACCATGTTATCATTTTCTGCCAGTCACCTTATGCATAGACACTCCTGTGCCTAGTGTCACTTCAATAGACATACAAGCAATCTATGTGTCTGAAGGTATTTATCTTATGTATTTAATGGGTGCTGGGGTGGAGTTATGTCTCTACTAAAGGAGGTGTAAGGTGCTCCTTCCTTCCGCTAGCCTACAGGTCACCCTGGGGCAAAGTGTAGCACCTGCTTAGCTCCCGATCAGGGTCACATGAAGCCATGGGAGCAGGTGGTGGATGGTCTTTTGAGCAGCCGGTGTGTATCACAGGTCCTGGTTATACAACCACTGACACAAGGCAGACAATCTCTGAAGAGTATTGATAATGGTTGGGGTCACCCATCTTGTAAAGACACTGCCCAGAAGAAGACAATGGCAACCCACTTCTGTAGAAGGATTTGCCAAGAACAACCGTGCTCACAGATGAGACCACAATTGCCCACGTCCTAAGGCACATAACGGTGAAGATGATGATGTAGTTAGATTTATTGTGGGGTTTTTTATGCTGCATTGGATCCAGAGTAACAATTATTTTGTTCTCTTTTACATTTAGGTACTGGAAATGACATTAAACAAGGGGTTCCCGACTTGCGATCCACGGACCCCTCAGTTGACGGCAGGGGTCCATGGCATAAAAAAGGTTGGGAACCCCTGCATAAAACAATCTTGAATCTTGATGTTGAACCAACACTCAGTACTTACACAGCCTTGCTCTGCAAGTTTCTTTCGTGACACTCGGAAGTTACTATGAATACACATAGGTTACTGAAACTTTATTAAACTGTCTGTGCAAGCTGACATTTTCAGTTCTGCTCTAAATTTTAAAAAAACTCCCCAGAACTCTCAATGATCTGAACGCAGGTTACAGCACAGATGGTGGAGAATGTTCAGATCTACATTAGTAAAATCTACAATTAGAAGGCAATTGTAATATAAATAATAACTTATTTATATAGCACTTATTATACAGATGATGTAGTTCTGCAATTTACAATGGGATAATGTGCAAACATGAAAATAAAATTAAAAAAAATAAACAGAAATAAAAGAAATTCAAGGTTGTATGAAGCATATATACTTTGATAATAAATGTACTTTGAACTTTGGAAAGTGTCCCTTATAGTTTAGGGTACTGAAATCCACAGTTTAGGAAGCAATGTTCAGAAAAGCTGACCTGCCAATGATCTTCTGAAGGATAGAAAGATTAGACTGGTTGGGCTGTTTTCCCGGGGGTGAGGGAGGCTCAGGCTGACCTGATGGAGGGGTGTAAGATTATCAGAGTAGAGATTCAGAAACTTTGTCCCAAGTTAGGGCATCAAAAACAAGGCAACTTTGGGTAGGGGTTCCCAACCTGGGGTCCATGGATGGTATTACTTGATGGTATTAGTCCATGGCAGGAAAGTGAGTTTTGAGGGGAAGGATTTATTTATTTAGAAATAACAGTGTGGAATAGGCCTTTATAAGCTAGCAAGCTGCACCACCTGGCAACACAACCATTTAACCCTAGCCCTATCACAGGACAATGTACAATGACCAATTGACCTACCAACCGGAATGTCTTTAAATTGTGGGAGGACACCAGGACCCCAGGAGAAACACACAGAGGGAACATGCAAACTCTGCACAGACAGCACCAGAGGTGAGCACTGAACACTGGTGCTGAGTACAGTGAGACAGAGGCTGCACTTGCAGTTCCACTGCGGATATGAAGACAGCTCTTGAAATCCACGACGTAACTAAATGGATGAGGAAGGAAAAGACAAGGTTCTATCATAAAGGCCGAGCAACTATAGATTGTCATAAAAACGAAGAGATTCTGCAGATGCTGGAAGTCCAGAGCAACACACACAAATGCTGGAGGAACTCAGCAGGTCAGGCAGCATCTATGGAAATGAATAAACAGTTGACGTTTTGGGCCGAGACACTTCATCAGAACTGGAAAAGAAGGGGGTAGAGGGCAGAATAACATTGTTGGGGTGGGAGAGGGAAGAGTACAGGCTGGTCATTTCCACCATGGGCACTAACCTCCCCTGCGCTGAGGACATCTTTAAAAGGTGGCATCTATCACAAGGACCCCCACCACCCAGGTCGTGCCTTGTTCTCATTGCTACCATCAGTGCAGGAGGTGCAAGAGCCTGATGACACACACTCAAAAATTTAATGAACAGCTTCTTCCCCTTCACCATGAAATTACAAGAATCCATATACATTACTTCACAATATTTTTGCTTTCTCTTTGCACTACTTATTTATCTCTCCATCTATATATACATATATTTTAAAATATAATTTATAGTTTTTTTATTATTAAACATTGCAATGTACTGCTGCCTCAGAACACATTTCATGACATATGCCAGTGATATTAAACCTGATTTTGATTTTGAAGTGATAGGTGAGACCAAGATGGATGAAATAAGAAGCTGGGAGGTGATAGGTGGGAAAGGTATAGGGCTGAAGAAGGAGGAATCTGATAGGACAGAACAGTGGAACATGGCACCTCTTGCTTTTTCCTCGAGAGATGTGCTTTGCCTGGGCCAAGAATATTTCTCACTGAGAAGCTGCAATGTCACTGTCTAAGCTCTGTTCTCATGCACAAATGTGTGGGGAATTGTCCAGCCTAGACACAGTTCAACACAGTACTGTGATTTGTTACCTCACAACATCAACGGCTCCAGCTCTGACCTTCGGGTCGCTACCCATGATGGAAACACTGGCTGCGAACGACCCGTCGATGCTGAACACCACACATTCCGTCCCCTTCGGCAGCACTGTTATGTAGCTGTCTCCAGACGTGTGGTCCCCCCTAGAAAAAAATCACAGGAATCCCCTTCACAGATAGGAATAGTATACGTCAATTTTTAAATAGAATTATTACTTATAAAGTAATTGTTCAAATTCCTGGTGTTCGAACAGATGACAACATTTGTGGGAGGAAGTGGGAGTCAGCGGAAGGACAGACAGATTAAGATAAATAAATTTTTATTTCTTTGGAGATACAGCGCAGAACAGGCCCTTCCAGCCCAATGAGCCACACCGCCCAGCAACTCCCAGTTTAACCCCAGCCTAACTGTGCAACAATTTACAATGGCCAATTAAACTAACAACTGGTACGTCTTTGGACTGTGGGAGGAAACTGCAGCACCCGGAGGAAACCCACACATTCCATGGTGAGGACATACAGAATCCAAACAGAGAACTCCGAACTCTGACCCCTGAGCTGTAATACCATTGAGCTAACTGCTGTGCCATGAATAGGTAAAGAAATGGCGGATTGAATATAATGGGAAGTGCATGGCCACATACTTCGGTAGAAGGAGTAGAGCCATGGACTGTTTACTAAACAGGGAGAAAGTTCAGAAATCAGAGGTGCAAAGGGTCCTGGGAGTCCCTGTGCAGGATTCCCTGAAGGTTAATTTGCAGGTTGAGTCTGTGGTGAGGAAGGCAAATGCAATGTTAGCATTCATTTCAAGAGGATTAGAATATAAAAGCAAGGATGTAATGTTGAGGCACTGGTGAGGCCTCACTCGGAGTATTGTGAGCAGTTTTGGGCTCCTTATCTAAGAAAGGATATTCTGGCATTGGAGAGAGTCCAGAAGTAGTTTTGGAGAATGATTCCTGGAATGAAGAGGTTAATGTATGAGATGTATTTGATGGCTCTGGGCCTGTATTTGCTGGAGTTTAGAATAATGAGGGGGGATCTCCTTGAGACCTATCGAATACTAAAAGGCCTAGATAGAGTAGACATGGAGAGCATGTTTCCTATAGAGGGGAAAGTCTAGGACCAGACGGCACAGTCTCAGAATAGAAGGATGTCCCTTTAGAACAGAATTGAGGAGAAATTTCTTTAGCCAGAGGATGGTGAATCTGTGGAATTCGTTGCCACAGGTAGCTGTAGAGGACAAGTCATTGAGTATACTTAAAGCAGATGATGATTGGTTCTTTATTAGCAAGCCATCAAGTTTGGTAAGTCCACTTCTTTACCATTCTCCTAATCCGACTAAATCCTTCTGCAAACTCCCTGCTCTCTCAGCACTAACTGTTCCTCCATCTATCTTATTATCATCCACAAATTTTGCCACAAAGCCATCAATTCAGTCATCCAAATCACTGACATATAACATTAAAAAAAGCAGTCCCAATAGTGACGCCTGCAGAACACCGCTAGTCACTGGCTGCCAACCAGAAAAGGCTCCCTTTATTCCCACTCTTTGCCTCTTGCCAATCAGCCAATCTTCTATACAGGCTAACACCATGTGCCTTCAAGTACACTGAAACCTCATCCTTAGTAATGGGCTCTAACATCCTTTTTTATATTTTTGGCTAGCTTACCTTTAGATTTAATCTCTTCTCTCCTTATGGTTTTGTTTAGTGCCTTCTGTTGTTTTTTTAAAAGCTTTCCAATCCTCTACCTTCCCACTAATTTTTGCCCTATTGTACGCCCCCTCTTTACCTTTTATGCTGTCTTTGATTTCCCTCGTCACCCACATGCGTCATTCTGCTTTTAGAATAATTGGGGATGTATCTACCCTGCGTCTTCCAAGTATCTCCCAGAACCTCCAGACAATCCTGTTCTGCCATCATCCCTGCTAGTGTCCTCCTCCAATTAACTTCTCTAGCTCCACTCTCATGCCTCTGTAATTCCCTTTACTCCACTGTAATACTGATACATATGAATTTAGCTTCTGCCTCTCAAAGTGCAGGCTGAATTCTATTATATTATGATCACTGCCTCCCTTCCCTAATCAAATCTAGGTCATTACATAACACCCAATCTAGAATTGCCATTTCCCTAGTGGGCTCATGAGCTGTTCTAAGAAGCCATCTCATAGGCATTCTACAAATTCCCTCCCTTGGGATCCAGCACCAATCTGTTTTTCTCAATCTACCTATATATTGAAATCCCCCATGATTATTGTAACACTGCCCTTGTTACATGCCTTTTTTTTATCTCCCGTTGAAATGTACATCCCACATCCTATAATGGTTCCAGCATCTTCTGATCCTATGTCAGCTTTTTCTAAGGATCTGATTTCATATTTTATCAACAGAGCCATCCCTCCCCCTCTGCCAACCTGCCTGCCCTTTCAATACAATGTGTATCCTTGGATATTAAGCTCCCATCCATGATTTTCTTCCAGCCATGACTCAATGATGTCCACAACATCATACATACCGATCTCTAACTATGCTACAAGATCATCTACCTTATTCCGTATACTGTGTGCATTCAAATCTACCATTTTCAGTCCTGCATTCTTCATCCTTTTTGATTTTCCCCCATTTTACACTTGAACTTATCCCTCTGACTCCTACTTTGCCCTGTTATCTGCCAGTCCATCCTTATAGCAATACTACACACTGCACCTACTTGTCCCATCCTGGGCCTTATCACGTTGGTTCCCAACTCACCTATCAAATTAGTTGAAACCCTCCCCAACAACTGCCACAAAGGATATTGGCTCCCCCCCAGGTTCAGCTGTAACCCGTCCATTTTATACAGGTCATACCTTCCCCAGAAGTGATCCCAATGATCCAGAAATCTGAAACTCTTCCCCCTGCACCAGTTCCTCAGTCACATATTCATCTGGACTGCACTGACTTCAGAGCTGGAATCATGGACTCAAGTCTCCGAAGAGGAGTATGGACCCGTGACCTTGCACACAGCAATGGCTGACCAAACACTAGCTCAAGAGGGCTCCCAGTATGAACCAGGAGCAGGAGTTGGGCATGTGGACTGGTGAGCCTGCTCTGCCAGTCAATAATATCACAACTGATTTGGCCAAGGACTCAGCTCCACCTTGCTGCCTTTCCCCCAGAACCCTTAATCCCCTGCTGTGCAAAAATCAATCCAAATGTGTCTTAGATGTATTTAATGAGGTAGCTGTGACTGCTTCCCTGGGCAGAGGCTGACACAGATTGACTACTCTCTGGGAAAAGCAGCTTCCACTCATCTACTCCCCTGAATCTTAAGGCTGTGTCTCCCAGTTCTATACAGTTAGATAAAGAAGGGGTCAGCTTATCCAAGAACTTTGATACAGTATTGGGGATCTTTCAGCTGTATACTCAGGATCTGTCTGAAACCTGGTGCGTGTAGAAAGGCAGCTCTGGTCAGTCACAGGAATCCTCAAACAGCTTTCCATTTTGACACCAGATTTCTTGATCACGTTCTTTACCTCACCAGTCTGCTGCAGTTTTATCTTTATAAAAAGCTATTTAAACAGTCACCTTCCCCAAGCATAGGGCCGATCAATACTTCCACCCACCAGTACTTTATTATTTCCCCTCAGTCACGACCACAGAAGCTTAGCGAGTTTGTACGTTCTCCCCGTGATCTTGTGGGTTTCCTCCCACAGTCCAAAGACATACGGGTTAGTAGGTTAATTGGTCATTGTAAACTGTCCTGTGGTTAGGCCAGAGTTAAATTGGGGGATCACTGGGTGGTGCAGCTTGAAGGCCTGGAAGGGCCTATTCTGCACTGTATCTCAATCAATAAATTATGTACAGCCTAGCATCACTTCTTGGACATAAAATCAATCTATATATATATAAGCTATCTTATGTATTCAAATTTGTTGTGTATTTTTTATATTACTGAGTTCTTTACCTTATTGAATTGACTACTACTTACATCCTTCATATACATGATGAGTAAAAATCTTTATATTACATCTCTGTCTAAATATGCAATTTATCGTAATTTATAATAAATAGTATGTACAACAGGTCAGTCAATAATACAGTTGTATCAGCATGAATGAATCAGTCTGATGGCCTGTTGGAAGAAGCTGTCCCGGAGCCTGTTGGTCCTGGCTTTAATGCTGTGGTACCGTTTCTCAGATGCGAGCAGGTGACTCGAGTCCCCAATGATTCTTCAGGTCCTTTTACGCACCTATCTTTGTAAATGTCTTGAATAGTGGGAAGTTCACATCTACAGATGTGCTGGGCTGTCCACACCACTCTCTACAGAGTTCTGTGATTGAGGGAGGTACAGTTCCTATACCAGGCAGTGATGCAGCCAGTCAGGATGCTCTCAATTGTGCTCCTGTAGAAAGTTCTTAGGATTTAGGGGTCCATTCTAAACTGCTGCTTCTTTCAACCATCTGAGGTGAAAGAAGCGCAGTTGTGCCTTTTTCACCACATAACCAGTATGTACAGATCACGAGATCCTAGGTGATGTGGATGCTGAGGAACTTAAAGCTGTTCACCCACTCAACTCCAGATCCATGGATGTCTCCATTCCTCCTGTAATCCACAACCAGCTCCTTTGTTTTTGCGATATTGAGGGAGAGGCGGTTTCCTATGTCAGGGTGATGACTTCTTCTCTGTAGGCTGTCTCGTTATTGTTTGAGATTAGGCCAATTAATGTAGTATTGTTAGCAAATTTAATTAGCAGGTTGGAGCTGTGGGTGGTGACACAGTCATGGGTATACAGAGAGTAAAGGAGGGTGCTTAGTACACAGCCCTGAGGGGCACCTGTGTTGAGGATCAGAGGGACAGAGGTGAGGGAGCCCACTCTTACCACCTGCTGGCGATCTGACAGCAAGTCCAGGATCCAGTATTTTTTGTGCTGATTCGGATCTGGAGTAACAATAATTTAATTCTCCTTTACATTTACATACTGAAATTGACATTAAGCAATCTTGACTCTAAATATAAAGTGGCTGTTTAGAAATATCACAGAGGTCTGCCCAAAGAAAATTATCTTGCAACTGGATACTTCAATATTTTAACAATCTCCACAATTACCTAATCACCATTTTTACTGGGTAGACACCGATCCCCAGCCTTTTGTTCTCTGGAATAACGTAAGAAATTCTGCCGCTGCTGTTTGTGATGTCAGTGTCAAAATACACCCACTCTCCTGTGGGAGGCTGAGTCATGATGTGAATATCCACCTGAGGAAAGAAGAGAATTTATACTAGGATTTAAACGTCCCACAGCACCTTCGCCGCAGTGATCAATTTATCAGAATCAGTAAAACCTGTGGCTCAGATACCAAGCCCGGCAGAACCATTTCTGCTGACAGCAGAAGGGGCAAAGGTGGGTTATGGCGCCTTAAAACCAGTTGCTTCGGGCAGGTGGGGCTCGTCAGCCAAAGTTGGCAGCTCATCTAGGAGAAAGAAAACTCTGATCTCAAACCTCCACTGCCTTTCGGCTATGCCCACACACGGGGAAGGTTTTGGGAGTAAACCCCAAGGAAAATCCGGAGCTGGAGTTCCTAAGACAGTCCAACATTAAGTTCAAATGCTGACTGGCAACTCCTGTGATGCCACTGGTACCAAACTGAATCGGCTTCTGCCGTTCCTTTGGTTTTATCAGCTGTGTGGAGAAGGGGAACCTGCTTGGAACAGCTTGCACCCCGCATCATACTGCCCTGACTTGCTTGTCATGTCGACAGCTGGGACTCATCTTCCGCAGTCGACCCTGACCAACAGAGGGCCTCAGTAAAACCATTTAACATCAGCTGAAGATCTATGGACATTTGCCTCCAGCCAAATAGATCTTGGAAAGAAGGGGGCTAACAGTGAGCTGATAGGGATGTACAAGAGACATAGATCGCGCGGACAGCTAGAGACTTGTTCCCCCAGAGCAGAAATGGCTAATACAAGGAGACTGGAGGAAAGTATAAGGGAATGTCAGAGGGTTTTTTACACAGAGAGTGGTGGGTGTCTGGAACACCCTGCCAGGGGCGGTGGTAGATGGTGATTAATTAAGGAGAGTTAAGAGACTCATAAATAGGCACATTGGTTTTTCACACAGAGAGTGGTGGGTGTGTGGAACCCTCCCGGGGTGGTGGTAGATGGTGATTAATTAAGGAGAGTTAAGAGGCTCTTAAATAAGCACATGGGTGATAGAAAACTGGAGGGTTATATAGGAAGGAAGGGTTAGAATAATCTTGGAGTAGGTTTGAAGGTCAGCACAACATCAAAGGGTCTGAATTGTTCTGTGTTTAAATTCATAAACAGCAATGAGTCAAGACGGTGGGGCGTAGCTCAGTGGCCCTGGGGTGGACAATGCTGGGCACGGGGCTGGATGAACATGTACCCCCACACAGACAACATCTCGTGGATGCTGCTTCCCCAGCCACTGATCTGGGTTTTCGCTCAAACTATGCTCCAGGTAAAAATGTTATGCTCTGTAAATCTGCTGGTGTTCAGCCAATGCTGCAAATGATATGTACATCTACAGGAACCTCACCTTCTCACCCGTCAGTGTGACCATATCCAGGGGTCCGTACATGAAACGCCCCGTCAATGTCTGAGGACCGTCTTCACTAACAATCACATCGTTCACGCGATGATTGGCTGTGACGTTCTGTGAGAATTTGTGCAGAAAGGAAGTTTATTGTACATTCTGTACAGATCAGTGCAAACATTACAGGACGGTAGAACCAGGCATGAAGCCAGCCATGTTTTAAAGTGCGCTCCCCCCCACCACGGTTCTAGCCTGCTGAGTCAGAGGGAATGGCAACTGTCCTCTGAGAAATCTATATCGTTCTCTTCCAACTCCTTGCTTATACTCTCCTAATGTGAGTGCTCCCCCCACCCCCCGAGAAACCAGTCTGGAGAATTTTACAGATCCTCTTCTACCCCAGTATATAAATCTCCTGCGAGTCAACATCTTCCGAGATCTGTCCTCACCCAACACGTTAATTCAATCACAAAGGCGGCACAACAGTGGCTATATTTCATTAGGAGTTTGAGGAGATTTGGTATGTCACCAAAGACTCTCGCAAATTTCTACAGATGTACGGTGGAGAACATTCTGTCTGCATCATCATCTGGTATGGAGGGGCCACTGCACAGGATCAGAAAAAGCTGCAGAAAGTTGTAAACTCAGTCAGCTCCATCGTGGGCACTATCCTCCCCAGCATCAAAGGCACCTTCATAAAGTAATGCCTCAAAAAGGCAGAGTCCATCAGTAAGGACGCCATCACCCAGGACTTGCCCTCTTCTCATCGCTACCATCAGGGAGGAGGTACAGGAGTCTGAAGACACACACTGAATGATTCAAGAACAACTTCTTACCCTCTGCCATCCGATTTCTAAATGTACATTGATCCCATGAACACTAGCTCACTATTTTTTCTCTTATTTGCATTATATAAATAAAATGTAATTTCAGTAAGAAATTTAATTATTGGAATTATTTTAAAAATTATTATGTTTTGCAATGTACCGCTACCACAAAAGAACAAATTTCCCGACAAATGCCACTGATATTAAACCAGCCTCCAGTAAGTACCAATGTATTGCTGCCCTCCCGGAGTACTTGCACCTGCAAACGAACTTTGATTGAACATCAGCACCCACTGATCACTTGTCATTTGAATTAAACAGGCCGTTCTTTTCCACAGTGGTTTGTCTCATGTCATTCTTGGCTACGTGCCACCTGCCACCTCCACGTCCATTCACTTTGCCTGACTGTACAGCCCATGTGTTACTCTCACAACAATACCTGGGTCTGTATAATCAGCTGAAAGGTACAACTTCCCATTCTGTTCACTCGCCCCAGAACATTTTTCTTGCACTCTCTCTTTCTTTCTGAAAGGATGTGCTGACACTGGAGATGGTTCAAAGGAGGGTCACGAAAATGATTCTAGGATTGAAATCTATGGCTTGTCATATGAGGAGCGTTTGATGACTCTGGGCTTGTATTCACTAGAATTCAGAAGAACGAGGGATGGCCTCATTGAAACCTATCAAATGGTGAAAGGCCTTGATAGTGTGGATGTGGAGAGGATGGTTCATGCAGTGGGGGAGCCTGTTCTAAATGGACATCCCTCTATTCTAGACCAGAGAACACAACCCCAGAATAGAGGGATGTCCATTTAGAACAGAGATGAGAAGGAATTTCTTTAGCCAGAGAGTGGTGCATCTGTGGAATTCTTTGCCACAGGCAACTGTGGAGGCCAAGTTATTGGGTATATTTAAGGCAGAGGTTGATAGATTCTTGATTAGTCAGGGCATGAAGGGAAATGGGGAGAAAGCAGATAATTGGGGCTGAGAGGGAAATGGATCGGCCATGATGAAACAGCAGAACAGATTTGATGGGCCAAACAGCCTCATTCTGCTCCAACGTCTTATGAAGTTCCCTTTCGATTTCTCTCTGAAATTCAGTCAGCTCCTACTCAAACAAGCCGACTCTCTGTCTCTTTGATCACTTAGGGAGCTCAGTTTCCTTATCTCATGGGCAACACTTCTACACCCTCCATGGATCCAGCTTACAATTCAGAAGTATCTGGGTCAGATCAGCCTCACTCAGTGAAACTCCCCTTCCAAGTCATGGAGTCATAGAGCACTACATTGCAGAAGTAGGCCCTTCGGTCCATCTAGTCTGTGCTGAACTGTTTTGCTGCCTAGATGCATCAACCCATGTTTGTACCACTGCCCTCCATACCCCTGCCATCCATGTACCTATCCAAACTTCTTAAACACTGAAATCAAAATCACATCCATCAATTGCACTGACAGCTCATCCCAGACTCTCACCACTCCCTGAGTGAAGATTTTTCCTCTCATGTTCCCCTTAAACTTCTCACCTTTTACCCTTAACCCATGACTTCTAGGTGTAGTCCCATCCAACCTCAGTAGAAAAAGATTGCTTGCATTTACCCTATCTATACCCTTTATAAATTTATATACGCCTATTAAATCTCCTTTCATTCTCCTACGTTCCAGAGAAAAACATCCAAATCCATTCAATCTTCTCCATGTAATTCAGATCCCCAAGTCGTGGCAACATCGTTGTAAATTTTCTCTGTACGCTTTGAAAGTTATTGATATCTTTCCTGTAGGTAGACGGCCAGAAGTGCACACAATACTCTAAACGTGGCCTCACCAAAGTCTTGGAGTACTTTTACTTTGTATTGGTTCACGTAGTCTACCAAAGCTATGCTGAGCATTAACATATTAAGATTGTCATTCCTTAGGTGTGCAGTATTAGATCAAGGAACGTATCGATGTCAAGATACGGAATGTCCATACCCTTAATTTAACATGTGTCCTCTTGCGAAGCCACTTCTCGCGCGGTTTTGAAGGGCTGAACACTGAGACTTCCTTCCCGTCCAGTTCCAGAACACTTGCATTTTCATGCCTCATTATCTGAGTGTAAACATTTTATAATAAACATCATTACTACACATTATCACAGTGACGACACTCCAAACATACTTCAGTGGGCTTCACCCTGTCGAAAAGGAAAACACAATACCGATGCGACTTATGTCCTCCTTACCTGTCGTAGCAGAAAGGAGACGACGTCAGTTGACTCCCAGTAACTGGCATGAAAGAGGTGGGGCAAGGCGACTGTCGGAAAGGCTGTTAAAGCATCAGGGCAGTAGAGAGCGTAGTCAACCCTCTTAGTTCCCCACCACCTCGCTGCAACTGAAACAAAGCCGAAACTCTGCTAAGTTTAAACGGAAAGTGCACTCTCCAGATGAGTGTAAACACTGAAATGATCTGTGCTCTCACGGTGAAGATCTGCTTAGTTTTATAAGTACAAGAGATTCTGCAGATGCTGGAAATCTTGAGCAATGTGCACAAAATGATCTCGAGAATAAAAAAGTTAATGTGTGAGGATCATTTAATGGCTCTGGGCTTGTACTCACTTGAGTTTAGAAAAAGGGTGGTGATTGGGGGGGTGGGTTTCATTGAAACCTATTGAATGTTGAAAGGCCTCAATAAAGTGGATGTGGAGAGAATATTTCCTATGGAGGGGGAGTCTAGGGCCAGAGGGTACAGACTCAGAATGGAGGGACGTCCATCTAGAACTGAGATGAGGAAGAATTTCTTTAGCCAGAAGGTACTAAATCTGTGGAATTCATTGCCACTGACGCTGTGGAGGGAAGACGTGGGGAATATGTAAAGTGGAGGTTGCTAGGTTCTCAATTGATCAGGAGTCAAAGGTTATGGGAAGAATGGGGTTGAGAGGGATAATAAATCTTCTATAATGGAATGGCAGGGCAGACTCAATAAGCTGGATGGCCTAATTCTGTTCCTATGTCTTATGGTTTAAATGCTGGAGGAACTCAGCCAGTCAGGCAGCATCTATGGAGGGGAATAAACAGTTGATGTGTTGGGCCAAGGCCTTGGGTTAAATCTGGCATTTTGTGTGTCGGACTTTATCTTTTTTCACACACAGAAGGTGAGTGTCATTGATAAGGGTCGCCAGTATCTCCTGGGTGGGAGAGAGGGAGGGAGGGAAGCTTTCTACCTTGCACTATTGTAACACTGATTCTTTTCATTATAAACCCCGTTACTAGGGTTACATCATCTAATAACTACCACTCAAAGCAGAAGGTTGTTAATTCTCCTCAGAAGAAAGCTGCTGCATGATTTTATAAAAGTATCAGAGGGACAAACTATATCCAAACACATTTACTTCACCCCATAAGGTAAAGTGGTAGTTGTTACTGCCAGGGTGGAAGTGTTAAGTACCAGAGGGCAGAGGTTTAAAGTGGAAAGGTTAAAGGTTAAAGGAAATGTGGATGCCTGGAATGCACTGCCAGGGGAGGCGGTGGGACCACATACAGCAACAACTTTTAACAGTTATAAAGGAGGGTGTAGACGAGATTACAGTACATCAGCATCAGAGCCGGCATGGAGATGGCAGGCCGAAGGGCTGGCTCCTCTGCAGAACTGTAGCGTTCCACATTCTTTTCCATGCACAAAAATAACAGCGGCATGCAGACAGAAAAGGCCAAACTGATTCCAGTGTGACTGAGTGCGGTTTAGCCCAGGGAGGGGAGTGGGACTGATGGGATTTCTTGGCGCAGATGGGTCGAATGGCCTTTTCTACTTTGTAATTGGTCATTAAGGAAAAGACTAACTGGTTAATCATGGAAAATGATTGAAATGTCACTTCCACTGTTCTCTCAATCACCTGGGGTGCCAGGGCAGCGTAGTGGTTAGCTCAACACTATTACAGCTTGGGGCGTTGAAGTTTAGAGTACAATTCTGGTGTTCACTGTAAGCAAGCCTGCACGTTCCTTCCCGCGTGCAGGTGTGTTTACTCCAGGTGCTTCGGTTTCCTCCCACAGTCCAACGACCTATGGATTAGTCAGTTAATTAGTCATTGTAAATTGTGATTAAGCTAGGGTTAAATCGGGTGTGGCTAGGCATTGTGGCTCAAGGGGCCAGAAGGGCCTGTTTCACACTGTTGTCTCTAAATAAGTTAGTAAGGGAAAAGGTGCCGCTTAAAAATCTGTGTTAATGGTAGGTTGGGTTCAGTCACCATGAAATTATTTCTAGGAGTTAGGAAGGGAGGATAATTTATTTTTATGAGGAGTTCATTAGCAGAGATGCACCTAGAAGCTATGTTACAAACGGTTTGTTTCTCCGGCCCGGTACCTGTCTGGAGGTCCATCTCTGAGACTCTCTGTGTTGGTGAACTTGCTTTCAGCTTGCCGTGACTCTGTGACAGCACAGGTTTGGACTGTTTACAGTCCTGAGGGTCAAGGCAGTGTGGAAGGGCTTTGTTGTAGGGGATAAGTTTGGACAAGAAACCCAACGTTTTGTTAAGGGCTGAGTGATATTTTTTCGCTGAGAAAATGAAAACAGAATTCACATTACACAACACACAAATGGATCACAGACATTGCTTCTACCTCTAAGAATGATTAAAAATGTATCTGTTCGATTCAAAGCAAGTTTTCCATTGTGTTAGGTCAGTGTGTTTGCTTGTCTCCTGCTTGTGTACTGTGTAAGTAAAGCCAAGAAAATATGAGATTCTGCAGATGCTGGAAATTCAGAGCAACATACTGGTTAATTGGTTCTGTACCTTACAATATCTAATTTATGCACTTTACTTTGTTTATTTATTCATAATTCATCTGTAAGCTTTATCCTTATTTTCCTAGGTTATATGTGGGTAACATGTACTGCTGTGCTTTACACCCTGGTTTGCAAAATCATTGTCTCGTTTGAAGGTATACAATGTTAATTGACAATAAACTTGACGATTTGACAAAATGCTGTGGGGGGGGGGGTCTCAGCAGGTTAAGCAGTAAACAAGGTGGTGAATGAACAGTCATCAGCACTGGAAAGGTGACAGGCTAGAATAAGAAGATGAGGGAGAGGACAGCGTACCGGCTGACAGATGATAGGTGAGGGGGAACTTGTTTGGAGGAGGGGAGTGACGTAAGAGGCGGGGAGGTGATTGATGGAAGAGGTAAAGGGCTGAAGAAGAAGGAATCTGATAGGAGAGGAGGGTGGACCATGGGAGAGAGGGAAGTAGGAGGATAACCACCTTCTTCAGCCCAGGTGAGAAGGGGTGAGAGGGGAACCAGAACGGGGAATGGAGGAACTGAGAAGGGCACCCAGACTTCTCTCTGTGGGGAAAGACATCACTTTCACACCTCCTCTGGGAACACGTGCTCTCCCAGTGAAATGAGTCGGGTTTCTGCACTTTTTATCATTGAGGCGTCAAGTCCAGGGTATTTTAAGTGTGGATAAATGGATTGAGGTGGGACAACAGAACACTGAAAGGATGCTTTCAGGGATTCAGAGAGGCAGGATGTCTCATGCATAATGGAAGACAGCAGCGAGAGGGCTTTCTTTGATCGATTTTGTGTCTCCCACAAGTTAACGCAGGCCATGTTCCTCTGTTAGACCTACCCTGGTACAGTTTAGGAAGATGAATTGTCATTACAATCTGTTACCTCTGTTAATAAAGAACAAAAAGTGATGTAATAAAGACACAAATAAGAATAAAGAATGAGATCACAGCAGCGAGGAAGACTGAGTGAACGTTTGCTTTCTGTATTGATGAGGCAGAATGTTAAACCACAGGGTTCAGGGAAGGTTTAGAGTTGGAGACATTGAACAGCTTGGAACGGAAATGGGTCCTTGGCTCACCTGACCAGCTCTTACCCCTCCTCTCTCTTCCTGTGCAACCTGTCTCTGCCTTCACCTCAATCTATGGAAAACTTACCCCGCAGGTCCCCTCTACATATCACTTTAAACAGACTCCTCTACCCTGGGAAACAGACTGCGAATATCCACCTTATCCATGCCTTTTGCTTTAATAAAATTTTGAACTGCGTAGGACAGGCCCTTCCAGTCCTTTGAGCAATGCCGCCAGCAACCCCCGATTTAACCCCAGCCTAATCACGGGACAATTTACAATGACCAATTAACCTACTAACTGGTACATCTCTGGACAGCGAGAGGAAACCAGAGCACCCGGATGAAACCCAAGCATTCCCTGGGGAGGATGTACAACTTTCGTGTAGAGGACACCAGGATTGAACTCTGAACTCCGATGCCCTGTATTATCTGTAATAACATTGTGCTAACTGCTATGCTACTGTGGTGCCCAGTAAAGGTCTGTAAGGTCACCCTTCAGCCTCCTATAATCCCAGTCTGTCCAGTCTCTCCTGATAACTCAGGTCCTCCCGTCTCAGCCACATCCTGGTGAATCTTTTCTGCTGCTTTTCTTACACATCCTTCCTGTAGTGTGGTGACCAGACTGGCACACACTTCCAGCCGACCATTTCTACAACTCTGTCATGAAGTCCCAACTTTTGCACTAAATGCCGGTCTATGAAGGCGAATATGCCAAACACACAGTCCTGAAGCAGGGTCTCTGCCCAAAACATCAGCACTTTGTGCGTGATGCTCTCCACCTCCTTCACCACCCCGCCCATCCTTGACAACAGTTTCAGGCTATTGTATGGTTGTAATTATTACTGTAATGGAATAATTATTATTGTAAATGACCTATTAACTCAGCAGGTTTGAAGGTAAGTAAATCCCCAGGGCCCTGCTAATGAAGACAAGGTCAATCTGTAACTGAATACTACCTTTCTCATACAGAACACAGGACAGAAAACAATGCAGAAATCATGTCCATAAGACCATAAAATATTGAAGCAGAATTACCCCAATTGGCCCATCCAGTCTGCTCCGCCATTTCATCACGGCTGATCCATTTTCCCTCTCAGCTTCAATCTCCTGCCTTCTCTCTGTATCCCTTCATGCCCTGACCAATCAAGAATCTATCAACCTCTGCCTTAAATATACCCAATATTCATGCCTGTGGCAATGAGTTCCACAGATCCACCACTCTCTGGTTAAAGGAATTCCCCATCATCTCCGTTCTAAAAGGACGCCCTTCTATTCTGAAGCTGTGTCCTCCGACCTGAGATCCGCCCCCCCCCCCCCCCACCATAGGAAACACCCTCTCCACGTCCACTCCATTAAGGCCTTTCACCATTCAATAGGTTTCAATTAGGTCACCCTTCACTCTTCTGAATTTCAGTGAATACAGACCCAGAGACATCAAACGCTCCTCATATGATAAGCCATTCAATCCTGGAATCATGTGCAGAAATCGTGTCTTCGCCGACCTTGTCACCAGGTGAAAAGAATCTGGTCTGTACACACATGGTCAATATCCCTGCATTCTCTACCTGTCCTTGGGTCTGTCTAACGACTTTTAAACATTGCTGTTGTATTTGGTGCTCTCACCTCCTGAGGCAGGATGGAACCTCCCTGAGTACCAAAGGGCATGGACAGGGCGAGAGCCGAGGAAATGTTGGCTCACACATTTCAGTCGGGGAGGGGGGGGGGGGATTGGGAATGTTTGGAATCCTCCGATACTGAGAGATGCAGAGACAGAGATTGAGAAACATTCTAACTACTTGGGAATCCATGGAATGAGAGCAGGAAGGTGTGTTGAGGCTAAGGAAGGATCAGTGTGATCTTACTGAAGAATGGGTGGTTGAGGGGACATTGGTTTACTTCTACTTATGTTCTAAAAACTTAGAACATTACAGCATAGAACAGGCCCTTCAGCCCAACCATGTTATGCTGACCTGTTAACCTCCTTCCCTCCTACAGAGCCCTCTACCATCCAAGTACCTATCTAAAATATTCCTAATTGCCCCTTTTGAAACTGCCTCTACCACCATACCTGGCAGTGGATTCCACACACCTACGACCTTCTGTGTAAAAAATCTAACTCTGACATCCCCCCTATACTTTCCTCCAATGATGCCCCCTCGTATTAGCCATATTTGCCCTGGTAAAAAAAAGTCCCTGGCTATCTATGTCTCTTATCATCTTGTACACCCCTACCAAGCCATCTCTTGTCTTCTTTCACTGTAAAGAGAAAAGCCCTAGGTGCAGCAATCTCTTCACTCACTTCCCCTAGCCTGGGTATATCCTGCCCAGCCCTAGGGACAGGGCAAA
Organism: Hypanus sabinus; assembly: GCF_030144855.1. NCBI lineage: Eukaryota > Metazoa > Chordata > Chondrichthyes > Myliobatiformes > Dasyatidae > Hypanus > Hypanus sabinus. The sequence continues at coordinate 65,364,602 of NC_082723.1, read as the reverse complement.
GCTCTCCTGATCTTCTTGACAGTTTACCTACAGCAGACAGAACAATATTATTGAACTCCCTGAGAAATACTGAAGTTTGTCAATTTTTAAAAGCCAGGCTGTTGGGAGTTACAGAAGCCTAAATCGCTCCACAAGATAGAAGAGTATTTTGTGCAGTAACAGTGGAAAGTGTTCACGACGGGACAAATGTATTGCGGCACTCACTGTTAGTGATGTTGGAAGCTGTGTAACTATCGGCCATTCCTGATACTTGGCTGGCAATGCTGGTCTCACTCGCTCTGCGGAACGCCCTGAATATCGGGGCTGTTGAGGGAGAGGAAGGAGATGAACCTTCTGCGAAGACGCCGACGTGAGTCTGAATGACATCCGCTGTTGCATCAAAACAAGGAGATCCACATTAAACCCAGCAGGAGAGCAGGCAAATCGCACGGACGAGCAGGAACAGACATTCAATTTTTCATCAGTTTCAGTGAGAGAAGGCTATTCCGTTTAAAGTTTGTAGTACAAACAAATCAAAACACAGCTCACTACAGAGTGAATCATGGTACTGGCAGTTAGAAGGAGAGGGTTCATAGGAGGTTCACAAGGATAATTCTGGGATTGAAAGGTTTATTATATGAAGGCTGATTGATGAAATCACCAGAATTCAGAATAAGTGAGGAGGGAATCTTGTTGAAAACTAAAGAAAGCTGAAAGGCCTCGATAAAGTGGATGTGGAGAGGATGTTCCAATGGTGGGGGAGTCTTGGATCTGAGGACACAGCCTCAGAATGGAGGGATGTCCATTTAGAATGGAGATGAGGAGGAATTCCTTTTGCCAGAATGTGCTGAATGTGTGGAATTTTTTACCGCAGGTAGCTGTGGAGGCCAAGTCAGTGGTTAATAGATTCTTCATTGGTCAGGGCAGGGAGAAGGCAGGAGACTGGGGCTGAGAGGGAAATGGATCAGCCATGATGAAATGGCACAGCAGACTTGATAGGTCAAATGTTATAATTCTGTTCCTCTGTCTCATGGAAAGGTAACAAGTAAAGTGACCAGGGTAAGTTCAGCTCAGTTTGGAAACAGGACAAGCCGAGAGGTCGCACTGCAGAAAGGAATGTCAAACTGTGCTCTGTTTGGCTTGCTCAGTGGACTTTGAACATCTGGTATACCAATATGTCATTCTTGTTGACTGTACTCAGCACAATTCACTTGGCAGATCCATTTATAGCAATGTTTTGGAGAAAAGAGATGAAATGGGGAGAAGGATGCTGATCATAATTCTCTTTCTCTGACATGCACTAAAAAATAAGCGAGCAGAAGCTCCCCAACTGTTGGGCTACAGGACTGTCCAAATCAGTTAGTTGGTATCAGGGCTGCCAGTTCGTGGGAGTTCTGTGTTTGTGGGGCGGGGGTAAAGAACAGTCCCTTCCCTCCATGGATTGTAAACACTCAGGCAATGATCAGCAGTTATGTCCCATCATTCAATTTTAACAATGGAAACTCAAAGGAATCAGGATGACAATGAGCATGAGACCCCCAGGAGATAAAATTCAGTATGGAACTACTTGTGTTAAAGAGTTATGTATTGTGATAGTAATCCAGTCTGATATCCCGGTGGTTAACCGGAGTCGTGGTGGTGCAATGCTATTACAGCTCGGGGTTCAGAGTTTGAAGTTCAGTTCCAGCATCCTCTGTAAGGAGTCTCTGTACATCCTTCTCGTGGAGTGTGTGGGTTTCCTCCAGATGTTCCAGTTTCCTCCCACAATCCACAGACGTACAGGTTAGTAGGTTATTTGGTAATTGTAAATTGTCCTGTGATTAGGTCAAGGTTAAATTGGAGGTAGTTGGAGATTACAAGGTGGCGAAGCTCAAAGGGCCAGGAGGGTCTATTCCATGCTGTATCTCTAAATATGTTTAGTTTCTTGAAATACCTAAAGATCAGAGGGTACAGCCTCAGAACAGAGGGACGAGCATTTAGAAAGGAGATGATGAGGAATTTCTTTAGCCAGAGTGGTGAATTCATGGAATTTTTTGCCACAGACGGCTGTGGACGCAAGTCATTGGGCATATTTAAAATGGAGGTTGGTAAGTTTTTGATTAGTCAAGGCACCAAAAGTAATGGGTAGAAGGCTGGAGAATGGAGTTGAGAGGGATAATAAATCAGCCATGATGGAATGGCAGAGCAGACTCGATGGGCTGAATGGCCCAATTCTGCTCGTGTGTCTTATGAAACCAGGTGATGAATTTGGTCAATTTTGTTTCATACAGTTAACTGGTGTGTTTCCTTTGTTCTTGGGTCATCTGTTCAAGGAAAACAAACTTCAAAACATTTTTTCAGACATACTGAATTCCGAGCAATTTCAATACCACACATCTCATGCCAAAGAAAAAATGCCTGAAAGCACAAATTGCAACTTAAATCCCAAGCTTTCAATGTAAAAGATCAGGATTTGAAAAATCCTTGCCAATCCGCTAATGGGAAAAAGAAATAAAGGACATGCGAACAGGAATCGGAAAGCACAGGCAGCTGAAATCAGGTATATAATGGGATTGTTCTTCTGAACCAATAACAGCATGACTGCACATAAACTTCTATTAATCTGGGCAAAAGAAAAGAGTTCCTTAGATCAGTGCTTGTGCAGAGATCCATGAATTAATTAATTATCTGTAAACAGTCACAAGTAACATCATGACTGAAGACAAGTGGTTAAATTACAAAGAAGTGTCAATCCTGAGTTGTCCTCAGGGAGACAAGACTTTGCCCAAGATGGGCTCAAAACACTTGCACCAACATTTGTAAAATTCTGCTCAACTGTATTTGCAACTTATCTCAAATGATTTGACAATGAATTCAGCAGAAGCAAGTGCAAACAAAAATAGTCAGACACTGTTCTGCGCTGGACTTGAAAGAATTTCCACTGTGCTGAAGGCAATGTGGTACGAGTGAGCAGGGGCTGCTAGCCAATTCCTCTGATTGCCAGTGAGCTGCCATGGGGGTATCGCAGCAGGACGGGGTTTACAACATCATAGTAGGTGGGTTCACAGTGCTCACCGCCCAGCCCAAATTCCCCTCAAACTGATTAAACAGAGACAGAATATTGTGGGGCTTGCAAATACAAACGCAACACAGAACATGGCAATTGAGATGAAGCAGAAGGGATATTCACTCCTGCCTTTCCAAACAGCTGGGGCCAAAAACACACTAACCATCAGAACAAGTGAATTAACTGCACTTGTCAAAGATCAGTACGATACACTCACCCTCGAGGTGAGTCTCCCTCTCAGTTCAGTACAATATATTTGCTCCTTGTGGTGTGACTCCCTCTCGGTTCAGTAAAATACACCCACCCCTCATGGTGTCTCCCTCTCTCTGTTCAGTACAGTACATTCACCCCTCACGGTGTGACTCCCTCACCCCTCATGGTGTCTCCCTCTCTCTGTTCAGTACAATACATTCACCCCTCATGGTGTGATTCCATCTTGGTTCAGTACAGTACATTCACCCCTCATGGTGTGACTCCCTCACCCCTCATGGTGTGATTCCATCTTGGTTCAGTACAATACATTCACCCCTCACAGTGTGACTCCCTCACCCCTCATGGTGTGATTCCATCTTGGTTCAGTACAATACATTCACCCCTCACGGTGTGACTCCCTCACCCCTCATGGTGTGATTCCATCTTGGTTCAGTGCAATACATTCACCCCTCACGGTGTGACTCCCTCACCCCTCACAGTGTGATTTCATCTTGGTTATGATGAGAAAATGCAGAGTCAAGGACTCTTGCCAAAGCTTCCTTCACAGATGCGACTCTGGTTTCAGTTCCATGTCTTTTTAATCATTTCACACATGTGCAGACAAACCGTAACTATTCTGGACAAACCGTAACTATTCTGGACAAACCATAACTATTCTGGGCAAACAGTAACTACTTGGGACGACTCTGAACTGATGATCTGACTGGGTTGCTGGGCCATTTCCAGAGCCACTTTTGTGTGAACTAGAAGATCTAATTCTACAATTCTGTAGTTTCACTGTCAAAAGTGATATTAACAAAGTATCTCTTTTAATTTAATGTTCTGAATTTAAAATCCCAGATATCCTGAGGATGAGACCAGTTATTGTATCCCAGCATGTGTGTAGTGTGCATGTGCAAATGTAATGTTCAGATTTGCAAGATAGGTGTCAACAAATACTGTTTCTAGTAGGGTTTTCTAGCCATAAACACCTAGTAGGATTTCCTAGCCATAAGATATAAGAACAGAATCAGGCCACTTGGCCATTCCATCATAGCTGATTTGTTATCCCTCTCAAACCCATTCCTCTCGCCCTCTCTGTACCCTTTCACACCCTGACTAATCAAGAGCCTATCAACCTCTGCTTTAAATATACCCAATGACTAGGCCTCCACAGCCATTGTCTGTGGCAATGAATTCCACAAAGAGACCTTGGAGTTTAGAATTTATTCAAGGATCTGAGGGGGGTTCACAGGGAAGATCTTCAGATCTTTCCACCAACGGTACAGCCATGAACAAGTGGCCAAATATATAAGATAATGGGCTGATTAGATAAAGCTGATGTATGTAGAAACATCTTCTCTCACAGGAATTCTCTGGTCGGGGGTTGGAAGCTGGATCACTGGATGTAGTTAAAGTGAAAATGAATATGCATTTGAAAGATTGAGGGTCTGGGGGTTATAGGGATGGGCACATGAGAGAAACTGAAGCTGGCATACCGTTCCGTGCAAAACTCTAAGGTGTGCGCGGGCATGCACACACACACACACACACACACTTTTTTAATATATATATATAATATATAGTGATTTTATATATTGCACGGTACTGCTACTGCAAAAACAAAAATTCATGGCAGATGTGAAATGTCAAACCTGATTCTGATACAGGTCTCTATTGTGGACTGACAGTGGGAAGGGGGCAAGGAAAGGGGAATTGTGGTTGGGAAAATGGGAAGAGAGAGGAGAGGAAGCAGGAATTACCAGAGAGATATTCTGTTACGATCAATAAACCAATTGCTGGGAATCAAATGACCTTGGCTGTTGTCTCAGGGCTGGCTGTGTCTGCACCCGCACAACCCCCCACTCTGGCACTCGTTCTCTGTCCCCTGCTCCACCCATCTCTCGTGGCACCCCACCCTCCCATTCCCAACATCTTTTGCTCCTGCCACATTTACAAACTCACTCTCCGTTCCACATTGACAAATACAGTACTGTGCAAGTCTTAGGCACCCTAGCTATGTATATGAATTTAAAGACTTTTGCATAATGCTGTATCTCAGCCATGAACACACTGAATAGTGGGACATGAGCTGAGGGGTTGAAATAGCCTCCTCCTGCTCCGATTTCCTGTGGTTACACGTGTGCTGAAGTGCTACAGGTGGAACTTTTTTTAGAAGGTTGCAAACATTCAGCATGTCATCTGAAACTTTGACAAACTTCTACAGATGAATGGCGGAGAATATATTGATATCACGCCCTGGTATGGAGTCACCATTGCCCTCGAACTGAAAATCCTAAAAAGAAGTCAGGTGTGACTTTTAGTAGTTTGAAAAAATCTGCATGACATCTGAAACTTTGACAAACCACAATAGATAAGCGGTGGAGAGTATATTGTTTGGCTACATCACAGCCTGGTATGGAAACACCAATGCCCTTGAATGGAAAATCCTACAAAAAATAGTGGATACATCCCTGTCCTCCCCACTGTTGAGCAAGTCTACACAGAGTGCTGTCACAAGAAAGCAGCAAGGACACCTACCATCCAGTCTGTGCCCTCTACTTGCTGTCAGGAAGATACAGAAGCCTCAGGACTTACACTACCAGGTTCAGGAAAAGTTATTATGCCTCAACCATCGTGCTCTTGAACCAAAGGGGATAATTTCACTCAGCTTCATTTGCTTCATCACTGAACTGTTCCCACAACCTATTGACTCACTTTCAAGGACTCTTCATCTCATGTTTCTGATATTTATTGCTTATTTTTTTTTGTATTTGCAATGTTTGCTGTCTTTTGCAAATTGGTTGTTTGTCCGTCCTGTTGGGTGAGGACTTCCATTGGTTCTATGTGTTTCTTTGTATTTACTGTGAATGCCCACAAGAAAATAAATCTCAGTGTTGTATATGGTGACATATACATACTTTGATAATAATAAACATGAGAGATTCTGCAGAGGCTGGAAATCCAAAGCAACACACTCACAAAATGCTGGAGGAATTCAGCAGGTCAGGCAACATCTCTGGCAGGGGTCCCCAACCTTTTTAAAGCCACGGACCCTTACTGTTAACCAAGGGATCCATGGATTATTCTATGAAAATGAATAACAAGTCAACATTTCAGGCCAACCCCCTTCTTCAAGACTGAACTTTGATAATACAGTTACTTTGAACTTTTGACCTGTTCAGGTCAAACTCTGCAAAGCCGAGTCACTTCTTCCGCAGTGCAAATGTTTCAAGTCCATACTAGCGACAAATCTTACGGCCTTCCATGCAAAGATGCAAGCATACACAGCCACAAGCCACGAGAGAACAAAAGAAGAGCCTACACACATTCAGCCACAGTCGGAATCCCACTGGTACCATCGTGCCAGTTAATCACAGGAACAGGAATGCTAGTTTCCATTACACTCTCCTTTCGATGGAGAGACACAAATGGAATCTCCAGCGTGAGGATGGGATTGTTCTGGATTGTCTCAACTAAAGCAGATGGAGAAAAACAAGAGGACAGATGTGTAGCCACAAACCGTACCACAACAGTCAAATGCTTACACACACTCAATGCTGGCGGATTATGCTGACATTTTATATATTATATCTTCTGAATGGACAATGAACCCATGTACACTCCCTCACTAGTGTTTTGCACTACTAACTTAAATTATGTATATATAATAGATTCCGGTTAATTGGCCCTTCTGTTAATTGGGACAGCCTCTTATTTGGTACACTCTTAAAGAATAAAAACTGAGAAAGTAGTCAGGATTTCCTTAGTTTATTTGGGACACAATGCTGCATAATTGGGATAAGAAACTGATGTCGAATAGTTTCTAACAAGTGTGCACTTATGTGGCCATTAGACGCTACACTGTGCTTAAGAGTAAACTGTTTTTAAATAGCACCAGATGCGTGTGTTTATGTTCAAAAAACAATGATTTATGTTACTGATAGTTGGCGAGAAATAAGCAGTAAGACAATTTGAAACTGCTTTGCTCACTGCGGTTTCAAGCATTCAGGCTCAGAGATCCCAGAAACGGCTGAGAGAGAAAATAAAAGCTTTTATTACTTCAACAATTTATGAACTACAAAGAATTTGAAGGTAACAACAATCATCTTGACAATGAAGGTTTGGAGAATGCAATTGTTGAGAGCGTTGTATGAAGGTAGTTCATTAAGTCCATTATCTACACTAGGTGTCTGCCCTGATTTTGTTCATTTACAGTCAATCAAAAGAACATGTCAGCGTACACTGAATGAATTCCTCCATTGATAACCATTAGGAACTAATACACAATTTTACAGTTCTGTAGTACTATTGGTAGTGTTCTGATTTGTTCTGTATTTCAATTAAATATGTAATTTATTACCTAGTTTTGCTTTTTTTAATACATTTTTAACTATTTCCATGAAACTTTGGCTAATTAGGACAGCTACTTCACTGGGACAAAATGTACTGGAGCTGATGTGTCTCAATTAACCGCAATCCACTGTATTTCTTATTGCTTTGCCTGTGTGAACTCCTGTACTGAGACTCAGAGGTGTGCATCTTTTCAAGGAAATACTGAACACAATTGGTGGCTTGACCAGCATGCATTACCAAAGGTTCATCTCTCTCAGGTTCTGAAGTAGTGTCTACCTATAGTGCTTGTTCCAAACTACATCTGAAATAATGTCTACCTGAAGTGCTTGTTGTAAAAACTAGCTCTGATCACATTGGTTAAGCAGACATTACCAGTGCAGTATACCTGTATGGTGACAGTAACAGAGAACCCACACGGGAGGTCTGTATTTCTGTTTTAAATGTGCATACCCAGAACAGCAGAGGTGCCGTCGCCCAGTGGGAATCGTTGGTAGCGGGGAACATTGAACGGAGGTAACAGATGAAACTTCTTCTCCAGGAGCGGCTCCAAGCGGGAAGATGAGGGATCGGCTGGGTGGAACAGATTGTACACCTGCTGGCATGCCGGTCTCAGCTGGGACACTGGAGAAAAATGGAACAGACACCATAAGAATGAGTTTTGTTCGGATCAGATTTATAGAAGTAAACATTACTCATGTTATCATATGAGGATCTGTCCTGGGCCCAACACGTAGGTGTCATTAAAAGAAAGTATGAGAGCACCTTTACTTTCTTAGAAGTTTGCAAAAATTTGTTATGACATCTAAAACTCAGACAAACTCCTATGGACGTGCAGTGGAGAGTATATACACTGCTGCATCATGGCCTGGTATGGAAATATCAATACCCTTGAATGGAAAAGCTGCCTGTAAAGTTTGTGCTTTCGATGCATGAATGCGTGGGTTTCCTCCAGGTGCTCCGGTTCCCCCCCCCCCTACAGAAGCTGGTCAGTAGGTTAATTGGTCATTGTAAACTGTCTCATGATAAGGCTGGGCGGCGTGCCTCAGTGGGCTGAAAGGTCCTATTCCACAGTGTATCACAATCAATAATTAATTAATTTTAAAAGTAGTGGATACGGCCCATACCATCATGGGTAACGTCTTCACAGGTCTTTCACTGATTCTATTACACTTCTTTGTATTTACTTTGATTGCCCACAAGACAATGAATCTCAGAGTTGTTGATGGTGGCATAAATGTACTTTGATAATAAATTCAGTTTGAACTTTGATCTGTGTGACATAAATCAAAGTCAATGTTGGTGACAACAACATGGCAATCACAAAAGCCATCACAAAAGCAACTGCAAGATAAGCCTCTGCATTATTTAATCACAAACAAGAGAAAATCTGCAGATGCTGGAAATCCAAGCAATACACACAAAATGATGGAGGAACTCAGTAGGCCAGGCAGCTTCAATGAAAAAGAGTAAACAGTTGATGTTTCTGAACGGTCTTGGCCTGAAATATTGATTGTGTATTCTTTTCCATAGATGCTGCCTGACCTTCTGAGTTCCTTCAGTATTTTGTGTGTGTTGCCTGCATTATTTAAATTGCTTTTTGATATCTGTTGACTAAATTCTAATTTTCAAGAATGAAAATGCAAATTGAGTAATAGCAAAATAACCAATATAGATCCATGTTATCCCCATGCCAGTCCCAAATGAGAGTCTCTGCTCAAAATGGCAAACTTTCTTCTTCAGTCTGTGAACACTGTGAGCTTCTGACACACTTCACCATGGCGGCCAACTAAAGGTTTCTTTTTTATTTGTTCAATGTGTTTTTTAACGATTGTAAGACGACACCTGGCTCCATGAGCTTTGGGTGCTGCAGGTCTACCCCATCAATGAGCTGCTCAGTGAATGGAGGAGCCGGCCGGGATGTCCAGGGCGTCAGTGGAGTCGGCCGGGATGTCCAGGGCGTCAGTGGAGTCGGCCGGGATGTCCAGGGCGTCAGTGGAGTCGGCCGGGATGTCCAGGGTGTTGGTGGAGCTGGAGCCGGCCGGGATGTCCAGGGCGTCAGTGGAGCCGGCCGGGATGTCCAGGGTGTCAGTGGAGTCGGCCGGGATGTCCAGGGCGTCAGTGGAGTCGGCCGGGATGTCCAGGGCGTCAGTGGAGTCAGCCGGGATGTCCAGGGTGTCAGTGGAGTCGGCCGGGATGTCCAGGGCATCGGTGGAGCCGGCCGGGATGTCCAGGGTGTCTGTGGAGCCGGCCGGGATGTCCAGGGTGTCTGTGGAGCCGGCCGGGATGTCCAGGGCGTCAGTGGAGCTGGAGCCGGCCGGGATGTCCAGGGTGTCGGTGGAGCTGGAGCCGGCCGGGATGTCCAGGGCGTCAGTGGAGTCGGCCGGGATGTCCAGGGCGTCAGTGGAGTCGGCCGGGATGTCCAGGGCGTCAGTGGAGTCGGCCGGGATGTCCAGGGCGTCAGTGGAGTCGGCCGGGATGTCCAGGGCATCGGTGGAGTCGGCCGGGATGTCCAGGGCGTCAGTGGAGCTGGAGCCGGCCGGGATGTCCAGGGCGTCAGTGGAGCTGGAGCCGGCCGGGATGTCCAGGGCGTCAGTGGAGCTGGAGCCGGCCGGGATGTCCAGGGTGTCGGTGGAGCTGGAGCCGGCCGGGATGTCCAGGGCGTCAGTGGAGCTGGAGCCGGCCGGGATGTCCAGGGCGTCAGTGAAACTGGAGCCGGCAGCGTGTCGGAGGAGCACGACTGGGTTGGAGGAGCGGACCTGGGTGCAGATTGTTGCTACCTGATACTGAAGGCATTGGAGTTGGTGCGCAAAAGCAGCATGCAGTGTAACCGTGGATGATTGTTTTACAATCACAGGACCCTGTTGAACACTGCTAATGTAATACGCAGCAGGCCCGTATCTCTTGCTTGGTGGCGTGATATGCGGTGTGGGAGCTGTGTGGTCTTGACTATAGCAAGGACTAGGTCTCAAGCCGCAGACTTGCCTGCTGCTGCAGTCCAGGAGAGACACACTGGAGGCAGTGTAGTGTGGCATCCATTCTCAGCTAGGGGCAGGCTTCTCCTGTCAGTGCTGTCCTCCAGTGTTTGACTGGGGGGAGTAACAGGCTGGAGTGCAGTGGCTATGCACGGCAAGGAATCTGCACAATCAAATTGCAGGACATGCTGTTCTGGGTCTTGGACTAAATATATCTTTTTGCATGACTGCGTTTTTATTTGCTTGCTATTTTGAATGTGCTGTGTATGTTTTGTACCTTGGCCCCAGAGAAATGCTGTTTCGTTGGGCTGTATCCAGTATAGTTGAATGATTAAATTTGAATTTGATTTGATTTGACAGCCTCCTGGTCAGTACAGAATTACAAAGCAGGCTCAAGTGGCAGCACAGAAAGAACTGAAGTCATCTAGATACCCACCATCCAAGCTGGGGACAACAGTCTTCCTCAAAGCCAGCACCAGCCCCAGAGGGGAACCGAACAGGAAGAAATCAGTCACTTCAAATTCAAACTTGCCAGGGTTCATTCCTTCCAGCATGGTGGAACTGCTCGATCGCCTGGACCCGGAATCCGTCCTCAGAACACTTGACTGCAAACTAGAAGAGAAAATACACTCATCTAATAATTACCTTCTAAATTAGTTTCTTTTAAGTGTTCTATCATGAGCCCACCCTGCACATGGACTGTTTGTCCTACTCCCATCAGGGAGGAGGCTACATCGCATCCACGCCAGGACCACCAGACTCAAAAACAGTGACTTTCCCCAAGCAGTGAGGCTGATCAACACCTCCACCCACCACTGCTTTATCATTTCCTGTCAGAGTCACCTTATATACAAACACTCCTGTGCCTACCGTCACTTTATGGACATACAATTAATCTATGTATATAAGCTAACTTATGTATTTATATTTACTGTATTTTCTTTATTTTAAATTGTGTGTTGTTTATCTTATTGTGTTTTTTTTGTGCTTCATCAGATCCAGAGTAACAATTATTTCATTCTCCTTTACACATGTGTACTGGGAATGACGTTAATCAATCTTGAATCTTGAATTAAATTCACTGATGATACAAAGATTGGTGGTGTTGTGGATAGTGTAGAAGATGGCCAAAGGTTGCAGCATGGTATTGATCTGCTACAGATATGGGCGTTGAAAAGGCTGATTGAGTTTCATCATCATCATTATGTGCCATGTCGTATCATGCGGGTAATCATGCTTGACCATGCTTGTTCTTAGCAAATTTTTCTACAGGAGTGGCTTGACATTGCCTCCTTCTGGGCAGTGTCTTTACAAATCAGGTGACCCCAGCCATTATCAATATCCTTCAGAGATTGTCTGCCTGGCATCAGTGGTCACATAACCAGGATTTGTGATGTACACCAGCTGCATATATGACCATCCACCACCTTCTCCCATGGCTTCACGTAACCCTGATCTGGGTGGGTGGGGGTGAGCAGGTGTTACACCTGGCCCAAGGGTGACCTGCAGAGGCAAGAGTGCCTTGCACCTCCTATGACAGAGAGGCACCTCCACCCTGCCACCCAAAGCTAGAGTTTAGCCCAACCAGTGCCAAAAATACTGGAGGAACTCAGCAGATTAGGCTGCACACATGGAGGGGAATAAAGAGTCAATGTTTCGAGATGCCAGTCCGAAATGCTGATTCCTTATTCCTCTCCACAGAGGCTACCTGATCTGCTGAGTTCTTCCATCATTTGTGTGCGTTACTCTGGATTTCCATCATCTTGCATGATCTTTTGTGTTTACAAATGTGAAGACTGCACTTTGGGAGATCAATAAACAGTACAAAGGACAAAATCCTTAACAGTGTTGATGAGCAGAGGGACCTTGGGATCTATGTTCATAGCTCCATAAAAGTGGGTAATGATGCCATATAGAATGCTCGCCTTTGTTAGTTGAGGAACTGAGTTCAAGAGTGAGGAAGTTATGTTGCAGTTTTATAAAACTGGTTTGACTGCAGTTGGAGTACTGAAATTTAGTTCAGGTCGTCCCATTATAGGAAGGATGTCGAGGCTTTGGAGAGGGTGCAGAAGACATTTACCGAATGCTGCCTGGATTAGAGGGCATGAATATAAGAGGAGGTTGGACAAATTTGGGTTGCTTTCTCTGGTGATGGAAAATTTAGATTTACAAGAGTAGGATGAATTCAATAAAAGTAATGAGTTGTTCGTTCTGTAATGAGCAGCTGTAAAGAGTCACCACACTCCAGCTCTTTGTTAATAAAGAAAAATATACAAAACGCTGGAGGAACTCAACAGGTCAGGAGGCATCTATGGAGAGCAATAAACAGTTGACACTTTGGGACAAGACCCTACTTCAAGACTGGCCTGTTACCTCTGCTCACCTGCCTATCACCTCCCCCCAGGTCCCCTCCTCTTTCCCTTTCTCCTGTGATCCACTTTCCTCTCCTATCAGACTGCTTCCTATCCAGAGCTTTACCTTTCCAACCCACCTGGCTTCACCCATCACACCTTCTAGTTATTCTTCTGCCCCCCTCCTTTTTATTCTGGCGTCTTCCCCCTTCCTTTCCATTCCTAACGAAAGGTCTAGGCCTGAAACATTGACAGTTTCACAGATTTCCATAGATGCTGCCTGACCTACTGAGCTCCCCCAGCATTGTGTGTGTGCTGCTTTAACAGTTATAGCCACTTTTCAGACACACTATAATTTCTGGAATGAGATGTTTGAAATCCAGAGCAACACACACAAAATGCTAGAGGAACTCAGCAGGTCAGGCAGTATCTGTGCGGAGGAATAAAGAGTCGATGTTTCAGGCCAAAACCTGACTCAGCCCAAAATATTGACTGTTTATTCCTCTACATAGACTGACCTGACCTGCTGAGTTCCTCCAGCATTTTGTATGTGATATCCACTTTTCTCTGTTTCTGAAACTGCCAACATTAAGGTGGAAATCAGTCGTAGAAAAGTACAGCACAGAAACAGGCCCTTAGTCTCATGCTGAACCATTTAAACTGCCTAGTCCCACCGACCTGCACTGGGACCATAGCCCTCCATACCCCTACCATCCACGTACCTATCCAACTTCTCTTAAATGTTGAAATCAAGCTCACTTGCACTGGCAGCTCGTTCATGAGTTTCCACTCATGTTCCTCTTAAGTTTTTCACCTTTCACCCTTAATCAATGACCTCTGGTTGTTGTCCCACCCAAACTTAGTGGAAAAAGCCTGCTTGCATTTACCCTATCTATACCCCTCCTAACTTTGTTTTTTTTTAAAAAAACACAATTCCCAATCTGCTGGAGTGATGGTTTATAAATCCAGTGAACTTGTTCTGTCAATAAATTATTTAGTGAGGTTTGATCTTACACAGGTAATTTAAAATGATCCTTTCCCAGCTATAATCCTTTACAGTGACCAAAAGCTAAGCTGTGCAAAAATTCTACTTGGGAAATCAGAACATATTGACCATTCAGTGATGTGGCTGCAGTAGGTGGTTGGTCTTTAATTAATCGCCGATTGAAGTGTTGAGGAAGATTGAAATATTGAGATGAATATCGAAGGGGAATGAGGGTTCAGTGCCAACTGCCTTCCTTTTGAATTGCTGATGGGAGGGATTTTGTTAGTTTTTTTGTGGGGGTGGAGTGGGAGGTTTTGGGTTGATGTTCTTGTTGCCATTCTTATTTTGTGTGGGGGCTGGGTTGATGTTTTTGTTTTGAATGCCTTCCATGGCTTCCTTTGTTTTACAGCTATCTGGAGAAGATGAATCTCAGAGCTGTATACTGCATACATACTTTAATAACAAATTAACCTTCGAACCTTTGACCATTAATTTTAATAATGCTATTGTGGTCTGGGGAGAGATCTTCCTTTAATTTGCCTCCAGGAACTTTGGTCATTAACTGGAAAGCTTCAAGTTTGGTCATTAATTCCATGCAGATGCTAGGTGAGTGGCCTCACCAGGCAAGTCAAACCTCATCACTACCACAGCCCGACAGAGCTAGTTCAGAATTTTAATTGGATGCTTCTCACCTGGACAGAAAAGCCTGATGATGTTTAATGGTGTCGAGCTCGTACGTAGAGGAATCGCTTCTCTTTCTCGGCAACTGCTTGTTTGGATTATCAGCGGTGCTTCGAGGAATGTCAATGTTGCTTCTGCTGAGATGCCGACTGGATTCCAGATTTGAGCCAGCAGTGTTATTCACAACAATTCCAGGAGATAACAGATCGTTGTCCTGTGGGTCAATTACAGAGCACAGGTGATCAATAACTATGCAGATCTAAGTCCTTCTGTAGACAGCCTGCTTCCTCAATGCTGTCTGTATACCTGGCCTCAAAGCTATCAATTCTGTTAGAAAATAATCTACGTCTTTACTGCTTCTACCAAAGTGCATGACCAGACACTTCCCTACACCATATTCCACCTGCCACTTCTTTTCCCATTCTCCTAATCTGTCTGTCCTTCTACAGCCTTCCTGCTACCTTTCCAGTGCATTTTCCAGTAGTCCAATTTCCACTTTCATTCTTTATATATCTGCAAAACACTTTGGCTTACCTAAGCTTCATATTTCATCTTTTCTCTCTTTATGGCCTTGTTCTGTCTTCTGATGGTTTTTAAAAGCTTCCCAATCCTCTAACTTCCCACTAATTTTTGCTTTATTATATTTTGCTTTTATGCTGTCTTTGATTTTCCTTGTCAGCCAGTTGCCTCATCCTCCCTTTAGAATACCACTACTTCTTAGCAATGTATCTAACCTATGCCTTCCAATTTGCTCACAGAAACTTCAGCCATTGCTGTTCTAGTGTCATTCCTGCTAGTATCCCCTTCCATTTAACTTTAGCCAGCTCCTCTCTTAAGGCTCAGTAATTCTCTCTACTCTACTGTAATACTGATACATCTTACATTATCTTCTCCCTCAAACTGCAGGGTGAATTCTATCATATTATGATCACTGCCTCCTAAGAGTTCTTTTACCTTAAGCTCCCTAAGCAAATCTGGGTCATTATACAACACCCAATCCAGAATTGCCTTTCCCCTAGTGGGCTCAACTACAAGCTGCTCTAAAAAGCCACCTTGTAGGCATTCTCCAAATTCCCTCTCTAGGATCCAGCATCAACCTGATTTTTTCAACCTACCTGCATATTGAAATCCCTCATGACTATCGTAACATTGCCTTTTTACTTCCCTTTTCTATTTCCCATTCTAATTGTAGCCCACACTCTGACCACTGTTCAAAGGCCTATATATAACTATCAGAGTCTTTTTACCCTTGCAATTGAATTCTACGTCTTCTAATCCTATGTCAGCTTTTTCTAAGGATTTGATTTTTTTTTAAATCAACAGAGCCACACCACCACCTCTACCTGCCTGCTCTTTTGTTACAATGTGTATCCTTGGATGTTAAGCTCCCAATAATGATCTTCTTTCAGCCATGACTTAGAGACTCACGACATCATACTTGCCAATCTTTAAATACTCTACAAGATCATCCACCTTATTCTGTATTCTTCAGTCCTGTATTCATTACTCTTTTCAATTTTGGCCCCCCGTTACACTTTAACTCATCCCACTGACTGTAATTTTGCCCCATCACCTACCTGTCCTGCCTCAGAGTCTCACTACACACTGAATCAACTTGTATACCAACTGCCCCATCCTCAGCCCTATCACTCCTGTTCTCACCCCCCTGCCAAATTAGCTTATACCCTCCTGTACAGCTGTGGCAAACCTGCTCACAAGGATATTGGTTCCCCTATCAGCAAGGAGGAGGTACAGAAGCCTGAAGACCCACACTCAGTGATTCAGGAACAGCCTCTGCCATCAGATTTCTGAATGGACAATGAACCCATGAACACTATCTCACTTTTCCACCCTCTTCATGCACTATTTATAGTATAGCATATAATAGAACAAAAATTAATGGGAAGTTAGAGGATTGGGAAGCTTTCAAGTATCAACAGAGGGCAACCAAAAAAGTCAGTAAGAAGGTAAAGATGGTAAGCTAGCCAATAATATTAAAGAGGATACCAATAGTTTCTTCAGGTACATAAAGTGTAAAAAGAGGCAAAAGTGAATATTAGACCACTGAAAAACAATGCTGGAGAGGTAGTAATGGGGACAAGGAAATGACAGATGAACTGAATAAGTATTTTGCATCAGTCTTCACTGTGGAAGATACTAACAGTATAATGGAAGTTCCAGGTGTCAGGGGTCAAGTGTGTGAAGTTACCATTACTAGGGAGAAGGTCCTTGGGGAAGATGAAAGGTCTGAAGGTAGATAAGGCACCTGGATCAGATGGTGTACACCCCAGGGTTCTGAAGGAGGTGGTTGAAGAGATTGTGGAGGCATTAGTAATGATCTTTCAAAAATCACTAGGTTCTGGAATGGTTCCGGAAAACTGAAAAATTGCAAATGTCACTCCACTCTTCAAGAAGGGAGAGAGGCAGAAGAAAGGAAACTATAGGCCAGTTACTCTGACCTCAGTGGTGGGGGAGATGTTGGAGTTGATTGTTAAGGATGTGGTTTCGAGGTACTTGGAGGCACAGGATAAAATAGGCCATAATCAGCATGGTTTCCTCAGGGAAAACCTTGCCTGACAAATCTGTTGGAATTCTTTGAAGAAATAACAAGCAGGATAGATAAAGGAGAATCGATTTATGTTTGGATTTTCAGAAGGCCTCTGACAGGGTGCCACATGTGAAGTCGCTTAACAAACTATGAGCCCATGATATTAGGGGAAGATTCTAGAATGGATAAAGCAGTGGCTAACTGGCAGGAGGCAAAGAGTGGGAATAAGGGGAGCCTTTTCTGGTTGGTTGCCAGTGACTATAGTGTTCCACAGGGTTTGTGTTGGACCAATTCTTTTCATGTTATATGTTAATGATTTGGATGATAGAACTGATGGCTTTGTTGTAAAGTTTGCAGATGATACGAAGATAGGTGGGAGCAGGTAGTTTTGCAGAAGTAGAGAGGCTGCAGAAGGACAAAGAGAAAATGGGCAAAGAAGTGGCAGATGGAATACAATGTTAGGAAGTCTAAGGTCATGCACTTTGGTAAAAGAAATGAAAGTGTTGACTATTTTCTAAATGGAGAGAAAATATATTAAAAAAACTGAGGCACAAAGAGACTTGGAAGTCCTTCTGCAGGATTCCTTAAAGGTTAATTTGCAGGTTGAGTCTGTTGTGAGGAAGGCAAATGGAATGTTAGTGTTCATTTCTGGAGGACTAGAATATAAAAGCAAGGGTGTAATGTTAAGACTTCATAAAGCATTGGTGAGGCCTCGCTTGGAGTATTGTGAGGTGTGAGCCCTTTATCTTAGAAAGGATATGCTGAAACTGGAAGGAATTCAAAGGAGGTTCACGAAAATGATTTCAGGTTTGAATGGCTTGTCATATGAAGAGCGTTTGATGGCTCTGGTCCAGTATTCACTGGAATTCAGAAGATTGAGAGGTGCCTCATTGAACATTATCAAATGGTGAAAGGCCTTGATAGAGTGGACGTGAAGAGAATATTTCCAATCATGGGAGAGTCTAAGACCAGTGGATACAGCCTCAGAATAGAGGGGCATCCTCTTAGAATGAAGATGAGGAGTAATTTCTTTGGTCAGAGTGTGGTGAATTTGTGGAATTCTTGTCACAGGCAGCTGTGGAGGCAAAGCTTGTTTATATATTTAGAGGTTGACAGATTCTTGATTGGTCAGGGCATGAAGAAATATGCAGAGAAGGTGAAGAGATTGGGGCTAGGAGGAAAAATGGATCAGCCATGATGAAATGGCGGATCAGACTCGATGGGCCAAATGGATTAATTCTGCACCTATATCTTATGATCTTATTTCACATTTTTAATATATATACTTCTTACTGTAATTTACAATTTTTATTATTATGTATTGCATTGTACGGCTTCAGCAAAATAACAGATTGCACGACACATACAAGTCATATTAAATTGATTCCGATTCTGATCTTAAACAAGAAAGGAAGCCCCCAAATAATAGCCATTTCACAGTTTATTAGTCTGGCTAACTTTTGTATATTCTTAAATCTATCTTGTATAACTATTAGTAACAAGATTAAGATAAAAATATTCTAGTTACTGAAAAGCCACAAATAATTATAGTATGTAGCAGGGAAATGGTGTGAACGAATTGATCAGCCGTGACTGTATATCAAGCTGCTGAAGGAGTGAGGGGCCCAGTGATCACAATGCCTGCCATTTCACTCCCAATGTGAAAATCTCACTTCGATCAAGGCCCCTAGATTTTACAGAGAACTGTGCGGAATCTCAGTTCTCAAGATTTCAGAGGAAAAGCTCAGCTGATGAAATAAGTGCACAGCGTTACGGGGGTACAGCACGCCGAGCCTGCTTCTCAGGATACCTGCACGCTCAGGACACTGCCTCGTCGGCTGCTGTTCTGGCTCTCCGACACGGTCTGGTTGCTGAAGCACAGGGCATCGAATCCCAGGATTCCACCCACGCAGTCTCCAATCAAACACACCTGCAGTGGGAAAGAAAACAGAAGATTTACAATGAACAGATATGAGTAAGAAACCTTAATGCTTTTCTAATCACTCCCAAAATTTATTTCTGGATCGGAAAACCCACAGAGGGTACCATGAAGTTTGGCTTTTGAGTGCTAGTGATTGAGGATTGCCCCTGTGAATTACTGAAAATATTCCTCTCTCTTTATGACTGAGACAGTATTGAAGCATGTACAGTGCCTTGAAAAAGTATTCAGCCCCTAAACCTCTATTCACATAACAACCAGGGATTTTGATTAATTTAACTGATAATTTTTATTTGTGAATCACATGCTCCTTTTTTCACAAAAGAGCCAAAAAAAAAACAGGGAATATGTCATAGCAAAGCTAAAAACTCAAAAATTGAAATGTCAGCACTTCAAAAGTATTCGTCCCCCTTTGCTCAGTACATAGTTAAACCAACTACCTCAGCTATTACAGCCAGTAGTCTTTTTGGATAGGTCTCTATTAGCTTTGCACAAGGTGATGGAGCAAAATTTGCACATTCCTCCTTGCAAAATTACTCAAGCTGTGCCATGTTAGATGGGGAGCGATGGTGGACAGCAATCTTGAGGTCTTGCCAGAGATGTTCAATTGGGTTAAGGTCAGGGCTTTG
The DNA here is from genome assembly GCF_030144855.1 of Hypanus sabinus. Lineage (NCBI taxonomy): Eukaryota > Metazoa > Chordata > Chondrichthyes > Myliobatiformes > Dasyatidae > Hypanus > Hypanus sabinus. The sequence continues at coordinate 65,344,924 of NC_082723.1, read as the reverse complement.
ACTGGGCCACTCAAGGGCATCAATTTTCTTCACTGAAGCCTTTCCATGCTTGCTTTGGGTCATTGTCCTGCTGAAAGATGAACTTCCTCCCCAGTTTAAGTTTTCTGGCAGAGGCTAGCAGGCTTTTATCCAAGATCCCTCTGTATGTAACAGCATTCATCTTCTCATTAGCTCTGACAAGATTTCCAGTCCTTGCTGCTGAAAAGCATTCCCATAGCATGATGCTACCTCCACCATAATTTATAGTAGGGATGGTGTTAACCCGACTGGTATGAAGTATTAGAATTACACCAAATAGACTACTTAGTGTTGAGGCCTAAAAGTTCCACTTTAGTCTCAGCTGACCACAAGACCTTCTTCCACATCTTAACAGGATCTTCTAAGTGATGTTTTGCAATGTCTTTACTTGAAAGGATGTGTTTTTTTTTAAAACCAAGGCTCCTTCCTTGCCACTCTTCCATTAATACCACTTTTGTGCAAGGCCTTAGAGATTGTGCAGCCATGAACTTCATCTCCAGTTGCAGTCACTGACTTCTGCTGCTCATTCAGAGTGACTGTGGCATTAAAGTAGCCTCTCTTACAAGTGCCAATCTTCTCTGGTGATTTAGTTTAGAGGGACAGCCTGACCTTGGCAGTGGTTTCATATTTTTTCCATATTTTCAAGGTGGACTGCACTGAACTCTGAGATATGTTTAGTGTCTTTGAAATGGTCTTTTACCCTTCTCCATTATCATTTCCCTGACTTGTCTTGAATGCTCTTTTGTCTTCATTTTGGTTTTGTTTGTCGAAAATCTGTCATACGGTTGGACCTTACAGAGAGAGGGGGTATTTATTCAGGTGATCATCCAATTTTCTACAACAAATTGGATGAGTTGGAAAGGCAATGCACAGTATTGCATCTGAGGGAAGTTGTAATTTGAAAGAGAATGAATACTTTTTCAGTCTCACAATTTTGGTTTTCAATTTTTAGTAAATTGTTAACAGGTTTTGGATTTATTCTTTTGATTTGACATGACGCATAATGTTTTGTACGTTAGCTCAGAAACAGTACTTCAATATATTTTAAATTTAGAAAATGAGACAATACAAAATGAAAATCATTGTGGGGGCTGAATTCTTTTTCAAGGCACTAGACGCTCCCTGCTTTTGGTGCCAGCTGTTCCCCTAAGGATTTTATTTCCCCCATGTGGCAGATTATATTTAATGCAGACAAGTGTGACCTGTTACACTTCGGGAGGACCAACCAGGGTAGGTCTTACACAGTGAATGCTATGGCACTGAGGAGTGTGGTAGAACAAAGGGATCTGGGAACACCAGTCCATAATTCATTGAAAGAGGCCACACAAGTATATAGATAGGGTCATAATGAAAGATTTTGGCACATAAGCTGAATACAGGAGATGGGATGTTATGTTGAAGATGTTTGAGACATTGGTGAGGACTAATTTAGAATATTGCATGCAGTTTTGGCCATCCACCTACAGGAAAAATGTAAACAAGGTTGAAAGAGTACAAAGAAAATTCAGAAGGATGTTGCTGGGACTGGAGGACCGAAGTTATAAGGAAAGATTGAATAGGATAGGACTTTATTCCTTGGAAGGTAGGAGATTGAGAGGAGATTTGATAGAGGTATACAAAATTATGAGGGGTAAATGTAAGCAGGCTGTTTCCACTGAGGTTGAGTGGAACTACAACTAGAGGACATAGGTTAAGGGTGAAAGGTGAAAAGCTTAAGGGGAACATGATGGGAAACCTTTTCACTCAAAGGGTCATAAGAGTGTGGAATGAGCTGCCAGTGCAAGTGGTACCTGTGAGCTCGATTTCAACGTTTAAGTGAAGTTTGGATAGGTATATTTTTGGTAGGGGTATGGAGGGCTATGGCCCACATTCAGGTCAGTGGGAGTTGGTAGTTTAAATGGTTCAGCATAGACTAGATGGGCTGAAGGGCCTGTTTCTGTGCTGAACTTTTCTAAGACTCTATGACTCAATATTCAAATGAAATAGACATAATTGATGAATCCTTGACTGGTAAATTATAATGTAAAAAAGTTCTTCTGGACATCCTGACGTTATGCTTCTTTTGTTGAATACAATTTTAACAGTCTGTGTGTACTAGGAAGTGCTCAGGTATTTCATGAGTTCCCAGGGTCATCTCTTTGAGAAACACACTTCTATTTTTGGATGCTGATGGGTTGACAGCTTCAGGGTGTGCCAGTACCAGAAAGGCAACCTTATGGGGGGCTCCGTTGCCCAACAAGGGCAAAGGAGGGCAAGGGAAGACCAAGAGAGCAAATGATAAGGATGCAATAGTTCAACAGATCAGAAGGTACAGCAGAAGAATAGATGGCTGGTGAGGGGGTGTAAGGGGGAGAGCTTTAATTTCTGGGGATTGAGATTCTTCCTGGGGTAAGTCTTTTGGGAAGGTAACTGAGGGTAGGACTCTCACAGTGAACAGTAGGGTCCTAGGTGATGTTGTTGTCCAGAGGGATTGAGGGATACAAATACACTGTCCCCAGAAAGTGGCATCACAGTTAGACAAAGTGTCATAGAGTCACAGAAAAGCACTGTACAGAACAGGCCCTTTGGCCCATCTAGTCTGTGCCCAGCCACTTGAACTGCCTACTCCCATCTGTACCATAGCCCTTTATAAACCTACCATCCATGTACCTATCCAAATTTCTCTTAAACATTGCAATCGAGCTTGCGCTGGCAGCATGTTATCACAACTCTCTGACAGAAGAAGTTTCCCTTGAACTTTTCACCTTTCACTATTAACCCATGACCTCTGTTTGTAGTCTCACTTAACCTCAGTGGAAAAAGCCTGCTTGCACTTTCCCCATCTAATCCTTCATAAATTTGTATACCTCTATCAAATCTCTTCTCAATCTTCTATGTTCCAAGGAATAAAGTCCTAACCTATTCAATCTTCCCGAATAACTCAGGTCCTCCTGTCCAGGCAATATCCTTGTAAACTTTCTCAGTCCTGCTTCAACCTTATTTACATCTTTCCTGTAGGTTGGTGACCAAAAACTGCACACAATACAATCAGCAAAGAAGTCTTTTGGTACACAGGCCTTCACCAGTCAGGGCACAGAGTGTAGAAGTAAAAGACATTGGTGAGACAGCATTTGGAAAAATGCTTAGGAGGGATAATGGCACCTAACGGCGACTCCTTTGCTTGCATCTTTGGAAACAGCTCTATATTCACCTTTAATATCTTTATTTTTCCCTTTCAGGGTACCTTTGAAGATCCTGACCTGGAGTTACACACAGGCTTTGGTTCTTTGTGGGAATGGGACCCATTCTTGGGGTTCCACAACTGGCTGTTATTTGACATCCCAAGGGTTTGGCTTGAGAGTTTCGATTGTGTTTGGAAGCCTAAGATCTCAGGGCTCTGGAGACGGGTGGGTCGAGGGTTGGCGTCATGGCAGGAGACTCATGTGTCGTTAGGGAGGCTGGAAAATCTTTAACTGTGGGCCCGAAGACCCGAGGTCTTAGTGATCTTCAGACACAGAGCTCAAAAAAAGCGATGAAATGGACTTTTAACATCGTAAACCAGCGGGTTGTTGTTATGTCTCCCGCTTGCTGTGAAAATGGGGGACACCTCCCTCTCCCCTGCCAGGGAGAGAGAGAACCTGTGGTTTGTCAAATGTCGGATGAAATGAGAAGCCTTTGGGGTAACTTTGGTTGGTGTCTTTGCTATTGTTTAGCACACGCTTGTGTTCGGTAGCGGGTGTGCTTTTTGTTTAGCCATTGAGGGGAGGGGTGATCATTGCTTGTTGCCACGTATGCGCGAGAAGGGGGAACTGGGGGGACTTTGGGGTTCTCTGGCATTCATTCTTTGGGGCATTCTCTGTTTTTGTGGATGTTTGCAAAGAAAAAGCATTTCAGGATGTATATCGTATTCAGTTCTCTGACTTTAAATTCAACCTTTGAACCTTTTGAGTTTCGGTTACCCTGCAATAGGAAAGTTGTCATACAGCACAGAGGAGATTTATGAGATAGTTGCTGGATTGCTGGAACTTGAAGGACTGGGCCATGGAGAGAGGCTGAGCAGGTTGGGACCTTTTTCATGGCAACAAAAGAAAATGTGAGATGACCATATAGGGGCATATAAAATCATAAGGGGTATAGATAGGTTCCTCACTTCAGGATCTCAGTCAGTTTGGACTGGCAACAATATCTCTTCCACAGCCTCCATCAGCACAGGTGCACCAAAGGGTTGTGTGCTTGGCCCCTGTTGTACTCACTTTACACGTTGGCTATAAGGCTAGGCACTGCTCCAATGCCGTATTTAAGTTTGCTGATGACACCACTGTTGTGGGCTGAATCAAAAGTGGTGGTGAATCAGCATACAGGAGGGAGACTGAAAATCTGGCTGAGTGGTGTCATAATAACAACCTCTCACTCAATGTCAGCAAGTCCAAGGAACTGATTATAGACTTCAGTAGTAGGGAACCAGAGGTTCACAAGCCAGTCCTCACTGGAGGATCAGAAGTGGAGAGTGTACAAGATATTAAAAGGAATAGACAGAGTGGACAGCCAGTGCCTCTTCCCCAGGGCTCTTCCCTCAGTGGCTTCCCTGAGCCACTGCTCAGTACAACAGGACTGATCGGGTACAGGTTATTCTCGAGCGGGAGGGCAAGAATCCAGATGTTGTGGTCATGTAGGGACCAACGACATGGGTAGGATGAGTGAGGGGGTCCTGTGTAGGGAGTTCAGGGAGTTAGGTGTGAAGCTGAAGAGCAAGACCTCCAGGGTAACAATCTCAGGATTGCCACCTGTGCCACGTGCGAGTGAGGCAAGGAACAGAAAGATTATAAAGATTAATACGTGGCTGAGAGGATGGTGCAGGAGGGAGCTCTTCAGGTTTGTAAATAATTGGGCTTTGTTCCAGGGAAGGTGGGATCTGTTCCAAAGGGACGGTTTACACCTGAACTGGAGTGGTACTAATATTCTTGCAGGGAAGTTTGCTAGTGCTTCTTGGGGGGGGTTTAACTAAATTTGCAGGGGGCGGGGATCCAGAATGTGAGGGAGAATAGCGAGAGGAAGAATAAAGGACAGGTGGGGACTACACAGTTCCGGAATATTAAGTGTGTAGTAGAGAAAGGTGAGGCGGAACAAGTGATAAGGAGGACACATGTACAGAGGGATGGTCTGACAGAACATGGAGTTAAATGTGTTGAAAGAATAAGAAAATTTAAGAAGGACAACAAAATTCTAGGGGCGTATAGCCCGATGGGAGTTCGGGGAACTGGGTTAAGCACAATAGGCAGCGATTCAAACAGAGAGAGGAGAAATGGGTTAAAAATTCTATATCTGAATGCACAAAGTGTCAGAAATAAGGCAGATGAGCTTGAAGCCCGGGTGCGAATGGGTAACTATGATGTTGTTGGGATAATGGAGACATGGCTGCAGGGAGATCAGACCTGGGAAATGAATGTACAAGGGTATACTGGCTACCGTAGGGACAGAAATGTGGGCAGAGGGGGTGGGGTGGCCATTGGTGAGGAATGAGATTCAGTCCTTTGCAAGGGGGAACATATGAGTCAGGGGAAGTAGAGTCTGTGTGGATAGAACTGAGGAACAGTAAGGGCAAAAAGACCCAAATGGGTGTTGTCTATAGGCCACCAAACAGTAGCATTGATATTGGGTGCAAGTTGAATAGGGAGTTAACATTGGCATGTGGCAAAGGCCGCAGTAGTTATGGGGGATTTCAACATGCAGGTGAACTGGGAGAATCAGGTTGGTGCTGGACCACAGGACAGGGAGTTTGGGATGCATTCTTGGAATAGTTTGTACGAGAGCCGACCAGGGACATGACTATTCTGGATTTACTGTTAATGTAATGAACAGGATTTGATAAGTGATCTCGCAGTAAAGGAGCCATTAGGAGGTAGTGATCATAATATGGTAAGTTTTTATCTGCAATTTGAGAAGGATAAGGGCAACTCGGAGGTGTCAGTGTTGCAGTTGAAAAGGGGAAACTATGGAGCCATGAGGGAGAAGCTGGCCAAAGTTGACTGGACAGATAGCCTAGCAGAAAAGACAGTGGAAAAGCAATGGCAGGTATTCTTGGGAATAATGCACAAGGTGCAAAATCAGTTCATCCCCCAGAGAAGGAAGGATTCAAAGGGGGGAAAGGGGCCACAGTGGTTGACAAAGGAAGTCAGAGATTGCACAGCATTAAAAAAAAGGAAATATGATAGAGCTAAGGTGAGTGGGAGGACGGATGATTGGGAAGTTTTTAAGGAACAACAGAACTTAACTAATAAGACAATACGGGCAGAAAAAATGAGGTACGAACGCAAGCTAGCCAGGAATATAAAGGAAGATAGCAAAAGCTTTTTTAGGTATGTGAAGAGAAAGAGGATAGTTAAGAACAATGTTGGGCCCTTGAAGAATGAATTGGGTGAAATTGTTATGGGAAACAGAGAAATGGCAGAAGAATTTAATGAGTACTTTAGATCTGTCTTCACTAAGGAAGACACAAGCAATCTCCCAGACGTATGAATGGGCCAAGGACATAGGGTAACAGAGGAAATGAAACAGATTGACATTAGGAAGGAAACGGTGATGAGAAGACTGATGGGACTGAAGACTGACAAGTCCCCAGGTCCGGATGGTCTGCATCCTAGGGTAATGAAGGAGGTGGCCCTGGAAATTGCGGATGCATTGGTAATCATTTTCCAATGTTCCTTAGATTCAGGATCAGTTCCTGAGGATTGGAGAATGGCTAATGTTATCCCACTTTTTAAGAAAGGTGCGAGGGAGAAAACAGAGAACTATCGACCTGTCAGCCTGACATCGGTGGTGGGGAAGATGCTAGAGTCCATTATTAAGGATGAAATAGTGGCATATCTAGATAGCAGTGATAGGATTGGGCCGAGCCAGCATGGATTTACCAAGGGTAAATCATGCTTGACTAATCTGTTGGACTTTTTCGAGGATGTAACCAGGAAGTTAGACGAGGGAGATCCAGTGGATGTAGTGTACCTCGATTTTCAGAAGGCATTTGATAAGGTCCCACTTAGGAGATTGGTGGGTAAAATCAAAGCTCGGGGCATCGGGGGGAAGACATTGACATGGATAGAAAACTGGTTGGCAGATAGAAAGCAAAGGGTAGCAGTGAATGGGTGTTTCTCGGAATGGCAGGTGGTGACTAGTGGGGTGCCACAGGGCTCGGTATTGGGACCACAGCTGTTTACCACTTACGTCAACGATTTGGATGAAGGCATTGAAAATAACATCAGCAAGTTTGCTGATGATACTAAGCTGGGTGGCAGTGTGACATGTGATGAGGATGTTAGGAGAATTCAGGGTGACTTGGATAGGCTGGGTGAGTGGGCATATACTTGGCAGATGACATTTAATGTGAATAAGTGTGAGGTTATCCACTTTGGGAGTAAGAACAGGAAGGCAGATTATTATCTGAACGGTGTAGAGTTGGGTAAGGGAGAAATACAAAGAGATCTTGGAGTCCTTGTTCATCAGTCACTGAAGGTGAATGAGCAAGTGCAGCAGGCAGTGAAGAAGGCTAATGGAATGTTGGCCTTTATTACAAAGGGAATTGAGTACAAGAGCAAGGAAATCCTCTTGCATTTGTACAGAGCCCTGGTGAGACCACACCTGGAATATTGTGTACAGTTTTGGTCTCCAGGGTTAAGGAAGGACATCCTGGCTGTAGAGGAAGTGCAGCGTAGATTCACAAGGTTAATTCCTGGGATGTCTGGACTGTCTTACGCAGAAAGGTTAGAGAGACTGGGCTTGTACACGCTGGAATTAAGGAGATTGAGAGGGGATCTGATTGCAACATATAAGATTATTAAGGGATTGGACAAGATAGAGGCAGGAAATATGTTCCAGATGCTGGGAGAGTCCAGTACCAGAGGGCATGGTTTGAGAATAAGGGGTAGGTCATTTAGGACAGAGTTAAGGAAAAACTTCTTCTCCCAGAGAGTTGTGGGGGTCTGGAATGCACTGCCTCGGAAGGTAGTGGAGGCCAATTCTCTGGATGCTTTCAAGAAGGAGCTAGATAGGTATCTTATGGATAGGGGAATCAAGGGATATGGGGACAAGGCAGGAATGGGGTATTGATAGTAGTTGATCAGCAATGATCTCAAAATGGCGGTGCAGGCTCGAAGGGCCGAATGGTCTACTTCTGCACCTATTATCTATTGTCTATTGACATGGCTTTAAGGTAAGGGGAGGGAAGTTCAAGGGAGATATTAGAGGAAGGTTTTTCACTCAGAGAGTGGTTGGTGTGTGGAATGCACTGCCTGAGTCAGTGGTGGAGGCAGATACACTAGTGAAATTTAAGAGACTACTAGACAGGTATATGGACGAATTTAAGGTGGGGGGTTATATGGGAGGCAGGGTTTGAGGGTCAGCACAACATTGTGGGCCGAAGGGCCTGTATTGTGCTGTACTACTCTATGTTCTATGTTAGCACCTTTAAATTCCCGGCTGCTATTATTTCAGAGTACTTGTACTCTACCCAGCACCAATTGTGAAGAAAGCATGGCAGCACCTCTACTTCCTCAGGATCTGCACAGATTTGGCCTATCATCGAAAACTTTGGCAAACTTTTATAGATGTGTGGTGGAAAGAGTGCTGACTGGCTGATTTACGGCCTGGTACGGGAACACCAGTGCCTCTGAGTGAAAAATCCAACAAAAGGGAGTGGATTTGGCTCAGTATGTCAAGGATAAAACACTCCCAACCATTGAGCACATCTACATGAAACATTGCCATAGAAAAGCAGCATTCATCATCAAAGACCCTCACCACCAAGGCCATGCTCTCTTCTCGCTGCTGCCATCAGGTAGAAGGTACAAGTGACTCAGGACTTGTAGAATCAGGTTCAAGAACAGTTATTGCCCCTCAACCATCAGGCTCTTGAACAAAAGGGGATAACTACACTCACTTAAGGACACTGTTATATTGTTATTTCATGCTCATTATTTATTACTATTTATTTTTATCAGCATTTGCACTGTTTATAGATTATAGTTACTGTTCTATAGATTTGTTAAGTATACCCACAGCAAAAGAATCTCAGGGTTGTACGTGGTGACATGTATGTACTCTGAAATAAATTTTACTTTGAACTTTGAACAGTTTGACAAACTTCTGTAGACGTGTAGTGTAGAGTATAATGACTGAGAGGATAATTACACTCACTTGCCCCATCATTGAAATGTTCTCATAACCAATGATCTCACTTTAAGGACTCTTTATCTCATTATCTCAAGTTCTTGTTGTTTATTGCTATTTAGTTATATTTGCACTTACACAGTTTGTTGTCTTCTGCACTTTGATTGATCTTTCACTGATCCTGTTATAGTTACTATTCTATAGATTTGCTGAGTATGCACACTGGAAAATGAATCTCAGGGTTGTATATGGTGACATATACTCTATGTACTTTATAATAAGATTTACTTTGAACTTTGAATCCACATGATCTTTTTCCCAGAGCTGGGGAACCAAGAGACAGAGGGAACAGGTTTAAGTTGATAGGGAGAGACTTAATGGGAACCTATGAGGGAATCTTTTTGCCCAGAGAATAGCTGGTATACCGAATGAACTTCTAAAGGAAATGTTTGAGGCAGGGACGTTAGAAGCATTTAAAAGATACTTGGGCAGGTACATGTATAGAAGGTTTCAAAGGCTATGGGCCACATGGGACAAGCTTAGACTGCGGAGGACATTTTTCATACACTCAAGTAGTCAGTCTCTGAAAGAAGTTGCTAGAGGAGGCAGTGGAAGCAGAAACACTTGGATAATTTAAGAGACAGAGACAGAAATTAAATTAATGCAGGCAAGATGAATAAGTATAGACGGGCATGCCGATCAGCATGGACACGGTGGGCCAAGGCACCTGTTTCTATGCTCTGCACCTCTGTGACCATCCTGATCTGAGCAGTTTTTGGAACTCTTGATCCCACAGTGTGGCGGCGGCATCTTCAGCAGAAGAAGCCAATGAGGGATGGGTAAGAAATTCCAATCCTCCCAGAAATGTCCACACGCAGTGAACAAGCGAAACAAAATTCTAAATTTATCTTTAATTTATACTGTAAAATGATCGATGATCTATTTCATTTAAATGGGAAACTCTAGCCATAAGGTGTATAAGAATTTACATCAGCAATCAGCCACACAAGAAGGTACATAAAACCCTTCATCGTTTCCTAACATCAATACAATCACTCCAGCTATGCTAATTCACCTTTCAATCTTCCCATGTCGGTCCATAGTCTCCTCTACTGCCATGATAAGGCCACTCTCAAGTTGGAGGAGCAACAAATCATGTTCCATTTGAGTAGCTTCCAACCCAAAAGCACGAGCATCAATTTCTCTGACCTCCACTAATTTCTCTGCCTCCTATCTTTTTCCAAATCCATTCTGGCTTCCCTCTAACCACTTTCTTCCCTCCCCTTGCCCATCACCCACCTCTGGCGCCCCTCCTCCTTAGCTTTTGTCCATGGTCCAATCTCCTCCCCAATCAAATTCCTTCATCATCATTCCTTTACCTCTTCTGCCTTTCACCTTCCAGTATCTTAATTCATACTCCTTCCCCACCCACCCACCTTCCCCTTCAGCTGGTCTCACCTCAGATCAAATCAGGTTTAATTATCATTCAAACATACATGGACACAGCCGAACAAAAAGTGCGTTCCTCTGGGGCCAAGGTGCAAGGGGCCACAGCACATTCAAAATAGTGACCAAAAAAAAAAGCAGTCACGTGAAAAAAACCCCACAAATGTAGCCCAAGACCCTGAATGACATGTCCCACAAACTGATGGTACAGTCCCCAGCAGTGCATGCAATCCAGCATGTCATTCCACTGACTGAACACTGGAGGCAGCACTGACTGGTGAGACCAGCCTCAACGAGCACGAAACCATGCTGCATCTCCTCTGGCATCTTCTCTCCTGTATTGCAGCAGCAGGCAAACCCGCGGCTGAGGCCCAGTCCTTACTACAACCGAGGCTAACAGTTTAGTTGCTTCCCATCACCTCCAACTCCCCCACTTTATTCTGTCTTCTTCCTTTCTTGTCCTGATGAAGGGTCTCGGCCATAAACATCAACTATCTATTCCTATCCCATAGATGCCACCCGACCCACTGAGTTCCTGCACCATTTTAGTGTGTGTTGCGCTGGATTTCCTTTGCGGTTACTTACTTGTCCATTGAAGGAGGCGCCTTCTTGTGACTTGATGAAATCACTGTACACCTGGTTTGCTCTGAAAATGACTGTCGCGACGGCCTCTTGGTACTGGGGTGAGGCTGTGGCCAGCAGAGGAAGGGCTGCCAGTGGAATGTGGTCCTGGTTGTTAGATAAACAGCCCTCATCGTAGCTCAAGGGACTGAGGCTAGAAAAGCAAAAGTTCTCTGTAAAGGCAGAAGCTACGACAATGCCCATAAGACAAAGGAGCAGAATTAGGCTACTCAGCCCATAGAATCAGCTTCACCATCTGTCAGGCTAATTTATTATCCCTCTCTACCCCATTCTCCTGTCTTCTCCAAATAAACTTTAACACTCTTACTAATCAAGAACCAATCAATGTTTGCTTTAAATAGACTCAAAGACCTGGCCTCCAAGCTGTCTGGAGCAATGAACTGCACACATTCACCACCCTCTAGCTAAAGAAATTCCTCCTCATCTCTGTTCTGAACGGACATCCTTTTATTCTGAGGCTATGGTCTCTGGTTCCAGACTCTCCCCACTATATGAGACATTCTCTCCACACCCATTCTATCTAAGCCAGGGCTCCCAAACTTTTTTCATGCCATGGACTCCTACCATTAACCAAGGGATCCGTGGGCCCAGGTTGGGAACCCCTGATCTAGGCCTTACAATATTCGTTAGGTTTCAATGAGATCCCTTTCATTCTTCTAAATCCAGGGAGTACAGGTCCAGCATCATCAAGCACTCTTCCTACATTAACCCTTTCATTCCCACTTTTTAAATGCTTCCTTCTGTTAGAACCTGCTGTTGCAAGGAAACCTTCTTGCAGCCATCATTCATACTTTTAATTACATTATTGAGTGTGTTAACATATCAATCAGAGTGAACTTCCATCTGGGACATTATGAAACAGTTTTTGTTTATTTAAAGTTACGGAAACTGGTACTTGAGTTTTTATTAGATGAAACTATGAGGTAATGAAGTTTCTTTCATAGCTAATACCTCATCAGTTTCATGAATCAGAATCAGATTTATCACAACAGCAGTATGATGCATAAATTTACTATGAGTTACAGTAAGAATATATATATTTTTTAAATTGTGCAAACAGAGAGAGCAAAATAATGTGTTAATGTTTATGGGTTCAAGGACTATTCTGAAAATCAATGGTGGACGTGAAGAAGCTGTTCCTAAATCCCTGAGTGTGCTTCTTCAGTCTCCTGTACCTCATGCTTGATGGTAGCAATGAGAAGAGGGTACATCCCAGATGGTGGAAGTCCTTAATGATGGATGCCACCTTTTTGAGGCATCACCTTTTAGACCATAAGATACAGGAGCAGAATTGAGCCATTTGACCCATCGAGTCTGCTCCGCCATTTCATCACGGCTGATCCATCTTCTCTCTCAGCCCCAATCTCCTGGCTACTCCCCGTATCCCTTCATGCTCTGACTAATCAAGAATTTATCAATGTCAGCCTTAAATATACCCAATGACTTGGCTTCCAAAGCCATCTGTTGCAATGAATTCCACAGATTCACCACTTTCTGGCTAAAGAAATTCCTCCTCGTCTCTGTTCTAAATGGATGTCACTCTGTTCTAGGGGTTCCCAACCTGGGGTCTATGGACCCTTCGATTAACGGTAGGCATCCATGGCATAAAAATGGTTTGGAGCCCATGCTGCATTCTGGGGCTATGCCCTCTCATCTTAAGACTCTCTCACCATAGGAAGTATCCTCTTCACATCCACTCTATTGAGGCCCTTCAACATTCAATAGGTTTCAATGAGCTCCCCCATTACTCTTCTTAGTTCCAATGAGTACAGGCCCAGAGCCATCAAACGCTCCTCATATGGTAACCATTTCATTCTATTGGCCAGGAACACAGCGGACCTGCTGTGTGTTCTCCTTGACCAGCGACACACCTAAGCCCAGGACAGCAGCAACACTCACTTTGAGACCAGTGAAAAGGCTTCGGAGCAGATGGCGGGGCACGGAACCAGCTTCACTGCGATGTGGCCGAGACCTGCGGGGAAGTGGACTCTCATCACCGTGTCAAAGACTGAGGTTATGGTGTTGACGTCGGCCTGCTTGGAGGTCTGGTCTCCACTGCCCGGGTCCAGTATGTTACCACCGTGTAGTATGAGGACCAGCATGTGAACCTTACAAGACTGCAAGGTTTGCAACGATGGTTCATCCTAAAGTGAAGAACAATAATTATAACACTGACTATTGTCCAACATTCGCAAATATTTAAAAATCTACCTTCATACAATGAAAAAATACTGACCAAAATACTCACCACTAATGTGTCATACAGTGGATTCCGGGTAACTGGGCCATCGATTAATGGGGGCTGCCGCTTATTAGGGACAACTCTTAAAGAACAAAAACTAATTGAGAAAATAGCTGCGATCCCCATTGTTTATTTGGGACACTTCATTCATTTGTTATGCGCCGTGTCATATGATTATGGTCTCAGGACCACGATTGTTCTTGGCAAAATTTTTTATGGAAGTGGTTTGCCATTGCCTTCTTCTGAGCAGTGTCTTTACAAGACAGCTGACCCCAGCTACTAACAATACTCTTCAGGGATACTCTGCCTGGCATCAGAGGTCACATAAGCAAGACTGTGATTTGCACCGGCTGCTGATACAACCATCCACCACCTGCTCCCATGGCTTCACGTGATCCTGATCGAGGGTGGGGGGGGGAGGGGTTAAGCAGATGCTACACCTTGCCCAAGGGTGACTTTCAGGCTAGCAAAGGTAAGGTGCATCTTACACCTCCTTTGGTAGAGACATATCTCTACCCTGCCACTATACTGCTCAACTGGCACAGGAGAATGTTGCTGAACAGGTCTGTCTAGCTCTAGCATTAGTCATGTGTACTTGTGTGGCTGTTAGAGACTACATCATGTTTAGAGCGAAGAGTTTTTAAATAGTGTCATATGTGGGTGTTTCTGTTACAAACCAGTGATTTTTGTCACTGAACATTGAACCTTTGAACACTACCTCTCCACTTTTTATTTCAATTTTTTTGCACTACTTAATTAATTTAATACATATACTTAATGTCCACAGCTTTTCCCTCTATTGTTACGTATTGCATTTTACTGCTGCTGCAAAGTTAACAAATTTCACAACATACGAAGGTGATATTAAACATGATTTTGATTCTGATAGCTGGCAAGAAATAAGCAGTAAGACAACTCAACTGTTTTGCTCACAGCAGTTTCAAGCATTCAGGCTTAGAGATGCCAGAAACAGCTGGCAGTAAAAATGAAACAATTTCACTACTTCAACAAGTTAAGAACAATGAGGAATTGTAAGGTATTGACAATCATCTTGAATGTTACAATGATAATGAAGACTTGGAGGATGCAATCATTGAAAGCATCATACAAAGGTAGTCCAACTATCTGCACTAGGTGTCTGCACTGATTTTGATCATTTACAGCCAATCAAAAGAATACAGCAATGTACACTGGATGAATTCCTCTATCAATAACTACTAGGAACCAATACAGTTTTATATTACTGTAGCAGTATTGATAATGTTCTAATTTGTTCTGTATTTCATTTAAATACATAATTTGTTACTCAGTTAAACAATAGTCTGTCTTTTTTTTAAAACATTTTGACTATTTCTATGAAACTTTGGCTAAATGGGACAGACACTTAATTGGGCCAAAATGTACTAGTCCTGACGTGCCCCAATTAAATGGAATCCGCTGTATATAATCTAGTGAGAATATATAAGAGTTAACTATCCTCAGGATTGAAGTCAGCATTGCAGAAAATTGAGATTAACATCAAAGAGGTTTCTTCAACAACTGAGTTAACAGGTTTATGTTAATGGCTTAGATCTCCTTGACAGCACTGCAAAAAGATAATCCAAGATGACAGATGATCTGAGTGGTATGAAAGAGAATGCGTCTGATAGACATCAAAGTCTATCCAGGGCTAGTAATCTGATTTTTCTCTAAACATTTAAAATGAGGACTCAGCTAAAGAAAGCACTATCAAGCTACAGTGTGATTTTCTGATAATTGTGAAGCAAGTGGTGCTTTGAAATACCACAGCTTAGAGCACAGAATGGATGAACTCGGCAGTCCAAAGTGACACCTTCAATTTGGCATCACCCTCTAGTGACTCTTTTACAAACAGCAGAAATACCAATTCTTCCCACATCTATAACTTTATGACGTACTTTTGTAATGGTTAAAAAAAACACTCCTCAGAAGTACCCACTTTCTATCTTGGAGAAGAAAAAAAGTTAAAATCATCAACTAAAATGTCAACACATTTACATATTGAATGCTTAATACAACGTCAATCGATATAAACTACTATTTAGACATTCCTTTACAAATATTTTCCTGCGTTGATCCAGAAGGAATAGAATTGTACTGTGTAAAATTTCTCTCCAATGATTAAAGGTTATAAACAAAATGTCATACTAGTAAGCAGAGAATATAAGCATTGTCACAGGAAAGCAGCGTCCATCAGGAAGGTGGTACAGGAGCCTAAGGACCCAAACCACCAGTTTCAGATATAGTTATTACCCCTCACCCATAAGGAAGAAAGTACAGGAGCCTAAAGACCCAGGCCACCAGGTTCAGGAACAGTTATTATCCCTCAACTATCAGGAAGAAGATAGAGGAGCCTCAGAACCCACACCACCAGGTTCAGGAACAGTTATTATGTCGCATCTATCAGGCTCTTGAACCAGAGGGGATAACTTCACTTACACCAACAATGAACTATTCTCACAACCTATGGACTCACTTTCAAGGACTCTTTATCTTATGTTCATGATATTCACTATCTATCTATCTGTCTATTTATTTATTTTTGTATTTGGCACAGTTTATTGTCTTTTGCACACTGGATGAACACCCAGTCTTTCACTGATTCGGTTATGGTTATTATTCTATTATGAATTTATTGAGAATGCCCACAAGAAAATGTACCTCAGGGTTAAGTATGGTGACATATATGTACTTTGATAATAAATTTACTGTCAACTTTGTGAAGAGCAGACACCAACAAAGAAGGACATGAAAAAGTAAGTTTTATTTTTATATGGAAATAGGAAAAACTGGAAACTTAAAATAAAAATCATAAAGTTTTCGCAATACCAGTAGTATCAGTAGGAAGAGAAAAAGAGTTAACCTTTCAGGTCAGGAACTAGTCGGTGCAGTCTTTCATTGATTCTGTTATGGTTATTATTATGGGCTTGTTGAGTAATCTCAGGGTTGTATATGGTGACATATATGTACTAAAATTTGCTTTGAACTTTGAAGATGGATGAACAAGTAGGTTGTACATTGCAGAGAAGGTGAAAGGCAGGAATTATGGAATGTCTGTAATAGGGTTGCTACAGGAACAAGGTGTGGCTGACAGGTTAATGGTGGCAGTTAGAGAGTGTTAATTCTGACAAAGAAATACGAATATGTCAAGGTGCCACACTGGTCAGGCTGTTCGAAAGGAGAGGGGAAAACTGAGCTTAGTATCACAATATATTCTCTGTAAATGGACATTTTACAACAGGAGTTGCCAGCTACGGTACAGACTGATGGGGTTGGAGAATCTGACACGACGCCTGGAAGATGAGGTGCTGTTCTTTGAGCTTGCGGTGCAGGACACGGGCAAATTGAAGTGAGAGTGGGACAGAAAATTAGAAGTGGCAAACCGCAGGAACTTAAGCCAATCTGCGTTTGGTTTCTCCACTGTAGAGAAGGCCAGATTGTCAACACCAAAAGTGATGGAGTAGACTGAATCACCACTTCACCCCGGAGGACCCTGTGGGTCCCTGACTGGTGGGAGGGAAGAGGGGAAGGATCTTGCAGCTGCATGGGAAAATGCCCAAACAGCGACTGGTCAGAGGTGTGGGCCAAGGATTCACAAAGGGGAATGGTCCCTCTGAATTGTTGAGCAGGGACTGGAGAGGAAGATGTATATGGTGGTGGAATCTTGCTGAAACTAGCAGAGGTGATGGACTATGATCTGTTGAATACAAAGATTGGTGTGGAAGGTGAGGGCCAGGGGAACTCTACCATTGTCCTGTCCAGGGGGAGAAGGGAGTAAGAGACACTGCTTCCTGGCTATCTCTGACAGCCCTACACTGGACAACATTTCCCATTCCTTCACCCGCATAATCACTCTCTATCATTCAATGTCACCCCCATCAAACAATCTGACCGCACTGGGCAATATTTCCCATTCCTTCCGTCAAGGTGGCGCCAGTGTACAATGTTTCTTCAGTTGACATCTTCCGGATAGATCATGAAACCATCTACTTCAATTCTTTTATGTCTTTTACGCATGTTTTTCACCCTGGAGCTGTTGGAGCCTGTGAATCTGCTGTTTGGAGATCATTTGGATGTTCCAGTTCTCTGCAGTCTCTGAGAGGATTCTGGGAGGCAGAGTTGGCAAGCACAGGCAGGTTGCAGGACAGGGCGTGAGCTGATGTTCGACACTATTTTGTTCATTAAAGCAACGAGGGAGATTGAAACATCGAGGCAAATGTGGAAGTTTGGAGATCATTTGGGTGCTTCAGCACTCTGTAGTCTCCAAGCGGATTCCAGGAGACCAAGACAGCGTGCATGAACCTCGTGGTGAGTCAGCTGCAGGATGGGGCACAAGCCAATGTTTGACACCATTTCGACAATTAAAGCGACAAGGGAGATAGAAGGATTGAGGCAAGTGTGGGGGGTAAGTGCTGGTGGCCTGTCCTTTGATCACTCTGCTAAGAAGAGAGAAAGATCTAGAGAATGTTGCCCAGGATTTTTGCATTTTAGATGCAGACTTGGACTATAGCCTTTTCTTCAGTCTTCAGAGATTTTTATATCTTGCTTTTTGCCTGATCTTTCTTTTTCTTTGTGTGGAAGGAGGGATTTGGGGGTCGATGTGCCTGTTCCGTTTTTGTTTTCTTTTGTGTGGGAGGAGGGATTGGGGGGGGGGGTTTAATGATCGTGCTGCCTTTCTTTTCTTTCTGGGTTTCATGGCTACCTGGTCAAAAAGAATTTCAAGTTGTATACTTTGATAATAAATGAACCTTTGCATTATAACTCTCTACTTTTCGATGTCACCCCATCCAACAACCTGACTGCAACCTTTCACAGATAATTGGTTTGCCCTATGTTTACACACACACACACTTCTCTGCAATTTAAAGCTAACACTTATCCTCTGTTCCACTTCTGATATATGGTCTCCAATCTAAAACGTTAACTCTATTACTTTTTCCACAGATGCTGCCTGACCTGCATTTTCTGTTTCTTTAAGCAATGTTGCACCATTACTTCCATAAAACAAATTCCTAATATTATTCACACAAGAGTTCCTGCAGATCATAAACACGATGAAGTCTGCAGATGCTGAAAATCCAGAGCAACACACACAAAATG
Source organism: Hypanus sabinus (assembly GCF_030144855.1). Taxonomy (NCBI): domain Eukaryota; kingdom Metazoa; phylum Chordata; class Chondrichthyes; order Myliobatiformes; family Dasyatidae; genus Hypanus; species Hypanus sabinus. The sequence goes on along the minus strand of NC_082723.1, from coordinate 65,326,320 downwards.
CCAGAGGAACTCAGTGGGTCAGGCAGTATCTATGTTGGGGGATAAACAGTTCGATGTTCAGGCAGAATGCTGATGAAGAGTCTCAGCCCAAAACATTAACTGTTTATTCATTTCCGTAGATGCTGCCTGACTGCTGAGTTCCTCCAGCATTTTGAGTGTTGCCCCTAATATTATTCAAACATTCTGGGAAATTCCAAAGGATCAGTTAGCTGTCACAAGCAGTAATATGTGGAATTGGAGAGGAAAGCAGCTTTTCTGTACCCAGTGAATGGAGCAAGTGTGCTGGTCTGGGGAGGTCCCTAGTCTGTAATGTGTTTTTTTGCCTTCTTTTTGTTGAAGAAAACTACAGGAAGAGGACTGGACAATGTAAACTTTTGGCCAATTGTTGCCTTGCAAGTAATAATCAAAGCTAGAAAGAAGACAGAACGCTACCGCTGGAAAACGTAAAAGGCTCTCTCCTAAACAATCATACTGTTGAGACACTCTTGGCCAGCATTTTACTACCAAAAACAGACCAATTGTTTTAAATTCACTGAAGTGCTATAACCATTAGAGTTTAGCAGCTATACAACCTCTTTGATCGCACTGCATTAAAATGGACTTACAAATAAGTCTTTTTTGATCTTTCTTGTAAAACAATGTGTTCATGATTTTTCTTGTGAACGTTGTATATATCAAAAGCAATTCACACAAAATGCTGGAGGGACTCAGCAGGTCAGGCAGCATCTACGGAAATGAATAAAGGGTGAACATTTCAGGCCGGAACCCTTCTTCAGGACTGAGAAGGGACAAGCTGCCAGAATAAAAAGGTGGGGGGGGGGGCAGGGGAAGGAAGATAGCTAGCAGGTATTAGGTGAAGCCAGCTTGGTGTGAAAGGTCAAGGGTTGGAGGAATCAAGAAGGGATCTGACTTGACAGGAGAGGATCCAGTGGGAGGTGATTGGCAGGTAAAAAGAGGTGAAAGGTCAGAGTGGAGAATAGAGGAAGAGGTGAGGAAGGGAAAATGGATATTCATGCCGTCAGGCTGTTTATATCATGCTATGTGCACTTGGCGCTGCTGCCAGTACGGTTCTCTTGCATCTGTTCACACATGGACTTGTGCATCTGACAATAAACGACTTTGACCAAAAAACCAAATTAATTTATATAAATTTGTTACTGTGCAATTTCGGTGTAAATTTTAGTGGAAGCCATTGTGACCATAATCTCATTAATAAAATTAACAGTTACAATATAAGACCATAAGATATAGGAGCAGAATTAGGCCATTTGGCCCAATGAGTCTGCTCCACTGATTCATCATGGATGATTCAATTTTCCTCAGCCCCAATCTCCTCATATCCCTTCATGCCCTGACTACTCAAGAATCTATCAACCACTGTCTTAAATATACCCAATGTGTCCACAGCCACCTGTGGCAATGAATTCAACAAATTCACAACTCCCTGGCTAAAGAAATTCCTCCTCATCTCCGTTCTAAATGAGAACCTCCTTTGAACCCTCTCTAGTTTCAGCACATCCTTTCTAAGTCAAGGGGCCCAAAACTGTTCACAGTACTCTGTGAGGCCTTACCAGCGCTTTCTAAAGTCTTAACATTACATCCTTGCTTCTTATATTCTGGTCCACTCGAAATGAATGCTAACATCACATTTGCCTTCCTCACCACAGGCTCAATCTGCAAATTAACCTTTAGCAATCCTGCACAAGGACTCCAAAGTTCTTTTGCACCTCAGATTTTTGAATTTCCTCTCCACTTAGAAAATTGTCTACACTTACATTTCTTCTACCAAAGTGCATGACCATACCCTCCCGACACTGTACTTCATCTGCCGCTTCTTTGCCTATTCTTCCAATCTGTCTGAATTCTAATCTACAATGTGGAAACATGAAAGGACAGAGAGATAGGAACCTTGTGAAGGGATTAGTTCAGTTCGGCATCTATCTACTGGTTTGACTGGTTCAGCACAACGTTGTGGGCTAAAGGGCCTGTTCCTCTACTGTACTGTTTTATCACTGGCAGTTCAAAGATAGTAGTTAGTTTAACATAAAAAATTGCACCTTCCAACAATGACAAGTGCATTAAAGTGATAGATTCAATGTTCAGCTAATTCAGCATAACTTCCCAGGTCTGTGAGCATTTTCGCCACTTTCTACAACTTTCCACAAGGCCAAATGAAAACAGGCTGCATCTTCCTTATCACAGCTTACAAGCCCTCTCAGATGTCAAAAAATTCTCCTCTAAGATCCCAACCTTAAGATGATAAGCAGTAAGTGGACTGTCACGACTTTTTCCTCAGGGCAGAGATGGCTGATACTGTATGAGGGGCAAAATTTTTCAGGTGATTGACGGAAAATATAGGTAGATTTTTTTTGGAAAGCCGTGGGTGTGCAGAAAGGGTGGTGGTAACAGAAGATACATTAAGAACATTTAAAAGACTCTTCATTGGGTACATGGATGATAGAAAACTGGAGGGCTATGTGGGAAGAAAGGGTTAGATTGATCTTGGAGTAGGTTAAAAGGTTGGCAGAATATTGTGGGCCAAAGGGCCTGTACTGTGCTGTACAGTGAAGGTGTCTAGGACCAGAGGGCACAGCTTCAGTATAGAGCAGAGGTTCCAACCATTTTTATGACATGGACCAATCCGTGGACCCCAGGTTGGGAACTCCTGGAATAGAGGGATGCCCATTTAATACGGAGATGAGGAGCAACTTCTTTCACCAGAGGGCAGTGGATCTGTGGAATTCATTGCTACAGACGGCTGTGGAGGCCAAGTCATTGAGTGTTTTTGGAGCAAAGGTCAATGGGTTCCTGATTATTTAAGGTGTCAAAGATTACAGGGAGAAGTCAGGAGAATGGGGTTGAGAGGGATAATAAATCAGCCTTGATGGAATGGCAGAGCAGACTCGATGGGCTGAATGGCTCAATTCTGCTCATGTGTCTTATGGTCTAAAAGGCCAGAAAGCTAAGTGATGAATTTGGTCAACTTTGCTTCATACAGTTAACTGGTGTGTTTCCTTATTCTGTTTTATGCCTTATGTTACAGTTCTCGTGAAGTGATTTGGAATAGAAGTAGTGATCCAGTTTAAGATCACACTCAGATCCACAGTCCAGGAAAGCCCCAGGTATACGACTGGCACTTTGTGCGGACACATGCCAGCCAAGGCAGCAATCATTGGGTGGCTGCAAAGAGACAAAAGTCCAGTTCTGTCTCCTGTCCGTGTTTGCTACCCAGTCATACTTATCATGCAGTTGGATAGTGCTGGCAACTGCATCGTCCCTGAGTGGCCAAGCGTTCAGGTGCAGCGAGAGAGAAAAACAAAGGCCAGTCAAGCTGAGCTGATCACCGATCTCAGTCAACAGCTTCAGCCCTGCTCATGAGGAAATGCATCCACAGTAAGGCTTCCTTCCTTGCATGCTCTTAGCAGAGAAGCTTAACATTATTATGTTGCTTAAATCAATACACTTCAGAAGCAGTAAGGGCACCAGAACTACAGCTTTAATTTTACTTACTGCTGGTAAACTTGTAACTGTAATCTTTGGTATAGAGGTACTGACACTCTTATTTTTAAGAGTGTTGTGTATCTGCATGAAAGCACAGACCAAGTCAGGAGATGCAGAAAACTAAAGGACTAGAGATATTCTAGGAATTACATTACAAAGTACATTTATATTTGAAGTATGTATTCTATATACAACCTTGAAATCCGTCTCCTGACAGGCAGCCACAAAGCAAAGAAACCCAATAGAACCCATTAAAAAAAGACTGTCAAACCAATGTGCATAAAGAAAAAAAACAAATCGTGCAAATAACATTTAGAACTAATGGTCACAAGAAGAACACAAATTCTCAATCAGTTTTCTAATATTACAACCTTAGCATGGTAAGCTATGAAGATGACAGAAACACACACACACACACACACACACAAATACCGTTTCAGTGGCAATATTTTAAGTTACCTTACTGAAGAGTGTGAGTGAGTGAGTGAGAGTGTGTGTGTGTGTGTGTGTGTGTGTGTGTGTGTGTTCTTACGTGACTGTTTTTTGTTCTCCATTTTTGGAACACTGTCTCATTTGGCTGTACCTATGTATGGTTGAATGATAATCAAACTTGATTTAATTTGAACACAGATTGTACAAGTTTGCATGATTGTTTAAATGACAGTGGGTTATTGTAACTAAGTAATTAAACAGTGGATGAGATTGAGAATGTGGTTTAAATAGCATATGCAATAACAGGATTCATGAATGGAGACAATGCAAACATAAGGAAGTCATCGTAAATGTTTACTAGACAGATGTCTAGTCATAAATAGAAGAGATTCTGCTGATGCCGGAAACCCAGAGCAACACGCACAAAATGCTGGAGGAACTCAGCAAGTCAGGCAGTATCTATGGAAAAAAATAAATAGCTGACATTTTGGGCAGAGTCCTGAAGAAGGATCTCGACCCAAAATGTCAAGTTTTATTCACTTCCATAGATGCTGCCTGACCTTATGTGTGTTGGAGAGTCTGGTCATAACACATACGAAATGCTGGAGGATCTCAGCAGGTCAGGAGGCATCCATGGAAATGAATCAACATTTTGAGCTGAGACCCTTCATTGAAGTTCTTATAGAAGGTCTTGGCCCAAAACATCCACTGCTTATTCCTCTCCATAGATGCTGCCAGATCTACTGAGTTCCTCCAGAATTTTGTGTGTTACGAAGGTCTGGTTATAACTGGAACATTTGGTACAATTCTATTCGCAGCTCTTTGGAAAGAATGTGAAGACAGAAATGCCAAAGAAATGAATGGGAATTATTCCAGGAATGAGGAATTTCTGTTTTTGGAGTAAAGCTGAAGAAATGGAGTGTTGTCTTACAGCTGAGATGGACAGAGGTGTTGAAAATGAGGAATGCAGACAAGAGCTAAAAACATTCCCTTTGGTGCTAGAGTCTAGAATCAGAAGATGTAGATTAAATGTGATCGGCAAGAAAATGAAAGGCATCATGAGAAAGGGAACAATTTAATGCTGCCATTGTTTAGTGTGGACAATGTATTACTGGTCACAATAATGGATTTTATTATTTTTTTTCCTTCTGGTAAAACTTAATACGATTTATGTAAATATGCTCCCTGTGAACACTGCTATGTAAATTTTCGTGTGAATCTTGCTACATGCTTGTACCGTTGAGTTTCTTTGGACCCAGGCACACATGTGCATATGACTTTGACTGAACTGTGGTGGTGGAATGAGATTGATATGAGCTGGATGGATTAGAAGCAGGAGTACATGACTCGCCCACCTCCTCACCTAAAACCTGCTCTTTCACTTAATAAGATCATTTTGATTTGATTTTAACCATAGCTCGGTACTCCCGAAAGTATTTCATTTCTTGCTTTTCCTCTGTTCAAAAGTACTCAAATATTGTGTTTACCGCCCTCCACAGATTTACACCTCCACGAGGCCCATAACCCTGTCGTGGTTTAGGCCCTTGTGTGCTTCAATGACCCAGAGGGCCATGTTGGATGGAGTCAAGGCTTTATGCTTTGGCTCTTGGCAGAAGGGCAGAGGTCAGACTAAGAGTGGTCCACTGGTCTTCCAGGTTTGGGAGTTCATCTCAGGGCTATCAACCCTGACTGGTACAAACAAAATTGTTATGGAAACAGCAATAACAAATCCTTCTACATCTGAGTGCAATGATATTCCTGAGTGTTCACTTGCATAGCTGACAGTACTGAAAACTGAGAGGAAGTTACTGACATAATGAAAGAATCACTAAACACCAACAGAGATGGAGCACCTTCATCGTTACCCTAAACACCAACAGTGTAACAGACAGTAAGTACAGATTCACAACCCTCTGATGGAACCATTCACTTTATGTCTGATTTAAATGAGTCACACCTTATATTCAAACATGGCCCCTCGTTTTAGATTTTCTCACAAGAGGAAATGTCCTCTTTACATCCCTGAGTCTCTAGCACGTTTCAATAAAGTCTCTCACCCTTCTGAACTACAGTATTTGCAAGCCGGACCTGTCCAACCACGTCCACTTCAGTTATTAATCTAATAGGCCTCTCTGCACTATTTTCATCCCATTGAAGTGTTTGATGGGTCTGGGCCTATACTCATTGGAGTTGAGAAGGAGGAGAGATCTCAATGACATTTACTGAATGTTGAAAGCCCTTGGATATGGAGAGGATGTTTCCTATGGTGGGGGTATCTAAGATCAGAGGACACAGCTGCAGAATAAAGGGACATTCATTTAGAAAGGAGATGAGGAAGATTTCTTTAGCCAGAGAGTGGTGAATTTGTGGAATTCTTTGCCACAGGTGGCTGTGTAGGCCGTCATCGGGGATATTTAAGGAAGAGAGAGATAAATTCTTGATTGATCAGGGCATGAAGAGATACAGGGAGATGGCAGGAGATTGGAGCTGAGAGGGAAATGGATCAGCCATGATGAAATGTTAGAACAGACCCGATGGGCCAAATGGCCTAATTCTGCTCCTATATCTTAGTAGTCTTATTGTCACTGGCTCTGTGGTGAGAGCCTTTATTTGATAAGGTCCACAGGACCCAGGACGTGGTCTCAGCCCTGGCTTTTGTTACTGATATACATCCTTGCTCATCACTGTATTTAACTCCCCTACCAATGAACAGTAACATCTGCTCGAACTCCTCATCACATGTAGTACGTTCACACTGAATTTTTATAGTTCAAGAACTAGTGGCTTCCTAAATAGAAATGGATCCAAACAAGCAAGGAAAAATAACAGGATTTTAGGGGAAGAGTCGGGAAATGTGAATAGCTGGACTGCCTTTGGTGTTACCGTTCTATGATCTGAATAAAGTGGCCAGGCTGGGAACTCTCTCTTCCGTCGGTTTTCATAAGGGGAATGAATGAGATTCTCAAGTGAAGCTAGATTTACATAACAACACACATTAAATCAGGCTCTTCTGAATCGCAAAGTGATGTTTCACGTAACTTCAGTATTGTATTCTTGATGTGATCACTAGATTTGACAGCTATTAATAAAAGCAACGTGGTGTAAAGGATCACCCATGGAGACTACGTTGGCCAGGAGGATGCAAGCTCTCAACTTGTTTACGGGAACACAAACTGGCGATACAGAGATATGATCCACAGTCACTGATCTCAGTACATGAAGACCAAGAAATATACCACTTTAGCAGAGTCACTGCAGAGGTTCTGGTGCAGTCAAATGCAAAGCAGGCTTGAGAATTGTTAGTAGTGTGGTTCTCTCTTGATAGTTCTGTAAACATATTGAAATAGGCACCATCTACGAGATCCTAGGAACCAATGAAACGAGCGCCAATAGAACTGAAAGCTCGGCTGATGGGGTAGCCAATCAGGACCAAGAGAACGGGGCCCTATAGAGCTGATGGAGTAGCCAATCAGGACCAAGAGCACTCCCGAGAGAAACACCAACAACTGTCACGTCACTGTTGATGAAACGTCAGCAAGCTAATTGAGAAGCTTGGCAAACATCAAACACCTCAACCCAGCTACCAATAACATAACCTTTCCTAACATTTCCCAACACAGCACTGAAGTAGCAGTTTCACAATTACATATCTCACTCAGCATAACACCAGCGCCTCAGCGCATCACCTGGCTGCTGTTTAAAATAAACTGGAATTTAACGTGACATTAAATGGTCAGCTGCAACTTCTACAACACTAATGCTAAATTGTGAAACTTACAGACAATAAATTAAAACAGTATCAATGGAAATATTAGGTTCAGGAACAGTTATTAACTTTCAATCAACAGGAAGGAGGCACAGGAGCCTCCGGACACACACCAGCAGGTTCAGGAACAGTTATGACCTTTCAACCATCAGGAAGAAGGTACAGGAGTCTTGGGACCCCCACCATCCAGGCCATACTTTCTTCTTGCTACTTCCATCAGGAAGGTGGTACAGAAGCCTCAGGACCCACACCACCAGGTTCAGCAATAGCTATTACCTCTAAAACTTCAAGAAGAGGTTCAGGAGCCCCCAGGACCCACACCACCAGGTTCAGGAACAGTTACTACCTCTCAGGCATCAGTAAGGGGATACTGGAGCCTCAGAACCTGCACTACTAAGTTCAGGAACAGTTATTACCCCTCAACCATCAGGCTCTTGAACTAGAGGGGATAGCTTCACTCACATCAATGATGAACTACTCCCACAACTTCACTTGTCCCACCACTGAACTGTTCTCATAACCAATGGACTCACTTTCAAGGACTCTTCATCTCATGTTCTCAATATTTATTGCTTTTTTCCCCCATTTCTTTGTATTTTCTGAGAATGCCTACAAGAGAATGTACCTCTGGGTTGTATATGTGAGTAGATCATTCGGTCCCACACTCCATAGCAGAAATGAGGGGTGTTTATAATGGAAAACTGGTTGTATTTTAGGTTAAAAATTCTATTGAATCTTGCCTGCTGAAACAGACTACTGTATTAGACCTTTCAAAGAAATTGGTAGCTTCCCACCAGTGTCTGATTAAAAATTATTCCAGCTCCATTACAAACCACCGACATTCCAAACTGGTTGTACTTAGTGGTTCTGAGATTCCGCAGTGTGCAAAGCAGCTGACGTGGTTTTCAAATTACTTATGGTGGTTCCGGTTCTGGAGTACATTAGTGATTGTGCGCTGCTGTGGAAGGGCCTGACTGGTCTGTACTTGCAGATTATTTCTTTCCTTCTCCTGCCATCTGAGATGGAAAGCATACCAGCATCACAGTGACTGACAATGCAATAATACTCCTCTGCCGTCAGATTTCTGAAGGGACAATGAACCCATGAACACTACCTCACATGGATATTTGCACTGTTCTGGAACTACTTACTTAATTTAGTTTTATATATTTCTCCTGGTAATGTATAGCTTTTGTGTATTGTATTGTACTGCTATTGTACAACAACAAATTTCACGATTTATGCCAGTAATATTGTACCTGATTTTAATTCTGAGAGGATGGAGGAGATGTGAGAAAATCTCTGGGTTTTAAGAGTCTTTGAAAAGCAGAAAAAATCAGAATTATCAGGTCTCAGATACTCAGCTGGCATTTTCCTTTTAATTCTAATTAATCGGGGCATAGTTTGTACCTTTATTTCAATATTAGGAATCATTCTGTTCTCAGCAACAGCTGGGTTTTCAGGAACAACTATAAATTAAATAGCCTCGTCTGAGGTGGGGGGTTAAATTTAAAAATAAGTAACATCAACTGAGGTGGGAAGGGTTCAATAAATAACATCGTTTGAGGTGGGGAGGGTTAAATAAAAAAATAAGTTGCATCGTTTGAGGTGAGGGTTCCATTGCCGTGAAAATGAAAACTCTCCAACCTTGATTTATTTAAGAAATTCTTCAAATGATCAAGGTCCAGTTTTAGTTAACTTGGTCAAGCACATGAGATCACTTGATAGATTTTAAGTGACATAAAATATGATAATGTAATAATTCATATCATTTCCAACTATAAAAAATGATTGTGTAGGTTATTGCATCTTTTGGTTTGTACGTGTGTATTTTATGGTAAATTCTTTGTTCTAAGATAGAAAAAAGAGAATGATTGCATCTATTTCTATGTACATTTATCTTTTAAACTGAATTTTATGTTCTAACATAGAAAAACCAGGGTCGGGGTTGTAAGCAGGTGTTTTCCACTGAGATTGAGTGGGACTACAACTCGAGGTCATGGGTTGAGGGTGAAAGGTGAAATGTTTAAGGGGAACATGAGGACAAACTTCTTCACCGAGAGGGTGGTGAGAGTGTGGAATGAGCTGCCAGCACAAGTGGTGCATGCGAGCTCGATTTCAATGTTCAAGAAAAGTTTGGATAGGTATGTGTACAGGAGGGGTATGGAAGGCTATGGTCCAGGTGCAGGTTGATAGGAGTAGGTAGTTGAAATGGTTCAGCATAGAGTGGATGGGCTGAAGGGCCTGTTTCTATGTGTACCTTTCTATGACTAATTTCAGAGCAAGTAGAACATGGGATTGTTGTATTGTTCCAACACTGGGGGTTAACAACTGCCTCAGAAATTGTGATGGCTTTCTATTGGGATTATTAAGATAACTGTCACCTCAATAGTTTAAGACATGTCAACTGTTACCTTGCCATGAATAATAAGCTAATTGTTCTTGCATACAAAACAGATATCATCAGTTACTTATCAGGTCACATACCTCAACTGGATTGAGCTGCTCTGCACTGGTTGGGATATAGTCTCTCAACTGGCCTTGGTACAAGTCACCTGGGAGAGAACGATCAGTCAATAACAGCATAAAGACACTCAGTAATGGTCAGTATCTATGCAATCAACCGTAAATGAAGCAACTGGCACACCGTCTCTAGCAATTTCTGCGTCCACATTGCATTAAGTTGCCACGTGTGTACACTTTGCTGGATTCAAAGGATTTGAAATACATTTATTATCAAATAGCTGAATTCTGATCAATAATCCTCAATTTCCATTGATAGCATGAATTATCCTGTCACCATTTCATTGTGCTATAGAAACGGCCGTAAGAGCTTTCCAACGTTAAAAAGAGAACTAAATGTTCATTCCTCCAAAAGGACCACAACCTTGTTGTAGGGTTTGGAGGCTTGCATGCCTCAATGACCCAGAGAGCTATGCTCACTGGAGTCAGGGCTTTATGCTTTGGCTGTTGGTAGGGTCTCCCATGCCAAACTAAGAGTAGTCCACCAGTTCTCCAGGTTTGGGGCTTCAGCTCAGGGCTGACAACCCTGACTGCTCAAACAGAACTGTTAAAGAAACAGCAATGAAGAATACTTCTTAATCTGAGTGTGACGGTATTCCTGAGTCTCCACCCAGGACTCACATAATGGACAGTAGTGAAAACCAAGAACACCGTCAGAGATGGAGAACCTTCATTGTTGTCCTAAACACCAGTGATGTAAAAGGCAGCAAGTAAGTAGTAAATGTTCATTCACTGTCAAACACTTTAATCTCATTAAACCATAAGACCATGAGATATAAGAGCAGAATTAGGCCATGTGGCCCATCGAGTCTGCTCCACCATTTCATCATGGCTGATCTAATTTTCCTTTCAGCCCCAATCTCCTGCCTTTTCCCCATATCTCTTCACGCACTGACCAATCAAGAATCAATCAACCTCTACCCTAAATATAGGGTGGCAAAGAATTCCACAGATTCACCACTCTCTGGGTAAAGAAATTCCTCATCTCCTGTCTAAAATGACACCACTCTATTCTGAGACTGTGTCCTATGGTCTTCGACTTTCCCACCATAGGAAACATCCTCTGCACATCCACTCTATCGCCTTTCATGGTTCGATAGGTTTCAATGAGGTCACCTCTCATTCTTCTGAATTCTAGTTAATACAGGCCTAGAGCCATCAAACGCTCTTCATATGACAAGCTATTCAATACTGGAATTATTTTCATGAACCGTTTTTGAACCCTCTCCAGTTTCAGCATATCCTTTCTAAGATGAAGGACCAAAACTGCTCACAATACTCCGAGTGAGGCCTCACTAGTGCTTTCTAAAGTCTCAACATTAAATCCTTGCTTTTATATTCTAGTCCCCTTGGAATGAATGCTAACATTGCATTTGCCCTCCTCCCAACAGACTCAACCTGCACAAGGACTCCCAAGTCCCTTTGTGTCTCAGTTTCTTGTATTTTCCTCCCCATTTAGAAAATAGTTTACCCTTTCATTTCTTCTACCAAAGTGCATGACCATACACTTCCTGACACCGTATTCCATCTGCCATCTCTTTGCCTGTTCTTTTAGTCTGTTTAAGTCCATCTGTAGACTCTCTACTTCCTCAAAACTCTGCTCCCCCACCTATCTTCATATTGTCTGCAAACTTTGCAACAAAGCCATCAATTCCATCATCCAAATCATTGACATATAACGTAAAAAGAATCGGTGCCAACACAGACCCTTGTGGAACAACACTGATCACTGACAGCCAGCCAGAAAAGGCTCTCTTTACTCACACTCTTGCCTCCTGCCAATCAACCAACCACTGCTTATTCCATTCTAGAATCTTTTCTGTAATATCATAAACTTGTAGCTTGTTAAGCAGCCTCACGTATGGCACCTTGTCAAAGGCCTTCTGAAAATCCAAGTCCACACCATCAACCTATTCTCCTTTGTCTAGGAATTCTTCGAAGAAGTCCAACAGAGCTGTCAGGCAAGATTTTGCCTTGAGGAAACCATGTTGACTACAGTCCATTTTATCATGTTCCTCCAAGTACTCCAAAATCACATCCTTAACGATCGACACCAACATCTTTCCTACCACTGAGGTCTGAATAATTAGCCTATAGTTTCCTTTATTCTGCCTCTCTCCGTTGCGAGTGGAGTGACATTTGAAACTTCCAGAACCATACCCAAATCTAGTAATTCTCGAAAGATCATTACTAATGCCTCCTCACTTCAGCCACCTCTTTTGGAACCCTGGGTGTACACATGACTTATCTACCTTCATGCCTTTTAGTTTCCCAGGAACCTTCTCTATAGTTATGTCTTTCACAGTGAAGACTGATGCAAAATACTTATTCAGTTCCTTGTATCCCATCACTACTTCTCCAATATAGTTTTCCAGTGGTTTGATACCCACTCTTGCTTTTCTTTTACTCTTTATGTATCTGAAGAAACTTTTTAGTTGCCTTCTATTGATTTTTAAAAGCTTCCTAATCATCTAACCTCCAACAAATGTTTGTTGTATTATATGTCCTCTCTTTGACTTTTGTATTGGCTTTGACTTATTGTTAGCTACGGTTGTGTCATCTTTCATTTAGAATACTTCTTCCTCTTTGGGATGTATATATCCCGTGCCTTCCAAATTGCTTCCAGAGATTCTAGCCATTACCGCTCTGCCATCATCCCTGCCAGTGTTCTTTTCTAATCAACTCTGGCCATCTCCTCTCTTGTGCCTCTGTAATTCCCTTTACTCCACTGTAACACTGATACCTCTGACTTTAGCTTCTCCTTCTCAAATTTCAGGGTGAATTCGATCATATTATGATTACTTGTGCCTAAAGGTTCTTTTACCTTCAGCTCTCTAATCATTTCACAACACCAAATTCAGAATACCTGATCCTCTAATGGGTTCAACCCCAAGTGCTCTAAAAATTATCAACACATTCTGACCTCTTTCTAATGATTTCATTTTTTACCAACAGAGCATTGCCACCCCCTCTGCCTTCCTGTCTACCCTTTTGATACAGTGCGTATCCTTGGTCATTAAGCTCCCAGCTATAATCTTCTTTCAGCCATGATTCAGTGATGCCTACAACATCATAGCTGTAAATCTGCAACTGTGCTGCAAGTTCATCTACCTTATTCTGTATACAATTCAGTATCCACCCTTTTCGATATATTCTGCCTTTTACATTGCAATTCAGCCTGTTGACTGCAATTTCACTGTATCAACAGCCTCTCCTCACTATACATTGCCTCTGTTTGCAAACCAGCTCCCTCATCTTCAGCATTGTTATCTGCCTATCCTATGATACTTCTTGCATTGAAATATACACAGCTCAGGACACTAGTCACATCATGCCAAACCTTTTGATCCCTAACTTTGTCTCAGGTCTTACCAACAGCTGTCTCCACAACCTCTCCACTAACTGTTCCGGCACTCTGGTTCCCATCCTCCTGTAACTCTAGTTTAAACCCCACCATGCAGCATTAACAAACCATCCCGTGAGTATATTAGTCCCTCTCCAGTTCAGATGCAAACCGTCCCTTCTATACTGTTCTCACCTTCCCTGGAAGACAGCCCAATGATCCAAATATCTGATGCCCTCCCTCCTACCCCAACTCTTCAGCCACATATTAAACTGTATAATCTTCTTCATTCTGGCCCCACAAGCAAATAGCATGGGTAGCAATCCTGAGATCACAACCCTGGAGAGGCTGCTCTTTAACTTAGCACCTAACTTCCTGAACTCCCTATACAGAACCTAATCACTCGTCTTACCCACGACATTAGTACCTTCATGGACCACACCTTCTGGTTGTTCACCCTCCCACTTAAGAACGCTGAAGACTTGAACCAAGATATCCTGGACACTGGCACTCGAGAGGCAACATACCACCCAGGAATCTCATTCTCACCCACACAACCTCCTACCCATTCCACTAACTAATGAAAGCCCTGTCACCACAGCGGGCCTCTTCTTCCCCATTCCCTTCTGAGTCACAGAGGCAGACGCAGTGCCAGAGACCCCACCACTGTGACTTTCCTCCTTTCCCACCAGACAGTATCCAAACTGATATACTTGCTGTTGAAAGGGATGGCCACTGGGGTACTCTGCACCGGCTCCTTAATCCCTTTCCCCTTCCTGACTGTCACCCAGTTTCCTGTGTCCTGCACCTAGGGTGTAACTACTTCTCTATTATCCCCTCAGCCTCGTGAATAATCCAGAGTTCATCCAGTTCCAGCTTCAACTACTTAAAGCGGTTTGTTGGAAGCTTCAGCTGGATGTACTTTTTACAGTTGTTGTCGTGAGGGTCACTGGAGGTCTCCCTGCCTTCTCACATCCAGTGCATCTTTTCTTCAGCGGTTTGATCAAGGCAGGACTGCGCAGGCGCGTGGATGTCAGGAAGTTAGACCAGCGAAAAGAATTTAAAAGGAGAGTAATTTTTCTTCGGAGGTTTGATCGAGGCATGTCTGCGCAGGCATGTGGACGTCAGCGAGTTAGACCGGCAGGAAGAATTTTAAAAAGAAGACGGCTGTATAGAGCAGGAGAGTCAGTAGGGGGAGTCAGAGTATGAGGGCTTTGGCTCATCAGGGCTTCGGTGATAACGTGTCAAGGCCAGGTAAGTTATTTGAGAAGAACAGGAATAGCAAGTATGTCTGTGAGGCCAGTATTCTGTATTGGGTGTCGGATGTGGGATGTCCAGGAGACTTCCAGCCTCCTGGACGGTCACATCTGTACCAGGTATGTCGAGCTGCAGCTCCTTAGGGACCGGGTTAGGGAACTGGAGATGCAGCTCGATGACCTTTGCCTGGTCAGGGAAAGTGAGGAAGTGATACAGAGGAGCTATAGGCAATAGTCACATTGGGGTCTCGGGAGACAGGTAAGTGGGTAACAGTCAGGAGAGGGAAGATACTAGAGAGTAGCCCTGTGGCCATCCCCCTTAACAATAAGTACTCCTGTCTCAGTACTGTTGGGGGAAATCGGCCTATCTGGGGGAAGCAACAGTGGCCGCGCCTCTGGCACAGAGTCTGGTCCTGTGGCTCAGAAGGGTAGGGAAAGGAAGAGGATGGCAGCAGTGATAGGGGACTCTATAGTCAGACAGGCGATTCTGTGGACACAGGAAAGAACTATAAATGGTAGTTTCTCTCCCAGGTGCCAGGGTCTGGGATGATTCTAATCACGTCCATGATATCCTTAAATGGGAAGGTGAACAGCCAGAGGTCATGGTACGTATTGGTACCAACGACATAGTAGGAAAAAGGAGGAGGTCCTGGAAACAGACCACAGGGAGTTAGGAAGGAAGTTGAGAAGCAGGACCTCAAAGGTAGTAATCTCAGGATTACTGTTGTGCCACGCGACAGTGAGTATAGGAATAGAATGAGGTAGAGGATAAATGTTTGGCTGAGGGATTGGAGCAGGGGGCAGGCATTCAGCTTTCTGGATCATTGGGACCTCTTTTGGGGCAGGAGTGACCTGCACAAAAAGGACTGGTTGCACTTGAATCCAAGGGGGACCAATATCCTGGCAGGGAGGTTTGCTAAGGCTATTGGGGAGAGTTTAAACTAAAATTGCTGGGGGGTGGGAACTGAACTGAAGAGACGGGGGAAGGGGCAGTTGGCTCACAAATCGAGAAAGCTTGTAGACAGTGTGAGAGGGAGGATAGGCAGGTGATAGAGAAGAGATGCACTCACACTGATGGTTTGAGATGCGTCTATTTTAATGCAATGAGTATCATGAACAAAGTGGATGAGCCTAAAGCGTTGATCAGTACTTGGAGCTATGATGATGTGGCCATTACAGAGGTTTGGATGGCTCAGGGGCAGGAATGGCTACTTCAAGTGCCAGGCTTTAAATGTTTCAGAAAGGACAGGGAGGGAGGCAAAAGAGGTGGGGGTGTGACACTGCTGATCAGAGATAGTGTCAGGGCTGCAGAAAAGGAGGAAGTTATGGAGGGATTGTCTACTGAGTCTCTGTGGGTGGAAGTTAGAAACAGGAAGGGGTCAATAACTCTACTGGGTGTTTTTTATAGACCACCCAATAGTAACAGAGGCATCGAGGAGCAGTTGGAGAGACAGATTCTGGAACGGTGCAATAATAACAGGGTTGTTGTGGTGGGAGATTTTAATTTCCTGAATATTGATTGGCATCTCCCTAGAGCAAAGGGTTTAATGGGGTGGAGTTTGTCAGGGGTGTTCAGGAAGGTTTATTGACACAATATGTAGATAAGCCTACAAGAAGAGAGGCTGTACTTTATCTGGTATTGGGAAATGAATCTGGTCAGGTGTCAGATCTCTCAGCGGGCTTTTGAAAATCTCGTGAAGGAGAAAAGAAAAGATTATGAAAGGTTCAAAAAACTAAGTAATGATAGAGATGTAGAAAATTATAAGGCTAGTAGGAAGGAGCTTAAGAATGGAATTAGGAGAGCCAGAAGGGAACATGAGAAGGCCTAGGCAAGCAGGATTAAGGAAAACCCCAAGGCATTCTACAAGTGAAGAGCAAGAGGATAAAATGTGAGAGAATAGGGCCAATCAAGTGTGACAGTGAAAAAGTGTGTATGGAACCTGAGGAGATACCGGAGGTATTTAATGAATACATTGCTTCAGTATTCACTACAGAAAAGGATCTTGGGGATTGTAGGATTGACTTACAGCAGACTGAAAAGCTTGAGCATATAGACATTAAGAAAAAGGATGTGCTGGAGCTTTTGGAAAGCATCAAGTTGGATGTCACTGGGACTGGACGAGATGTACCCCAGGCTACTGTGGGAGGTGAGGGAGGAGATTGCTGAGCCTCTGGCAATGATTCATTAATGGGGACAGGAGAGGTTACGGAGGATTGGAGGGTTCTGGATGTTGCTCGCTTATTCAAGAAAGGGAGTAGGGATAGCCCAGGAAATTATAGACTAGTGAGTCTTACTTCAGTGTTTTGTAAGTTGATGGAGAAGATCCTGAAAGGCAGGATTTATGAACATTTGGAGAGGCATAATATGATTAGGAATAGTCAGCATGGCTTTGTGAAAGGCAGGTTGTGCCTTACGAGCCTGATTAAATTTTTTGAGGGATGTGACTAAACACATTGATAAAGGTACAGCAGTAGATGTAGTGTATATGGATTTCAGCAAGGCATTTGATAAGGTATAGAAAGGATGCAGAGGAAATTTTCAAGGAGGTTGCCTCGGTGGGGAGCATGCCTTATGAGAATAGGGTGAGTGAACTTGGCCTTTTCTCCTTGTATAATGAGAGGTGACCTGATAGAGGTGTATAAGATGATGAGTGGCATTGATCCTGTGGATAGTCAGGGACTTGTTCCCAGGGCTGAATTAGTGATCACGAGAGGTCACAGGTTTAAGATGCTTAGAAGTAGGTACAGAGGAGATGTCTCAGGGGTAAGATTTTTTTACACAGAGATTGATGAGTGTGTGGAATGGGCTGCTGGTGATGGTGGTGGAGGCAGATACAATAGGGTCTTTTAAGAGACTCTTGGATAGGTACATGGAACTTAGAAAAATAGAGGGCTATGGGTAACTCTAGGTCATTTCTAAAGGAAATATATGTTTGGCATGGCATTGTGGGCTGAAGGGCCTGTATTGTGCTGTAGTTTACTATGTTTTCTATCCTGCAAAAGGAGCACTCAACTATACTGCCTGGCATCTCTACTGTCCTAGCCAAGCAATATAAAGAAGGTAAAGAAAAAAATAACCTAGAACTTTTCTTTTGCTTTCTCTGACTGAAGCCCCTCTTTGCAGAAGCCTCAAAGAGCTACAGCCTCAAGATGACAGCCGCTGCGACAATGGCCACTGCTTTCCTTTAATTTGCTCTTGCTGATCAATCCCAAACACCAAGTGGTCATTGGTCAAAGTTTTTTTCTTGCAAATTGCCACAAAACTCTGCTTTTGAAATCTTGGTCACTCTCCTGATTAAAAGGTAGCTCTCTAACACACCCCCTGCCGTGGATTGTCCAACTCAGAGAAAACTGGCATGAAGCTCTGCTTTTAAATGTTGAACTTGGATCTGACTGAAAGGTAGCTCTTTATACGCACTGCCTCTTGCTGACTGGTCACTCTTCAACTCCGAGATACTGTCATGAAACTCTGCCTTTCAAACCTTGAACGTCGTCCTGATTAAAAGGTAGCTCTCTACACACTCCCTGCCATGGATTGTCCAAAAGTAGTGGTAAAAATTGGCATTTTAATGTTAATTCAAGAACATAAGCATGGATTCTAGAAGAATGCCTACAGTGCATGAAGGCAAAAGGCCTTGGCTGTTGCTTTTGGTTGACTATCACTAACTCTGTAGTCTGTCATAGCTTCCCCGTACAACCTCAGTGAGGTGTATGAGGTGTCCAGGGAGGGGGTGCTTGTCATGTCCATTCTGGGGCAGCTCACCCACCTTTGCTCCCCACCAGACATTCAGCTCTCACTTGTGGCTCCAGGTAGCTGCTTGCATGCAATGGCAGCCACACCCCAGAACCCTGCTTCAACAGGCAGGCTAAACCAGGTGGGGGTAGGCAGCGAGCCTCATACCCTGGTGGGATAGGGCTATGCCTATTCTAGCATGCAAAATCAGCTTCAGCAGAGTGGGCAAATGAGATCTACAGTGAGATCCTACAGCCAGGAAAGTGGTTCTCCAGTGCTTTGTGGAGAGTGAAGGGCATTTCAAGGCACAAAAAATATCATGGTCATCCACTGCAGTCTATGTTGACTACTCGTACCACTGAACCACCTCCAAGGTCAAGAGAGTGGAACTGCCCCAGTGTAACAGCTTCTCCTCTTTAAGAACTCTCCCCGCCTGGTCTCCTGTCATTGTTGGATATGACAGAGAGCGATGTGCATGACAAGGCATAGACAAACTAATGGTCATCTATTGCAACCAAGGAAGGCCCCAGTTTGTGATGACTACCCATATCACTGGACCTGGACCTCCAAGATCGGGAGAGTGGAACTGTCCCTGTGCTCTTCCACTTTCCCACACAGATCTCCTGTCATTGTTGGATACAACAGACAACCAACAAATATGTGAATGGAAATGAAGCTAATGTTTTTTAGGCGTAAGTTGGATGCAGCACCTTCAATAGGTGGTGGCAGTGAACTGAGTAACAACTTTAAGAAAAGGATTAGATATATAATTAGTTAAGAAGGAACACTAACTAGCCAATGACTATGGTGTAACTGTGCTTTACACTTTCAAGCGGCACAGGCATTGTGGGCCTTACTCAAATAATACTGAACTAAAGTGATGTACATTTTGCAGGGGATTGAAATAATTTTATGAACAGATTGAGCTTACACGGCCTCTCCTCATTCTCTCCACACGCTTCAATTTTATCGATGAGGTCATTTGAATTCCATTTCGTGATTTCTTGAGGGAAGCTTTCCTCGTTGTCTGAAAAGTCTTCTGTATAGATAAAAAGAAAATGTAAAGAACAAGTAACTATCTTTGACTCTTAAACAACGGAATTAATTGCATACCAACACGAGATAAGTCATAAATTCCTTCCTCTCTGTGTAAGATGAAAACATGTAACCAGACTAAGGAACTGTGTGGCCACATAACCTCACCACCATTTGCACCATGCGTTACCAGACTAAAGAACTGAACAGCCACACAACCTCACCACCATTTGTACTGTGCATTAACAGATGAAGGAACTGAACAGCCACATAACCTCACCACCGTTTGCACCATGCGTTACCAGACGAAGGAACTGAACAGCCACACAACCTCACCACCGTTTGTACCATGCGTTACCAGACTAAGGAACTGAACAGCCACACACATAACCTCACTACTACTTGTGCATCCCCTTCTCAAATCAGAAAAAGAGAAAATGGTGTGGCCAATTCAAATTTTGTAATTCTTACAGCAATTTGACAATTTCCAGTCAAGTAAAGCAGTGATATTTATCAAAACCCAAACAGATTCATCAAAGACGAGCTGTAACTTTAACTGTTTTTCTCTGTATGGATGCTGCCTAACTTTTTAAGTATTTCTACACTTTCTAAGTTCAGTTGTTCAAATCTCTTAAGAGTCTTACAGCATAGAAACAGGCCTTTCAAACCACCAGGTCCACACTGACATATTTACCCCAATCACATACTAATCCCATTTCATCTTCTTGTGTTGAACCACTTTTGGTCTGATACTACTCCTGTTGGCGTATTATTCAATCTTTTTGGGCGCTTTTTTAATGATCTTTGTCAACAATGTCATGGTACATGGGGCAGCGGTTAATGTGACAGTATTACAGTTTGAGCCGTCTCCGAGTTTGGAGTTCAATTCCGGCGCCAACTCTAAGGAGTTAGTACATTTTCCCCGTGAACTGCGTGGCTCTTCTGCAGGAACTCTGGTTTCCTTCCACAATCCAAAGACGTACTTTGGATAAGGTTAATTAGTCATTGTCCTGTGATTAGGCTAGGGTTAAATCATGGGCTGCTGGGTGGAACAGCTCGAAGGGCCAGAAGGGCCTGTCCGTGATATCCTAAATAAATAAATAAACAAACGCCAAAACCATGCCAGTGGTTTGCTGGTGTATCTTCACACTTCCTTTTATACACGCCACAACATCTGGCACATGACTTCTTCTGGCTATTTCATGTGATACGGTGATTGTCTATCATGTCCGACAATGACAGGAGACCTGTGCTGGAGAGTTTGGAAGTGGAAAAGCCATTGCAATGGGGCAGTTCCACTCTCTCAACCTCAGAAATCAGCACCCAGTGATTACGAACAAGTGTCAGAAACTGGGGTTTTCCTTGGTTGCAGTGGATGACCATGACTACTTCTGTGCCTTGTCGTGCCCTTCACTCTCCACAGAGCACTGAATTACCACTGTCACGGCCGTTACGTCTCATCTGCCTGGAACACTGAAGCTGACTTCACATGCTAGATCAGGCATGTCTCTATCTCACTGGGGTATGAGGCTGGCTACCCTCTCCTGCTTTAGCCCGCCTGTTGAAGTGTGGCCACTGTCTCATGCAAACAGCTGCTTGGAACCACAGCTGACAGCTGAGTGTCCAGTGGTGCCCAAAAGTGAGTGAGCTACCCCGGCTCAGTTATGTTATTGAACAGCGGCTGTACTGGGGGACTGAATGGATGACTCACATTTCACACTACTGTAGGACAATAAGACACAGGAGCAGAATTAGGCCATTCAGCCAATCGAGTCTGCTCTACCATTCCGTCACAGCTGATTTATTATCACTTTCAACCCCATTCTCCACCTAACCTTTGATGCCCTGACTAATCAAGAACCTACTAACCTCCACTTTAAATATACAGTAACTTGGCCTTCCCAGCGGCCTGTGGCAATGAATCCCACAGATTCACTACCCTCTAGCTAAAGAAATTCCTCCTCATTTCACTTCTTTTATGTTTGTTTTTCAACTTGGATGTGATTCTGGAACTATTGGAGCCTGTGATTTTCTGCTTGAAGATCATTTGGGTGTTCTAGCGCTCTGCAGTCTCTGAGAAGATTTCAGAAGGCAGATGCAGTGTGTCTGAACTGATGTTTGACTCCATTTTGCCAATTAAAGCTTCCATTGTTCAACAATTAAAGTGACGATGGGGATTGAACTAACAAGGTGAGTGCAGAGGGTGAACCCCGACTGCCTGCCTTTTGATTGCTTTGCTACTGGACAGGGGAGAGCCTGCCGCTGTGCCTGAAGAATGCTGTCCAGGTTTTCTGTGTTTTGGATGTGGACATGGACTATAGACTTTCTTTTCTAGTCTTACAGTTTCTAATACTCTGTGTTTTTCACCTGATCTTTCTCATTTTTTGTGCAGCAGAAGGGCTTTGGGAGTTGATGATTGTGCTGCCTCTCTTTCCTTTCTTGGTTTCATGGCTACCAGGAGAAGAACTTTTGCATAGCACTGTATTTGCCAACGTGGAGCGGAGAGCAAGTTTGTAAATCTGGCGGGAGCAGTATGGGACAGGTGGCAGAGAAGAAATGCTGGACCAGAGGGCAAAGTAGGTACCGACACATCCAGCTCTGAGACACGGTAAGGTCTTTTGATTCCAAACAATTGGTTTACTGATCATTACAGAATGTCTTCTGGTGCTTCCTGCTCCCTACCCCCTCCCTTCCCTTTTTCCCAACCATGATTCTCCTCTCCCTGCCCCATTCCTATTCTCAATCCACAATAGAGACCCATATCAGAATCAGGTTTATCATCACTCACATATGTCATGAAATTTGTTTTTCTTTTGCAATAGTGCAATACAGTACGGATAATTACTACAGCACTGTGCAAAAGTCTTAGGTACCCTAGCTATATATATGTGCCTAAGACAGTACTGCAGCTAAAAATATTTAAACTGAGCCCTGAATCCTCAAAATAACCATCCCTACAAAGGTCAAACTATCATAGTTTTAGACCTCTTCCTTAGAAATCTGTGCTCTGTACCTTGTGCATCGAAGAATTCATCGTCTGAGCTGTCGTCTGAGTCTCGAGCTATACTCTGCATCCGCCAGTCTGAGATATTGTGACGTGAAGGGCTTGCTGGAAAAACAAAGAAACATTCATCAGGGGCAAACCACAATTGATTTGATCTGTTAGAA
This sequence comes from Hypanus sabinus, assembly GCF_030144855.1. Lineage (NCBI taxonomy): Eukaryota > Metazoa > Chordata > Chondrichthyes > Myliobatiformes > Dasyatidae > Hypanus > Hypanus sabinus. Next base: position 65,303,563 of record NC_082723.1, on the reverse strand, counting down.
CAGGAATTGCTGAAGTGTGGAGTGATCGTCTCCACCTGGGCAGTCAGACAATAGAGCGCAGATCTCAAAGTTCAAAGTATATTTATTATCAAAGTACATCTACGTCAACATATACAACCCTGAGATTCATTTTCTTGTAGCCATTCACAATGAATACAAAGAAACACAATAGAATAAGTGGAAAACCGCACACACAACAAAGACTAACATGATCTGGTGGGAAAACATAAATCCTGTGCCGTACTACTTATATTCGATTGGATGCGAAACCTCTGAGTTGTTTAAATGTTTCACTATACATGAATAAATTACACCTGGTCTGTCATAAATCATACACAAGGTGAATGATTAACCACAACTGACATAAAAGCAAAGATCATGGGAGCCTCTGGACATCAAACAGCAATCAGGATCCAATTCAATACCATGACCTTGTTATAATTAGCTCATTCACTGTTACAGTTAGTCCGCAAGATTAGCAAGGATGGATAAGTATTTTGGATGGCAGAATGTAATTGACATGCTCCAGGAAAGTGACCTATTGATTTGAGCTGTTTCATTTAACTGGGAAATACTCTTCAATGACAGGTATGTGGGTAAATGTGGACCAGCGCTGGGCTGGTTAGAGTCATAGAAAAGTACAACACAGAAACAGACCCTTTGGCCCATCTAGTCCATGCCAAATCATTTACTCCCATTGACCTGCCCCAGGACCATAGCCCTCTATAACACTACCATCCATATACATAACCAAACATCTCTTAAATGTTGAAATTGAGCTTGCATGCACTACTTGCACTGGCAGCTCATTCCACACTCTCAAGATCCTTTGAGAGAAGAAATTTTCCCTCATGTTCCCCTTGAACTTTTCACCTTTCACTCTTAACCCATGACCTCTTGTTGTAGTCCCACCCAACCTCAGTGGAAAAAGCCTTCTTGCATTTACAATTTCTATACCCCTCATAAATCTGCATACCTCTATCAAATTTGCTCTCAATTGTCTATGTTCCAAGGAATAAAGTCCTAACCCATTCAATCTTCTGATTTAAGGTGTCACTACTGACGACGAGCAACAACTTATTGGCAGTTCCCAAAGCAAGAAATACAACCAAATACAGACCACAGACCCTACAGAGGATAGTAAAAACTGTCAAGAGGATCATCAGAGTCTTCCTCCCTCTCCCATTTGTGACATTCACCAGAGTGTTGCAGAGAAGGACCTGAAGCATCACTGAGGATCCTTACCACCCACCCAATCTGTTTGACCCACTACTGTCAGGAATGAGGTACAGGAGCATCAGGACTAGGACTGCCAGACTGGGTAATACCATCTGGTATGGAGGCGACTGCACAGGATCAGAAAAAGCTGTGGAAATTTGTGAACTCAGCCAGCTCTATCATGGGCACTAGCCTCCTAGCATCAAGGACATCTTCAAAATGGTGAAAACTCAAAAAAGCGGCATTTTTCATACTATATACTTATTGTAATTTAAAGATTTTATAATCTATTGCAATGTTCTACTGCTGCAAAACAACAAATCTCACAACATTGCCAGTGATAATAAACTTGATTCTGATTCTGGTAACAGCTTCTTCCCTCAGGCTGTAAGACTAATGAATACTCTGCCACCATCAAGGTCTCATTACTAGTACAGCGAGTGGTTCACTGTTTACCTGTGCTGTGCACTTCACATGCATTTTTAATTATATTTTATTAACTTATTCATGGTAATATTTTGTTTTATGTGCTGTGTGATAATTGTACTGTGGGTGCACTGTGGTCCAAAGGAACGTTGTTTTGTTTGGCTGTACTTATGTAAAATCAGGTGACAATAAACTTGAGCTTGAACTTGATTTTATCTCAAATGATTCAGACAGCATAATTCATCCAGCCAACCAAATTATCTGTCTGAATTAGTCTCATATGCCAGTGTGTTGACTCAGGTTCTTCTAGATCAAGAGTTCCCAAACTGGGGGCTACGGACCCCTCAGTTAATAGTGGGGGTCCATTGCATAAAAAACATTGGGAACCCCTACTCTAGTACAATTCATGTTAAGTGTTAAGAGAGTGGGAATGCCTTCAGAAGCTGGGAGCTGAGAGGTGAATCCCAGTGAGGGGTTGATAGGTAAATGGGGAAATGAAGTTGGGTGGTGATAGGTGGATCCGGGTTGGGGGGGGGGGGGGTGAGGCAAAGCGATAGGCAGTGAGGAAATGAGGCAGGCTGACCATCACTCTCAATAATTTCTCCTCTGGCACATCCCACTTCCTTCGAACCAAAGGTGTAGCCACGGGCATTCATATGGGTCCCAGCTATGCCTGCCTTTTTGTTGTGTCACATCTGTAGCCCCCTCCTTTGTGAGAATCGCCAGATCACTGTTGGGTTGAGTCAAAAGGGGGGACCCAAGACATGAGGGGGAGACGTGCAGGATGTCACGTTTCTCCCCCCCATAGCGATGTAAAGCTACGGGACATGGCCATGTGAATGCCCTCGGGCAAAGTGGGTTGGTTGAGGGAGAGATTGCATCACCCCCAACCTGATTGACATCTATGACCCTGCAAGTCAGAATAAAAGAGGGGCTGTAGGAACAACCCCTCAGACGCACCAGAAGAAATGTTACGCGACCACGTAACAGCAGACGGTCATCGGAAACGAAGCCACATGCGTTCAATTCCGTGGCTGGAATTGGTGGCTGAAACCATGGAAAACGGCTTTTTAGCTAACAACGGGGAAACCCGCTCCCCTGACTCAACGGATTGGCATCATAAAAGACTTGGGCAAGATTAAACGCCTCCCTCTCTTAAACCCAAAACACTGCAGCCTGAACGAGCTAATGACTTTTATATTTCCATCGGACAATACATTATCCCCTAGACAACGATAGAGTTACATTTTATTGGTTATGATCATACCTGCACTTTAGATTTAGTATTGACGACGTATGTTTGCATTAATCTTATTTTTGTGCCCCTTTATCAATAAATACATTTAAAAATAGTACCATCAGACTTCAACGGACCTCTCTATCTTTGCTGGTAAGTGATCCAGTTACAGGATTTCTTAACAGTTGGGGTTCTCGTCTCGGGATTTGACACCAAATTGGAGGGCCAGTGAATCGGGCTTGTAGGTCCAAAACTTGGATCTGGTTACGTGGGTAGCCAGACGGGGAACCAGCAAAGATGGACGTGGGTGTATTTATAGAAAACCCGACTCTGGAGGCGCTGGAGGTGGCCTCCAAATCGGACTTGATAAAATTGGCGAAGGAATTAAACCTCGCAGGGGTGAGGTTGTCAATGAAAAAGAGGGAGGTGTGAAGGGCAATAACTCAGTATTATATTGGGAAGAATGTGTTTACAGATGAGGTATTGGAAAATATCCCTGAAGAGGCACCTGCTAGTGGGACGGCTCAGTTAGAGTTGGAGAAATTAAAGTTGGAACATGCAATTAAGTTAAAACAGCTGGAGGCAGCTGAGAGAGAGAAAGGGCCAAGAGAGAGCAAGAGAGGGAGAGGGCCGAGAGAGAGAAAGAGAGGGAGAGAAGAGAGAGAGAGAGAGAGAGAGAGAGGGAGAGAAGAGAGAGAGAGAGAGAGAGAGAGAAGAGAGAGAGAGAGAAGAGAGAGAGAAGAGAGAGAGAGAGAGAGAGAGCATGAAATGAGGTTAAAACAGCTGGAGGCAGAGGAAAAAGAGAAACAGAGGAAACATGACTTGGAGATGGAGAAGTTACGGGAGGAGCTACGAGCTCCGGGGTCAGACCGAGAGGAGCGGTTCAATGTTAGTCGAGAGTTAAGGCTAGTACCTCCGTTCAAGGAGACGGATGTGGATAGTTATTTCTTGCTTTTTGAAAAGGTGGCCGTGAATCAGAAGTGGCCCAGAGGTCAGTGGGTGGCGCTGTTACAAAGTGTGTTAAAGGGGAAGGCACAGCGGGCATATACGGCATTGGCCATAGAGGAGGGAAAGGAGGAGAGTTATGACAAAGTAAAGGCGGCCATTCTCCGGGGTTATGAGCTAGTACCTGAGGCTTATAGACAAAAGTTTAGAAGTTTAAAGAAAGGGTGGAATCAGACGCATACCGAGTTTCCTATGAGAAGGGTGTGCTCTTGGACCGGTGGTGCACCGCAGAGAGAGTGGGAGAAGATTATGGGCGTCTCAGGGAGTTAATTCTGATTAAAGAATTTAAAGGGTGTGTTTCAGAGGATTTCCGAACGTATCTGAATGAGAAGCCGGATAAGTCCATCTCAGAATTTGCTAGGTTCGCAGATGAATATGCCCTAACCCACAAGGCAGAGTTTTTCTCGAATAAAAGTACCCAGAGAGACCATGGGAACGATCGAGAAAGTCCGCCGGCTGAGGCAGAGGTCCATCTGGGAGCTAGTAGTAAGGTCGAGGGGATAAGGCCAGACGGCCAGAGATTTCTGGGCTTGACCTGTTTTAATTGTGGAAAAGTGGGACATATTGCATCGCGGTGCTTTGCTCTGAGGAAAGAAACAGGAAAGGGGAAAGCAGCAGTCCCTATCGGATGTGCCGTGGTAATCAGTAGATTGACAAGAGAGCCCCGGGTAGACAGAGTACGAGAAGGGTTGGAGACTTGTCTGTCACACGGAACCGTGTCTGTGAGGGAGGGAGACACACCAATTCCCTTACTGATCTGGAGAGACATGGGGGCTGAGTTGTCGTTGATCAGCAGTAAGGTACTAGAGTTTGGTCGAAAGACGAGAATGGTAGCTGTAAAGGGGATAAGTAAAGGAACAGAAATGGTGCCCTTACATAAGGTCCTTAAATAAGGTCATTATGGATTGTGAGCTGGTATCTGGACCAGTTGAAATAGGGGTGTGATCAGAATTCCCGAGGAAGGACGCGGACGTCCTTCTCGGTAACGATTTAGCAGGTGGTAAGGTTTGGGCAGCCATGACGATGGCCAGCCGACCAGTGATTGCGGTGGCCCCGCCCCTAGATTCCAAGATCTACCCCGCATGCGCGGTCACTCGCAGCCTGTCGAGAAAGGCAGCTGAGAACGAGAGCAGTTTAAATCCGGCCAGTTTCGATTTGGCCGAGACGTTTCTACCGACCTTGTACCACGAGGGTTTAGAGGGTGGTAAAACGAAGAGTAGTAAAGTAAAAGAGGGTAAGGAAGCGGAGGTAGATCTGCCCTTAGCGAGGAGAAAGGTCCTAGAGGCCAGAAATAAAGATGAGGAACCGCTAGAGCTGTTAAAAGGTCCAGAGTTGGACAAGGATGATCTGTCTGGTTTGGCAGAACTGTTTGAAGAAGTTGAAAATTCTAAAGGTGTTCCCGATAATGAAATGAGGGCAGTCCTAAAGGAAAAGGATGCCATTACCTCGAAGAAGTCTGCTGGGTTGGCAGATGAGGTTGTTTCAGCCCGCGGGGTTGAGTTTACTCCAGAAGGGAGTTGCCCAGAGAGTATCTGGGAGGATCGGGAGAACTTAGAATTTGGACCGGGTACGGGTTTTGAAAGCCTGGAAGAGGCTAATGTCCCGTTTGAGTGTGTATGGGGATGCACGTGGTACCGAACCTAGTAACGGAGCTCAGAAAAAGTCTGAGGTATTTGATTCAGTGGAACGGGATGGCCGTCCTTGTGGGTCAGATAGACTTGGTTCAGTGAAAAAAGGGTTAACCTTGGTAACAGTGGGAAGTGAGAGTTCCCAGGTGTTTGTGCTCGAAGGTGTGTTCAAACTTAATGCAGAGTTTAAGAATGGGGAGATAAGAATTATCATTGAAGGAAACGGGAAATCTGTAGTTCCCAAATCGAATGAAGAAATTTTAAGCCCTGCAGATCGCTTACAGATTAAGCCGGAATATGACAGGGCCTCCCATGCTATTGTTATTCCAACGAGTGGTGTAAAAGGGCAAAATTTGAAATGCTGCTTGAGCAAGGAAGTCGAACTGAAACCACATAGTCTGAAGGGGCTTGACGAGAGGATTAGCCACCTGTGTAAAATTACAGAGGGGGGTGGAAATTCAGAAGATGGGCTAAGTTTGGGACATGGTGTTGATAAAATAATTCCTATGGAACAGGCGGGCGAGGGTTTATCTTGCCACCTTACTCAAATTCCCCGGAAAAGAGGCGACGGTTAATGAGGACACCATTTTTTAAATAGCAAAGCCGGTTGTACGGGATTTCGACAAAGCCTGTGAATAATAAAGACAACCCCCTTGGAAGCCTGCCTGTTCAGTTTGAAAACGACCGAAAGACTAGTATTTACATAAACTTTTGTAGATGCACGTAAACTAAGAGCACACCTCCTTAGTTTTGTTGCTGAAAAGAAATAATAAAATAGGTGGTTATTAAATTGAAGTCTGATGCTACAAGACGTTAGTACAGTACAAGATGTTAAGATATTAAAGAAAGTGACACTGTAATCGTCAACTGTTTAGATACTGAATTGAATGTATAACTGTATTACCCTAGAAAAAAAAACTTTGATGTTGTGTTGGATTCTAACCCCCTGTAAGACTCGGTATTATTTCGTTTTTCCCGATGGTAAAAAATGCATTGAAGAAAGGGGGTGTTACGTCCGTAGCCCCCTCCTTTGTGAGAATCGCCAGATCACTGTTGGGTTGAGTCAAAAGGGGGCCCAAGACATGGGGGGAGACGTGCAGGATGTCACGTTTCTCCCCCCCCCCCCATAGCGATGTAAAGCTACGGGACATGGCCATTGTCTCTTGGAGACAGATCTGTGGATTGAGATGCTCTGCTACGTGAATGCCCTCGGGCAAAGTGGGTTGGTTGAGGGAGAGATTGCATCACCCCCAACCTGATTGACATCTATGACCCTGCAAGTCAGAATAAAAGAAGGGCTGTAGGAACAACCCCTCAGACGCACCAGAAGAAACGTTAAGCGACCACTTAACAGCAGACAGTCATCGGAAACCAAGCCACGTGCGTTCAATTCCGTGGCCGGAATTGGTGGCTGAAACTACGGAAAACGGCTTTTTAGCTAACGACAGGGAAACCTGCTCCCCTGACTCAACGGATTGGCATCATAAAAGACTTGGGCAAGATTAAACGCCTCCCTCTCTTAAACCCAAAACACTGCAGCCTGAACGAGCTAATGACTTTTATATTTCCATCGGACAATACATTATCCCCTAGACAACGATAGAGTTACATTTTATTGGTTATGATCATACCTGCGCTTTAGATTTAGTATTGACGATGTATATTATCTGTATGTTTGCATTAATCTTATTTTTGTGCCCCTTTATCAATAAATACTTTTAAAAATAGTACCATCAGACTTCAATGGACCTCTCTATCTTTGCTGGTAAGTGATCCAGTTACAGGATTTCATAACAGTTGGCTTTGTGTTCCAAGCCTACACTGGTATCACTCTCTGACTTCTCCTACTCTACAGTGATGACTGCATTGGTGCTGCTTCCTGCACCCATGCTGAGCTAGTCGACTTCATCAATTTTGCCTCCACCCTGCTCTCAATTTTATCTGGTCTATTTCTAACACCTCCCTCCCCTTTCTCGAGCTCTGTCTCTAACTCTGGAGACAGTTTATTTATTGATATTTTTTTAAAAACACACTGATTTTCACAGCTACCTGGACTATACCTCTTCCTACCCTGTCAGTTATAAAAGTGCTATCCGCTTTTCTCAGTTCCCTCATCTCTGCCGCATCTGCTCTCAGGATGAGGCTTTTCATTCCAGAACAAATGAGATGTCCTCCTTCTTCAAAGAAAGGGGCTTTACTTCCTCCAGTATCAACACTATCCTCATCTGCATTTCTTCCATTTTGCGTATGTCTGCCCTTACACCATCCATCTGCCACCTCACCAGGGACAGGGTCCATCTTGTCCTCACCTACCACCCTCCACATCCATCATATAACTCCCCATATCATCCACCATCTCCAATGGCATCCCACCACCAAGTATATCTTTCCCTCCCTCCCACTTCCTGTTTTCCGCAGGGATCGCTCCTTATGCGACCCCCTTGTCCATTTGTCCCTCCCCACTGATCTCCCTCCTGGCACTTATCCTTGCAAGCAGAACAAGTGCCACACCTGCCCCTACACCTCCTCCCTCATTACCACTCAGGGCCCCAAAAAGTCCTTCCAGGTGAGGCGACACTTCACCTGTGAATCTGTTGGGGTCATCTACTGTATCTGATGCTCCCGGTGTGGCCTCCTGTATATCAATGAAACCCAACAGAGATTGGGAGACTACTTTACTAAACACTTGCACTCCGCCGACCAGAAAAAGTTGGACCTCCCGGTGGCCACCCATTTTAATTCCACTTTCCATTCCCATTCCGACATGTCAATCCATGGCCTCCTCTACTGCCGCAATGAGGTCACACTCAGGTTAGAGGAGCAACACCTTATATTCCATCTGGGTAGCCTCCAATCTGATGACATGAACATCGATTTCTTGAACTTGTGGCAATTGCCCCCCTTCACCATTCCCCATTCCATTTCCCTCTCTCACCTTATCTCCTTACTTGTTCATCGCCTCCCTCTGTGTTCCTCCCCCTTCCATTTCTTCCACGGTTTTCTACCCTCTCCTATCAGATTTCTCCTTCTCCAGCCCTTTAACACGTCACCAGTCAACTTCCCAGCTCCTTGCTTCACCCCTCCCCCTCTCCTGGTTTCACCAATCTCCTACCACCTTGTACTTCTTCCTCCCCTCCCCTAACGTCTTACTCATCTTTTTTTTCCAGTCCTGATGAAGGGTCTCGGCCCGAAACATTGACTGTTTACTCTTTTCCACAGATGCTGCTTGGCCTGCTAAGTTCCTCCAGTATTGTGTGTGTGTTGGAAGCTGGGAGGTGATGGTAAGATCCAGGTGAGGGATGTGTTAGGATGAAAGGGGAAGGGGAGAGAATGGGAATGGGTCAAAAGCTGGGATGTGACAGGTGGATCCAGCTGAAGGCAATGACAGGTAAATGGAAGAGGGACGGAGTGGAAATGACGTCAGATGCTGGGAGCTTATAGGTGACGAGTGGAAGTGTCAAAAGGCTGCAGGTAATCGGATCTGACAGGAGATTCAGCTTCAGTGCAGCTAAGACTTCTGACATTTCCATTTTTCTGTTTTCAGCTCATTCTGAATCTCAACCACTTCAGTGTTTCACAAAGATAGACATATAATACTCACTTAACTCAACAACCTGCTCACCTGTGAGAGGAGATTGTATCTCTGATCAGGATTCCACACCTCTCTCAACACTTCATATGTTTATAAAATATTTTTGTTGTTAATCACTCTGAGCCCTCTCTTATACTCTCGCCTACTTTCTTTTTATTTCCATAAGTCCATAAGCGATAAGAGCAGAATTCAGCCCATTGAGCCTGCTCCACCATTCCATCATGGCTAATCTATTTCCCCCTCAGCGCCAATCTCCTGCCTTTTCCCTATGTCCCTTCGTGCCCTGACCAATCAAGAATCTATCAACCTCTGCCTTAAATATACCCAATGACTCGGCCTCCACAGCTGAAGGTGGCAATGAATTCTACAGATTCACCACTCTCTGGCTAAAGAAGTTCCTCCTCATCTCCTTTCGAAAAGGACGCCCCTCTATTCTGAAGCTGTGCTTTCTGATCTTAGGAACATCCTCTCCACATCCACTCTATTGAGGCCTTTCAACCCTCAATAAGTTTCAGTAAGATCCCACCATTCTTCTGAGTTCCAGTGAGTACAGGTCCAGAGCCATCAAACACTCCGAATTTTCTGTAAACTGTCTTGTCCTCACTGAGTTTAATATCCCGGCATCTGTTGCTTGCTCTAGTTTGCACTCCCTGGCTCTTCAGGGAGTTGTGGCTTTAATTATCCAACCCTTCTCTCCCATGGGGAAGTATCTAAACTGTTCCTAATTCATCTCCACCTGAAGGGCACCATGGTAATGAAGTGATTAGCACGACGCTATTACAGCTTGGGGCATTGGAGACTGGAGTCCAATACCTGCATCCTCCGTAAGGAGTCTGCACGCTTACCCTGTGGAATACATGGGTGCACTGGATTCCTGCCACAGTCCACACATTGTTTTAGTAGGTTAATTGGTCATTGTGATTAGGCTATGATTAAATTAGGGTTTGCTGGGGTGGGTCAAAGGGCCGGAAATGCCTGTTCTGCACTGTATCACTAAATAAATTAAATAAAGACCCTCAATTGATCAAATACGGTTTTATCTGTCAAAGGCTGCTTCGAATTACCCTAGCTACATCGGTCCTTACTGTTAGCCCTTTGCCAACAGACTTTTTATACCTTGCAGCGGTTAATGTCCTTTTCCATGGCAATTTTAACTCTCTCCGCCAACAACCACTGTGGCCTGGTTCCCTCTGCACTCCCTCTGCAATACATCCTGCTTCAAGGAACATCTTAGAGGACAAGTAGGTGGTGAAAGTGTCACAGTGATCTAAACAAGAACAGCGCTAATACTATTTTTAAATGCTGATGCAAAGTATTGCACAAATGTTTCAATTCCTTAGAGAACCACCATAATCAGGCCATTCAGCCCAGTGAGTCTGATCATGGCCGATTTATTTCAACACAGTATGCCTGCTAGGAATGGAAAGAGGAATAGCAAGGTTGTGAACTTCAGAAAGGGTAAGATGAGAGAACACACACTAGTCCTCATAGAGGGACCAGACGTGGAAAGAGTGAGCAATTAAGTCCTGGGTGTCAATATCTCTGATTATCTATCCTGGAGCCAAGCTATTAATGCAGCTACAAAGAAGGCACGACAGCAGCTATATTTCATTAGGAGTTTGAGAAGATTTAGTATGTCACCAGAGATACTCACAAATTTTTTACAGATGTAGTGTGGAGAGCATTCTAAATGGCTATATCAACATCTGGTACGGGGGGTGGGAGCTAATGCACAGGAATGAAATAAGCTGCAGAGAGTCGTAAACTTAGTCAGCTCCATCATGGGTATTATAGCCTAACCAGCATCCAGAATATCTTCAAGGATGATGTCTCAAATAGGCAGCATCCATCATTAAGGGCCCCCGCATCACCCAGGTGACACCCTGTTTTCACTGTTACCATCGGGAAGGAGGTACAGGAGCCTGAAGACACACACTCAGTGATTCAGGAACAGCTTCATCCCCTCTGCCATCTGACTTGTGAATGGACAATGAACCATGTACTCTACCTCACTACTTTCCCTCCTCTTTTTGCACTACTTATTTAATTTTTAATATATACTTATTGTACTTTATACTTCTTTATTATTATGTATTACATTGTACTGCTGCTGCAAAACAAATTTCATGACATATGCCAGTCATATTAAACCTGATTCTGATGTGACTTCAAATGGGTGTCATCTTTCCAACATTCTGGATCAAGCAGAATTATTCTTCTGCAATATTAGGCCTCCTCCAAGAGGCCCACAAGCCTGTTGTGGTTTGGAGCATTGCGTGCCTCAGTGACCCAGAGAGCTATGCTGGCTGGTGTCAAGGCTTTATACTTTGGCTCCTGGTAGGGTCAACCATGCCAAACAGGTCAAAGGGTAGAGGCCAGACTAAGAGTGGTCCACTGGTCCTCCAGGTTCAGGGGCTCAGCTCAAGGCTAACAACACTGACTGGTGAAACAAAATTGTCACAGCAACAGCAATGAAGAATCTTTCTACATCTCAATGTGATGGTGTTCCTGAGTCTCCACCTGGGACTTACATAGCCAACAATAGTGAAAACAGGGAGGAAGCTACTGGCACAATGAAGGAAGCTTGAACACCACCAGAGACGATCTTGTTCACACGGTCAGTATGGTAACAGACTGCTCTGTTCACTGAACAGCCTGGCATATTTTTCCCTAACAGTTGTGCTTAGTTTAGATTCATTGCTGACCGCAGAGAGGATGTGAAGAGACAGGGGGAGGCTCAGCCTCATCGGTGTTTCTCCACAAATGCTACAGCTCTCAATTTTTAGCCCATTGAAGCCAGTTTGAATGACAAAAGCGAAATGACGCAGCTACAGACGTCACCGCCACAGGGCTGTAGGATTTCTATATATAGCCCACATCACAAGCAACAGATGGCGTCAGTATCGCAGATGTATCAGGAGGCTTTCAGCAAAGTCATAGCTCAAACTGCCAGAATTCTGTCTGGGAAACGGGCAAACACAATACATAATGAAAGATCCATTTGTCTACAAAAACATGCACAGCTTGATCCCACAGTCTGTAATTCAGCTGCCAAGTGACAATTCCTGCAACTATGAAAAATATTCAAAGATAGAGCAGACCATTAAAGAAACATGACTCTGATTGGAAATTTTAATATACTAGATTCTTTTAGTTGGGTCTGGGTTAAAGTAATGTGCATCTAATACAGATGAACTGTGATCTTCCTGACGGCAGCAGGGCTAATACCTGTTCCTGAATCTGGTGGTGTGAGTCCTGAGGTTCCTGTACTTTCTTCCGATGGTTGAGGGGTAATAACTGTTCCTGAACCTGGTGGTGTGAGTCCTGAGTCTCCTGTACCTCCTTTCTGATGGCTGAGGGGTAATAACTGTTCCTGAACCTGATCTATGAGTCCTGGGGCGCCCATACCTCCTCCTTGATGGTTGAGGGAGACTGGTATTGACAGAGGTACAAACAGTAGAAAAAACTGTACATCATGTCTGTAGCTGTGTTTTGCAGCCAGTACAATAGTTATCAGATGCAACACGAGTGAATCTGCAGATGCTGGAAATAAACAAAAACACAAAATGCTGGCAGAACTCAGCAGGCCAGACAGCATCTATGGGAGGAGGTAGTGACGACGTTTTGGGCCGAAACCTTTCATCAGGAGTGAAGTAACATGGGATGGTCGGGGGGGAGGTGGGGAGAATAAGAAGTGGGGGGAGGGATGATGTAGAGAGCTGGGAAGTGATAGGCTGAAGGGAAATGGGCTGGGAAAGGTGGAGAATTATGGGAAATAAAAGAGAAAGAAAGGTAGGACTGGGAGGAGGTTATAGTGAGGGGGGGGGGGAAAGAAAGGGAGAAAGAGAACCAGACTAAAATTATAGATAGGGTTGGGGTAAGGGGGGGGCAGGGGTATCAAAGGAGGTCTGGGAGTTGAATGTTTATGCCGGCAGGTAGTAGGCTACCTAGGTGGGAGATAACCTCCATCAACCTGCATGTGGCCTCATCTTGACGGTAGAGGAGGCCATGGACAGACATGTCAGAGTGGGAGTGGTCTGTGGAATTGAAGTGTGTGGCCACAGGGAGATCCCGCCACTGCTGGTGGACTGAGCGCTGGCGTTCGGCGAAATGGTGTCCCAGTCTGCAGCGGGTCTCCCCAATGTATAAATGGCCACATCGGGAGCACTGGATACAGTATATCACCCCAGATGACTCGCAGGTGAAGTGGTGCCTCACCTGAAAGGACTGTCTGGGGCCTGGGATGGTGGTGAGGGAAGAAGTGTGGGGGCAGGTGCAGCACTTCTTCCATTTGCAGGGATGAGTGCCCGGAGGGAGGTCAGTGGGGAGGGATGGGGAAGATGAATGGACAAGGGAGTTGTGTAGGGAGCGATCCCTGCGGAAAGCCGAGAGTGGAGAGGGGAAGATATGTCTGGTGGTGGGATCCCATAGGAGGTGGCATAAATTACAGAGGATTAGATTGGTTTACAGAGGACTAGGATTACAGTGAGAGTCTGTAGGTTTGTAGTATTCATTGGTGGATAAGCCGTCTCCAGAGATAGAAACAGAAAGATCTAGAAAGGGGAGGGAGGTGTCGGAAATAGACCAGGTGAATTTGAGGGCGGGGTGAAAGTTGGAGGCGAAGTTAATGAAGTTGACAAGCTCAGCATATGTGCAGGAAGCAGCAACGATGCAGTCGTCAATATAACGTAAGAAAAGAGGAGGACAGATACCAATATAGGCTTGGAACATAGAGTCCCCCTGGTCCTCACCTATCACCCTACCAGCCTACAGATCCAACATATAATCCTCCGTAACTTCCGCCACCTCCTACAAGATCCCACCACCAACCACATCTTCCCCTCCCCCCCACTCTCGGCTTCCACAGTCCTCCAGCAGTGGCTGGATCTCCCTGTGGCCACACACTTCAATTCCACAGATCACTCCCACTCCGACATGTCTGTCCATGGCCTCCTCTACCGTCAAGATGAGGCCACACGCAGGTTGATGGAGCTATTGCTTATCTCCTGCCTAGGTAGCCTCCTACCTCCCAGCATGAACATCCAACTCACAGACCTCCGTTAATACCCCTGCCCCCCACCCTTACCCCCCTCCCTATCTATAATTTTAGTCTGGTTCTCTTTCTCTCTTCCCCCCCCCCCACTATAATCTCCCCCCAGCCCTACCTTTCTTTCTCTTTTATTTCCCATAATTCTCCATATTCCCCCAGCCCATTTCCCTCCAGCCTATCACTTCCCAACTCTCTACTTTATCCCTCCCCCCACTTCTTAACCCCCTCGACCATCCCATGTTACTTCACTCCTGATGAAGGGTTTCGGCCTGAAACGTCGTCACTACCTCCTCCCATAGATGCTGCCTGGCCTGCTGAGTTCTGTCAGCATTTTGTATTTTTATCAATAATTATCAGATACCATTTTAAGAAACAGCATATTGTTGGTATTCTGACTCTCACTAAAGATCACTTTTGGAGCTAGTATGTGTAAATTTGGATAGCAGGGTAGAAGTTCGTCTCTACCAAAGGAGGTTCATGCCAGTCATTCCCTCTGCTAGGCTGCAGGTCACCCTTGGGCAAGGTGCAGTACCTCCTTAGCAACCCCCCCCCCACCTGCCCCCTGATCAGGGTCTCGTGAAGCCATGGGAGCAGGTGGTGGAGGGTCGTATGAGCAGCTGGTGCCTATCATAAGTCCTGATTATGTGACCATTGATGCCAGGCAATCTCTGAAGAGTATTGATAATGACTAGGGTCACCCATCTTGTAAAGACACTACCTAGAAGAAGGCAACTGCAAACCACTTCTGTAGAAAAATTGCCAAGAACAATCACGGTCATGATCACATGATCGCCTACATCATAAGACAGCACATGAAGATGATGATGATGTGCAAGTTGACTGTTGGACTCCTACGCTACAGCAGTAACCATCCCTCAGTGTTGTATTTACCTGTCATGTGCCAAGTCTGTGAGAAGTGATAAACTTAATGGCAAGGAATCTTTGATTAGCAATTTAATGTTCCAACACTAAGATCTAATCTTAACATTTAATACAGCATACTATGTGAGAAGAAAAGAAGCATTATTCATACAAAGTGCCTGAGGAACTCAGGAGGTCAGGCAGTATCTAAGGAGAGGAATACAGAAGAGTTTCAGTCCTAAACATCAACAGTTCATTCCTCTCCTGATCTGTGGAGTTTCTCCAGCATTTTGTGTGTGTTCCTCTGGATTTCCAACATCTGCAGAATCTCTTCAGAATCAAAATCAGGGTTTACATCACTGACATATGTCGTGAAATTTGTTTACTTTGCAGCAGCAGTACAATGCATGGTGTAATAATTAGAGAAAAAATTTGAATTGCTGCAAGTATACATATATTAGTTAAATTAAATGAGTAAAGCCAAAATTTAAAAAAATTAAAGAAGTAGTGAGGTAGTGTTCATGGGTTCAATGCCCATTCAGAAATCAGACAGCAGAGGGGAAGAAGCTGTTGCTAAAATGTTGAGTGTGTGTCTTCAGGCTCCTGTACCTCCTTCCTGATGGTAGCAATGAAAACAAGGCATGACCTGGGTGACAGGGGTCCTTAATGACGAATGCCACTTTTTTAAGGCATCGCTCTTTGAGGGTGTCTTGGATTCTACAGAGACTAGTGGAGCTGACTAACATTACAACTCTCTGCAGCTTATTTCGATCCCGTGCAGTAGCCCTCCAACTTCCATATCAGATGGTGATTCAGCCAGATAGAATGCTCTCCATGGTACATCTGTAGAAATTTATGAGTATCTTGGGTGACATACCAAATCTCCTCAAACCCCTAATGAAATATAGCTGCTGGCTTGCCTTCTTTGTAGCTGCATCGATCTGTTGGGTCCAGGACAGATCCTCAGGGATACTGACACCCAGGAATTTGAAATTACTCACTCTTTCCTCTTCTGATCCCAGCATCTGCAGAATCTCTTACGTTTACAATGAGCATGTTTTGATGGTTATGAATAGTCAGATTAGGACAAAAAGGCATGTAGTCAAAAGATCAAAGCAGCTGCATTTTGTAATCTTCCTGTTCTATATTTTGTTCAGATTCCATGCATGAAACTCCTCTGAGCAAAACATAATGTTTGAACTCAACTTGACAAATAGGTAGGTTTACTTTAGGAATTCTGTAATACATGGGACTAGAGAAAAAAATGCAATTGAAATTTGCACTCCGTTGAATTAGGATGCAGAATCATTATTTTTCTGGAAGTTTAACTTCCCTATGCTTGCTTGTATTTTTATACAATCACCAATACCCGTACATGTAATTATTCAGTAAAAATTTCCAGTAATCGCAGTACAGGTACTTCTGTATTTTTTTTAGAAGCTTCTTAGTTTTGCTACCATCAGGATGAAGGTACAGAAGCCTGAAGGCACACATGCAATGATTCAGGAACAGCTTCTTCCCCTCTGCCATCAGACTTCCGAATGGACATTGAACCCATGATCAGTACCTCTCTATTTTTAAAAAAAATTATTTTTCCATTACTTATTTAAGTATTTGATATGTACTGTATATACTTCCTGTAATTCAGTTTTTTCTCTATTATGTACTGCTGCCACAAAGGCCAACAAATTACACGACATATGCCAATGATTTTAAACCCAATTCTGATTCAGTAGCAGGTGTCATGCCAATTGCTTGCTATTTTGTGTGCAAGGTCTGGGCCTGGGGCTGCGGTGTGACCTGTTTGCAGCTGCCAGGGGAAAGCCATTGGAACTGGTGCGCTCCACCAGGGGCATTGAGGCACGACGCCCAGGCTGGACTCGGTGTTGCCCCCAGTGTTCGCTTGGCAGAAGACAACTGCAGATTTCGGCGCCATTGGATGACTTGGGTTTGCATTCTTTTACTGAGTGGCTGTACCTCTCTACCTTACACATGCTCTGTGTGCTTTGTGCTGTGTGTGACTGTTGGTACAGAGATTTGCACCTTAGCCCCGGAGTAATGCTATCTTGTTTGGCTGTATTCATTGGTATCCATGTATGGTTGAATAACAATTAAACAAATTGAATCTGGCTATTTCATAGGTTAATTGTTATCATTGGAAAGTTGTATCTGTAGGCTCAGTAGCAGACAACCACAACTGCTTTCTCTCGCTCTCTCGTCTTACACTCTTGTAATATTTAAATATAATGGCCGAAAGCAGTAAGTTTCATGCTTTGTTTTTGATTTCTGAAGATCCATTTGATCTCAATGATATTATACGCAACAACTGTGAGTAACCATCAAGTGACCAGCTTAGATGTGAATTGGGTCAGCATGAATGAGATGGGCAGAAGGGTTTGTTTCTGTGCTGCATGACTCTATTAGCAATGCTGAAACCAAAGGAATATTAGCTAGCTAAGAGGAATAACAGGAGTCATTCAGTTAAACAGTGTGGTTAAGCCAGCCCAAAGAGAAGTGTAGATGGAAGGGTAGCATGTCCTTCAAGGACATGTATATAGAAAGGAGTCAGAAAAGGGCCAGTAACATCATGATGGATCCCACCCACCCTGCTCATGGACTGTTTGTCCCACTCCCATCAGGGAAGGAGGCTACATTGCATCTACACCAGGACCACCAGACTCAAAAACAGTTACTCTCCCCAAACAGTAAGGCTGATCAACACCCCCACCCACTAATCCACCTCTTCACACCCCTAAACCACCACTACTTTATCATTTCCTGCCAGAGTCACCTTATGTACAGACACTCCTGTACCTAGCGTCACATTTTGGACATCGATCTAAGTACAGTACTGTGCAAAAGTCTTTGGTGCATATATATAGATAGGGTGCCTGAGACCTTTGCACAGTACTGCAGTAATTTTACATATTGCACTGTACTGTTGCTACAAAAAAATGACATATGTGTGCATGATGATAAACATGATTCCGATATTGATCTCTGTTGCGGACTGGGAGTGGGAAAGGGGCAGGGAGAGGGGAATCATGGTTGGGAAACAGGGAAGGGAGAGGGGAGGGAGCAGGAAGCACCAAAGAGATATTCTGGAATGATCAATAACCAATTGTTTGAAACCAAATGACATTGCCTGGTGTCTTAAGGCTGGGTGTGTCTACAACCTGCATCATACCCCCAACCCCAGCACTCCTCCTGCCATCTCTCCTGCGATGCTCCACTCTTGCTGTACAATATCTTTTACTCCTACCGGATTTACAAGCCTGCTCTCCTCTCTACATTGACAAATACAGTACTGTGCAGAAGACCTGGTCACCCTGGCTATATATGTGCCTAAGACTTTTGCACAGTACTGTATGTAAGCTATCTTACGTATATATATTTATTGTGTTTTAATTATTATTGTATTCTTTATCTTATTGTGGACTTTCTTGAGCTGCATCAGAGCCAGAATAAAAATTATTTTGCTCTCCTTTACACTTGTGTACTGCAAATGACATTAAACAACCTTGAGTGACAGGCCAGTTCAGCTCGCTGCTACGGCCTGCAACTAGAGGACTTCTCGATCGGCTGCAGTGATGCCTGGCATTGTGAACTTCAGTTCTCAATGCTGTTTGCTTGCTTTATCTTTGGCACAATTTTTTTTCTCTTTTTGCATACTGGGTGTCTGATGGCCTTCTTTTGTTTTTAACGGGTCGTTTGGATTCTTTGTTTTGTAACTTTCTATTAGGAGGTGCATCTCAAGGCTGTACAAGGAATACATATTTTGATAATAAACTGCACTTATAACTTTGAATCTTGCAGCTTGCAGCCAAGGAATCAGCAAAGCTACAATGAACCAGCACATCCAAGATCCAGGGTCAGGGAAGGGAAGTTCATACAAAGACAACAAGATTGGAAACAAAACAAGTACTTTTATATTAACCAGCACCTGCCACGACCTCAGGGTATCTCAACGTATTGATGTACTTCAGAATACAATCACTACTGGAACACAAACAGATCATCTGTGCACAGTAAGACTCCATATACAGGTGATCACCACCCCCAACATTATGGTTAGCTGAGTAATGTAAATTAATTCTTACAGAATTCAGAAACCACTACCCAAAAATTTGAGATGCAGTAACAAATTTACGGAATTTATGTGAAATAGATGACAATAAACACAATTTTTCTCAACTCTCATTTCTTGAACATGCGCACATGACAGGTGAGAAGTGGCAGATGGAGTTCAATCTGGAAAAGTGTGAAGTGATTGACTTTGGAAGGTCAAATTCAAAGGCAGAGTTAAAGATAGGATTCATAACAGTGTGGGGGAACAGAAGAATCTTGGGGTCTACATCAATAAATTAATGTTGCTGCAAGATAGGTGGTTAAGAAAGTGTGTTGGCCTTCATTTGTCTGGGAATTGAATTCAAGGGCTGTGAGGTAACCTTGTAACTCTGTAAAACCTGGTTAAACCACACTTGGAGTATTGCATTCAGTTCTCCAAGTCTTAATACAGGAACAACGTGGAATCTTCAGGGGAGGTTTACCAGGATGCTGCCTGGATTGAAGAACATGTCTCATGTGTATTGGATTGGATGAGTGAGCTAGGGTTTTCTCTTTGAAGCAAAGGAGGATGAGAGGTGACTTGATAAAGGTGTACAAAATGATAAGAGGCATAAACAGTGTAGACAACCAGAGACTTTTTCCCCAGAGTGGCAAGGGGGCATAATTTTAAGGAGATTAGAGGAAAGAATAGGGAGAGATTCAAAGCAACACACACAAGATGCTGGAGGAACTCAGACATCTATGGAAGTCAGGCAGCATCTATGGAAATGAATAAACAGTCAATGTTTTGGGCTGAGACCCTTCTGCAGACTTTCTTGTGTTTTAATAGAGGGAGATGTCCAAGGTAGTTGGGAGTATAGATGCGTGGAATGTGCTTCCAGGGTTGATGGTAGGGCAGATATATTAGGGAGAGTTAAGAGGCATAATTTTGCATTCAGGATGAAGTAGTAAATTGGAACAGACATTGGCTTTGGGGCAGAAGCCAGAGAGTGGTAGTAGAAGTTTGCCTCTCTGACTGGAGGACTGTGACTAGTGGAGTGCTGCAAGGATCGGTTCTGGGTCCTTTGTTGTTTGTCATCTATATCAATGATCTGGATGATAATGTAGTTAACTGGATCAGCAAATTTGTGGATGACACCAAGATTGGGGGCGTAGTGGACAGTGAGGAACATTATCGTGGCTTGCAAACGGATTGGCATCAGCTGGAAAAATGGGCTGAAAAATGGCAGATGGAATTTAATGCAGATAAGTGTCAGCTGTTGCACTTTGGGAGGACCAACCAGGGTAGATCTTACTCAGTGAACGGTAGGGCACTGAGGAGTGCGATAGACCAAATGGATCTGGGAATACAGGTACGAAATTTGTTGAAAGTGGCGTCACAAGTAGATAGATTCCTAAAGAAAGCTTTTGCCACATTGGCCTTCATAAATCAAAGTATTAAGTACACAGGAGTGGGATGTTATGTTGAAGTTGTATAAAATGTTGTTGAGGCTTAATTTGAAGTATTGTGTGCAGTTTTGGTCACCTGCCTACAGGAAAGATACAATTAAGGCTAAAAGACTGCAGAGAAAGTTTACAAGGATGTTCCGGGTTTGGAGGATCAGAGTTATAAGGAATGATTGAATACGTTGGGACTATATTCTTTAGAACATAGAAGATTGAGGGGAGATTTGATAGGGGTATCACAAAATTATGAGGGGTATAGACAGGGTAAATGCAAGCAGACTTTTTCCACTGAGGTTGGGTGAGTACTACAACCAGAGGTCATAGGTTAAGGGTGAAAGGTGAAGGGAAATGAGGGGACAATTCTTCACCCTGAGGGTCGTGAGAGTGTGGAATGAGCTGCCAGCATAAGTGGTGCAGCGAGCTTGATCTTAATGCTTAAGAGAAGTTTGGATAGGTACAGGGATAGTAGGGATGTGGAGGGCTATGGTCCTGATGCAGGCTGACAGAAGTAGGTCATTTAAATCATTTTGGCATGAACTACATGGGCCAAAGGGCCTGTTTCTGTGATGTACTTCTCTATTATAGTACTCCATTTAGGTAGGCATAAGGATGTAAGAAAAACTGGGAAGCTACGTGGGAGGAAAGGGTTAGATCAGCAGTCCCTAACCTTTTTTATACCATGGACTAATGCCATTAAGCAAGGAGTCCATGGACCCCAGGTTGGGAACCCCTGCCTTAGACTGATCTTGGCATTACATTCTAGACCAAAAAGCCTGTATGGTGTTGTACTGTTGTATGTTTATAGATGATGTGGCTTTGCATTATGGAGCGTCATGATACAGGCCATTTTCTAGCAAAGCAGGATACTTGGTAGTGTGGAGGAGCAGAGGGATCTGGGGGTACATGTCCACGGATCCCTGAAAGTTGCCTCACAGATAGGTAGGGTAGTTAAGAAAGCTTATGGGGTGTTAGCTTTCATAAGTTGAGGGATAGAGTTTAAGAGATGCGATGTAATGATGCAGCTCTGTAAAACTTTAGTTAGGCCACACTTGGAGTACTGTGTCCAGTTCTGGTCGCCTCACTATAGGAAGGATGTGGAAGCATTGGAAAGGGTACAGAGGAGATTTACCCTTATGCTGCCTGGTTTAGTATGGATTATGATCAGAGATTAAGGGAGCTAGGGCTTTACTCTTTGGAGAGGAGGAGGATGAGAGGAGACATGATAGAGGTGTACAAGGTATTACGACCAATAGACAGAGTGGACAGCCAGCGCCTCTTCCCCAGGGCACCACTGCTCAGTACAAGAGGACATGGCTTTAAGTTAAGGGGAGGGAAGTTCAAGGGGGATATTAGAGGAAGGTTTTTCACTCAGAGAGTGGTTGGTGTGTGGAGTGAACTGCCTGAGTCAGTGGTAGAGGCAGACACACTAGTGAAGCTTAAGAGACTACTAGACAGGTATATGGAGGAATTTAAGGTGGGGGGTTATATGTGAGGCAGGGTTTGAGGGTCAGCACAACATTGTGGGCCAAAGGGCCTGTAATGTGCAGTACTATTCTTTGTTCTATAAAGCAGCTTGAGCTCAACCCCTGTAACATGCTCTGCACACAGCATAATGGAAAGACACAACAAGAGCGGAGATCACAAGAACCATGAGCTCTCAGGGCTTACCTCCTCTCACTGATGAATGGGATGATTTGGATGACGTGGACCATTGCTTGGTCAGTGCTTTTTCTGTTAAGGAGTCGCCGTAGTCCTTCAGGTTGGCAGTGCTGGAGTCTGCACCCAGGCTGACATTGGCATTGTTGGTGTCCTGCTCTCGCTCACTGGAAAACTGGGCCAGGCCTGTTGGCTCGGTTTCATTGTCATTTACGTTGAACTGGGTCACAAACTGGGCCATTTTCTGGGCCAACATAAGCTGCGTTTCGTGCTCGAGCTGCCGGATGTCCTCAATGGTCAGACCATACCACTCGTCTTGCCAACACCACGCTTGCCGGTGAGCCCTCAGCATCACCTTCCTTAAACCTATAATTTATGAAAAGACTCTTCAACCAAGCAGGAATGTTATTCCATGTGGCCTCTACAGACCTACATTACATTACAATATTACACTGTACTTGTGACATTTCAAAATAAAAGACGTTAGCAAACAAGCAGAAAATGAGAAATTAAAAACCTATTCCATTGTTAAACAATGTATCAGGTGACAAAGGGATGTCTGAAATGGTGATGGAATTTTGTTGTGACCATTTGTGGTACCAAACTTAGAGCAACTTTCAGGAGGAACACACGCCTCATATTCCATCTAGTCAGCCTCCAACCTGATGTATGAACAGCGATTTCTACTTTGGATAATATTTTTCCCTCCCCCTTCACTTCACTTTCCCACTCTGGACTCTTAACTCTTCTCAAAGCCCACTCTCCTCTTCTATCAGATTCCTGCTTATCCAGCTCTTTGTCTTTTCTACCTGTCATCTCCCAGTTTCTCACTTCAAACTCCTCTTCACCCATCTTCTTATTTTGGCATTTTCCCCCTTTCTCTCCAGTCCTGATGAAGGGTCTTGGCCTGAAACATCAACTGTTTACTCATCTCCATAGATGCTGTCTGACCTGCTGAGTTCCTCCAGCATTTTGTGTGTGTTGGTCTGGATTTACCTCCTACTAACAAGGAAAAGGATCCTTCATGAATGAAGTAGTTAGCTCCAAAGAATCACACACACAGCAGGTGGGACCATCTGAAGATGAAGCCAGGAATGGACTAACAGACTGTAAAGGTGGATACAGGATTTAAACAGCCACCCACTCTTTATGACCCTAAACCCTAGGCACATGCCATCCACCCTTCTAGTTACAGGAGGCTCGTGATAACTATAATCCATTTAGTACAGATTAAACCCATTCTGCTTAATGGATTGGGAGAGGACAGAGAGTTGGGAGGGATGGGGAAGGAGTTGGAATTTGAAAGGGAGAAAGGCAGGGTTACTTTGACTGCTACAAAAAAAAACAGGCTCCATCAGAGTCCTGCACCTTTGCGGCCATGCTCTCCGCTCACTTCTGCCATTGCAAAGGAGGTACAGGAGCCATAGGTCCCATAGCACCAGGTTCAGGACCAGTTACATACTTATCTAAGAAAGGATTTGCTGACAGGGTTCAAGGAGTTTATGAAAATGATTTTGGGATTGAATAGCTCATCATATGAGGAGCTGTGAAGATGGCTCTAGATCTGTCCTCGCATGAATTCGAAAGAATGGGGGGGGGGGGAGAGCTCATTGAAATCTATCAGATGATAAAAGGGCTAGATAGCGTGGATGTGAAGAGGATGTTTCCTATGCTGAGGGAGGACACAGCCTCAGAATAGAGGGATGTTGATTTCGAGCAGAGATGAGGAGGAATTTATTTAGCCAGAGAGTGGTGAACTTGTGGAATTAATTGTTCACAGGCGGCTGTGGAGGCCAAGTCATTTGGGTATATTTATGCAGAGGTTGATAGATTCTTGATTAGTCAGGGCATGAAGGGATATGGGGAGAATGCAGGAGATTGGGGCTGAGAGGGAAAATGGATCAGCTATGATGAAATGGTGGAACAAACTCAATGGGCCGAATGGCCTAATTCTGCTCCTATATCTTGTGGACTTATTGTCTGACCATCAGGTTCCTGAATCAGCATGGATAACCTCACTCACCTCGAACTGAACTGAACCTATGGACTCACTCATGTTATAACATGCTCTCAGTATAATTTTTTATTTATATAGTATTTATTATTATTTGTATTTCTTTGCATTTGCACAGTTTGTCTTGTTTTGCACTCTGGTAGTTTGTGCATTTACTGTGGATGCTGACAAGGAAATGAATCTCACAGTTGTACATGGTGACATATAGGTATTTTGATAATAAATTTACTTTGAACTTTTTGAGTTGTGATATTCCAAGATAATTGAATAATTAGTTCCAAATCAGAACTGGAAAACAGCCTTATTTAAAAGTGGCTGTAGGGATAGTCCCAGCATCTATTCATAGAAAAGTACAGCACAGAAATAGACCCTTCAGCCCATCTAGTCCATGCCATACAATTTTAAACTGCCTAGTCCCATCAATCTGCACTGGGACTATAGCCCTCCATACCTCTACCATCCATGTACCTATCTAAACTTCTTTGCAACTTCAAAATCGAGCTCACATGCACCACTTGCGCTGGCAGCTCATTCCACACTCTCACCACCCTCTGAGTGAAGATGTTTTCCTTATG
This sequence comes from Hypanus sabinus, assembly GCF_030144855.1. NCBI lineage: Eukaryota > Metazoa > Chordata > Chondrichthyes > Myliobatiformes > Dasyatidae > Hypanus > Hypanus sabinus. Next base: position 65,278,787 of record NC_082723.1, on the reverse strand, counting down.
GAGCAGTTAGTCCAGCCCTGATGTTGGGAAGGTCTGGAACCAAATCATTTGGACAAATTTGAATTGAACATAGAAAGCTAGCATAGATCTGTTAAATATGGCCAACTAATTTGATGAAGTTATCTGATGCAGTGGACACAGTGCATTCAGTGTTCATAACCTCGATGAACAAAACATTTTTAAAAATGTCATGTCACTAGCTTATTAAGAGTGAAGTTGTGGTAACAAACAAAAAATCACAAAGTACTGGAGAAGCATAGGAGGTCAGGCAGCATTGTGGAGGCAGACGTGCACTTGGGGCTGAGGCGCTGCAGCAGCCTCAATGATTACTAAACGCTGATATTGTTGATAGTATTGATAGAGTTTAACCCAGCCAAATGTGAAGTGTTGAACAGACTGAACACTGTTAAGGGCACAATTCTTCATACTGTTGATGAGCAGAGGGATCTTGGGAACCAAGTCCACAGCTCCCTGTAAGTAGCTACATAGGTCGATAGGGTGATTAAGAAGGCATATGGCATGTTTGCTTTTATTAGTTGAGGCACTGAGCTCAAAATTCAGGAAGTTATGTTGCAGCTTTATAAAAATCTAGTTTAGCTGCATATATTTCTGGTCACCCCATATAGGAAGGGATGTTGAGACTTTGGAGAGGGCGCAGAAGAGGTTTACCAGGATGCTATTCGGTTTAGTGGAAATGTGTTATAACGAGAGGTTGGACAGACTTTGTTTGATTTCTCTTGAACAGAAGAGGCTGAGGGGAGATCTGATAAAGGTTTAGAAGATTATAAGAGGCATTGGCAGAGTTTTCAAGACTGGAAAATAAGGGATTAGACAGGACTGAGATGTCTAATACGAGAGGGGATGCATTTACGGTGAGAGGGGGTAATTTCAAAGGAGCTGTGAGGCGTGTATGGAATGAGTTGCCTGAGGTGGTGGTAGAGGCAGAAACGTTAGAGACTTTTAAGAGACGTTTAGAGAGGCACATGAATGAGAGGAAAAGGGAAGGATATGGACATTGTGTGGCAGAAGGGATTAGATTAGTTGGCAATTTGATTACTAATTTTAATTGGGTTGGCAGAACATTGTGAGCTGAAGGGCCTGTTCCTGTGTTGTACTTTTCTATGCTCAACATCCTACTTCAGCACTTATAATATCTGCAACATGAGAAAGTCTGCAGATGCTGGAAATTCAGAGCAACACACACACAAAATTCTGGAGGAACTCAGCAGGTCAGGCAGCATCTATGGAAATGAATAAACAGTTGACGATTTGGGGCAAAACCCTTCTTCAGGACTGGAAAAGAAGGGAGAAGACGTCAGAGTAAAAAGGTGGGGGAGGGGATGGACAACAGCTGGAAGGTGATGGGTGAAGCCAGGTGGGTGGGAAAGGTACAGGGCTGGAGAGGAAAGTTATTTATTAGGAAAGGAGAACGGACCATAGGAGAAAGGGAAGGAAGAGGGGACCCAGTGGGAGGTGATAGGCATGTGAGAACTGGTTAAAGTTAGATTGGGGGATAGAGAAAGTTGGGGAGGGTGGTGAAATTTGTTTACCGGAAGGAGCAATCTATATTCATGCCATCAAGTTGCAGGCTACCCAGACGAAATACAAGGTGTTGTTCCTCCACCTTGGCACAAGAAAGTCATGGAACAACACATCAGAATGGGAATGGGAATTGGAATTAAAGTGTTTGGCTACCAGGAAGTCCTGCAGGTTTTCTTGATTTCCCATCTGCTGGGAATTTGGAATATGGATTAAAAATCTATGTTTACAACTGAGACATTCATATTTCAACCTTTAGCAGAAGTGAGTTCTGGCAAAGGTAGTGCCCCAAAGTATGTATTTCCTGCTCAGATGATACCTGCTTTATTGACTTCCCACTTGTTAATTTTGCTCTGCTGGCAATCTAGAATATAATTCCTTTTCTGCCCTCTCCTACCCTTGCCCACCTCCAAGAGGACCACAACCCTGTGGTGGTTTAAGGGTTTGTGTGCCTTAGTGACCCAGAGACCGATGTTGGCTGGAGTTGAGGCTTTATACTTTGGCTCCTGGTAGGCTCACCCATGCCAAATAGGTCAAAGTGTAGAGGCCAGACCAAGAGCTCCAAGTTCTTGGACCTCACTGGTCCTCCAAGTTCAGGGACGCAATTCAAGGCTAACAAATCTGACTGGTGAAACAAAATTGTTATAGAAACAGCAATGAGAAATCATTTTGCATCTGAGTGCAATAGTATTCCTGAGTCTCCAGCCACGACTTACATGACTGAGAGGAGTGAAAACTGAGAGGAAGCTACTGACATAATGAAGGAAGCCCTGAACCTTCATTGATAACCTAAACACCAGTGGCATCACGGACAAAGTTCCTACACTTGTCTAGGGACTGTCCATTCACCAGCTTCGCACTCAACAAACCAGGACTGCAGTCTACTCTCAGAATGACAGTGGTATGAAAGAAACTTTAAATGTTACGAAAATCACTGTGTTTCAGCATCTGAGTGTGTGTGGCACCTGGGCCAACACAAAGAAACAATCCGATTAAGTAACATTCCACAATGATATAAACCACTGCCATATTCTTGCCTGGGAAAATATTTAATTTTGTTCATGCTGAAATGTTTCTTAGTTTTGTTTTTTTAGATAATCCAGGGTTCAGTTTACTAAAGAAAAGTCTTTGAGTTATAAATGAAAACTGCAAAGCTCTTAACCAAGCAAATATCATTGACAATCGCTCAAATTAATCTGCTTTTAATCCCACCAATTCAGATTCATTTACGGAGTTAAAATTTGCATGTAGGTTTCTGAATAGTACAGAATAAGATCAGGTGGCAGTTTGCAAATTGATTTCAGAGACAAGTGAATTAACTGTAAAGACCAAGACAACAGAACAAGTTGTTTTCAAAGGATTCTGCAACTGAATAAGCACAATCCCCGAAGCATACACAATGACAAAGCTATTCAGAGCATTACAAACTAGATGTTAACCTTGTAGCGGTTAGCACAAGGCTTTACAGTACCAATGACCACAGTTTAAATTCCCACCACAGCCTATAAGAAGTTTGTATGTTCTCCCCGTGACCATGTGCATTTCCTTCAGGTGCTCCAATTTCTTCCCACAACCCAAAGGTGTACTAGTTAGTAGGTTAATTGGTCATTGTAAATTATTCTCTGATTAGGCTAGGGTAAATTGGGGGATTGCTAGGCTATGCGGCTCGAAGGGCCAAAAGGACCAACTCTGTGCTGTATCTCAATAAAAAAAATACAAAGACGTATGTAGATTTGATGTTTCCAATGCATTTACTGATTCCATTACTGTAGATAGCCAGTGCAAATACATCTCCCCCTCTATTTTCATTCACTAACAAAGCAGGGGTTAGGAACATCCATTATAAAGAAGTGAAGAATATTCCATTTTCATGCGTACTGCATTTCAGAAAGAGCACTATTTGTTGTCCATCTCTATCTGCCCTTCATGAGGTGTTCCTGAAGGGAGGGAGCAGCTATATTGCATCAGGAGTTTGAAGAGATTTGATACATCACCAAAAGCTCGAGCAAAACTCTAGAGGATAGTGGAGATCATTCTAACTGGTAACATCACCATCTGGTGTGGAGGGGCCACTGCACAGGATCAGAAAATGCTGCAGGAAGTTGTAAACTCAGCCAGCTCCAACATGGGCACCAGCCATACCAGTCAGGACATCTTCAAGGGGTAGTGCCTCAAGGAGGCATCTATCACTATGGAGTATCACTATCCAGGACTTTCCCTCTTCTCATTGCTACCATCAAAGAGGTGATACAGGAGCCTGAAGACACACACTCAATGTTTTAGTAACAGCTTCTTCACCTCTGTCATCAGATTTCTGAGTGGACAATGAACCCATGAACACGACCTCACTATTTTGCTCTCTTTTTATCTATCTATCCATTGATATTGTTTTTGTAATTTTTTTGTGATTATGTCTGCATGGTACTGCTGCTGGAAGACCACAAGTTTCAGCCGCAGTGCAGGATGGGAGGGAGAGTACGCCTCCAAACTCGGAGTGCTGTGTGACCTGGAGGTGAAGTTGGCGACCGTATGCAGTCCCTGCACCTGTGCTTTTCGATGGGAACGTTCAGCGATTTGGGAGATGCTTGAGCTGTTGAGAGCACGTACTGCAGCCACAGTGTACCTGAAGCTGAATCGCATAGGGTAGTTGATGGGGCTCTTTCATCCTGAGTGCTGTCAGATTTAGGAACGTCCAAGCTGACCACTCCTCTGTGGAGAGAGTTAGGAGCACCAAGTTCCTGGGAATGCTCATAACGGACAATCTCACCTGGTCCCTTTGGTCAAGAGAGCACAACAGCAATTCCACTTCCTGAGGAGATTGACGCAAGTAAGCAAGCAAGGCTCCCACTCTCATTCTAACTAAATTTTACAGGAGCACCACAGGAGTGCCCTGACCAGCTGCATCACCGTCTGGTACAGGAATTGTAGGGCATCTGACCGCGAGCCCTACAAAGGGTTGCGTGGGCTGCAGAGAGGACCATCAGGGTCTCTCTTCCTCCCATCCGAGATATTTACCAGGAGCTCTGCACATGCAGGACCCTTGGGATTGTCAGTGATCCCTCTCATCCATCCAGCCACCAGGCAGGAGGTACCACAGGAGTGCTACGATGCAAAACAGCTCCTTCCCCCAGGCCGCATTGTTATGCTGCTTACTTTTTAACTTGTGTCATAAATGCACCTTAATATTTATTAATTTACTTGTGGTAATATTACTTTAGGTGTTGTGTGTGTGTGTGTTATATGTACTGTATTTGTGCACCTTGGTCCAGAGGAATGTTGGTTCAGTTGCTGGCATACATGTGTACAGTTCAATGTCAGTGAACTGAACATGAAGGTTTTCTCTGAGTGCCGCTGAAATTGTGCTTGTCCGGTAAAGAGCACAGTATTCCATAATGGCTTTGGCTCTGTTGACAGTGTCAAACTGTGGGGTTTTAGGACATGCCAGTTACCCAACCAGCTCCTGGCACCACAGTATTTGGTGACCAAGTTAGCTGAGTCTCTGAGAAACAGTGACCTCCTCTCTCTCACCAAATCTAACCCAATTACGGTGTAGATGGTTGGGATTAGGGATGGTAACCCCATTGATTGTCAAGGAACAGTTATTACTCCTCAACCATCAGGCACTTGAACCAAAGGGGATAACTTCACTCATCTCATCACTGAACTGTTTCCACAACCAATGGACTCACTTTTATAAACTCTACAACACCTGTTCTTGACATTTATTGCTTATTTATTCATTATTCTTTGTTTTCTGTTTGTATTTGCACAGTTCCATGTCTTTTGCACACTGGTTGTTTATCCGTCTCTGTTGTGTGCAGTTTGTCATTGATTCTATTGTGTTTCTTTCCATTTACTATGAATGCCTACAAGAAAATGAATCTCAGGGTTGTATATGGTGTTGCATATGTACTTTGATAATCAAATTTACTTTGAACTTTGAGGACTTATATGGCCTGTCCTGGGGTTAAGAGTGTGAGTGGGTGGAAGGAAAGGGACCTGCTTTTTTGTTGTTGCTGCTGCCTATGTTGTTCTGAGAACATGCTGTGTTGGCACTGGAATGTGTGGCAAAACTTGTTGGCTGCCCCCAGCACATCCTTCAGTTGTACTGGTTGTTCGATGCTGTTGGACAAAGAAGAGAAAATCTGCAGATGCTGGAAGTCCAAGCAACACGCACAAAATGCCGGGAAAACTCAGCAGGCCAGGCAGCACTTTTTTCCATAGATGCTGCCTGGTGAAGCTGCAGGAGCCATGTATCTACTTGCTGTTTGTTTGCATTGAATTTTGTGTTGTCCGTTTTTATTAAGGGTTACGGTAATTTGTCACATGGACTAGCGGTTGGTAGAAGTAAATGAGTATAGTCACGCATTCACACTTTGTTCCTAAGTTTGGGAGGGGGTGTGGTTTGAGCTGGGGATGAATATCTTTTGTTGACTGCTAACTTTGTTTTTATCCCCACTTATTTCACTAATTTGGTTAAGCTAATTCTGATATCGTTAACTTTGATTGCTTGTCTTTGCTGGTTTCATAATAAAGGATCAAACACACTCTTCTTGACTCGGAACTCAGTTATTTGCAAGCATGCCACATGGTGGCAATTCACTCTCTCAGTCTCTCAGGGGCTTTGCTTTGTTTTTCGAGTAACCATTACCGACACATTTCACTGTATGTTTCAGTGTACAGAAATGAAAATGAATCCAAAGACAGTCTGGGGATCCCACTATTTTATACAACCATGCCAGAATGTTGTCCAGGTTGTGTTGCTGGCAGATGTGGGCTGTTTCATTTGCTGCAATGGAAAGGAATATTCTGTAGTCATCAGCAAACACCTGCACCTCTGACTATATGATGCATGGACGGTAACTGATGAAGATGTGATGGAAGAGGATTGAGTTGAGCACAGGGGTTCCCAATCTTTTTAATGCCATGGACCCCGACCATTAACTGAACAGTCCGTGGATCTCAGGTTGGGAACCCCTGGTCTAGAGCACGTCCTGAGAAACTCCTGCAGTGACGTGCTGGGGTTCAGATGGTCTAGGGCACGTCCTGAGAAACTCCTGCAGTGACGTGCTGGGGTTCAGATGGTCTAGGGCAGGGGTGGGCAAACTTTTTGACTTGAGGGCCACAAAGGGTTCTAAAATTTGACAGGGGGGCCACACCAGGAGCAAATGGACGGAGTGTTTTGGTAATACACCTCATAAGAGAAAATAAAATATCATGGGATATGTAGAAAACATGTGCTTTAATTTCAATTGAAAATGAACAAATGCATTACAACAAAATATCTGTCTTTGAAGTCCCATGGTATTTAGCTATTTATTGAAATGTCTTTTAAAACACTGAAAATTAAATGAATAAAATACAGCTTTTTTTAATAGTAACAGTTATTATTTTAAAGCACTGAAAATTCTGTTATCCTTCAAGATATTATCATCATCACTCTCCTCCTGACTGTCTTTATTTCAAAAACGGTAGGAGATGCAGGTCTACTTGTCCTGCTCCTTCTTATTCAATTGTCCCCTGTGCCAAAACTCAACAACGACCCGCACAATGACAGAACAGTGAGAGCGCGCCAATATGCGGAGCTCTGTGCTCGCAAATCCCCGCAGGCTATCTCCCTTAGCCAGAACGCTGGCTAATTGTGAGCCGGTTCGGATGTGCCAGGAAATGGGTTGCCACAAGGTCACAAAGTAAAGCGCAAATGTGGAGTAATACGCTGCACCTCAACAAAGGTCAATGTATATAGAGTGCGTCATCTATTGGGAAGACGCTAGAATTGCGGGGAAAAAACGTTAACAAGGTTTATTAATATAATTTCATCAAGTTCTGCGGGCCGGATTAAAAAGCTTAACGGGCCGCATATGGCCCGTGGGCCGTAGTTTGCCCATGCCTGGTCGAGGGGACGAACTGAGAAACTCCTGCAGTGACGTGCTGGGGTTCAGATGGTCTAGGGCACGTCCTGAGAAACTCCTGCAGTTACATGCTGGGGTTCAGATGGTCTAGGGCACGTCCTGAGAAACTCCTGCAGTGACATGCTGGGGCTCAGATGGTCTAGGGCACATCCTGAGAAACTCCTGCAGTGACGTGCTGGGGTTCAGATGGTCTAGGGCATGTCCTGAGAAACTCCTGCAGTTACGTGCTGGGGTTCAGATGGTCTAGGGTACGTCCTGAGAAACTCCTGCAGTTATGTGCTGGGTTCAGATGGGTCTAGCTCACAGCAACCACAACTTTCTTCCCTTAGAGCAGATACCCGTTAAGGTGCAGTGACTTCATTTCTAGGACTCCCTAAAGCCACATTTGTCAAATTCTATCAGGGCATCACGGCTCCTCATGCATAGAATTCACCTCTTTGCTTCACACTTATATCAAGTCTGTGTTGAAATCTAGAGCTGGGTGTTCTGAGGAAGCTGCAACTGACCTGTAGAGAAGGGGAAATCCCAGCTGATGACCTTCCATTACTTCACTGGTGAACGAGAGATCACCAGTTGGATAGCCATAACCTGGATTGCGTTTGTCCTGCATGTTGTGAACAAGGCAGAGTTGGGAACTCTCCCACGCTATTAGGTAAATGCCTTTGTTGTAGCTTCACTCAAACAGTGTGATTTGAGGCAGGCCTAAAGATTCAGGACTGTTTAATGTCATTTCCAGTATACAAGTGTAAAGGAAAAGAAAGTAATTGCTACTCCATTAAAACATGAAAAGTGAAATGGTCCCATTGCTCACTTGAAGCAACTTGAAAACACTTCAGCTGCTGAAGTTCTACAGATGTGTGATGGAGAATATATTGACCGGCTGCATCACTGCCTGGTAAGGAAACACCAATGCCCTTGAACGGAAAATCCTACAAAAGGTAGTGTATTCGGCCCAGTCCATCACGGGTAAAACCCTCCCAACCATTGAGCACATCTACATGAAATCCTGTTGCAGGAAAGCAGCATTCACCATCAGAGACCTCCACCACCCAGGGTATGCTCTCTTCTCCCTGCTGCCATCAGGAGGAAACTACAGGGGGCCTCAGGATTCACACCACCAGGTATTAACCCTCAACCATTAGGCTCTTGAACCAGAGGGGATAACCTCACTCACCCCATCACTGAACTGTTCCCACAGCCTATGGACTCACTTTCAAGGTCTCCACATCTTATGTTCTTGATATTTATTACATATTTATTATTACTATTATTTCTTTCTTTTGTACTTGCACAATTTGTTGTCTTCTGCAGTCTGGTTGAACGTCCTAGTTGGGTGGTCTTTCACAGATTTTGTTAGAGTTATTACTCTATAGATTTATTGGGTATGCCTCAAGAAAACAGATCTCGGGGTTGTAGATGGTGACAAATATGTACTTTGATAATAATTTTACTTTGAACTTTGTTTGACATTAGTACTTTTGGATGATAAGCATACAGGATGTATCTGACACATACTCACCCACATCGTGAATAAATCTCTCAATTTTGGATTGCATTCCCCAGTATCGAAACTCAACTTTGCAGAGTTTATACGCACACATAATTGGCATTTTTCCGGTTCTGTTTTTGCACTCATCAATCCAATTGTCCGACAAGGGTCCCCGTCCTGTCTTGGTGGACTTGTACTGTTTGGGATCCTCTTCAGTTTTATATTCATTCGGTGGAATTGGGTCTTTAACAATGTCAATAGGATCTGGTTCAGAGAGGGATATGGGAAGTATTTTAGCAATATATTTATTCTTAAGGCTGTGTAAGTGTCAGACATATTAAAAAATAAAGTTGAAAGAGATCTTAAGTATGTAAAGGAAAATTAACTTCATCTAAGATATCATAAAAGCAACACTTACTAAAATTTTCAGGACATAAATTAATTTTCAAAACCTCATAATAACAAAGACTAACCAGGGAACAAAATTAGATAACAAGATTACAGCTTATAGAGAAAGAAATATTTACCACTTGGTCAACACTAATCACAGACATTCAATCTTAGCTTTCGAATAAGGTTGACTATCCTTAAGTATCAGGTAGTGGGCTGGAGATAGGTCTCTACCAAAGGAGGTGTAAGGCACTCCTTCCCTTCACTAGCCTGCAGGTTGTACAAGCAGCTGGTGCATATCACAAATTCTGGTTATGCAACCACTGACGCCAAGCAATCTCTGGACAGTAATAAAAATGACTGGGATCACCTGCCTAGACACTGCCCAGAAGGAGACAATCGCAAACCACTTATGTAGAAAAATTTGCCAAGAATAATCATGGTCATGGAAAGACCATGATCATCCACCTCATATGTCATGACACCTATTGAATGAATGGTCCTTAAGTAATAATTTATTCCCCACCCAACATTCCTCCCTCTGCTGGCTGCATTCCTCTATCCTGGGTGCTGTCTTCCCAACTGTAGTTCCTTGGCCTCTACTCTGTCCCCTCAGAAAGATTGACTACCCTCAAGTATTGGGTGAAGGGTTGAAGATATGTCTCTACCAAAGGAGGTGCAAGGCTGACAGTGATGGAGCTTTGAATCTTCATTGTATACTACTCTGTGCTGGCTTACAGTAAAATACAGAAATTCAACATTCTGAGATACAGAAGTAATTCATGGGGGTTGTCTCCTTGCACTTTGGTAGGAGGAACAAAGTCGTAGACCATTTTTTAAAATGGGGACACAATTCAAAAATTAGAGATGCAAAGGAACTTGGGATTCCTTGTGCAGGATTCCCTAAAGTTAACTTGCAGGTTGAGTCAGTGTTGAGGAAATCAAATACAATGTTAGCACTCATTTCGATAGGACTAAAATACAAAATCAACGATATAATGCTGAGGCTTTATAAGGCATTGTCCGACCACACTTGGAGTATCGTGAGCAGTTCTAGATCCCTTAGCTAAGAAACAATGTGGTAGCATTGGAGAAGGTTCATTTTGGTAGGTCAAATATGATGACAAAATATACTGTAGTATTAATGGTAAGACTCTTGGCAGTGTGGAGGATCAGAGAGATCTTGGGGTCCAAGTCCATAGGACACACAAGGCTGCTGCACAGGCTGAATCTGTGATCAAGAAGGCATACAGTGTATTGGCCTTCATCAATCGTGGGATTGAGTTTAAGAGCTGAGAAGTAATGTTGCAGCTATATAGGACCCTGGTCAGACCCCACTTATAGTACTGTGCTCAGTTCTGGTCACCTCACTACAGGAAGGATGTGGAAACCCTAGGAAGGGTGCAGAGGAGATTTACAAGGATGTTGTCTGGATTGGGAAGTATGCCTTTTGAGAATAGGCTGAGTGAACTCATCCTTTTTTCCTTGGAGCAACAGAGCATGAGAAGTGACCTGCTAGAGTTGTATAAGATGATGAGAGGCACTGGTTGTGTGGATAGTCAGAGGCTTTTTCCCAGAGCTGAAATGGCTAGCATGAGAGAGCACAATTTTAAGGTGCTTGGAAGTAGGTACAGAGGAGATGCCAGGGGTAAGTTTTTTTATGCAGAGTGTGGTGAGTATGTGGAATGGGCTGCCGGTGACGGCGGTGGAGGCGGATACGATAGGGTCTTTTAAGAGATTCCTGGACAGGTATATGGAGCTCAGAAAAATAGAGGACTATGGGTAACCCCAGGTTATTTTTAAGGTAAGGACATATTCGGCACAGCTTTGTGGGCTGAAGGGCCTGTATTGTGCTGTAGGTTTTCTATGTTTCTATGTCCAGAGGAGGCTAATGAGAATGATTCTGGGACTGAAAAGTTTAACGTATGAGTACTGTTTGATGGCTCCGAGCCTATACTTACTGATGTTTAGCAGAATGAAAGGGGATCTCATTGAAGCCTACCGAATTTTGAAAGGCCTAGATAGAGTGGATGTGGAGAGGATGTTTCCTACAGTGGAGGAGTCTAAGACCAGAGGGCATAGTCTCCCAACCTGGAGTCCACGGAGCCCTCTGTTCACAGTAGGAATCCATGGAATAGACGGATATCCATTTAGAATAAAGATGAGGAGGAAGTTATTTAGCCAGAGAGCAGTGAATTTGTGGAATTCATTACCAGAGATGGCTGTGGAGATCAAGTCATTGAGTGTATTTCAAACAGAGGTTGATAGGTTCTTGATAAGTCAGGGTGTCAAAGAAGACTGGAGAATGAGGTTGAGAGAGATAATAAATCAGCCATGGCCCAGCAGACTTGATGGTTTGAATGGCCTAATTCTGCTCCGATGTCTTATGGTCTTAAATACTTTTCAAATGTCATAGAAAATTCAACAAAATCCAAAATCTTTAAATTTAATCAAACATAAACAGAACATTTTCTGAATTAGAATACTCCAAAATTCTAATGGACATAACCAGAAAATGTCACATTGTTTAGAGGATTGAAAGGCATGTGTCATTCTAATAATACATATATATAGTGAATTTTTAACAAGACCATTAATTTATAATCTTCCTGAATGGTTAAATGCTACATGCATTATAGTCAATGTCATTACACTGGTACACAAATTACTTAAAAAATCATCATAAGGCAGTGAATGTATGAATATATTTAGACAGCTAGCATAGAATACCTGTGCAGGTTCATTACACTCATTGCTTAAGATTTTCTCCTTTGAAATTTTGCACTGCAATTGTACAAAAAGATAGACTTTTGATCTCACAATCTACCCTGTTGTAATCTTGCACCTTACTGTCTGCCTCCACCGTACTTTCTCTGTAACTACCTCATTTTGCATTCTGTTATTGTTTGTTGGATCAGACTGCTTAATTCTTAGATTAAACAGTTTAATTGTACTTTCCTCGTAGTTTAACATTAATTATCTGCTTGTATTCAAGTAGTTCTTATAAAGGAATAACAGTTTAATATGCCTCTAGGGTGGTTATGTTGTGTATTTAATATTTAAGTAATGTTTGAGTCCTCCAAGAGGACCACAATCTTGTCACTGGGTTTAGAGGCTTGTATGCCTCAATGACTTGGAGAGCTCTGTTGGCTGGAGTCAGGACTTTATACTTTGGCTCTTGATAGGGTCAAAGGGTAGAGATCAGATGAAGACTGGTCCACAGATCCTCCTGTATCAGGGGTTCAGCTCAGGGCTAACAACCCTGTCTGGTCAAACAAAACTGTTACAGAAACAGCACTGGAGAATCTGAGTGTGATGGTATTCCTGAATCTTGACCCAGGACTTGTGTGACTGACAGTGGTGAAAACCGAGAGGAAGCTACTGACATGATGAAAGAAGTCCTGAACACCACCAGAGATGGAGGAACTTCGTTGTTGCCCTAAATGTCAGGAGCGTAACAGGGAGTAGAGAATGTTTGAGTAATCTTGCATATATATTGGTTAATAAAGCATTCTTGTTCATTTAAATTATTTAATTGTGGGTTATATGTAAAAATACATGAATTGCTTCAGTCATCAGGCTACCATGTGATATGTGTGCAATGTGCTTAAAGTAAACATGAAGTTAGACCTGCATTCTCAGACTCCCATGTCTTCCTTTGAATTACAAAACATAAGTTTATTCAAAGTATAATTCTGGGAAGTTCTAGAGGCTTCATTGTTCTGCATTATTTAAATACATGCATTCCCACAGGTTAACTTGGTACTGCAGTGTCGAGAAAGTGCTTTCTAACTGGTTAATTTTTATCTATAGGTTTGAATAGATCTTTTCCTCATCTCTGTGGTACAAAATTAGCTGTTCTATTTTTTACCATGTTCTACTTCAATGAATGTCATGAATTGATCTGTATGAACAGTATGCACTGTACCTTGATACACAGCAATACACCAATTTACCATCTCTCTGACGTTCAGTCAGTAATTTAAATTTTTTGGTTTTTGGATTTAACGGGAAATAAAGACAACACTTAGTTTTCATAATAAATGGATGCCAAAAAACATATTATTTGGTTTTCAAAGCTCATGATCAGGGACTGGAGTACATCACAGAATTGTTTTTGTTTTATCACGCTACTCGACTCACAGGTTTTCTTTTGCCGGTCTCTAAAATCTAAAAGGGAGTGGGAGTCCTCATGCAGGACTCACTGAAAGCTAATTTGCAGATTGAGTGAGGAAGGCAAATGCAATGTTAGCATTCATTTCAAGAGGACTAGACTATAAAAGCAAGGATGTAACGTTGATGCTTTATAAGGTATTGGTAAGGCCTCACTTGGGAGCATTGTGAGCAGTTCTAGGTCCCTTACTTTAGAAAAGATGTGCTGAAACTGGAGGGGGTTCAAAAGAGGTTCACGAAATTATTCCAGGGTTGAAAAGCTTGTCATGTGAACAGTGTTTGAGGGTCCTGGGCCTTTACGCACTGGAATTCAAAAGAGTGAGCATATTGAAACCTGTTGAATGTTGAAAGGTCTCGAAGTGGTTGTGGAGAGGATGTTTCCTATGGTTGGAGAGTCTAAGACCAGAGGACACAGCCTCAGAATAGAGGAGCATCTTTTTTAGAACAGAGATGAGGAGGAATTTCTTTAGCCGGGAAGTGGGAATCTGTGGAATTCATTGCACGCAGGCAGCTGTGGAGGCCAACTCATTGAGTATATTTAAGGTAGAGGTTAATAGATATTTGATTAGTCAGGGCATGAAGGGATAGGGCAGAAGGCAGGAGACTGGGGCTGAGAGGGATATAGATCAGCCATGATGAAATGGCAGAAGAGACTTGATAGGCTAAATGGTCTAATTCTGCTCCTATATCTTATGGTCTTCTTCTGCCAGTCTCTTAAATTTAAACAATCTCCCTCAAAAGACAATTGGCAGGTCAGCTTTTCTTGAACTACACTCCTAAATTTGGAACTCAATACCTTAAACTGACTCAGTTGACACTTTTAAATGGCAGCTCAAATCCTCTTTATTTAACCTTGCTTTTAATTAATATCCTTTTTGTCTTTTGTTTCCATGTTTAATTTTATTTTATTTTCATGTTTGCACTTTAGCCCATTGTAAGTCACAGAACTACATCACGTATGAAAATTGCTCTATAAATAAGTTGTTGTTATTATTATTATGATGTATTGTTATAGGCTCCAATGACATAGGTACGGAAAGGGAGGAGGTCCTGAACAGAGATAGTAGGGAGCTAGGTGGACAGCTGAAAAGCATGACCTCCAGGGTAGTAACCTCTGGATCGCTGCCTGTGCCACGTGCCAGTGAGGGTAAGAATAGGATGATTTGGCAGATGAATGCATGGCTAAGGAACTGGTGCAGGGGGGGCAGAGATTCAGACTTCTGGATCATTAAGATCTAGGGATGACCTGTACCCAAGGGTGACCAATATCCTTGCAGGCAGATACACAAGAGCTACTGGGGAAGGTTTAAGCTAGCATGGCAGGGGGATAGGCTGAGGACGGGGTAGTTGGTTTACAAGCAGAGGGAGTGAGACTGTTGGCAAAAAGAGCTGATGATAGGGCAAAACTGTAGTGGGTGGGATGAATACAGGATAAAGTGTTATATCTGAATGTACACAGTACATGGAATAAGGTAGATCTTGTAGCACAGTTAGAAATTGGTAGCTATGATGTTGTGGGCATCACTGAGTCAAGGCTGAAGAAGATCAAAGTTGGGAGCTTAACATCCAAGGATACACATTGTATTGAAAGAGCTGTCAGGTTTGCAGAGGGAGTGGGGAGTCTCTGTTGGTACGAAATGAATTCAAATCCTGAGAAAAATTGACATAAGATCGAAAGATATAGAATTCCTGTGGGTAGAGTTAAGAAACTGCAAGGGTAAAAAGACTCTGATGAGATTATATACAGGCCTCTGAACAAATCAGGATATGGGGTACAAATTACAACAGGAGACAGAAAATGTGTCAAAAGTACATTGTTACAATAGGAGTTGTGGAATAAACTAGATTCGATTAGGGAAGTTAGGGCAAAGGAACCCTTAGGAGACAGTGATGATATTATGATAGACTTCACTTGCAATTTGAGAGACAGATGCTAAAGTCAGATGTATCTATATTACAGTGGAGTAAAGGGAATTACAGATGCATGAGAGAGGAGCTGGCCAAAGTTGTTTGGATGGGGATACTAGCAGGGATGACAGCAGAGCAGCAACGGCTGGAGGTTCTGGGAGAAATTTGGAAGTTGCAGGATAGAGACATGCCAAAGAAGAAGAAGCATTCTAAAGACAGGATGACGCAACTGTGGCTGACAAGGGAAGTCAAAGTCAACATAAAAGCAAAAGAGACAGCATATAATTATAATCAAGCAAAATTGAGTGGGAAGTTACAGGATTGGGAAGCTTTAAAAATCAACAGACGACAACTAAAAAAGCCATAAGATGAAGAAGATTAAATATGAGGGTAAGCTGGTCAATAATATCAAAGAGGACACCAAACGTTTTTAGAGATTGAGGCAAGAGCAGATATTGAACCACTGGAAAATTACATTGGATGGGTAGTAATGGGGGAAAACAAGTAAATGGTGGATGAACTGAGTAAGCATTTGTATCCATCTTCACTGTAGGAGACACTAGCAGCATGCTAGAAGTTCGAGAGTGTCAGGGGCAGAAGTGAGTGCAATCACTAGCATTAGGAAGAAGAAGCTTGAGAGGCTGAAAAGTCTGAAGGCAGATAAATCACCTAAACCAGATGGTGTACACTCTAGGGTTCTGAAAGAGATAGCTGGGGTGATTGTGCAGGTATTAGTAATGATCTTTCAAGAACCACTAATTTCCAGCATGGTTCCTGAGGACTGGAAAATTGCAAAAGTCACTCCGCTCTTCAAGTAGGGAGGGAGGCAGAAGAAACCAAATTATAGTCTAATTAGCCTGACCTGACTGGTTAGGAAGATACTGCAGTCAATTGTCAAGGGTACTTAGAGCCACATGATAAAGTAGGTTTCCTCAAGGGAAAACCCTGCCTGATAAATCTATTTGAATTCTTTGAGGAAATAACAAGCAGGATAGACAAAGGTGAATTAGTGGATGTGGTGTACTTAGATTTTCAGAAGTCCTTTGACAAGGTGCCAAACAAGGTAAGAGCCCATGAAGGGAAGATACAAGTATGTATATTGGAATGGGTGATGGGCAGAAGGGAAAGAGTGTGAATAAAGGGAGCCTTTTTGGTTGGCTGCTGATGATGAGTGGCTTACTACAGCGGTCTGTAGTGGGACAGCTTCTTTTTACATTATATGTCAATGACTTGGATGGCAGAATTGATGGCTTTGTGGCCAAGTGAGGACGATATGATGATAGGTGGAGGGACAGGGAGTGTTGAGGAAGCAGGGAGGCTGCAGAGGGACTTAGACACATTGAGAGAATGGGCAACAAAGTGGCAGATGGAATACAGTGTTCGGTAGTGTATAGTCATGCACTTTGGTAGAAGGAACAAAAACGTAGGCTATTTTCTAAACGGGCAGAAAATACAAAAATCTGAGGTGCAAAGCGACTTGGGAGTCCTCATGTAGGATTCCCGAAAGGTTAATTTGCTGGCTGAGTAGGTGGTAAAGCATTCATTTCAAGAGGACTAAAATGTAAAAAGCAAGAATGTAATGCTGAGGCTTTATAAAAGCACTGTTTGAAGCCTCACTTGAAGTATTATGAGCAGTTTGGGTCCCCTTATCTAAGAAAGATATGCTGAAATTGGAGAGGGTTCAGAGGAGGTTCACAAGAATGATGCCGGGAATGAAATGGTTATCATATGAGGGGCATTTGATGGGTTTGGGCCTGTACTCTTTGGAATTTAGAAGAATAATGGGGGATCTCATTGAAACCTATCAAATGTTGAAAGGCCTTGATAGAGTGGACGTGCAGAGGATGTTTCCTTTTGGGGGGGGGGGGTGTCTGATACCAGAGGGCACAGCTTCAGAATAGAGGGGCATCCATTTTAGAACAGAGATGAGGAGGATTTTTTTTTAGCCAGAGTGAAATTCACTGCTACAGATGGCTGTGAAGGCCAGGTCATTGAATGTATTTAAGATGGAGGTTAATAGGTTTTTGATTAGTCAGGGCATGAAGGCAGGAGAATAAAGGGTTGAGAGAGATAATGGATGAACCTTCATTTTACAGACTTCTATTATTTTTATTAAGTACAGAACAATACATGGTGATCTCACATATATGGTGTTAAACCCTTGACCCAAAAAAATAACTTATACAGAAAACCTTGAAATCATACTACAAATAAATAATTCTTCAAATTAATGATTAATTATTGTTCAGGCAAAATACCTACTTAGAAATGTGTTTATAAAAGGGGCCTATCACTGAGAATTGCAAAGTACTACATTGCTTCTACAGAGATTCTTTAATGAAATGATACATTACAGAACCATTTTATTTATAAAGTGAAATAATGTTTAGTTTCCTCTGGGAGAACTTTCCACTTTGCTTCAATGCCTTTCCACGATGCAGAAAAATAAAACGGTACTTTACTACTTAGTGAGTTTATAACACTTCAACAGCTTTTAAGTCTGTCATTTAACAACAACTTCAGATGAGACACTCAGGGTTATAAATGACTTCCTTAGCACAGCAATTCACTGAGTGTCAGGACGCAAAGACAACACACAGGTACGATCTCCTGCCTTCCATTTTCCAATGGCGGTGCACTGCAGTTTGGCATCTAGTCCAGGAGCTGGGCTTACAGCCAGTGCAGTGAAGTGGCAGATGCGAGCAGGGATGTATCAAAATGAGAAGCCAGCATCGACCTACTCACATCATGTGGAATTGTTTATGGCAGTACTACAATGATTATGGCAACCCAAACTTGGCTCCCTGTTTCGCTAGATTTCACTTTGTTAATAATGGCTAAAACTATTGTTACATTAAAAGGAGCAGAGAGAGAGCAAATACTATACCAAGCATCCGCTGTCTTTTCTCGGCAGCTGAGAGATTAAATACATTTCCTTGATCTCCTGAATCAGCTTTATAATACGTTTCGATGTCAATGGAGAATTTCTCTACAAAGGGACAGGTATACCTAAAACAAAACAAAAACACAATCATTTTTGCAAACTAAAAGCTCAAACTTCCCATTTTTAAGGTTTAAAGATTCAAGATTGTTTAATGGGGCGGCACAGTAGTGTAGTGACTAGCACAATGTGTTACAGTACCACAAACTTGGGTTCAATTCCCGCCACTGCTTGTAAGGAGTTTGCATGTTCTTCCTGTGGGTTTCTTCCGGATGTTCCAGTTTCCTCCCTCACTCCAAAGATGTACCAGTTGGTAAATTGTCCTGTGTTTTGGTTAGGGTTAAGTTTGGGGTTGCTGGATGACGCAGCTCGAAGGGCCAGAAGGGCCTACTCTGCACTGTATCTCAATAAAATGTTAAAAAAAACTTTTTGTACACAAGTGAAAAGAGAATGAAAAATTGTTATTCTGGACTTCTCTCCCTCTTGCTCAATGCTTTCAGAGGACAATGGGTCTTGAGCAAGGTTTAATCAACGTAGTTTGAAGATTGACTCTGTAGTTCATGTTATGACATGTTTCTGATTTCTAGTTGATCCCTTTTTTATTGAATTTTGTGTGATTTTGATTGGGGCAGACTGGCTCTGCAGCCTGCAGTCAACGAACGACAGTGCTAAATTGAACTAACCTGAATATTCCTACACTGTTTCAATGACTTTGTGGTTTGATGCTTTATACTGTGTGCTTTTCACTTGTTTCTTTTGCCACTTGCATGATTAGTTCTTTTTTCTTGTATGTTCGGTGTTTGTTATTTTCTTTGAACGGGTTTCTTTGCTTTGTGGCTGTCTGGGGGAAGATGAATCTCAGGGTTGTGTACCGCATACATCAATTGGCTGTAAAGCAAATTGACAAACTCTCTCTGACCTCTACCCACGAAGATCGAGAGGGGCACAAATTCTACTGGGCATCTGTGAAAGTCATGGTGCAAGCAACCTCACGGCATGCAAGAGAATTCCTAGAAGCGTGGTTTTCAGTGACACACAGACCTCGATCCTACTTATGAGCCGATGTGGGCAAAATTTCAGACCGCAACTCACGAAGTTTGCCACACAGCCAATCAGCGATGAGATTTCCTCCCCACGTCAAAATTCAGTTTCTGAAATGATGTCCAATCAGCTGATTGAAAAGTATTTAAAGGCCAAGCATTCAGGGGACGCACCAGAGTCAACAGTGCCCTGATGACGTCTCCTTGTATGGTGATGAAACACTGCCAAGATCACAGAACAGCTCAACCCAACTGCATACATACTTTGATGCATCACCAAAAAAAACCCCTCAAAGATAAAGAACACAACAATAATCAAAAAAACACAATAAATATAAACACAGAGGAACCATCATGAAGTCCCACAGTCCCAGATGACACAGATTTCAGTCTCTGAAATCCAGTGTGAGAGCTTCCTTCAGGACAGCCCATGAAAAGCATCCAGCCCACAAGGGATACCTGGCCAAATACTAAAGACCTCTGTCGATCAACTGGCTGGAGTGTTCACTGAGATCTTTAATCTGAGGTAGCCATCTGTTTCAAACAGGATTTAGTTATACTGGTACCTAAGAACATCATAACCTGCCTCAAAGACTACTGTCCAGTAGCACTTACATCCACTGTAATGAAGTGTTTTGAGAGGCTGGTGATGAAAAGTATCAACTCCTGCCTGAGAAACTACTTGGATCCACTCCAATTTGCTGACTGACACAACAGGTCCACAACACAGAGGCCATTTCAATGTTCAAAGTACAAAGTACATTTATTATCTAAGTATATATGCTAGATAAAACCTTCAGATTCATCTCCTTCCAGCCAGCCACAAAGAAAGAAACCCATTACAACCCATTAAAACAGGCCATCAAACACCCAATGTGCAGAAAAAAAAAGAACAAATTGTGCAAACAATAAAAAGTAAGCAAATAACATTGGAGCTGCAGTCGTTAAAGAGCATCTTGATGCATGCACCTTTACTATCCAGGTGCTCCAGGTCTGAGTGAAAAGCCAATGAAACCTTTCAGTTTAAGATGGTGCTGGTGAAACACAGTGACACCTTGCAAGCAGCAAACAAAATTACTGACTGCTTTATTAATCACATTTTATCTCAAAATGATGAATAGCTTGTAACTTCTCTTTCGCAGTTGAGCTTTTGAACCACCTGTATGAGCTAGCTTTTATGCGGTGCGAACTGAAGACTTGAAGGTGCAGGATGTTACATCACGGCATATACGAGCTGAATCGACGCAGCAGGCCCGAGTCTGAGAACAAGAAACGAGCTAATGTTTGGCCATCACTGGAGAGGGTAGGAGCTGATTCAAAGTGACAGATCTGAAGCAAGGCAGAGTCCAGGGCCTGAGGGAGAGGAATAAGCCAATGTTTGATGATTTAAGGGCCGAGCCAGACTGGAAAGGTCAGTTATTGATGAGGTTTGGCCGATTTAAGTGCTGGGCCAGTACGAAAAGGTCAGGGTGCCGGGGCCAGTGGGAGAGGGTTAGAGAGAATGATTGTGAGATCAGTTTTTTGAATTCCTCCAGTAGAGTGCTGGCATAGATAACATCTGGTCTCCTACGGCTGTGGTTCATAATCCAATTTTCCAGAAGAATGTATGTAGCAGGACTAAACCAAAGGGCACCTGGAGCCTTCATTGCCAATGAATAGGAAGAGAACTGATGGTGTTCCAGCCTGATTGCCCTCTCATCTGGGAAGCAGTGTCCCACAAATGATCAAAGGCTAAGTGTCACCAACTGCAACATCAAGCCATGAGTCAGAATCAGAATCAGGTTTAATGTTACTGGCATATGTCATAAAATCTGTTGTCTTTGCAGTACGATGCAATACATAATAATAGAGAAAACAACTCTGAAATACAGTAAGTATATATTAAATAGTGCAAAATAAAAAATATAAAAAGTAGTAAAAAAGTTGTTCCTGAAACATTGAGTGTGTGTCTTCAGGCTTCTATATCTTCTCCCTGCTGGTAGTGATGAGAAGAAGGCATGTCCTGGGTAATGGGGGTCCTTAATGATGGATGCCGCCTTTTTGAGGCTTCACTCCTTGAAGATGTCCTGGGTACTATGGAGGCTGGTGCCCATAATGGAGATGACTAAATTTACAACTCTCTGCAGCTTATTGTAATCCTGTGCAGTAGCTGCTCCCTATCAGACAATGATGCAACCAGTTAAAATGCTTTCCCTGGTACATCAGTAGAAATCTGTGAGCGTCTTTGGTGACATACCAAATCTCCTCAAACTCCTAATGAAATATAGTCGCTGTCGTGCCTTCTTTGTAGTTGCATCGATATTTTATGGGAAACTTTTATTTATTTAAAAAGATGCAACTTTTTTGCTGACAATTCATATAGTGAGAGAATTTTAAAGGCTATATATTCATTTAGTAGCATCCTCAGATCAAAAACACAAAAAAACCCAGTAAATTTTAACCTGAATAGAAAAACAGACAGCATACCACCAATGTTGTTTGGATAAATGGCTTTTTGGGCTAAGAATCTGGTTGCAGGCATCAAATAAATTTTTATCAAATAAGGAACAGACAGCTTCAGTTCTAAAGAGAGACAAAGCATACTTCCATAAATAATCAATGTTATGCTGGTTAAATATCAATAATGAAAGAAGGGTCTCTATTTATTGCCTGCGAGACGCTCACAATTCACATTTCGGAACGGTACCTCCGTTTTACGAGATATTACAATGGAGTCACAGAGCTCACTGTCACTGGGTAATTAACCAATTAGACTAATGAGGACGAGCAGGGAGGTTTCTTGTTTTCACGCTGAGAACTTGTGTATTTCCTCACGCAAAGGTAGACCCAACAGTGCATGTCATCGCCCTGGCAGGAACTCGGCTGCAGGCTGCAGAACGTACGCTGAGGAAAGTTCAGCCAGCTACAGTATTTCAACCAGAAAATAAAACCAAGCTATTCATAGACACTCATGGGAAAAGTATATTATGAACTATTACACTTTTTTAAATATTGCACTGGGAATATCCAGAGCAGTTTTGGGCCCCTTACCTAAGAAAGGATATGCTGGCATTGGAGAGGGTCCAGAGGCAGTTCACAAGAATGATTCAAGGAATAAAAGGATGAACATATCAGGAGATCTGGAAAGGTCTAGATAGAGTGGACCTGGAGAGGGTGTTTCCTATAGTGGGAGAGTCTAGGACCAGAGGGCACAGACTCAGAACAGAGGAACATCTGTTTAGAACAGAGATGAGAAGGAATTTCTTTAGCTAGAGAGCGTGGTTAGTCTGTGGAATTCATTGCCACAGATGGCTATATCGGGTATATTTAAAACAGAGGTTGACAGAATCTTGATTAGTCAGGGCGTTAAAGGTTATGGGAAGAAGGCAGGAGAATGGGGTTCAGAGGAATAATAAATCAGCCATGATGGAATGGCAGAGCAGACTCGATGGGCTGCTCCTCTGTCTTAAGGTCCAGTGGAATCTGGGGGGAAAGAGCCTCATTCAGAGGGTGGTGAAAGTGTGGAACGAGCTGCCACTGGAAGTGCTGGATGTCGGTTCAAGTGCACCACTTAAGAGAAGTCTGGATAATTACACAGATGATAGCTGCAGAAAGGAAAGACATTGTTGAGGAACTGCCAAGTGAGTCAGTGTGGGAGGAAATAAGAAATAGCAAGGTAGTCATCACTCTACTGGGAGCATTTTAGTAAATGCTCCCAATAGTAACCGACCTGAGGAACAGATCAGGAGGCAGATTAAGGAAAGATACCAACATAACAGGATTGATGTCATGGGTGACCAGGGTGTTCCTCCCCTCTATTTGTGACATTTACTGGGAGCATCGACGCACTGTTGATGGCAAGAATGGAGTGACGGAGGGGCGTGGGATAAGTGGCAGAGAAGGAGTGCAAGGGGCGGGGAAGGGGGTGATGCGGGTGCAGACGCACCCAGTCCTGAGACGCCAGGTCAGGTCACTTGATTCCAAGCAATTGGTTTACTCATCATTAAAGAATGTCTCTCTGGTACTTTCCACTCCCTCCCCTCTCCCTTCCCTTTTTCACAACCATGATAAATATCAGGACCCAAAGCAGCAGTGATGGACAGAGAGATTTGAGATACAAGTCCACAGCTCACTGAAAGAAGCAATTCAACTAGGTAAGGTGGCAACAACGGTGTACAGCACGCTTGCCTCCTTCAGTTGTATGTTGAGTATAAAAGGCAAGGAATGTACTCTGAATTCACTCTAGAACAGGCACAGACATACCTCCAATTCAATGGCCCTGTACTCTGAATTCACTCTGAAATCGACACAGACATACCTGCAAATTGATGTCCCTTTATTCACTTTGAAACAGATACACGTACCTGCAAATCAATGTCCCTTTACATTTGAATTTGCTCTGAATTTACTCTAAGACAGACAGACATACCTGCAATTCAATGTCCCTGTCCTCTGAATTTAATCTGAAACAGATAGAGGCATACCTGCAAGTGGATGTTAACTCAGTTCTATTCAAATTCTCTTGTTATTTGGACATCAATTACATTAAACTGCATTTATTAAATGCAAGGATAGAGAGGCCAAGGTAATGCACATTATATTGCAATATAAAAAAGCTAATTTGAAATAATCCAAATTAAATCAAAGTTTAATTCCATTTGTTTCAACCCTGTATGAGTTAACAGATAAACAGGATTAGAGGGTTCATCCTGCTTTCACTTCAGTGAGGAAATCACACAACACTCACTCCATATGCAGAATTACAGACAAGGGGAACCCGCTGAGTTGCATCAATCAAAACATCAAAACTATAATGGAACTGATTTCAGTGTAACGAAGCAAGAATTGTGCTGGAACAGGTAATCTAATTTGATTTGATTAGCAATAAAAACCATAAGTTTCCTTTCATATGTAAATATTAAATAAATGCTACTTAGAGACCCAAAGGATTTTCCTACCTGGTTCTGGTATAAGGATAGGCATTCCACGATTCTTCTTCTACACGCAATGCAGCTTTTGGTAAAATCGACCGGAACCAGCTGGGGATGTGCATACCAATATGGTAGACTTTATGGGTGTACTGGCCAGATCCACCAGGACCGTCGTTGTAGGGCCTGTTCTCAAGGATTTCTACCCCACTCCCTTCTCCACAGGTTTCTTCTCTGCTCTTTTTCTGTAAGACACACAAATAGATGGGGGTCAGACACCACAGAGTACCAATAGTTGAAAACAACCTCAAAATAGAGGGACATTCCTTTAGAACAGAGATGGAGAGGAATTTCTTTAACCAGAGAGCGGTGAATCAGTGGAATTCATTGCTACGGACGGCTGTGGAGGCCAAGTTATTGAGTATATTTAAAGTGTAGGCTGATAGGTTCTTGGTTAGTCAGGCTGTCAAAGGTTACAAAGAGAAGGTAGGAGAATGTTGTTGAGAGGGATAATGAATCCACCGTGATGAAATGGTCAAACAGATATGATGGGCCAAATGGCTTAATTCTGTTCCCATGTCTTACGGTCTATGGTCTTGGGGAAATGCATATTGAAAATTAAACCTTTTTTTCCCCACAAATTCTGCAAGAGTGAAATTTGCTCAGTGTCTCAAATCTTTGGGCCTCTAACTTACCAGAATTCAGAAGATTCAGAAGAATGAGGGGTGACCTAATTGAAATATATCAAATTGTGAAAGACACTGATGGAGTGGATGTGGAGAGGATGTTTCCTACGGTGGGAGAGTCTAGGACCAGAGGACGTAGCCTCAGAAGGGAGTTGCATCCATTTAGAATGGAGATAAGGAGGATTTTCTTAACCAATACTGTATTGAATCTATGACATTTATTGCCACAAGCAGCTGTGGTGGCCAA
Source organism: Hypanus sabinus (assembly GCF_030144855.1). Classification (NCBI taxonomy): domain Eukaryota; kingdom Metazoa; phylum Chordata; class Chondrichthyes; order Myliobatiformes; family Dasyatidae; genus Hypanus; species Hypanus sabinus. The sequence continues at coordinate 65,253,555 of NC_082723.1, read as the reverse complement.
GCCTTTATGCATATTTAAGGTTCTTGATTGGCCATGGCATGAAGGGATATTGGGAGAAGGCAGGTGATTGGGTCTGAGAGGAATAAAGGATCAGCCATGACGAAATGGCGGACCATACTTGATGGGCCAAATGGCCTAATTCTGCCCCTATATCTCATGGTCTTAATCCCCACAGATGATCCCTTAATGCTATCCATTTTATTCTGTAATATACCCCATAGCAAGCATTGCAATTACAGTTTACAACATGTGCAGAGTCTGGCTCCAGCATCTGTAGAATGCAGCAAAGAGATTCCAGTTTATGCGGAGCTGATTTGGGGCCATAAAAAAAGATTATCTCCTGAATAACACGGCAACCAGATCTGCTCTTCAGCTGCGTTATGGCCATTAAACAGCAGGTGAGTCACGTCACACCACTGCTGGGATTAAAGGTGGACTGGAGCCTGGAGATAATTGTGTGTATATTTCCTAAATTTGAAAATCATGCACAGAAACCAAAATATCTTGCATTTTATTGGAGAGTATCTTAGCAACAGAGAGCATATGTTTCACAGAAGTATGTGACAAATTGGCTTCCTATTGCCAATTTGTGGTCACGATGTTTTTACAGAGATTAGAAAAAGCTTATGATCTCTATAAGGAGTAGTGTAAAGCCATTAATAAATCCTTTGTACTTCAGCCTGCACGTCAGTCTTTGCAACGCATATTTACTGAGTGGCGTTCTGAGCTTTCTCTCTGTAGAAGCCTTTAAGTAACCGGTGCTCTCTGTTATTAAAAAGTGCTTGTTCTTATTGTCTGTAATTTAATGCTATTAGTTTAGCCAAAGGATAGCTGCCTCCATCTGTTGTGTACACAGCAAGCACGGCCTCTGATGGTACATAGTGCATTTAAAATTTAAACAGAACTACTGGTGACAGCATGATTTTCTTTTGTACTTCAAGAGTGACATGAATCCTGCACAGTGAAACGCAGGAAGAAAGATTCGGCATGGCATCAAAAACTTTGACAAACTTCTGTAGATGTGTTGTGGAGAGTGTGCTGACTGGCTCCATTATACCCTGGTGCGGAAACACCAATGCCTTTGAACAGAAAATCTTATAAAGGTAGTGGATTCAGCACAGTTCATCACGGGTAAAGCCCTCCCAACCATTGAGCACGTCTACATGAAACGCTGTCGTAAAAAAGCAGCATCCATCATCAGAGATCTCCAGCACCTAGAACATGTTTTTCTCTCACTACTACCATTGGGTAGAAGGTACAAGAGCCTCAGGACTTGCACCATCAGTCTCAATAACAGTTACTACCCCTTAAGCATCACAGGCTCTTGAAGAAAAAGGGATAACTATACTCACTTGCCCATCCATTGAGTTGTTCCCACAACCAATGATCTCACTTTAAGGACTCTTTATCTTTTATTTCATGGTCTTGTTATTTATTGTATTTATTTATGTTTGTATTTACACAATTTGTTGTCTTCTGCACTCTGCAGTCTGGTTGATCTTTCATTAATCCTGTTATAGTTATTATTCTATAGTGAGTATGCCTGCAGGAAAATGAATCTCAGGGTTGTATATAGTGACATATATGTACTTTGATAATAAAGTTTACTTTGAACTTTGAAGTGTGCAAACAGCAAAGGCCAGTTTTAGGCACATCATGCATATGCAAGCCAAAGCTCCCCTCGAACTGACTGTCATAATGTGTCAGCCCACAATATCTGTGTCCACCACAGTTCCACAAACTTCGCTTACAGGTCGTCATCACCAGAATCCTATCTACTAGGGTTGCCACTTTCTTGGAACTGTAGACTTGAACAAGTCTCTCTGTTCAGCAAGTCTGTTCTCAATGCACCACCATGCATTGAGTACATGTGACTTCCCCAAATAGAGTGCATGGGGTGTCCAGGGAGGAGTAGCATCTCTGGTGAAAGGTCCATTCCAGGGCAGCTCACTCACACTTCCCAGTGCCCTACCATTTACAGTGAAAGTCCCACCCCCATTTCTCTTTCCAAACACCACACCTTGCACTTACAGTACTGTGCAAACAATATACAGGATCTAGGAAGTCTCAGGCTTTTGCACAGTTTTATAGTAATTTATGTATTGCACTGTATTGCTGCACAAAAAAATTGTTTCAGGACATATGTGAGTGATGATAAACCTGATTCTGATATGGGTCTCTATTGTGGACTGAGATTAGGATGGGGACAGGGAGAGGGGAATCATGGTTGGGAAAAGGGGAAGGGAGAGGGAGGGAGTGGGATGCACCAGAGAGACATTATGTAATGATCAATAAAGCAATTGTCTGGAATCAAATGACCCTGCCTGGTGTCTCAGGGCTGGGTGTGTCTGCATCTGCACCCATGACACTCCTTCTCTGCCACCTATACCACACTCCTCCCGCGGCACTCCACCATTGCTATTCCCAACATCCTTTGCTCCCACCAGATTTACAAACTCGCTCTCCACTCCACGTTGACAAATACAGTATTGTGCAAAAGTCTTAGGCACCATAGTTATATATATGTGCCTAAGAATTGTGCATAGTATCATATCCGAATTGAATTCAAACTAGTACAGTACACATGTTTGTGTTAAAACAGAATAATACTTTACTGGAACTTTGGAAAAAATATCCAAGCTCTTTGGAAGGGTCCCAATGCCAACACCCATCACAGTGGATGAAGAAATTGAAATCAAGGGACAGTTGGATACTGCAAACAGATCTTCACCAGCACCAGAACTCCCAGCATCAAAGACACAAGTACAGAAAGGTGTTGGGAAAGGACCAGTAATGTCATGAAGGATCTCACCCACCCTGCTCATGGACTGTTTGTCCCACTCCCATCAGGGAGGAGGCTACGTAGCATCTACACCAGGACCACCAGACTCAAAAACGGTTACTTTCCCCAAGCAGTAAGGCTGATCGACACCTCCACCCACTAACCCACCCCTCCACACCCCCAACACTACTACTTTTTCATTTCCTGTCAGTTACCTTATGCACAGACACCCCTGTGCCAAGTGTCACTTTATGGACATACAATCAATCTATTTATATAAGCAATCATATGTATTTATATTTATTGTGTTTTTATCATTATTATTGTGTACTTTATCTTATTGCGATTGTTTTGGTGCTGCATCAGACCCGGAGTAACAATTATTTTGATCTCCTTTACGCTTGTGTACTGGAAATGACATTAAACAATCATGAAGCTCATCTTGACAGGTTTTGTGATGTTTATAACATTAGGGGTGAGTGAAGAGCTAAGCTCTGGTGAGAGCTTTGGTAATGGTGTAGCACAGAGAAAGGAGAGAGAAACGCCAGTAGGCAAATCAGAACGGACTGAGACTTTAAAATATTGCTTGCCTTTTCGTGACTGAGGCAAGCTACTTCTGGAACTGGAAGAAGAGTGAAAGATAAGCATTTAAAAATGAGGCTATTTTACCTGGTAGAAGGGAATGAGTGGTTTAAATCAGTGCTGCAGGCTGTGTCCAATCTCGTGTGTTTATTGCCTCTGACAGCTAATTCATTACCAGGAGCCTGCTCTCAGCAGCTTTTAACGTTATGATCGATGTCTTCCAGACAAGACAGCACTCAATGTGTGGCATTTATTTATCCAGAAATTGTTCACAGCTGAACAGAGAAAAGCAGACCTCAACCAAACAATGAGAACAGAATTTCACAATCTGTGAATTGGTTACCTGATGTCAAATAATGGGCTCAACATTTTAACTCCACATTAATCACACCTTTGATTTAATCAGGGACGCTTTGTATATTGGGGTAGCTTTTGGATTGGACTCTAGTTTATGTTATGATGTGTTTCTGGCTGCTCCTTTTTTTTTGCTATTTTGATCAGGGTGGCCTGCGGAAAACAAACAACAGAGCGCTGAATTGAACTGAATATCAGAAACAGGAGAAAATCAGCAGATGCTGGAAATCCAAAGCACTATACACATAAAATGCTGGAGGAACTCAGCTATGGAAATGAATACACAGTTGACGTTTCGGGCCGAGACCCTTCAGCAGGACTGGAAAGGAAGGGGAGAAATTTCCCCTCCTCAGTCTTGAAATGTCGACCGTGTACTCTTTTCCATAGATGCTGCCTGACCTGCTGAGTTCCTTCAGCACTTTGTGAGTGTTGCTGAACTGAAAATGTTCGATGTTGGTGTCTTATCTTCTGTGTTTTTTGCTCATTATTCCTGTTTGTGTGATTTGCTTTTTGTGTGGTGGTGGTGGGGGGGGGGGGGTTGATGCTTTTCTTTGAAGTTTCATGGCTTTCTTAGAGTCACGGCTGTCTATGGGGAAGATGAATCTCAGAATTGAATTCTGCAGACATAGTTTGATAACAAATGTACTTTGAACCTTTGAATTTTTCCATACAGTTAGCTGGCCTGGTTATTCCGAGCAGAGAACAAGCACAGTTTTGCTCTCTGGCATCTGTTGCCATGACAATGGGATTTCATCAGCACCATCCTCAGTTTGTTTAGTTCAGAATAACCTCAGTTACAGAACAACACTGCGCACAAGCCGTTCATTGTCAATATTTGCTCCCGTGTGTTGTCAATGGTAACTAGGCTTCCGAGACAAGGTCACTTCAGGACCTTTGAAGCAGAAGATCCTCAGGACCCAATTCACAAATTGATTCTCTGTTCGAAGACATAATCAGACATATTATAGTTAAACAATTCACAGCTTAATAGTCAGAGAGAAAGGCAAAAAGATAATGCCCTCTCTCTCATGCATTCTATTCTCTTGCCTTTTCTCCCTTGTTCCCCTCACTCCTTGTCCTTCCCTCCTCACCCGTCACCCTCCTTGATCCCCTCCCTCCCCATCCCACACTCCTCACCCCTCAGCCTCCCAAGGAGGGGTGAGGTGGGAGCCAATTGGTAATTGATGGATCGATGAGGGGTGAAGAGGGGACCTGTGGGTGATTGGTGGATTGAGGAGGGGCGATGCGAGGGCCAATAGGTGATTAGTGGATTGAGGAGGGGGTGATGCGAGGGCCAAGGGGTGATTGGTGGATCGAGGAGGGGTGAAGCAGGGGCCAATGGGTGATTGGTAGATTGACGCAGGGGATGTGGGGGCCAATGGTGATTGGTGGATTGAGGAAGGGTGAAGGGTGACTGGCAGATAAAGCCAAGTGGGGGAGGATTAGGGTGATTGGTAGATTGACGCAGGGGTTGCGGGGGCCAATGGAGATTGGTGGATTGAGGAAGGGTGAAGGGTGACTGGCAGATAAAGCCAAGTGGGGGAGGATTAGGAAGGATGGAGAAGAGAGACAGAGAACATGGAACAGTGTAGTATAGGAATAGGTTCTGTGGCTCAAACATGTCCACATGGACTGCGATACATCTCTTTGCTAATATCATTTGCCTGAATCAGATATGTATTCCTCCAAACTTTCCAAATTGAGTTCCTAATTCCTTTTAAATGTTGTCATTGTCTTAGTAACCATCATCTCCAGTGGCAGCGCATTCCATTAACCACCACCTTCTTTGTGAAAAAGCACGCCCCCTCACATCTCTTTTAAATTCTAAAAACACGAGATTCTGCAGATGCTGGAAATCCAGAGCAACACACACAAAATGCTGGAAGAACAGAGGTCAGGCAGCATCTATCTTGTCCAGCTCTTTGTCTTCTCCACCTATCATCTCCCAAGCTTCTTTCTTCATCCCCGCTCTCCCCATCCATCTAGCTTCCCCCATCACCTTCCTGCTATTCCTCCCCCCACCCCCCAACCTTTTTATTCTGGCATCTTTCCCCTTAGTTTCTAGTCCTGATGAAGGGTCTTGGCTCAAAACGTTGTCTATTTATTCATTTCCATATGCCTGACCTGCTGAGATCCTCCAACATTCTTCAAATCAGGGGTTCCCAGACTGGGTCCATGGACTCATTGCTTAATGGTATTGGTCTATGGCATCAAAAAGATTGGGAACTCTTGCTTTAAACTCTTGCTTTCTTCTTAGACTGGTACCCTATAGTTTAAGAATATCCTACAAGGAGAATAAGTCTACATCTGTGAACCTCATAGACATCAAAACTCCCCATCCCATTCGCCAGTGAGAACAAACCCAGCCTAGGCAATCCCCTTTTGTATCAACAGCCCTCCATTCCAAGTAATCTTCATCTGTCCCCTTTCCCAGCCTCTGGCTTTCACCTTTGCATTTAATAAAATATTTTCAAGCTTGCATTTATCCATTGGCTGGGAACAAGAGCACAGACCAGGGTTCCTGCTCATTGCTTTGTTTAGTAATGGATGAAAAGCTGGTTGAATCTGGATGTCTCATGTGTCAAGTGGCTACTGTTCTTCGTACAGAGGAACCACTTCACAGGATCAGAAAAGCTGCAGCAAGTTGTAAACTCAGCCAGCTCCACCATAGGCACAAGGCTTTCCAGCATTGAGGACATATTTAAAAGGTGATGCCTCAAAAAGGTGGCATCACGTAAATAAGGGAATGCGGCGACCCACTTTCTATGCAGGCGAACCGGCTCACAAAATGGTGCATGCGTTGGCAGAGAGGCCAGCCCCAAAATGGCGCTGGGCCTCCTTCTTCACCAGCAAGGGGAGAAAGCCCACACACGGGAAGAGACTTTTGTGATGCACCGCTGACATCATTTCCGCCCAGAGAGGACGGGAATGAAACTGCGTTAAAGCCAGTGCCACGAAGTTTGAATAAACTAGTCTGGAGTGCAACTTACAGACTGCGTGTCGTTATTTCTAACTGCATGTGTAGCGCATTGCTACAGGTAGTATTTTTTTAAATTAAGCCGTACTGCATGCATTGTAAATATCTGTTTTGCACAGACTGGAGTAGCATCGCAATCTTGTTGTCTTGAGTAATGACAATAAAATTCTATTCTATCCTATCCATCATTGAAGACCCCCGTCACCCAGAACATGCCTTCTTCTCATTGCTAAATGAAAGGAAGTGGTACAGGAGCCTGAAGACACACACCCAACATCTTAGGAACAGCTTCTTCCCCTCTGCCATCAGATTTCTGAATGGACAATGCACCCACAAACACTACCTCAGTATTTTTCCTCTCTTCTTACACTGATCATCATTCTGTGCCATGTCGAATGCCATGTGGGATCATTGTCCCCATGACCATGATTGTTCTTGGCAAATTTTTCTACCGGACTGGTTTGCTGTTGCCTTCTTTCGTGCAGTGCCTTTACAAGACGGGTGATTCCAGCCATTGTCAATACTCTTCAGAGATTGCCTGGCATCAGTGGTCACATAACCAGGACTTGCAGTATGCACCAGCTGCTCATATGACCACCCACCACATGGCTTCACATGACCCTAATCAGGGTGGGCAGGGTGGACTAAGCAAGTGCTACACTTTGCCCGGGGAGCGCCCAGGAAGCAAGGTATAAAGGAGTGCCTTACACCTCCTTTGGTAGAGACGCATCTCCACCCTGCCACCAAACTACTTTGCACTTATTTTATATATATAGCTTTGTTATCATTATGTATTGCAATGTACTGCTGTAACAAAACAACAAATTTCACAACATATGCCAGGATATTAAACCTGATTCTGATTCTGATGGGAACACAGAGCACAGAGTCTTTCTGTATCACTGTTCCTCAGATGAACATCTCTCTAAAACTCCAGCACTGACTGCTGCTGCAGTAACGTCGTCTTTTTCCATTAGGTTACACAGGATGGCACACGACCAGTGCCCACTTCTGATGAACTAGATTTAACTCAGACTCCAGCTTTTTCAGTCCCATGTGGTGGGTACTCTGAATGTCAGAATTTAGAGGTTGAAAACCAACAATACCCGGTTGAATTGAAGGTGTCAATTCACTATTTTTCCAACATTTTTTGATCCAAGGATGGACATTTAATGCTGCGGGGAGGAGCTAAAGATGGCGCCAGAGGTTTTTGCAGTTCTGGGTGACTTCTTCCAGTTCATCAACAAAAACAGTTTGAATCTCCTGTTCTCGTGCCTTTTTTTCCCTTTTCAAGATGGCTGGTGTCCTGTTGGGAGTACATGATTTACAGCTGCACTCAAACCATGTTCTTAATGGGTAGTGAGTTCATACTCTTCAGAACTTTCCAAGTAGCCTGGTGTTTTGGGATTTCCAGGAGCAACTTGTAAGATGTGCGCCTTCAGGGTTGTGGTCCTATGGATGACCCGATTTCTCTTTGGTATCACTATCTGAGGTGTCACAAGAGATCAAAACATCAAGGCAGCTGGTGCAGCTGTCAGAGATCTCTCTCTCTCTCTCTCTCTCTCCATGGTGAGAGTCTTCTGGTTCTCAATGGGGGGGAATTCGAATAAGTGACACAGCATAATCTCTGTTATGTTAATCCAAGCATACAGACCGCTGGTCAGGCGCTCCAGACCAGTTCAGAAGCAGGTGAAAACCTGGCCAGCAGGAGCCATCTCTGCTCTCCAAGACTGCTTTGAGAACACTGACTGGCAGATGTTCAGGGAGGCTGCAACCGATGATGACTCTACCAACTTAGAGGAGCACACAGCATCACTGACCAGTTACATCAGCAAGTGCATTGATGATGTTACTCTGTCCAAGACCATCACTATACGTGCCAACCAGAAGCCATGGATGACCGCAGAGGTGCGTGCGCTGCTGAGGACCCACCTTCAGAGCAGGCGACAAGGCAGCTTTAACAACAGCAAGGGCCAGGCCGTCCTGAGCCATCAGAGGGGCAAAGCGTGCACATGCCCAGCTAATCCACAGTTACTTCCAGGACAGCGGTGACACACGGCGTATGTGGAAGGGCATCCAGGACATCACCAATTACAAGACAACATCACCTGACTGTGCAGGTGATGCCTCCCTCCCAAATGCGCTGAATAACTTCTACACCTGGTTTGAGGCAGAAAATGACGTGGCGGCGAGGAAGTCCACTCCTCCTGCGAATGACCAGGTGCTGTGTCTCTCCATGGCTTATGTGAGAAGAACCCTGTGCAGGGTCAACCCACGGTAGGCTGCTGGACCGGACAACATCCCTAATAGAGTGCTCAGAGGATGTGCAGACCAGCTAGCAGATGTTCTCACTGACATCTTCAACATCTCCCTGAGCAACGCCACCATTTCAACGTGCTTCAAGGCCACCACCATCGTCCCCGTGCCAAAGAAGTCTTCAGTGTCCTGCCTAAATGACTACCGTCCCGTTGCACTTACATCCATCATCATGAAGTGTTTCAAGAGGCTCATCATGAGGCATATCAAGACCCTGCTGCCCCCCTCACTGGACCCCCTGCAGTTTGTGTACTGTCCCAACCGCTCAACAGATGATGCCATTGCCACCACACTCCACCTGGCCCTAACCCACCTGGACAAAAAAGACACATACGTTTGGATGCTGTTCATAGACTTTATTTCAGCATTCAACACAATCATCCCTCAGAAACTGATTGGAAAGCTGAGCCTATTGGGCCTGAACACCTCCCTCTGCAACTGGATCCTAGACTTCCTGACTGGGAGATCTCAGTCAGTCCGGATCGGAAGCAGCACCTCCAATGCCATCACACTGAGCACGGGGGCTCCCCAGGGTTGCATGCTCAGTCCACTGCTGTTCACTCTGCTGACCCACAACTGTGCTGCAACACACAGCTTGAACCATATCATCAAGTTCGCCAATGACACCACTGTGGTGGGTCTCATCAGCAAGAACAATGAGTCAACTTATTGAGAGGAGGTGCAGCAGCTAATGGACTGGTGCAGAGCCAACAACCTGTTTCTTAATGTGAACAAAACAAAAGAGATGGTTGTTGACTTCAGGAGGGCACGGAGCGACCACTCCCCGCTGAACATCGACAGCTCCTCGGTAGAGATCATAAAGAGCACCAAATTTCTTGGTGTTCACCTGACGGAGAATCTCACCTGGTCCCTCAACACCAGCTCCATAGCAAAGAAAGCCCAGCAGCGTCTCTACTTTTTGCGAAGGCTGAGGAAAGTCCATCTCCCATCCCACATCCTCATCACGTTCTACAGGGGTTGCATTGAGAGCATCCTGGGGGTGGAGTTTCAAGATGGCAACGTAGTCATCTGCCTTTTAGGCGCTCTTCATTTTTTAAGCTATAATCACCCTTTAATCAAATCTTTTCGTACTTAATTACATGGGTTGATATTTACAATTTATTTCTTTTTTAAAATAATACTTGATTTAATTTTTTCAAACTTAAAATGTCTGTACCTAAGAAATCGTCTAAAGACCCTATATCTCTCGATGCAATCTCCAGTCTTCTGGATACTAAACTGGATACTAAACTTGCAAGTCTGGAAAATAAACTTACTGCGAAAATGTCTGAGCTTGAAGAAGTCGTTAGATCATTTGATACCAAGCTTCAATCGCTGGCAGCAGATATTGAACGGCATGAAGAAAAGTTTGCGGCTCTTGACAAGATAATTTGTGAAAAAATATGTACAATCGAAACTTTGGAGGAGAAGGTACGATTGACTGCTAAAATAGTGGAGCAGAATAAGTTTAAAATCACCGATCTTGAAAACCGATCTCGCAGACAGAACTTGCGTATTATTGGATTTCCCGAAAATGTTGAGTCTGGTGACTTAACTGAATATTTCTCTAACTTATTGTGGGAAATTTTTGGCGAGGATGCTTTGCGGGTTAAACCTACTATTGACCGTGCCCACAGAGTTTCGAGATTTTTGGCTGCGAGAGACAAGCCACAAGCTGTGATTGTCCGTCTCCATTATCCTCGGGAGAAAGAGCTTTTAATTCGATTAGCTCGTCAGAAAGGTATGATTTCTCACAGAAGCAACAACTTTCGTATTGTTGAGGATTACTCATTCAAGGTGATGAGGGCGAGAATCGCTTTTAAACCGGTGATGGCAGAGATTCATTTGATTGGACTTAAACAAGCTTTAAGATACCCAGTGAATCTCAGAATTATGTTGAATGATGACAGTCAGCGCTTCTTTAATACTCCGGAAGAAGCGAAGAAATTCTTTGAAGAATATCGGTCTTCTAGTACAATTTGAACTATGTGTTATGTTGAAGAATTTTTGGAGAGAAGACGCCATTCCGCTTTTAGGCTTTAACTTATGAAGCTGCGGTATAGCTTTTTACTTTGGTTTGTAGACCTGGTTTTTTTTTATTATCATGATTTACAGATGCTCTTTTAATTTTACTATAATGTTTTTTTTTTCTTAATTAAGTTTTTTTTCCTCTGGATTAGATATACATGTTAAGATTTTGTAATAATGATTTATTTTTTAAGATGTCATTTCTTTTTCCCATAAGACTTTGCTTTCCGTAAGCGTTTATTTGCCTGTATTTGAGAATGGGACGAATGTTTTGAATTTTTGGACCTTTTTTAATATATATTGTAGTGGTTATTGAATCCTTTTTTAATCTTATTTTGATGACCTTTTTTTTAAAAAAAAGATTGGCGAATTTACATTTATATTTTGTAATATGGTCCTTTCAAAATGTCGTTTCTTCTTCCCATAAGTCTCTGTTTTTGAAACGTCATTTTCTTATATTTGAATATGGAATCTTTTTTAAAGGCATATTACACTACTTTAAACTTCAATGGTTATCCTTTTTTTATTAATGATTTTTTGCTTTTTTATATTATTTTTTCATTTTGATTGATATATATTCTTTCTTTTTACAACCCTGTATTTATATCTGGGTGTTATATAGTTTCTCTTTTCTTTCTTTTCATGAAGTTGCCATCTTGAAAATGGGGGTAATATTAGTGTTAGTTTGTGCGCCTGCCGCTTGGCTTTTTTTTGAGGGGTTGGGGGAGGGGGTAGGGATCTTTTTTCACGCTTTTGCTTTTTATTTTTTTGCTTGTAGTTTATGGGCCGACTTTAAATTATTAATATTGTTGAGGTGTCATGTTCTCCGGTTGCTCCTGAATCATTTTTCCTTCTTCCTGAATTATGGGTTATGTGTCTTTTTAACCTTTTATGATATACACAACTAATATTGGCATGATGGATAAATCTATTAACTTTATCTCTTGGAATACTAATGGTTTAAATCATCCGATTAAATGTAAGAAAATATTTAAAGTATTCCATAGACTAAACGCTAATATTATTTTTGCACAGGAGACCCATATTAGGAGGGAGGATAATCAATGTTTTTTTAGGTTCTGGAAGGGTTAACAATTTCCCTCGAATTGTACCGCCAAAATTAGGGGTGTGTCTATTTTTATAGACACCTCAATTTCGTTTACGCATCATGAAATTATTTCTGATCCACAGGGCAGATTTTTGTTGATAACTGGTTCACTTTTTAATCGAAAAGTGGTTCTAGTTAATATTTATGCTCCAAACTTTGACTGCCCTGAATTTTTAAACGTTTATTTACTTCCCTTCCTAATCTAAATGAATATATGTTGATAATGGGTGGAGATTTCAATTGTTGTCTGAATCCTTTGATGGATAGATCTAAACCTATCCGAATTCTTCCGAATAGATCAGCCTTACTTATTAATTCTTTTATGGTTGATTCGGGAATTACTGAAATATGGCGGTTTTTGAACCCTAAAGATAAAGAATTTTCATTTTTTTCACATGTATATCACAGTTATTCTAGAATTGATTATTTCCTTATTGATCATCGTTTATTAACAGATGTTACTGATTGTAAATATGATTCTATTACTATTTCGGATCATGCACCTTTGAAGTTATCTATCAAGATTTCGGACTTTTCCAATAATACTAGATCTTGGAGACTTAACGCTACTTTGCTTCAAGATCCAGAATTTATCACCTACATAAAACAGCAAATTGACTTGTTTTTCTCAACAAACTATACTGAAGAGATTGACAGAGGAATACTTTGGGACTCTTTTAAGGGTTTTCTCCGTGGACAAATTATCTCATATTCCGTTGGTAAAAGAAAACAAAGATATTTAGATATTGCTTTATTAGTGGATAAAATTAAAGAAATTGATAAGATTTATTCCGTGACTCCTACCAAAGAACTTTATAAGAAGAGAGTTGAGCTTCAAATGGAGCATAGCTTATTATTATCTTCTTCAATTGAGAATCAATTAATTAGGACCAGGGCTCAATTTTATATCCATAGTGATCGAACTGGTAAACAGTTAGCTAATCAATTAAAAGCTATTTCGACTAAGCGACAAATTATTAAAATTCGTAAACAAGACAGTAATCTAACTACTGATCATAAAGAAATCAATAACACTTCTCAAGATTTTTATAAATCTTTATATTAATCAGAATTTGATGGCAATCTGTCCATGATGGATAATTTTTTTAACGATTTGAATATTCCCAAACTGACAGATGAAGATCGTAGCTTGTTCGATGCTCCTATCTCTATGGCTGAAATAGGAGAGGCTATCTCATCAATGAATTCAGGGAAAGCTCCTGGTCCTGATGGTTATATTATAGAATTTTTAAAAACTTTTTCTTCTTTGCTTTCCCCTTGGTTATGTGAAATCTTTAATGATGCATTTGTTAAGAAGAGATTACCTCAATCTTTTTATGAAGCTACTATCTCTCTAATTCTTAAAAAAGATAAGGATCCTACTTTATGTGCATCTTATCGCCCTATATCACTATTAAATGTAGACTCTAAGATTCTTACAAAAATTTTAGCCATTAGGTTAGAAAAGGTACTATCACAGATTATTTCAGAAGACCAAACTGGTTTTATTAGGAATCGGCATTCCTTTTTTAATGTTAGAAAATTGATTAATATAATTTATACTTCATCACCCACAATCCCAGAATGTGTTATTTCATTAGATGCTGAAAAAGCTTTTGATAGAGTTGAATGGACATAATTATTTAACGCTTTGAGATATTTTAATTTTAGTCCTAATTTTATATCATGGATCAAACTAATATATTATAAACCTGTTGCTTCTGTTCTTACAAATAATTACAGATCCTCTTTTTTTCAATTATCTCGTGGTACGAGACAAGGTTGTCCCTTAAGTCCTTTATTATTTAATATCGCATTAGAACCTTTAGCCATTGCTATTCGTGAATCTCCTAATATTTTTGGTATTACCCATAATGAGAAGTTATACAAGTTATCACTTTATGCTGATGACTTGTTGTTATATATTTCTGATCCTGACAGGTCTATTCCCGCTATTTTATCCTTGTTGGCTCAATTTGGTAGTTTTTCTGGTTATAAACTAAACTTGGATAAGAGTGATTTATTCCCTTTAAACGCGCAAACTTTATTGAATGATAGGATACCATTTAAAGTTGTTACTGATAACTTTATCTATTTAGGTATAAAAATTACCAAGAAATATAAAGATTTATTTAGACTGAATTTTTTACCTATGCTCCATCAAATTCAACAACTTACTACAAGATGGTCTCCCCTATCCTTATCATTAGTTGGTCGGATTAATGCTATTAAAATGATGATTTTACCGAAATTTTTATATTTATTTCAAGCTTTACCAATTTTTATTCCTAAATCTTTTTTTGATAACATTGATTCAAAAATTTCCTCATTTGTGTGGCAAAATAAAAACCCCAGGTTAAGTAAAAGGCAATTACAAAAATCTAAAAAAGATGGTGGTTTAGCTTTACCTAACTTTAGATTTTACTATTGGGTGAATAATATTCGTAACCTAATATATTGGAAATTAGATTTGGATTCACCATTGTGCCCACAGTGGGTAAATTTAGAATGCAATGAGGCACAGGGATATTCTCTATTCTCCGTTCTTGGTTCTTCTCTTCCTGCTGATTTAGTTAATTTCAATAAACAGATATCCAATCCTGTTGTCAAACATACATTACGAATTTGGTTTCAATTTCATAAGTTTTTTACTCTGAAAAACTTTGTTCTTGATAGCCCTATTTTACTTAATTTTTTTTTCAAACCTTCTTTGACAGATCAAGCTTTTAGCATATGGAAAAGGAAAGGTATAAAATGTTTTCGTGATTTTTTTTTGAAGGTAGTTTGATGTCTTTCGACCAACTTTCCAACAAATTTAAGTTACCTAAATCTAATTTTTTTAGATATTTACAAATCAGAAATTTTTTACATAAAGTTCTACCATCTTTCCCCAATTCAACTTCAATGGATTTCTCAGATTTGATTTTTACCTTAAATCCTTGTCAGAAGGGTTTAGTGCCTTTTATTTATAATATGATTATGAAAATACAACCAGAAATATCAGGTAGAATTAAACAAGAATGGGAAAAAGAACTTCAATATAATATATCAACAGAAAAATGGGAACAAATTTTACAAATGGTTAATTCTTCTTCTATATGTGCTAAACATGCTTTAATACAATTTAAAATTGTACATAGAGCTCATATGTCTAAAGATAAGCTTGCTCGATTCTACTCTCATATTAACACTCAATGTGACAGATGTCATTCAGATGTGGCTTCATTGACCCACATGTTTTGGTCATGTCCCACTTTATATAACTATTGGAAGGACATATTTGCTACCATTTCCTCAATTTGGAATATCGATTTACAACCTCATTTTACTACTGCAATTTTTGGTATACCAAATGAGGATGGTAATCAGTTTTCCCCTTCAATTAGACGAATGATTGCTTTTGTAACATTAATGGCCAGAAGGTCTATATTACAAAATTGGAAAGAAGTAAATCCTCCTACCACGTTTCAGTGGTTCTCTCAAACTATTTCTTATCTGAGCATGGAAAAAATTAGAAGCACTATTTTTGACTCATCAATTAAATTTGAAGAAACTTGGGGACCGTTCATTCGACATTTTCATATGAATTAATTTGGCCTCTTCTGGACCTTCTCTCTGCTTATTCTTGTTCAGGTATGGAGTTCCAGAGTTTTTGACACTATCATATACATATAAACTGTTATTATTGCCCATGTTAGTTTAGTTTAGTGGTTTTTTTTCTCAATATATATTTTTTCTTGTATTTTTAATTTTTTTTTCTTTTGATGATTATTTTTATTTTTTTCATATATAATTATTATAGGCTTGATTGATTAATGTACTATTTTTTGTTGATATTTTAATAGGATATTGTTATCTTATTATTAATGTAATTTCAAGTCTATTGCACTTATAACCTATTCATTATTATGTTATGTTTTTTTATATATGAAACTCAATAAAAAGATTGAAAAAGAAAAAGAAGAGAGCATCCTGAGCAACACTGCCCGGTTCGGAAATTGTACCATCTCGGATCGCAAGACCCTGCAGCGGATAGTGAGGTCAGCTGAGAAGATCATCGGGGTCTCTCTTCCCGCCATCACAGACATTTACACTACACGCTGCATTCGCAAAGGAAACAGCATTATGAAGGACCCCATGCACCCGTCATACAATCTCTTCTCCCTCCTGCCATCCGGGAAAAGGCTCCGAAGCATTCGGGCTCTTACGACTAGACTATACAACAGTTTCTTCCCCCAAGCTATCAGACTTCTCAATACCTGAAGCCTGGACTGACACCTTGCCCTACTGTCCTGTTTATTATTTATTGTAATGTCAGTACTGTTTTTGTGCACTTTATGCAGTCCAGTGTCCGTCTGTAGTCTAGTATAGCTTTCTCTGTGTTTTTTTATTACGTAGTTCAGTCTAGTTTTTGTACTGTGTCATGTGAACCATGGTTCTGAAAAACGTTGTCTCATTTTTACTATGCACTATACCAGCAGTTATGGTTGAAATGACAATAAAAGTCGACTTGACTTGAGCAGACCATAATACTGAAACTGCGATCTGTTGGCCCCCACCCCCCCGCTCCCTTGTTAGATGTTGAAGTATTGGGATGGACAGTAGTTTTTGATGGACTCTAGATCATGGTCCCCAGGGGCTTGCTAGTGCTTGCATTGCAGGTGGTGGTGGGGGGGGGGGCGCTGATGCTTTTGCTGGTGCAAGTAGGGGGACGTTGATGCTTGAGCATGGCTAGGGGAGGAGGGGCTGTGGGGTTTTTAACATTTTTCTGTCATTCATTTTTTGGGATTTTTCCCCTCTCTGTTTTGTGGATATCTGCGAAGACTAAAGATTCCAGGTTGTATACATTCTCTGATATTAAACTGAAGTATTAAAATACTGATTCATCCCATAAATCATAGATAAGGGCCTCTTATCTAAGAAAGGCTGTGCTGGCATTGGAGAGGATCCAGAGGAGGATCACGAGAATGATTTTGGGAATGACAGGGTTAATGCATGAGGAGTGTTTGATGGCTCCGGGCCTGTACCTACTGGAGTTCAGAAGATTGAGGGGGATCTCAATGAAACCTATTTAATATTGAAAGGCCTAGATAGAGTAGGCCTGGAGAGAAGGTTTCCTGTAGTGGGTGAATCTAGCAACAGAGGGTACAGCCTCAGAATAAAGGGATGTCCATTTAGAGCAGAAATGAGAAGGAATTTCTTTAACCAGAGGGTGGAATTCATTGCCACAGACAGCTGTGGAGGCCAAGACATTGGGCATATTTAAAGCAGAGGGTAACATGTTCTTGATGAGTCAGGGCGTCAAAGGTTATGGGGAGAAGGCATCAAAATGGGGTGAGAAGGATTATAAATCACCTATGATAGAATGGAGGAACAGATTTGATGGGCCAAATGGCCTAATTCTGCTCCTATCTCTTATAGTCTTATAGAAGGATTGAGAGGTGATGATGGATAATGGAATGGCACAAAGACAAACCAAAGGGGACGGGTGAGGTTTAGTTCAAGGGACTGGATGTAGCTCTGGCGACTGGATGTGGTTACGCTTGCCTTCTGTCCAGAGTGGGGGGGTGGGGGGGTGGAGGAAAAGACTGGAAGAACAGTTTACTAGCCAAACTCGTCCTCACTGTGTGCCCCCATGAATCTGCCTGTGCGGAAGTTCAACTGACAGCATTCCAGCTCTTCTGAACTTTGTAGGCATGTCTGAACAACTGAACAGTGGAAGGTGTCAAGGTAACAGGAATAAGATTGAAAGAATGCACAGAAAATAGGCTTTACTCTTCGGAACGTAGAAGATTGAGAGGAGATTTGACAGAGGTATACAAAATTGAAGGACGTTGATAGGTTAAATGCAAGCAGGCTTTTTCCACTGAGGTTTGATGGGACTGCAGCTAGGTGAAATGTTGGAAGGGGAACTTCACTAGAGGGCTGTGAGAGTGTCAAACAAGCTGACACCACAAGTGGTGAATGCAAATTCAATTGCAGCATTTAAGAGAAATTTGGATAGGCACATGGATGGCTGGGGTATGGAGGGTATTGTACGGATGCGGGTCAATGGGAGTAGGCAGTTTAGATGGTTCGGCACAGACTAGATGGGCTGAACAGCTGTTTCTGTGCTGTACTTTTCTATGATTCTATGATAGATCCTGAGAAGGAACTGTGTGTCTGGATCAGTTGGGAAAAGTACTGCGGAGGGGCTATGGTGAAAATTATATCTTGTTTTTATTTTCCAGCAGAGGGGAAGGAAGTCAGCTGATCTATCGAGCCTTTATCTACTGTCACAGAATCCCAACAATCCCATTGCTAAGATTATTTCCTTGAAGCCTATTCTCTCTCGCATGCTCATCACTCCCCAATTCTCCTCCCACTCACTCAAGGTCTAAGTACCAGTTTGCTGGAGGAACAGCATCCGTGGTGGAAGGGACAAAGGCTTTGTCAACATTTCAGCTAAAAACCTACACTCGGATTGGGGAATACAGTGTATTCCGGTTAATTGGGACACACCGGAACCTGTACCTTTTGGCCCAATTAAGAAGCTACCCCAATCAGATTAAGAAGTTTCATGGAAATAGTCAAAAAGATATTTAAAAAGATAAGCTACCAGTTAACTGAATAACAAATTATGTATTTAAATGAAGTACAGAACACATTAGAACACTATCAATACTACTATAAAACTGTGTGTTAGTTCCTAATACCTACTGACAGAGGAACTCATCCATTGTACGCTGCCATGTTCTTTTGATTGACTGTAAGTGAACAAAATCGACGCAGAAGAGCAAAACCTGTGTTGAACAGTCCTAGCAATGAGAACCCTGAAGAAAGTTCATCTTCATGTGACAGGTTAATATGGCTATGAAATGTGTAAAATAAAACAACAATCTATAAGACGTGACAGACTAAAAGATTCTTCTACATTTCTGTCTCACTGGATGTACAGCAGGTGTGAGAGAAGGACTGGCAACATTGACTGCAGCTTTAGAATGATGTCCAGCATCTTGGCAAATGAAAGGAGACCATTAAAGTCAGTCTATCAGTGGCTCTGATGAGGAAGACACACCTGAAGCTTCAGAGATGAACCTTCCATTCACCAGAGGAAGGCCGAATGTACGCCAGCCTTTTGCAGTCACAAATTTCTACAGATGTTCTGTGGCGAGCACTCTAACTGGCTGCACCACTGTCTGGTATGGGGGGGGGGGGGCGTATGCTACTGATCAAAATAAACTGCAGGGAATTGCAAACTTAGCTCCATCATGGGCACTAGCCTCCAAAGTAACTATGACATCTTTAAGAAATGATGCCTCAAAAAGGCGGCATCCATCGTTAAGGACTCCCACCATGCCTTGTTCTCTTTGCTACCATCAGGAAGGAGGTACAGGAACCTGAAGTCACACACTCAGTGATTCAGGAACAGCTTCTTCCTCTCTACATTCTGTTTTCTGAATGGACATTGGACCCATGATCAGTTTTTTGTCTATTATTATGCAGTGCAATTTGCTGCTGCCACAAAGACAATAAATTTCATGACATATGCCTGTGATATTAAACTGGATTGTGATTCTGACAATACACAGCCTCCCACTCAAGTATGGGCCCAGAATCAATCCCTGACAGGTTTGAAGGATTTTATCAAGATGCCTGTTGCACACAAAATATGAGAAATATTTCTCCTAACTGTTTTTCAACAAGCCCAAACAGCTGCTTATCCAAATTGAAAGCTTTTGGCCTTTATCATGAATGCATTCCTATTTTCGATCGGTGCCCTGGGGATAAAACCATCACACTCACGTTAAACCGATGAGATACACTCATCTGTCCATGCCAGTACTCGTTACGAGAAAAAGGGCCATGTCTTGTAGAGATGAAACATGCAAGCTAGATTTATTTAAACAGCCCCTAATCACATCTTTTGTGAAAATGGCCCTGTCATCCCCATGAAATATAATTTACATCCTCTTTGTTGACAAGCATTTCTGACAACGGCTGTCATCTCGAACTGTCATCAGATGCTGTGATAACAGTCACACAACGGCAAATGGCAGCGTTCGTGAAACATCCGAAAATAACTGATAAACAGAACCATTACACGCTGAAGGCATTGGCTAGTCATATTGCTATCAGTCAGCTGCAGAAAATGGCTGCTGAAGAACGCAAGATCATTATTATGTGAAGCCCATAACCAGTGGTATAATAACAGAGAGTTCTACAGCAAAGACAGACTCTTGGCATATGTAACTGATGCTGGAGCTTTGAAGATACATCCCCAGACCCATAACCTGTAACAATTTTCAAATTTTAACATGAAAAATTTCCTTTCCAAACCATTTTTCAGAAGTTTGAAAATTACAGATTGTGTGGTCTAATGATTAGTGCATTAATCCAGTTCAATATGTCATTGAGTCATAGAAAAGTACAGAACAGAAACAGACCCTTCAGCCCATCTAGTCCGTGCCGAACCATTTAAACTGCCTACTCCCATCAACCTGCCAACCTGGACCATAGCTCTCCATACCCTTGCTGCCCATGTACCTATCCAAATCGCTCTTAAATGTTAAAATTGAGCTCGCATGCACCGTTTGTGCTGGCAACTCGTTTCACACTCTCACCACCAGCTGAGTGAAGAAGTTTCCCCTCATGTTCCCTTTAAACTTTTTACCTTTCACCCTTGACCCATGACCTCTAGCTGTAGTCCCACCCAAACTCAGTGGAAAAAGCCTGCTTGCATTTACCCTATCTATACCCCTCATAATTTTGTATACCACTATCATATCTCCTCTCAATTGTCTACGTTCCAAGGAATGAAGTCCTAACCTATTCAAGCTTCCCTTGCAACTCATGTCAACATCCTTGTAAACCACAGGAACTCTAGCCACACTTGCAACGAGAACTTAGTGCACCTTGTCATGACAACAATCTTCACCCTCAATATCAGCAAAACAAAGAGTTGGTATTTGACCGCAGGAAAAGTGGGTGGGGGAGTGTTGCATGTGCTCCTGTTTACGTCTACAGTGCTGAGGTTGAATGGGTTAAGAGCTTCAGGTTCCTAGTTATCAGAATCAGAATCACTGGTACATGCTGTGAAATTGAAAAACAAAGCAAAACCACTGAGACACTGTATGATGCACTTCAAATGACTTTTTCCACGTTGGAAAAAGTACATTCCATCCTTTATTATGAAACCAGGAAAGAAGAGCAATCAGAATTAGTGTTGTCAACAAAACTAGTCAAATTCGCAACAACAGAATTATCATAATTAGTGCAATAAGCGGTCAACAAAAATATTTTATTTATTTATTGAGATACATGGAATAGATCCTGGCTCTTTGAGCTGTACCACCCAGCAATTCCCCTGATTTAACCCTAGCCTAATCATGGGGCAATTTAGAATGACCAATTAACCTACCAACCGGTACGTCTTTGGACTGTGGGAGGAAACCGGAGCACCTGTAGGAAACTCATATGGTCACAGGGAAAACGTAAAAACTCCTTACAGGCAGTGGTGGGAATTGATCCTGGGTCACCTGTTCTGTGAAGCATTGTGCTAACTACTATGCTGCCCCAAAATAGTCAAGTCCCTACTAAATTTCTACCTAGCTAAACTAATGCAATAAAGGGTGAATACATCACTATATGCATTTACTTCTACCACACCCCAGTCCATGTGACAAATTACTGTAACCCATAATAAAAACAGGCAATACAAAATAAAATACACTCAGACAGAAAACAAATACACAGGTGATTGGAATGCTTTGTAAAGATTCTGTTGTTATTTTACTGGGTCCTACCTCAGTACACTGTGTAATGATTTGATCTGTATGGACAGTATGCAAGACAAGCTTTTCACTGTCTATTAGCACATGTGACATTAATAAACTAATTTATCCCAAATGCTAAACTGATGCCAAAGCAAAACATCACAGAGGCCAGACATGGACACACAGTCCAGTTGAAACTGATTGCCTCTGATTACTTCCAGCCCAATGAACTGCAGTCAGTGCTGAGAATGTGGATCTTTTCCACAAAACTGACCAGGTCACTGCCCCCAAGGGTCACCCCCAGCTTCCAATTGGAGTCACTGTAGTTATCCATACCACAGCCACTTTGACCCCTACACTATTCTAATGAGGCATAACAGGATGTTGAACAATAGAGGCTGATGTGGCCGATTACACCCTCCAGGAACCAACGTGAATTCAACAGCTTTGTATAAGCAGCAATTCCAGACTTGTACCTTGTTCTGTGTTTGTGGAGACAATGAGTCTGTGGATGAATGAAGGTTGGAGGACTTGTTGATAGTGCAGAGGTTGTTTTAGGTGCAGACAGATAGCAATGTATTGGGGAAATGGCAGATGCATGTGAGGTGATACACATTGGGAGTAGTGATGAGGCTAGGACATACATCTCAATGCTGAACTGACGTCATGAGTGTGGCCGACAGCTGTTGGCTTTCGCCTTAGTACTGAACTGGCTCCATGGCTATGACCTGCAGGCATCGGCACTCAGCTCAGCGCTGAACTGACTCTGCAGCCATACACTGTCTGCAAGAAGATGCAACCTCAATGTAGTATATAATATACATACTTAAAGTACTCTGAACTTTGATGGCTGAGGAACATCCGCAGGCTTTGAATGCAGACGTAGGATGGTTCTGCTCTAATTTTACTAAACCACTTTCAGACCTCGGCTGAGGTCACCATGCTACAGGAAGGATGTACATCATTAAGAACCCCCGCCCCCCCCCATCACCAACAACATGCCTTGTTCCCATTTCTACCATCAGGAAGGAGGTACAGAAGTGTGAAGGCACACACTCAATAATTCAGGAACAGCTTCTCCCCCTCTACCATCCGATTTCTGAATGGACATTGAACCCATGAACACTACCTCACTATTTGTTTTATAATTTCTATTTTTGCACAACTTATTTAATTTAACCAGTTGATATATATACTTACCGTAACTCAGTTTTTTTCTTTATTATTATGTATTGCATTGTACTGCTGCCACAAAGACAACAAATTTCATGACATATGCCGATGCCAGTGATATTAAACCTGATTCTGATTCTGACAGCACTGGAGAGGCTGGGTCTGCTCTGACTGGAGTGACAGAGGTCAGGAGTGACATGACTGAAGTATAGAAAAATAATGCAGGCTACAGATAGGGTAAATACCCAAGAACCTTCCCCTATGACAGAGGCAGATAAAAAGACAGGGCATAGCATGAGCGTAAGGCTGAAGGAGATGCAGAGGGGATCTAAAGGGGGACAACTACACCCAGTAGCAGGAGTGCATTACTGGGGAGAGTGGCTGAAGCTGAGAGATGCAGTATCTAGATGAGTACTTAATTCACCTGGGTGGTCGAGTGGAGATACGTCTCTACCAAGGAGTTGTAAGGGACTCCTTCCCTCCACTAGTCTGCAGGTCACCCCTGGGCAAGGTGTAGCACCTGCTTAGTCCCCCTCCCTCCCCGATCAGGGTCATATTAAGCTATAGCAGTAGGTGGTGGATGGTCGTATGGGCAGCTGGTGCGTATCACACCCTGGCTATGTGACCACTGACACCAGGCAGACAATCTCTGAAGAGTATTGATAATGGCTGGGATCATTTGTCTTGTAAAGACACTGGCCAGAAGGCGGTAATGGCAAACCGCTTCCATAGAAAAATTTGCCAAGAACAATCATGGTCATGGAAGACCATGTTCACCAAAGTCATACAACAGGGCATATAACAAACAAATGAACCACGAGGAAAAGATTCAGCCTATTTACTTGACTTATACCTCATAGTGTTATTGCTTCTATCCAGCTGCCCCTCTGTTTTTCTGCTCCAAGTAAGGCCACCCATCCAATCTCTCCCATAAATAAATTCCTTCAATCTCAGAAACTTCCTGCTGAATCTCCTCCACACCCTTCCCTATAGTGTGCTGACCAGTACTGTAAATGTGGGCCAACATAATGGCTTCGTGTCTGAGGGCTCCACCATGTTTACTCGGCTCTGTGCTGAAGTGAGGTTGAGGCTCTGGCTGCTCTGGGCTTCATGTCATCCGACTCGCTTTCGTTCTGAATGCTATTTGCTTACTTTTATTGTTCACACGATCTGTGTTATCTCTCTCAGTGCATTGGATGTTTGACAATTTTTTTTTTAATGGCTTCTATTGGGTTTCTTTGTTTTATAGCTCTCTTTAAGAAGATGAATCTCAAGATTGTATAATGAATACATATTTGATAATAAACCTACTTTGAACTTCAATCTATGAAGGCAAAAGCGCCATATACCTTTGACACCACCTTGTCTGCTTTCACTGAAACATGAACTTTTAAACCCAGAACTCTTTAGCACCCTCCTACAGTGCCTATAAAAAGTATTCATCTTCCTTGGCAGTTTTCATGTTTTATTGTTTTACAACATTGAATCACAGTGGATTTAATATGGCTTTTTTGGACATAGAACACAGAAAAAGACTTTAGTGTCAAAGTAAAAACTGAATTACAAATTAATTACAAATATAAAACACAAAATAATTGATTGCATAAGTACTCACTGCCTTTGATGTGACCCAGCAGATCATCACTAGTGCAGCCAAATGGTTTTAGATGTCACATAATTAGTTAAATGGAGATCACCTTGTCCAGCCAAGATTGAGATTGAGCAGTTTTGTAAAGAAGAATGGGAAAAATTGCAGCATCCAGACATGCAAAGCTGATGGAGACCTATCCACACAGACTCAAGGCTGTAATTGCTGCCAAAGGTGCATCTACTAAATATTGTCTTGAAGAGGGTGAATACTTATGCGATCAATTATTTTGTGCTTTATATTTGTAATTTATTTAGATCACTTTGTACAGATCTGTTTTCACTTTGACATGAAAGTCTTTCTGTTGATCAGTGTCCAAAAAATCCAAATTAAATCCACTGTGATTCAATGTTATGAAACAATAACATATAAAAACTTGAGAGGAAGGGTGAATACTTTTTTTAAGCACTGTATATCAACATTCAAAGTAAATGTTATTGTCAAGTACATAGATGTATACAATCCGGAGGTTTATTTTCTTGAGGGCATACTCAATAAATCTACAGAATGATAACCATAACAGAATCAATGAAACCACCCACCTTGGGTACTCAACCAGAGCATAGAAGACAGGACAGCGCAAATACAAAAAGAGAGAAAATAAAAAAAATAAACAAGCAAGCAATAAATATCAAGAACATGAAATGAAGAGTCCTTAAAAGTCAGTTCATAAGTTGTGGGAACAGTTCAGTGATGGGGTGAGTGGAGTGAAATTATCCCCTCTGGTTCAGGACCCTGATGGTTGAGGGGTAATAACTGTTCCTGCACCTGGTGGTGTGAGTCCTGATACTCCTGAACCTTCTTCCTGATGGCAGCAGGGAGAAGAGAGCATGATCTGGGTGGTGGGGGTTCCTGATGATAGATGCTGCTTTCCTGCAACAATGCTCCATGCAGATGTGCTCAGTGGCAGGGAGGGCTTTATCCAGAATGGACTGGGGCATATCCACTACTGTTTGTAGGATTTGCTGTTCAAAGATGTTGGTGCTTCCATACCAGGTTGTGATGCAACCAGTCAATATACTCTCCACCACACATCTATCTGATAACAGTTTAACTCCCAATGTAGCAAAATGACTGTCCCAAATCACAGAGCTTGCCATGAATAAAGCCATAATATCGAAGCAGAATTTGGCCATTTTGTCCATTGAGTCTGCTCCACCATTTCATCATGGCTGATCCATTTTCCCTTTCTGGTCCAATCTCTTGCCATCTCCCTGTGTACCTTCATGCCCTGACTAATCAAGAATCTATCAACCTCTGCCTTAAATATACCCAATGACTTGATCTCCACAGCCACCTGTGGCAACAAATTCACCATATTCCAGCTTAAGAAATTCCTCCTCCGTACTAAATTAATGTCCCTTTATTCTGAGGCTGTGGTCTTAGACTCCCTCACCATAGGAAACATCTTCTCCAAATCCACTCTATCGAGACCTTTCAATATTCGATAGGTTTCAATGAGGTACCCCCTCATTCTTCTGAATTCCAGTGAGTACAGGCCCAGAGCCATCAAATGCAATTCATATGATAAGCCTTTCAATCCCAGAATCATTAGTCCAGAATAAGATACTGCAGGCTTGTATCATTACACAAGATGTAAAAAAGGTTGAAAAAGTACAGAGAAAATTTACAAAGATGGTCCAGGATTGGAAGACTTGAGTGATAAGGAAAGACTATATAGGTTAAGACTTTGTTCCTTGGAACATAGAAGATTGAGGGGGTATTTCAAAGAGGTATACAAAATTATGAGGGGTATTGGTTGGGTAAATGCAAGCAGGCTTTGAGGTTGGAGATTGGGTGGGACTACAACTGAAAAGTTCAAGGGCAACATGGGGGGGGGAACCTCTTCACTTAGGGGAATGTAAGAGTGTGGAATAAGCTGCAGCGCAAATGTGCATGCAAGCTTGAATTCAATGTTTAAGAGAAGTCCGGATAGGTACATGGATGGTAGGGGTGTGGAGGGCTATAGTCCCGGTGCAGATTGATGAGACTAGGCAGTTGAAATTGTTTGGCACGGACTAGATGAGCAGAAATGATGTTTCTATGCAATAGTTTTCTGTGATCCCATGACTCTATGAAGAAAATAATTTGTTCTGCAGACAACTGACAACAGAATGGAAAGCATGTTGGTCACCTGTGTGGATGCTAATTGGTCTTTTGGGTTACTTTCACAGTCAAGATTGAAGGTATTCTTTTGGAAGCATGTTCGGTGTGGACGTTCTGTAAGTAATTGGATAAATACTGGGAGGGAGAAGTTTTACAGTGGAGAGAAATGATGAGGAACAGGTTGATACAGTGAACAGTGACAGGATGTTTTGAATAGTTAGCCTACACACTGGGTGATTCCATGAACACAGTTAATTGTTGTAGGCGTTATTCCTTAAAGATCACTAAAAATAACAAATCAATGTACTGAGGCCGGAAATATGAAAACTTCTTGGAAACATCTGAATAAAATGAGAGTAGGTTAGTACTGTACCTCCTTTTCCCACAGACTATTCCTCACAACAATTCCTTTCCACCACATGTGCGTCTCATCAGAAAACACCATTCATCACAACGCATCTTTGATTTCAAGTTCAAATTCCCTTTATTACTCAAGTACATATACATTATACAACCTTGAGATTTGTCTCTTCATTGACAGCCCCAAAACAAAATAGAAGACCATCAGACACCCAATGTGCAGAGGAAAAGAAACAAACTATGTAAACAATAAACACAGGCAAATATCGTTCTGAACTGAAGTCCACAGAGGGGCTGTTCACAGACCTTTAGTGCAGCACAGAGCAGAGGTGAGCAGAACCAGCTTGTCCCTCACCTCGGGCCCTGACACCCTTATCTTTTCCATCTGTCCCTCACCTCAGGCCCTGACACCCTTACCTCTTCAATTTGTCTCTCACCTCGGGCCCTGACACCCTTACCTTTTCCACCTGTCCCTCACCTCAGGCCCTGACACCCTTACCTCTTCAATCTGTCCCTCACCTCAGGCCCTGACACCCTTACCTCCAATCTGTCCCTCACAGGCACTGACACCCTTACCTTTTCAATCTGTCCCTCACCTCGGGCCCTGACACCCTTACCTTTTCCACCTGTCCCTCACCTCAGGCCCTGACACCCTTACCTCTTCAATCTGTCCCTCACCTCAGGCCCTGACACCCTTACCTTTTCAATCTGTCCCTCACCTCGGGCCCTGACACCCTTACCTACCTTACCTAAATCATTGTCCAACATTGGGTTCTATAGGTTCAATACACTCTGGGACTGGACCCCACCACCTCGACTTGGCCCAGTGTTTAAATCATCATCCAAACATTGGGTTCAGTCTATACAGTCTGGGACCTGGACCCCATTGTCTCGATTCTGCCTGTATATGACCTTACCGATTTGGCCCAGTACTTAAATTGTCATCCAAACATCGGATTCAGTCTATACATTCTGGGACCTGGACCCCGTTATCTCGATTCGGCCTGTATATGACCTTACCGATTTGGCCCAGTACTTAAATTGTCATCCAAACATCGGGTTCAGTCTATACAGTCTGGGACCTAGACCTCACTGCCTCAATTCAGCCCAATGCTTAAATTGATTGAAACTCAGGTCTTCCTTGCTCTCGGCAACGGGCCCACTGCCTCGCCTTGGTTCTGCCACATCAAGTTGCCTCCCACGTCCAAAGGAAAGTTACAGACCATTGCTTGTGATGATTGTTTACCAGAAAAGAATGATTAACAAAGTATTTAGTTGTTGTCCTTGTTCCATTGGCCACCAGCCAGAAGTCTTTGAGATTCAACCGTGTCATCTTAGAGCATAAGCTACCCACCATTCTACAAAAGCAATCTATGAAAACTTGTTTCATTTAAAGAGTAATTATAAATGTTTAAGATTATCAGCCTAATTAGACTATATACTGCACTTACTTAATCAGCTGGGCTGATTTTGTTTAATTGCTTTTTAAGTCAATAATGTTGCCAATATGATATAGTCTAGCTGCTGATTTGGAGTAATTAAATTGCTGACTAATTAACTCCAAAGGCAAGGAAAATTATTGAGGATCTACACAGCTGCATCAAGACAACACAGAGAACAAAGAACAAGCTATCATGATTAACTGATTATATTTAAAAACATGAAATAGAATGAAACTTGACAAAGCTATAAATATAACCAATAACCATATTTCCAAAAAAAAAACGCTTTTCAATCAGCAGTTTGCAGGATCCTTAAGGTTATTATAGCCAGGAAAGGCAGTGGGGATGAGCTCCCACTAGCTATTAAATGCTCCTAATGCCATGTGTCTCAAATAGCCTCTGACAACCAAGCCCAACTCCTGGCCTTCACATGTGGCTTAGCTACTAAGCCCAGCAGAACTGTTTCTTCCGACAGGAAAAGGGGCAAAACAGATTACTGGTGTCTTAAATCCAGTCACTTTGGGCAGTGGTTGCTAGCTTATCTAGGAGATGGAAAACTCTGATCTCAAACCTCCGCTGCCTTGCGGCTACACACACTCAGGGTGAAGGCTTCAAGAATAAACCCCGCGGAAAAATCTGGAGCTGGAGTCCCTAAGAGATAGATAATACCAATGCCTTTGAATGGATAATCCTACAGAAGTTTGAGGTCTAGTACATCACTGGTAAAACCCTCTCAAACATTGAAAACATTTACATGAAATGCTGTCGTAGAAAAACAGCATCCATCATCAGAGATTCTCACCTCCCAGGCCATTCTCTCTTCTTGCTGCCTGCATCAGGTAGAAGGTTCAGGAGCCTCAGGAGTCATACCACCAGGTTCAAGGACAGTAATACCCCACAACCATCAGTCTCTTGAATAGAAAGGGATAACTACAATCATTTGCCCCACAATCAATGATCTCACTTTAAGGACTCTTTATCTCATGTTCTCGTTATTTATTGCTACTTATTTATATTTGCATAGTTTGTTGTCTTCTGCACTCTGGTTGATCTTTCATTGATCCTGTTACAGTTACTATTCTATAGATTTGATGAGTATGCCTGCAGGAAAATGAATCTTAGGGTTGTATATGGTAGCACATGTTCTTTGATAATAAAATTTACTTTGAACTTTTGAACTACAGCACTGTAACAGGCCCTTCTGGCCCATCGAGCCCGTGCTGCCCAACTGCACCAATATGACCAATTATGGGAGCACCTGGAGGAAATCCGCACAGTCATGGAAAGAATGGACAAACTATAACTAGTAATCCATGCCCAGTAATGTTCCACAGAGATCAGGAGCTTGGACTAAGGGCAGCATGTTAGCGTAGTGGTTAGAACAACATTTTACAGTACCAGCGACCCAGGCTCATACTTCGCTGTTGTCTGTAAGGCATTGTTAGGTTCGCCCAGTGACCTCACAGGTTGTCTCTGGGTGCTCCCATTTCCTCCCACAGTCCAAAGGCATACCGATTTGTAGGTTAATTGGTCATTGTAAATTGTCCTGTGATCAGGCTAGGGTTAAATCGGGAGTTTGCTGGGCAGCATGGCTTGAAGGACCAGAAGGGCCTACTCCGTGCTTTATCTCAATCAATCAGTAAATGAATAGGTTGTCAAAAGAATCAACAGGATATGGACAAGCTGGAAATGTGGGCAGACGGAGGTTTATTTGTCGAGTGTGAGGTGTTGCACTTTGGGAGGTCAAGTGGAAGAGGGAAGTATACAGTTGATTCCAATTCTGATATATTTATAAATGTATATCAAAACAGACAGCAAAATGTCGTCTGCGTTAACAATCGACACAACCTAAAGGATTTGCTGGGGGAGCCTGCAGTGTCGCCAAGCATTCCAGCACCAAATCAAAGTTCGAAGTAAATTTATTATCAAAGTACATGTATGTCTGCACATACAACCCTGAGATACATTTTCTTGAGGGCATTCACAGTAAATACAAAGAAACACAATAGAAATAATGAAAGACTGCACACAACAGGACAAACAACCAACTTGCAAAAGGCAACAAAGTGCAAAAACAAAAAGAAAAAAAAGCAATAAATATCAAGAACATGAGGTGAAGAGTCCTTGAAAGTGAGTTCATAAGTTGAAGAAATAGTTCTGTGTTTGGGCGAGTGAAGCTTATTGAAGTTATCCCTTTTGATCCAAGAGCCTAGGGATAAGTGTTAGTAATTCCTTATGGGCCTAGTGGTGTGAGGCCTGAGGCTCCTGTACCTCCTTCCCGATGATAGTATCAAGAAGAGAGAATGTCCTGAGTGGTGTGGCTCCTTGAGATGGATGCAACTTTCCTGTGACAGTGGTCCGTGTAAATGTGCTCAATGGTGGGGAGGGCTGTACCCAGAATGGACTGGGCCATATTCACTACTTTTTGTAGGCTTTTCTGCTCCAGGGCACTGGTGTTTCCATACCAGGTCACAATACAGCCAATCAATATACTCTCCACCACACATCTATAGAAATGGCTTGACTCTTAGAAGTACTGATATACAGAGAGAGATCTTACAAGGGGGGTAGTGAGTCCTTAGCTCCTATAAAATGGCAACAAAAGTAGATGGGTCTTACAGCAAACTTGCCCTCATCGGTTGGAGAGTTGAGTACAAAAGTTAGGAAGTCATGTTCTCGATATGATCAGGCCACATTTGGAGTACTGTGTGTAGTTCTGGTCTTTGTCTTACAGGAAGGAGGTGGAGGCTTTGGGGAGGGTGCAGAAGAGGCTCACTAGGATGTTCCCTGGATTAGAAAGTATTAGTTATAAAGGCAGGATGGACAAACTTGAATTCTACTTTTTTTAGTGCCGGAGGCTGAGGGGAGACATGATAGTGGTTTGCATAATTATGCCAAGCATTGTTAAGGAAGGTAGTCAGAGTCTTTATCCAAGAGTGGAAAGATCAAATATTGGAGGGTACAGCTTTAAGATGGGAGGATCAAGTTTGTAGAAGATCTATGAGACAATTTTTTTTCATACATATACAGTGGTAGGAAATATTCAAAGCCAAGACTTCTCATGGGGTTGTCAGGAACACTTCTGATTGATCAAATGGGTTTTTCTAATTTCCTGTTCATTTCTATAGCTTTGCAAGTTCATTTCATGAGAAGCTGTATGTAACACTGTGTAAGGACTGCTTATAGTTTGTGTAGTTCACAATGCATTTACAAGCACAAAGATTCTGCACAGAACCCACATTCAGTCACTTCCTGGCAGCAAAGATCCTGGGGTGTAGTGAACAGCGAGGAGGACTACCAGAGCTTACAGCAGGATCTGAACCAGCTGGAAAACTGGCAAATGGAATTTAATGCAGACAAGTGTAAAGCATTGTACTTTGGTAGGACCAACCAGGGTTGGTCTTGCGTAGTGAATGGTAGGGCACTGAGGAGTGCAGTAGAACTAAGGGATTTGGGAATATAGGTACATAATTCGTTGGAAGTGGCATCACAGGTAGAAAGGGTTGTAAAGAAAGGTTTTGACACATTGGCCTTCATATATCAAACTAGTGAGCAGAGAAGATGAGATGTTAAAAGTTGTATAATGCAACTTGGACAGGCCTAATTTGGGAGTATGGCATAGAGTTTTGATCATCTTCTCACAAGAAAGGTGTAAATAAGTTTGTAAGAGTACACAGAAATTTTACAAGGATGTTGCTGGGATTGGAGGACCTGAGTAGGAATTTATTCCTTGGAACAAAGAAGATTGAGAGGAGGTTTGATAAAGGTATACAAAATTATGAGGGGTACAGATAGGGTAAATGCAAGTGGGCTTTTTCCACTGAGGTTGGGCAGGACTACAACCAGAGGTCATAGGTTAAGGGTGGAAGGTGAAAAGTTTAAGGGGAACATGAGGGGGAATTTCTTCACTCAGAGGGCGGTGAGAGCTTGGAATGAGCTGCCAGCGCAAGTGCTGCATGCAAGCTCGACTTCAACGTTTAAGAGAAATTTAGATAATTACCTGGCTGGCCGGGGCTAAGGCTCTGGCACAGGTCGATGGGAGTAGACAGTTTAAATGATTCAACACAAGTCTTAATAAAATAAAATCCAAAACTTTCAAATACCATCATATTATCACAGGGTTCAAGTGCTATCTACAACATTAAAGGGCTTGTCTAAAGCCAGTTGCAATCATTTCCATGCTAATTGCCAGTAATTACCGTTGAGAGTTAATATACCTGTATGTCATGCCCAAATATTGATTAAGTATCAGAATCATAAGGAATTAGATTACCAGAAATAATTCTGAACGACCTTTACCCTTAACAATTGAAAACACTGAAATACTATCACAGGACCACAAAGATTTTGCAAATACACACTTGAGTGTATCTCCTGGATTTAGGGCTGTCAATCATGAAACTCACCATGAAATTTCTCTATCATACACCTTTATTTTTTTTAAATCACCTACATTTGTTATTTCAATTCATAATTCAAGTCAGAATAACCAAAGCCAAGATTAGGGAAGGTACTTTTAGTGCTCCACAAATCAAATAGGACACCAATGACAGACAATTCGAAGAACTTCTAGTGGGACCAGAAAAAATCGCAAGGAAATCATTCAAGAATGTTGTTGAAAATTTCTTGTCAACTACAGAGCACCAAACCACTTGCAGCTGGTTGTCAACATGCTCCAAGCGTACAAAGCCTTGAAGTGCAACGTGTCACTAAAGATTTATTTTCTGCATTCCCATTTTGCCTTCTTCCCTGCCAATCTTGGCGGTGTCAGTAACCAGCATGGTGAAAGATTTCACCAGGACATTGCAGTTATGGAGAAACAACATCAGGGCAACTGGAATCCATTAATGCAGGCTGGATACTGTTGGACACTTAGACACAGAGCACAGAACATTTCTAGCTTAGTTGAACTATTGCAAAGCGTCAGCACCATTATGCAATTAACTGCATTATATCCAATAAAAGTTCATTTCTTGTTTCTTAGAATTCCCAGGTGATACAAGTAGTCTTAAGTTATAATTGTGTTCCAATTCAAGTGGTCTATCACAAAGAAAAAAAATCTATAATCACCCTGTTTATCAAAACAAACCAAGGCATTTTCTTGAGCAATTCTCTAAGCCCACTATGGTTTGTCTAGAATTAAACCCGCTCTCTTACTGACTGAATTCTACAAACATTGGGTATAAATCAGAATCAACCAAACGAATTATATTTCGACACAGCTTCTATACATGGACTGTTTGAAATTATACACTTCTTCATCAGTAAAGCTAAAGCAATTAATCCAAATAGTAGAATTATGTTCTAAAGATATAAAGAGGAACTTTGGACAGGATAAATGCAGAACATTAAACATAAAGTAAGGGCATTAGAGCTAATAGAATACAAAATAGCAGCAGGATACAATACAATCAATGGGTGAATATAAAACATATAAGTATCTGGGATACCAACAAGCAAAGAAAATAGATCATAGTGCAATAAAGGAAAAACTTCCGACAGAATTTACTTAAGAAAATCTGTCAAACAGAGCTCAATAGTGAAAATATAACAAAGACAATAAACTCTTTTGCTACACCCATATTATCGTATTCTTTTGGCAGAATATCTTGGTTTGAAACTGATCTGGAAAGTTTTATAAAGAGAAATAAAAACTGAAATGACAAATTTTAGAACAGACTACATACATTCCAACACACTTACATTAACACTGCCTAGGACAGAAGGAAGAGAACTAACAGACATAAAAAAATTACACAACAGTAAGATAAAACTTGAGGATATATTTTCATCAACAAAAACAAAATTCAGCACTCCATGTGAGCATATGCAATTCTGGTAAGAATACACCACAAAACTTAAATGAAAGCACAGTCCAGAAAAATGAAGAAATTATCATGCTAGAAGGAAAAATTAACCAATGGAAGGCATCCCTATGATCTGAGCAACTAGATGTCGACAAGAAAGCATCGAATGCCTGGCTTAGATTTGGAGACCTCTTCCCAGAAACAGAAGAGTTCCTTGTGGCAATACAGGACCAGGTGGTTAACATCTAAAATGATCAAAACTACATAGTAAAAAAGCAACAAATTCAAGACAATAAATGCAAAAAATGCCAAGAGAAACAAGAAACAATCCAACACATTGCAGAATCCTGCAGCAGTTTAACACAATCTGATTACTTACACAGGCACAATCAAGTGGCAACATCATTCACCAAGATTTCGCTTTAAAATACAAACTTATAAAAGACACCATACCTTACTATAAATACAAGCCCAATTCAGTTTTACAGTCACAGTCCTACAAATTATATTACTGTTGATCTATTATTATAGATAGGATAATCCATAATAACCATCCAAATATAATAATAATACTCCAAAAGTTCCTAGCAATTGAGAAATGAATGCGCTTAGCTGTCCCCATACTTCAGATTTTACAAACTTGAGGTGAGAGAAAAAAAAACTTCATTTATCAAGCACACTTCACACAGACGATGTAGTTTAAAGTGTTTTACAGTGGGTTAAAGTGCAAACATTAAAATGAAACAAGAAATAAAAATAAGCAAGAAAATAAAAGACAAAAATACATCAGTAAAAAGCAAGGTTAGCGTAGTGGTTAGCACAACCCAGGTTCAGCTCCTGCCGCTATCTGTAAGAAGTTCGTATGTTCTCCTCGTGACCACATGGATTTTCTCCCACAGTCCAAACACATGCCAGCTGGTAGATTAATTGGTCCTTGCAAATTGTCCCATGATTAAATCAGGAAGTATCCCAGTAAATAAATAATTAAATAGGGTTTGCGTTGACATTCAAAAGTATCAACAGAGTCTGCATCCCTTATAGTTTTAGAATTTGAAATCCACAGTTTAGGAGCATAGTTCAGAAAAAGGCCTGTCAATGATCTGTTTAAATTTAAGAGACCGGCAGAAGAAGGAGTGAGAGCTCGAGCAGGATTATAAAACCAGAACAACTCCATAATGTACTCTGGTTCCAGACCATTAAGAGCTTTAAAATTATGTCAGAGAACCTTAAAATCAATCCAGGAAGTCAATGCATATCAGCTAGTACGGAAGCAATTTGTGAAATAAGATACGAGTTCATGGTATTACAAGAGAAATACTGGCACAGATAGAGCATTGGCTGATTGGCAGGAAGTAAAGAGTGGGAATAAAGGGAGCCTATTCTGGTTGGATGCCAGTGACTAGAGGTGTTACACAGGGGTCAGTACTGGGACTGATCTTTTTTACGTCACAGGTGGCACCCATTTTCCGAACGTTCGCTTTACAACACCTCGCTGTTACGAAAAACCTACATTAGTTACCTGTTTTTGCTAACAGAAGGTATTTCACTGTTACAAAAAAAGGCAGCACGTGCCTTTTTTATTTAGACAAGGGAATTAAATGCAGCAACTCCATGTTTGCGGATGACATGAAGCTGGGCGGCGGTGTTAGCTGTGAGGAGGATGCTAAGAGGATGCAGGGTGACTTGGATAGGTTAGGTGAGTGGGCAAATTCACGGCAGATGCAATTTAATGTGGATAAATGTGAGGTTATCCACTTTGGTTGCAAGAACAGGAAAACATTATTATCTGAATGGTGGCCAATTAGGAAAAGGGGAGGTGCAACGAGACCTGGGTGTGATTGTACACCACTCATTGAAGGTGGGCATGCAGGTACAGCAGGCGGTGAAAAAGGCAAATGGTATGTTGGCATTCATAGCAACAGGATTTGAGTACAGGAGCAGGGAGGTTCTACTGCAGTTGTACAAGGCCTTGGTGAGACCACACCTAGAGTATTGTGTGCAGTTTTGGTCCCCTAATCTGAGGAAAGACATCCTTGCCATAGAGGGAGTACAAAGAAGGTTCACCAGATTGATTCCTGGGATGGCAGGACTTTCATATGAAGAAAGACTGGATCGACTAGACTTATACTCACTGGAATTTAGAAGATTGAAGGAGGATCTTATTGAAACGTATAAAATTCTAAAGGGATTGGACAGGCTAGATGCAGGAAGATTGTTTCCGATGTTGGGGAAGTCCAGAATGAGGGGTCACAGTTTAAGGATAAAGGGGAAGCCTTTTAGGACTGAGATGAGGAAAAACTTCTTCACACAGAGAGTGGTGAATCTGTGGAATTCTCTGCCACAGGAAACAGTTGAGGCCGGCTCATTGGCTATATTTAAGAGGAAGTTAGATATGGCCCTTGTGGCTAAAAGGATCAGGGGGTATGGAGAGAAAGCAGGTACAGGGTTCTGAGTTGGATGATCAGCCATGATCAAACTGAATGGCAGTGCAAGCTCGAAGGGCCAATGGCCTACTCCCGCACCTATTTTCTATGTTTCTATGTGCCCCAAGCCACCAAGCTCCTCCCCCAGAACTGCATTCTAGCTGCCATAGCTTAAACACATGCCTGTGAGCATCTGTGCTTTATCTCTATTTATTTTGTACATCCGTTAGCACGATGAGTTCTGAGGTATCGGAAAAGCCTAAAAGAGCGCATAAGGGTGTTACGCTTAGCATAAAACTAGACATAATTAAGCATTTCAATCATGGTGAATGAAGTTAGGACATTGTCCACGTGTTGAATTTGCCTACATCCACCATTCGCACTATGGTATTTATACACAGAGAGAAAGAATCTTGAAAGCTGCTGATGTTACTGTTGGTTCTGCTCGTAGCAAAGTGGTCTCTTTTAGTCGGCACCCAATAATGAATAAAATGGAAAGTCTATTGCTTGAGTGGATTGATGGGTGTACAAAGCGTGGCGTTCCGTTAAGTTATCTCTATTTCCTGAGGAGACTGAGGTCCTTTAACATCTGCCGGACAATGCTGAGGATGTTCTGTGAGGCTGTGGTGGCCAGTGCTATCATGTTTGCTATTGTGTACTGGGGCAGCAGGCTGAGGGTAGCAGACACCAACAGAATCAACAAACTCATTCACAAGGCCAGTGATGCTGTGGGGGTGGAACTGGACACTCTGATGGTGGTGTCTGAAAAGAGGATGCTGTCCAAGTTGCATGCCATCTTGGACAATGTCTCCCATCCACTCCATAATGTACTGGTTAGGTACAGGAGTACATTCAGCCAGAGGCTCATTCCACCGTGATGCAACACTGAGTGTCATAGGAAGTCATTCCTGCCTGTACTTTACAACTCCTCCCTCAGAGTGTCAGACACCCTGAACCAATAGGCTGGTCCTGGACTAATTTCCACTTGGCATAATTTACTTATTATTATTTAATTATTTATGGTTTTATATTGCTATATTTCTACTCTATTCTTGGTTGGTGCGACTGTAACGAAACCCAATTTCCCTCGGGATCAATAAAGTATGTCTGTCTGTCTGTCTTATATTTAAGGAGAAATCAGTCAGTCTTTTCAATAAGCCGAAACAGAAAGCACTGGACGATGGTGATGAAAGTGGAATTTAAAGGTAGTCATGGGTGGTTTGATCCGTTTCTGAGGCGAGGGCAGCTTCATAGCTTAAAGTTTACTGGAGAGAGTGCTTTGTCTGATACTGAAACTGCTGAAAAGTTCCCAGCAGAACTGAAGAAAATAATTACAGAAGGTGGTTATTCGTATAAGCAAGTGTTTAACTGTGACAAAACTGCAATTTATTGGAAAAAATTGCCAAGCACCCCAACCTCCGACGACTTAGCCTAACCCACCATCATCAGTGTGCTCGCTGTCTTCCCGATTCCGTTAAGTGAAACTACACTGTATATAAATTATTTCTACTTTATATAGGCTGTGTATTTTTATGTGTTATTTGGTATGATTTGGCAGCTTCATAGCTTAAAGGTTACTGGAGAGAGTGCTTCCAGTGAGACTGCTTCCGCTACGTAGTAAGATTTTAGCTATGCTGCAGTGCTGCAATGATTGCAAAAGTATTTCTACTTTATATAGGCTGTGTATTTATCATATCATTCCTGCTTTTACTATATGTTACTGTTATTTTAGGTTTTGTGTGTTATTTGGCATGATTTTGTAGGTTATTTTTTGGGTCTGGGAACAGTCACAAATTTTTCCCATATTAATAAATTATCATTGCTTTTTCATTTTACGACATTCTGGCTTACATAGGAACGCTCTACCTTCAGATAGCGGTGGAAACTTGTACATGTCAATGATATAGATAACAGAATTGATGACCAGCATACTAAGCACAACTTGATAAATGTTAAAGGTTAGTTTCATTTGAACTGAAAATCCTACAAAAAGTAGTGGATATGGCCCAGTCCATCATGGATAAAGACCTCCCCACCGTTGAACACATCTACATGAAGCATTGATGCAGGAAAGCAGCATCCATCATCACCCAAACAATTCAGGTCATGCTCTCTTCTTGCTGCTACCATCCGGAAGAAGATACAGGAGCCTCGGGACCACCACCACCATGTTCAGAAATAGTTATTACCCCTCAACTATCAGGCCCTTGAACCAAAGGAAATAACTTCACTCAACTTCATTCACCTCATCACTGAACTTTTTCCACAACCTATGGACTCACTTTCAAAGACGCTTCATCTCATGTTCTCAATATTTATTGTTTATTTACTATTATTATTTTTAAAAATTCTTTCTTTTTGAACTTGCATAGTTTGTTGTCTTTTGTACATAGTTTGTTGTCTTCTGTCCATCCTATTGGATGCGGTCTTTCATTGATTATACTGTGTTTCTTGACCTTACTGTGAATGCCCACAAGAAAATGATTCACAGGGTTGTACTTTGATAATAAATTTACTTTGAACTTTAATTGTAGCTTGAAGCTTTATATGCATTACCCCTGACAGAAAATTTGTCACTGTAAATGTGACTATTTAAAACCCAACATTTCCTTTCATTGTAATAAATCTATGATAAAATCTGCTCCAAATAAAGATCACAGATAAAGACACAAATAAAGACCACGTCCATCTGCAATTTGTCTGAAAACAATAAAACATTTAACTTACAAACAAGACAGGAGAATGGGGGTTGAGAAGGAATTGGAGAAGCAAGATGAAATGGCTGAACAGACTCAATGGGCCAAATGGCCTAATTCATATTATGTTTTACGGCCTTATGGCAGTAATTAATGCTAGAAATGATCAAAGACCAATCAGGACAGGATTTCTGAGGGGGATGACATGGATACACTGGATAGCAACACAGGACTTCAAATGGGAAGCCCAAGGAAAAAGAAACAATTACCTTTCTCCCACGATTCACTCAGATTCCTTCTCCAGTCCTTTGCCTTTTCCATCTATCACCTCCCAGCTTCTTACTTCATCCCCCCTCCCACATCCTCCTGGCTTCAACTATCACCTTCTAGCTTGTCCTCTTCCCTTCATTCCACTTCCTTTTTCTGGCGTCTCTCCCCTTCCTTTCCAATCCTGATGAAGGGTCTCGGCCAAAAACATCCACTTAATTCATTTCCATAGGTGCTGCCTGAGCTGCTGAGTTCCTTCAGCATTTTGTGTGTGTTGCTCTGGATTTCCAGCATCTGCAGAATCTCATGTGTTTATCCCGATGAAGGGTCCAAGCCTGAAACATCCACTGTTTATTCCCCTCCAAAGGTGCTGCACGTGGGCAGAGCTAAAGATGACGCTAGAGGGTAACTTCTCCCAGCTCATCAGCTAAACAGTTAAATTCTTTTTCTAATGTCTCTATTTTCTTTTTCAGAGTGGCTGGGGTCTTATCGGGATCTTTAGTCCACAGTGGCACTCAAAACTGCAGGTCTGCACAGTGGTATGCTCCGCAATCGGCTGCGTTTCACTATGTCCAATTCCAGCTTGAAGTCAAGCACATTCAGAGCCTGCACAGCCCTGTGGACATGGATTCTCGCCAGTGTCGCAAACTGAAGCATATCAGGAACCGGAACATCGAAACCAGCAAGAGTGGCTGTCGGGGAGCTTGGCACTTGGTAAATCGATCAATCTCTCTCTCTCAATGGTGAGGGAGAGTTTGCTGCCGATTCTTGAGTTGGGGTGCTCGAAATAAAAAGCAACACTTCAGACTGACTGTAACATTGAAATAATGACAGTTGTCTCCCCTGTCACTGTGGAAGGAGCGATATCTCTCTCTCCCTTGTTAGTGGGAAAGAGTGCCTGTGGGATGTCAAAAATGTTGGAGTGAACAGATAGTTTTTGATGTACTGTATACCATGGTGTCTCTTTGGGGACGTTGTTGTTGCTGGTATGGTGGTTGCTGATGCTTTATGCTAGAATAATTAAGGGAGGGGAGAGTAGATGATACTTGCAGCTGCTTCTAAGTGTGGAGGACGGGGGCTTTAGGGGCCTTACATTTCTCCTGTCATTTATTCTTTGCAGGTTTTCTTCTGTTTCAAGGATGTCTGCCAAGAGTAAGAATTTCAGGTTGTATATAGTATACATTCTCTGATATCAAATGGAACCATTGAACTATTATTGACCTGCTGAGTTCCTCCAGCATCTTGCGTGTGTTACTCAGGATTTCTAACATCTGCAAAATTTCTTGTGTTTTAAAGAAACTATTGTTATCTTAACAAAATCCATTCAGCTGTTTGTTAAATTCAAAGTCTGAACAATAAATATGTTTACAAGTTAATCTCATTCCGGTTATGTAGCGCAATCACTTTACAGAGCCCTGTGTAAGCTCTTTACTGAAGCCTGGCACATGAGCAGGGTATTTAGCTTACATAATGGGCTCCGTCAATTCTATTAATTCGGTAGAAGATGTTGACTGTGAGAAAGACCGTAGCCTGATGTGACTCATCATGTGAAATGGCCGCTGGGTCACTTCGAACACAAGCCTGCAGACAAAACGCTGTTACCTTTCACGTGCCCAATCCATTCTTACCACAATGTGTTCTTCTATCCTGCATGAACCCGCCTGCCCAAATTTCTGTTGTCTATGTCCTAAGTTACTTGTGTTCATCCATCAGCCATGTCTTTGCTGGCCTTCACCTAATCTATGCTAAAGCACCTGTAACCCCAGCCATAAAATTAGCAGATGCAGAAGCACAGCTGCTTCATTCATGTGGCCCTGACCCCAGCTGACCCACGTATTACTCCAATCACAGTGTAACTTTACACTTTGCTGAAACGACCCAGCAAGAATAATTTGTGTTGGGCAGCAATGCCCAAACCCTTCATGAATAAAAACCTCAGGCTCCTAGTGAAGTAATGTCTCAAAGCATAAAATTCTTACCTTTGATTTCAAATCCTTGGCCTGTTCCCTCCATATTTCAGAATGGACCAAGACCCTTCAGCCCACACTGTTAATGCCTACCCACAGTAACCCCATTTTCCCATGCTAGGCCTGTATCTCTCCACGTTTTCCCAGTTCCTCATAATGTCTGCGCTCTTGTAACTCTGCCTTCCTTTGAGTCCTCTGATTCCACCGCTCAGTCATGAACTGCCAGGCCCTTCCACTAACAAGAGTCTAAGTTTTGATGTTTTGATGTACATGTGAAAAATAAAGCTAATCTTTAAATCTTTAAGCACTAGGTTTCTCTGTGAAATATGCTGCCTCTCTGCCACTCAGCTGCTCCTTCAAATCTGGCTTTCTGAGTTAAGCTCTCGGATATCCCCAAGTCTGAGCCAGCCTTGTGTGAAGAGCCTTGCAATGACTTTCTCCATTGTGGAGCTTCAGAGCTGGTAGCACTATGGATGGAATTGAATGGAGTCTCTCTTTCACGTTCTCCCATGTTCACACCTGGGGATTTGAACATGTGTACTCCCACCCCCTCTACCACCATCCTTTCTGAAGT
This sequence comes from Hypanus sabinus, assembly GCF_030144855.1. Lineage (NCBI taxonomy): Eukaryota > Metazoa > Chordata > Chondrichthyes > Myliobatiformes > Dasyatidae > Hypanus > Hypanus sabinus. The sequence continues at coordinate 65,211,190 of NC_082723.1, read as the reverse complement.
CAACGGCCAGTTCTTTTGTTTTGTTGACATTGAGGGCAAGTTTATTTGCATGACACTACATCACTAGGCTCTCTATCTCCTTCCTGTATTACTCCAACTCATTATCAGCTGAGATCTGGCCCACTATAGTAGCATCATCTGCAAATTTGTAAATGGTGTGACAGTGGAATCTGGCCATACAGTCACAATTGCTTTCATTTGAGCCAGAAAGAAGAATGGAAAAGAATTATGTTTCAAATTCTTTCCAAAGGAACTTGGGAATCCTTGTGCAGGATTCCCTAAAGGGTCTGGGCTCCTATATCTTATTGTCTTTCTTAGATTATGAGTCTAGATCTGCTCACAATAGTCTGAGACCTTATACCCCTAGCTTTACATTCTAGTCCTCTAAAAATGAATGCTAGCGTCACATTTGGCTTCGTCATACTTGAATCAACCTGCAAATTAAACATTAGGAAATCCTGTGCAAGGTCTTCCAAGTCCCTTTGCACTTCAGATTTTGAATTTTCTCTTCATTTAGAAAATAGTCTACCCTTCTATTTCTTCTACCATCGTACATGACCATACACTTCCTGACCCTGCATTCCATCTGCTACTTTGTCCATTCTGTAGCCTCTCTGCTTCCTCAAAACGACCTGCCCCTCCACCTATCTTCATATCGTCTGCAAACTTTGCAACAATACCATCAATTCCATCATCCAAATCATTGAAATATAATGTAAATAGAATCAGTCACAACACAGGCCTCTATGGAAAACCATTAGACACCGGAAACCAACCAGAAAAGGCTTCCTCTATTCCCACTCTTTGCCTCCTGCCAATCAGCCACAGCTTTATCCATGCTAGAATCTTCCCTGTAATACCATGGACTCATAGCTTGTTAAGCAGCTTTGTGTGGCACCTTGTAACCTTCTGAAAATCCACATACACAATATCAACTGGTTCTCCTCTGCTTACCCTGCTTGTTATTTCTTCAAAGAATTCCACCAGATTTGTGTGGCGAGATTTTCCCTTGAGTGAAAATCTTGTGTGCTGACTACGGCCTATAATATCATGTGCCTCCAGGTACGCTGAGACCACATCCTTAATAATCAACCCCAACATCTTTCCATCCACTGAGGTCAGACTACCTGGCCTATAGTTTCCTTTCTGCCTTTTTCCCTTTTTGAAAAGTGGCGTGACATTTGCAATTTTCTAGTCTTCTGGAACCATTCTAAAATCTAGTGGTTCCTGAAAGATCATTACTAATTCCCCACATTCCTCTTTGGGATGTATATATCCTGTGCCTTCCAAATTGCTTCCAGAAATTCGAGCCTGTGTTCTTTTCCAATCTATTCTGACCAACACCTCTCTCATGCAGCTGAAATTCCCTTTACTCCACCGTAATACTGATACATCTGACTTTAGCTTCCCCTTGTCAAATTTCTCTCTTCTCTTCGGCTGTCCATCAATTTTCGATGATGACTGAGGCCTGGGCAAGATCGTATGGAAGACCTGCAGTTGCCCATGCTGTGACAACGCCACTGATGTTGTCCAAGGGAAAGGGATTAGGACTCATACAGCTTTGCACCGGTGTCATCGCAGAGCAATGTGTGGTTAAGTGCCTTGCTCAAGGAGACAACATGCTGCCTCAGCTAAGGCTCGAACTAGCAACCTTCAGATCACTAGACCGATGCCTTAACCACTTGGCCACGTGCCACTTGTCAAATTTCAGGGTAAATTCGATCATATTGTGATCACTTTCCCCTAAGGATTCTTTTGCCTGAAGCTCTCTAATCAATTCTGGTTCATTGCATAACACCCAATCCAGACTGGCTGATCCTCGATTGGGCTCAACTGCAAGCTGCTCTAAAAAGCCATCTCATAGGCACTCTAGAAATTCCCCCTCCTGGAATCCAGCAAAAACCTGATTTTTTCAACCTACCTGCGTACTGAAGATCCCCCATGACTACTGTAACATTGCCCTTTTGGCATATATTTTCTATCTCCCATTGTAATTTCTTAACCACGTCCTTACTACTGTTTGGAGGTCCGTATACAACTCCCATCAGGGTCTAACAACCCTAGCAGTTCCTTAGCTCTATCCACAATGACTCTCCACCTTCTGACCTTATGACACCTCTTTCTAATGATTTGGTTTCTTTTTTTTTAAACCAACAAAGTGACACTGTCTGCTTCGGCTTCTTGCCTGTCCTTTGGTATCCTTAATGCGTATCCTTGGACATTAAGCTCCCAACTATAACCTTCTTTCAGCCATGATTCAGCAATGCCTACATCATACCTGACAACCTGTAACTGTGCTGCAAGTTTAGCTACCTTATTCTGTACACTGCATGCATTCAAATATAGCACCTCCAGTTCTGTATTCACACTTTTTGTTCACAACAGCCTCTCCTCACTACACATTGCCTGTGTTTGTAAATCAGCTCCCTCATCTTCAGCCCTGTTAGCTGCCTATCCTATGATACTTCTTGCATTGAAATACATGCAGCTCAGGACACTAGTCACACAATGCTCAATCTTTTGATTCCTAACTTTGTCTGAGGTCTTACCAACATCTGTCTCCACAACCTCTCCACTGGGTTCCCATCTCCCTGCAACTCTAGTTTAAGCTCCACCGTGCAGCATTAACAAACCTTCCTGCTAGGATATTAGTCCCCCTCCAGTTCAAGTGCAAACTGTCCCTCTGTACATGTCCCACCTTCCATGGAAGAGAGCCCAATGATCCATAAAATTTTATGCCTCCCTCCTACATCAACTCCTTAGCCACGTTTTAAATTGTATGATCCTATTCTCGCCTCACTAGCACATGGCACAGGTAGTAATCCTGAGATCACGACCCTGGAGGTCCTGCCCATTAACTTAGCACCTAACTCCCTGAACTCCCTTTGCAGAACCTCATCACTCGTCCTACCCATTTCATTGGTACCTACATGGACCATGACTTCTGGCTGTTCACCCTCTCACTAAAGAATGCTGAGGACTCGATCCAAGATACCCCAGACCTTGAGACCCCAAGCTACATATCATCTGAGAATCTCGTTCTCACCCACAGAACCTCCTGTCCATTCCCCTAATTAATGAATCCGTCATCACCATGGGGCACAGAAGCAAACTTAGTGCCCAAGACCCGACCACTGTATCCTTCTGTTAGGTCAAATTCCCCACTGCACTCCCCCCCACCAACAGTATCCCAAGTGATATACCTGTTGTTGAGGGTGGCCACAGAAATATCTGAACTGGTTCCTTAACCCCTTACCCCTTCCCAACTGTCACCCAGTTTCCTGTGTCCAGCACCTTGGGTCTAACTACCTCTCTAAATGCCCTATCTATCACCCCCTTAGCCTCACAAATGATCTGGAGTTCATCCAGTTCCAGCTCCAACACCTTAACGTGAGTTGTTGGAAGCTGCAGCTGGATGCAGTTCTTGCAGTTGTAGTCATCAAAGACACTGGAGGTCTCCTTGCCTTCCACATCCCACAAGAGGAGCATTCAACTATCCTGCCTGGCATCTCCACTATCCTAGCTGAGTAGATATAAAGAAGGGATGAACAAAAAAAACATAATCTTGAGATTTTCTTCCTTTTGCTTTCTCTGCCTGAAGCTTCTCTTTGCTGAAGCCTCGAAGAGCTAGAGCCTCAAGATCACCACTCTGACTCTGACCACTCAGACAACTGTCCACTTTAACCAGAGAGTGGTGAATCTGTGAAATTCGTTGCCACAGACAAAATGGAGGCCAAGTCAATGGGTATATTTAAGTCAGAGGTTGACAGATCCTAGAATAGTCAGGGCATGAAGGGATGTGGGCAGAGGGCAGGAAATTGGGGCTGCGAGGGACAAAGTATCAGCCGTGACGAACTGGCAAAGCAGACTCAATGGATCAAATGACCTAATTTGCTCCTATATCTTATGGTCATATGGTCTAAAATTACTTAGCATGTGTAGATTGCCCTTAGTCAGCCGCAGATAATAATATCCTGTATTAAGAACATGTAACTGGTTACTTGCTTTTGGTAGAGTCTCAGGTGGTGTCGACAGGGTGTACAGGAGCGAGGTATGCCAACTAGTGGAGTGGTGTCGCAGCAACAACCTGGCACTCAATGTCAGTAAGATGAAAGAACTGATTGTGGACTTCAGGAACAGAAAGACAAAGGAACACATACCAATCCTCATAGAGGGATCAGAAGTGGAGAGGGTGTGCAGTTTCAAGTTCCTGGGTGTCAAGATCTCTGAGGATCTAACGCGGTCCCAACATATCGATGCAGTTATAAAGGAGGTAAAACAGCAGCTATACTTTACTAGGAGTTTAAGAGATTTGGAATGTCAACAAATACACTCAAAACCTTCTTTAGATGTACCCTGGAGAGCATTCTGACAGACTGCATCACTGTCAGGTATGGAGGGGGGTTACTGCAGAAGGCCGAAATAAGTTGCAGAGGGTTGTAAATCTAGTCAGCTCCATCTTGGGTGCTAGCCTACAAAGTACCCAGGACATCTTTAGGGAGCGGTGTCTCAGAAAGGTAGCGTCCATTATTAAGTACCTCCAGCACCTAAGGCATGCCCTTTTCTTACTGTTACCATCAGGTAGGAGATACAGAAGCATGAAGGCACACACTCAGCAATTCAGGAACAGCTTCTTCCCCTCTGCCATCTGATTCCTAAATGGACATTGAACCCTTGGATACTACCTCACTTTTTTTTAATATATAAAAAATATATGTTTTAATATATATTTTAATTTGAATATATTTCTGTTTTTTGCATGATTTTAATCTATTCAATATATGTATACTGTATGAAGTATACTGACTAACATCTATTTATTTATTTATTTATTTATTTATTATTTTTCTTCTATATTATGTATTGCACTGAACTGCTACTACTAAGTTAACAAATTTCACGTCACATGCTGGTGATAATAAACCTGATTCTGATTTTCTGTTTACTTTTTTGTTTAAAGTGAAAGTTTCAAATTGTCATAATCAAAACCCTAATATAAAAATAAATTATTTAAATTATGACTGAGTATTCAAATTCAATATTCAAGATCCAAGATTCAGCACACATGTAAAGGAGAATGAAATAATTATTACTCCGGATCTGATGCAGCACAATAAGATAGACAATAATAATAATAAAACACAATAAATACAAAAACATAACATAGCTTATTTACATAGTTTGATTGTATGTCCATAAAGTGACACTAATGTCTGTACATAAGGTGACTCTGACAGGAAATGACGAAGTAGTGGTGGTTGGGGGTGTGGAGGGGTAGGTGAGTGGGTGGAGGTGTTGATCAGCCTTACTGCTTGGGGAAAGGAACTGTATTTAAGTCTGGTGGTCCTGGTGTGGATGCTGGGAGTGGGGCAAACAGACCATGAGCCGGGTAGGTGGGTTCCTTTGCCATTTTACAGGTCATTTACCAGCATCTTTCAGTATATATGCCCTTGATGGCAGGTAGGCTGGTGCCTGTGGTCAGTGGGCAGTTTTGATGACCCATTGTGGTGCCATCCTGTCTGTTGCTGTGCAGTTTCTGTATGGTGCTGTGATGCAGTTCGTCAGGATGCTCTCTCCTGCACATCTGCAGAATGACATGAGTAGAGATGTGCAAATTCCAGCTCTCCCCAGCCTCCTCAGAATGCAGAGGCGCTGGTGAGCTTCCCGGATTGTGTAGACTGACATTTTAAGAGAAATCACTATTGTTTTTCAGTTTGCTGGAGTATCAGAAAAACATCTCAGCAGATCTACACTGGTTTCTCAAACTATTTCACGTTCTCTTAAAGAACATGGAGCAGTACAGGAAAAAGCCCTCTAGCTCAGAATGTTATGCTGACCAAATTATGCTAATGAGACTAAAACACCGAACATCGAACAATACAGCACAGGCTACTTGGCCCAATGACATTCTGGACCAGCTAATCCCTCCTACCGACAAAATGAACATCTTCCTTACATCCATGTGCCTATCCAAACGTCTCTTAACAGCCTCTAATGTATTTGCCTCTACCACCACACCAGGCAGCACAGTCCAAGCATCCATCACTCTCTGAGTAAAAGCTTAGCCCTCACATCCGCCTTGAACCTATCCCCTCTCCCCTTCAATACACACCTTCTGGTTTTAGATATTTTAACCCTGGGAAGCAGATACAACTCTCCACTCTATCTATGCCTTGAGTAATCTTATAAACCTCTATCAGATCTCCCCTCAACCTCCCCCACTCCAGAGAAAACATCCCAGTTTATCCAGCCTCCCATGATAGCACATGCCCTCTAAACCAGGCAGCATCCTGGTAAACCTCTTCTGCACCCTCTCCAAAGCCTCAACATCCTCCCTGTAGTGGGGCAACCAGAACTACACACAATACTCCAGGCGGTTCAATAAGGAAAAAGCTCCATTTGTGCTCCATGGATGCAGACAATTTATAGACAATTGCACATTCTTTCAGTCCTAACTTACACTGTCTTTCATTAATCTCCCACGTGTCATCTTTGCTCTGTTCTGCAATCATGCAAAACACAGCTCAACGAAGCATAAAGGAGCAAAATGCTTCTGAAGTATGTCTGTGTGTAATATGTTGTTGTTATTAGGTTCAGGTGTATACCAGGGGTTCCCATCCCATTGGCAGTGCCAGGCTGGGCCAGGAATTAGGCACTTGGACTTGCCACAGGAAGTGAAGGGCAAGACTGCAATGGAGATGGATGGTGAGAGATACAGGTGGTCATGAAAGCTCTGGATTAGCACTAGAACTGCTGCTCTGTTTCCTTTAGCTAGAGGGTAGTGAGTCTGTGGAGTTTCTTGCCATGGACGGCTGTTGAAGGCCAAGTCACTGGGTATATTTAAGGCAGAGGTTGATAGGTTCATGATTAGTCAGTGTTTCAAAGGGCCATGATGGAATGACGGAACAGACTCGATGGACCAAATGGCCTAAGTCCGCTCCTATGTCTTATGCTTCATAAATGTTTAGAGAATTTGTGCCTCCACCAACCAACCTTTCAGGCTGCACAACTCAAGGTCCCTCTGTTCATTAGAGCTCCCGTGACTGCTACTATTTACCGTGTATACCCCACCCCTATGTCCCCAGGTGTAACCCATTTTCAAAGATCCTTCCTCTCCCAGGGATGAGGTCTTTGGAGCTTTTGCTGGCATTTCTGTAGCTCTGGGGTTTTACAGGATGGGGTTGCTAGCTCCATGCACAACCCTGCTCCTTTGCGGCTGGGTTTGGGACCATCGATTGGCGAATTTTTACCAAATTAGACATCACCAATTTGTGTGTCCCCTGCAACTTTACTATTCCATACCCCCTGCATTCAAATCCATGTCAAAAGTCTGCTTCACACACATAAGAGGTCCCATCACCCATCCTTGAGGTACACCATTAGTCAAAACTTCTGATCAGACAAATACCCCTCAGGACCCTCTGCCTCCTGTTCCCAAAAACATTTTGGGTCCAATCTGCCAGACTGCCTTGGATCTAACCTGCTGGACTGCCATGCAGGACCCTGTCAGAGACCTTGCTAAATTTCTGTCATCGACTATAATAAAATAAATTAAAATAAAATAACGAGGCTCAGAACACACTCCCAACTCAACCACACTTTTTATTTTATTTGTGCACAAGGGGAACAGCATGGCCCCTGGTCACCCACACCGTTCTGAAGTCTGAACAGAAAACTGCTGCATTTATACAGAATTGGCTTATCAGTTACGGATATTGATCACTGTAAATTGTATGAGTTTGAAACTCTTTACGTGCAAGATCAATCGCCATTCACAATAGAGGTGTTTAAAGTCGATTGAAACTACCAGCTGACAACCGATGATATTTTGAAGCTAGTTAAGCATTTGTCCATTGGTTGCTGGCTTGAGTGCACGCTGCCATAGTCACCCATGCCTATCCCGTCCGTAGTAAGCAGATGATATTCCAGGAGCCTTATATACCTTAATGGTCTCCAAGAAACTCAACACCTCCTTCTCCTCAATCTCAAAGTGGCCAAGCAAACATTCTATACTCCAAGTTGCTCTCACTATCCTCAATAACCCTCCCCATGGTGAAAGTGTACCTCAAACACCACATGGTAGAAATATGTTTGACGTTTGACAAGATGACTAAGCCCATCATATATCAATGTTCAATGAAAATGAGGAAATGAGAAAACTCAACAGAGCCGATATGCTAAAAGCAGGATATCCTGTGTCTAAGTTTAATCAATTTCAAGCCAAATAAATTTAAACATGGAAAAAATATCACCAGCATGCTAAATATTAAGGATGACATTAATATTCAATTTTATTTCAGAATAAGGTATTAAAATTTTAAAAATGAATTAAGCAAATTATTGGATTCATCATTCAAACCCAGGAAAGCTAAAAATAATTTACATTATAGAAAATTCTTCCCTTGTCTTTGCTAACACAGCTCTAGATAACCACCGTTTTTTAACTGGAATCTCTGTTGTCCTTAAATTTTAACACAACCACGTAAATTCAACATCCAGTTCTGAACTCAACAGAAATTCTTCCAAAGAACATTGAAGCCTGAAGCCCTCAACTTGGCACCGTCTCGCAGTTTCTGTACCTGGTCCCAACTCCACAGCGTTCCTCAGCAACCAGCAGCGAGTGGGCGGCAAGGCAAACAAGCTCTCTGTCCCACACCGACTTCAGGTCCCCAGTTACACGGCTCCCTTTTGATTTATCCCACCATTCCCATCAACTTCTCACAGATTCTATCACAACAGGGGCAACTTACCTGTCGACACAGTCACAGGGAGAATACACGAAGTGCACAAAGACATCACGAAAGGTCAGGGTTCAACCTGAGTCACCAGAGTCACAAAGCAGCAGCTCTATGTGCTGTTGCATTTTTCTTTTCTGAAGCCCGTCACCCCTACTGGGGCATAGGCCACTGACAGCAACTTGCCAGAGTCCTCTGTCCTGGGCCGAAGGTCAATCGGCACTGTGTGTCCATCACAAAACTTCATTTACAGTACTGTGCAAAAGTCTATAGGTATACATAGATAGCTAGGGAGCCTAAGACTTTTGCACAGTTCTGTATTTGTCAATGAGGACAGAGAGCGAAAATGTAAATCTGGCAAGAGCAAAGGAGCACCATGGGAGGGGGGTGGGACAGGTGGGAGAGAAGTAGTACAGGGGGCAGGGGAGGAGAGGGGAGGGGTGGCATGGATGCAGTCACACCCTGCCCTGAGGCACCAGACAAGGCCATCTGATTTGAAACAACTGGTTTATTGATCATTACAGAATGTCTCTCTGGTGCTTCCCGATCCCTGCCCCCTTCCCACTCTCAGTCCGTATGCCTAAGACTTTTGCACAATACTCTGCCTCCTAGGCAGAGTCTACCTCTCCCATGGAGGAAGTCTTTGGAGTTTCTCATGGGATGGGGTTGCTGGCCCTCCTTTCATAATCGGGCTTGAGACCATCCATGGCAGAGTGTTGTGTTACAGTATCTCCCCAAAAACAAACCAAGCTGAGTGAAACCAAAGTACAACACTGGAAGCTGAACTGAGTTTCAAGCCTTATAACTGTACCATGATCCAAACCACCTTTTGCATCATAATGGAGGAAAATCGCCTTGGTCGGCACTGCCTGATAAAGCTGAAAAGTCTTCAGAGAATTTCTGAGATACCCACTCAGCTAGTGAGGTCCTCTGACACTCGGGAATACTAACAGAACTAACGCAGCATCTGGGTGAGCTTTTGAACTCCTAAAGCAGAAACCATTCAGTGTATTCCAGTTAAATGTGCCATCGGTTAATCGAGACAGTTGCTTATTTGGGACAACTCTTAACAGAACAAAAACAATCAAGAAAATAACCAGGATTCCTTTTGTTTATTTGGGACATTCTGCCACTTAATTGGGACAGGAGACTGTTCCCGAATAGTTTCTAATTAGCACCAGTCACATGAACTTGTGCAGCCATTAGACAGTGCACCGTACTTAGAGCCCACAGTTTTTAAAATAGCGTCAGTCACGTGCACTTGTGAGGCCGTCAGACATTAAACCATGCTTAGAACAAACAGCTTTTAAATAGCGTCAGTTGTGTGTGCTTGTGTTATAGAAGCAGTGATTATTGTCACTGATAGTTTGCATGAAATAAGCAGTAAGACAATTCAGAACTGTCTCGCTTACTGTGGTTTCATGCATTCAGGCTTGGTGATGCCAGAAACAGCTAGGAGTGAAAATGAAACTATTTTGCTACTTCAACAAGTTAGAAACTATGAAGAATTTGAAAGGATCAACAATCATCTTGTTGAATTTGAAAGGATCAACAATTCCACAATCAATAACTATCAGGAACTAATACACATTTTATAGCACTGTAGTAATATTGACAGTGTTCTAATTTGTTCTGTATTTCATTTAAATACATAATTTATTATCCAGTTAGTCTTTTTTTTAATTCCTTTTTAACCATTCCCAAGAAGCTTCAACTAATTGGGACAGCCTCCTAATTGGGCCAAAATGTCCAGGTCCCGATGTGTCCCAATTCACTGTATTAACACAGATGAGCCCTTCATAGTTAGTAAGGAGATAGTGGGCCAAATGGGCTGCTTCTATGCTACAAGACCTTGCCTGACTCAACCACGCATCTTTTTCATCCGGTGCCAAAACACTCATCTATGGCCTTGATATATACAGAACTGGGTATCCCAACCCCAGCAGGCTCTCCAGTAAAGCCCATGGGAACATTGTGCTGAATGGAAGATGCTTCACAGACAATTGATCTTGGTGGTTAGCACTGTTGAGGCCTCACCCGGTATATTGCGTGCAGGTTTGGACCCTTCACCTAAGAAAACATATGCTGACAATGCGGGGGGGGGGGGGGTCAAAGGAGGTTCACGAAAATGATTTCGGGATCGAAAGGCTTGTCATATGAGGAGCATTTGATAGCTCTGGGTTGCTACCCACTAGAATTCAGAACAATGACGGTGACCTCATTGAAACCTATTGAATGATGAAAGGCCTCAATAGAGTGGATGTGGAGAGGATGTTTCCTAAGATGGGTGGAGTCTAGGAGCAGAGACCACAGTTTCAGAATAGAGAGGCATCTATTTATTACCGAGGAGGAATTCCTTTAGCCAGAGAGTGCTGAATCTGTTGAATTCGTTGCCGAGACATTGGGTATATTTAAGGCACAGGTTGATAGATCTTGATTAGTCAGAGCATGAAAGGAAATGGGGAGAATGCAGGCAACTGGGACCAAGAGGGAAATGGATCAGCCATGATGAAATGGCAGAGCAGACTTGATGGGCCAAATGGCCTAAATCTGCTCCTATATCTTCAGGTGTTATAAGTCTGGTGTGTTCCTCTAACCACGAGGCAAATACACATTTTCACTGTACGTTTAAATGTATGTGTGACAAAGAAATCAGAATCTGAATCTGGCCAGAGCGCTCTGAAGTGAAACAACACTCTCACAAGTTAACCCTGCACTCAACATCAGTAAGACGAAGGAATTCATTGTGGATTTCAGAAAGGGCAAGTCAAGGATAAAAATAAGCACATCAGTCCTTGTCAAATGGAAAGAGTGAGCAGTTTCAAGTTCCTAGTTGTCGACATTTCTGAGCTCCTGGACCCAACATATTGACGCAATTACAAAGGCACAACAGTGACTATATTTCATTAGGAGCTTGAGGAGACTTGGTTTGTCACCAAAGACTCTAGCAAATTTCTACAGATGTACAATGGAGAGGATTCTAACTGGCTGCATCACTGCCTGTTATGGTGGGGGGAGGGCTACTGCACAGAGTCGAAGTAAGTTGCAGAAATTTGTTAACTCAGACAGCTCTATCATGGGCACTTGCCTCTCCAGCGTGAGGACACCTTCAAAGAGCAATGCCTAAAGAAGGTGGCATCCATCATTAAGGACCCCCACCACCCAGGACATGTCCTCTTCTCATTGCTACCATCAGAAGCATGAGGATACACACTCACAATTCAGGAACAACTTCTTATATATATATATATATATATAGAGAGTGAACTATATATGAAAAAGGATCTAGTGCCTTCCCAGCTTATATGACAAATAAATTCTTCTCAGGCTTTCAGCCGGGTACGGGTATCAATTTTAACCAATGTTTCGATGAGAAACTCTGCCACCTTCATCATGTACCCAGCTGGAAGCCCATAGAGTTTATTTAAAATATGTATTTCTTATTGTAATCTATACTGTTTTTATTATTATGTACTGCTGCTGGAAAACAACAAATTTCACAACATATGCCACTGACATAAAACCAGATTCTGATTCTGTTCCAGCCTTACCTTTCCAACATTCTTGGATCAAATACCTAGTTAATTTATAAAGCTTACAAACAGAGACATAACATTCCGCACCAGGCAGAATCAATAATCTTTGCCTGTTATAGAATCAAAGTTAAAAATGTATTGTGTGGGACAGAGGGAAATCTTCCCCATGTTGCACTAACACAAACCAATTTCGCGTCACCAGAACCATCACACATTCCTCAATCCAGCAATACTGGTTGATTAGATGACCAGTAATATTAAGTCGGTTACAATGTGCGACCACTGTAGACCATACCTGAATCATGTACAGTTGTGCAATACGATACTCCTCAACGCTCATGGGAAGAGGGATGTGATATTCCTTTATAAGCATTTTGCCTTATGCAAGGTCTTTTCACAGTTTAAAATTAATCCAACGACTGCTGGCAAACCCTTGGTTTATGCTTCGTTAAACACGCCTAAAAAGAAAAGGAAAAGCAGAATCTTTAAACACTTTCTCAATAAATATTTATAATGCTCTTAAGCCTGAAGGCAGCATTATATAACCCACCCACCTCAATAATTCATTGGCTAGAATTAACCACCCATCCTCTCCCAACCCACCCCCTTATTCTAACCATCCAATTGCTGGCACTACCGCTGTGTTTAATACAGCTAATCTCAGTATTGTGAACTGGTGCTAACATTGAAAATGAAATGTTGTAGTTACTAACAAGACATTTCTCTCAAACGTTATACCTTGCAAAATCTGTTCCTCAACACAGTAGATATTTAGAAGTCTAACCAATCACATTTGCTAGGTATGGAGAGATAGATGATGCATGATTTTGATGTTCTAGAGAGAAAAAGTAACAGCAGCAGCAGGAATAATGGCCAATGTTCAGGGAAAGTGGGGCATGTTCGCAACATAACACCACAGCACCTCATATCTGAACAATTCTGCAAATGAAAAACCTTTATACACAATTACTAAAGGAAATATCAAAGTTTTAAAGTAACTATTAAAATCAACACTTATCAGGTGTGCTTAAGGGAAAATTAATTAGCACAAGGTACTTTCCCTTTATTTCTACTATTCTGTTCTAGGCAGAGCTATGTGAACTCATTAACCATTCAAATTCCCATCCTGAATAGCGACCAAACGTCAAGCAAACTTGATAGTGTGAAGCATCCTGAGATGTTTCCTTCATCCTCTCTGAGCAAATGCCGATCACTGAGTGAGGAAATGAGCAGGAGAGATCTACCCAAACAGACATAAAATCTGCTATTCTACAGTGGAACTGTACATACAACAGCTTTACCACTCAAGTAGACCTTGCAAAGCATCTAACTACCTTGCCTTCAGTCGTAAAGCCCACTGAACATCTCAATGGCTGAATCCTTGGGGTCATTAATTCAATAATCTTTCCAAACTACATTTGTGATTAAAAAGAGATTTACACATAGAACATAGACCAGTACAACAAAGGAACAAGGCTATCATGTCTATTCCAAATATGATGCCAATTTAAACTATACAGTAGTACAGTAATTTTATGTATTGCACTGTACTGCTGCTGCAAAAACAATCAAATTTCACGGCACGTATGAGTGATGATAAACTTGATTCTGATATGGGTATTTATTGAGAGTAGGAAGGGGGCAGAGAGAGAGGAATCATGGTTGGGAAAAGGGGAAGGGAGAGGGGAGGGAGCAGGAAGCACCAGAGAGACACTCTGTAATGATCAATAAACCAATTGTTTGGAATCAAATGACCTCGCCTGGTGTCTCAGAGCTGGGTGTGTCGGTACTCGCACCACCCCACCCCTGCCATCTGTCCCACACACCTCCCATGGCACTCCACCATCGCCATTCCTAATATCCTTTGCTCCCGCCAGATTTACAAACCTGCTCTCTGCTCCACGTTGATAAAGACAGTACCCTAACTATAACATAAGGCAGCATCAACCACTAAAGACCTCTCAGCACTCAGGACACGACTCCCTCTCATTGCCTCCATCATGGTAGCATAGTGGTTAGCACAACGCTTTACACTACAGGCAACCGGGTTCAATTCCCGCTGCTGCCTGTAAGGAGTTTGTACGTTCTACCATGACCCTGTTGGTTTCTTCCCACAGTTCAAAGGTGTACTGGTTAGTAGGTTAATTGGTCATTGTAAACTGTCCCATGATTAGGGCTAGGGTTAAATCGGGGGTTGCTGGTCTGCATGGCTCGAAGGGTCCATTCCATGCTGTACCTCACACACACATAAATATATATATTGCATAACTTTTTCCTCTCAGCCCCAAATTCCAGCCTGTTCACTGTCTATCTGCTTCCACAACTTCCCCTGGCAGTGCAATTCAGGAACCTTACCTTTTCAGTTTAGAACTTTTACCAAGGAAATCTCTCTTAAATTTCCCTCCTCCTACTTTGAACCTCTGCACTCCAGTAACGGACATTTCTACCTTGGAAAATAGACTGACTACCAACCCTAACTATGGTTCTCATATTTTAATAAACTTCTATCAGACTGTCCCTGAGCTCTTCAGCTCCAGAGAAATCAACCTAGGATTGTCCATCCTCTCCTTATAGGTAATACTTTCTAATCCTAGTGAATCTCTTCTGCATCCTCTCCAACCTCTACGCATCCATACTGTAAAACCATAAGATACAGGAGCAGAATTAGATGATTTGGCCATTGAGTCTGCTTTGCCATTTCATCACAATTGATCCATTTTTCCTCTCAGCCCCAAATTCCTGCATTCTCCCCCTATCCCTTCATGTCATAACTAATCATGAACTTATCAACCTCTGCCTTAAATATACCCAATGGCTTGGCCTCTACAGCTGCCTGTGGCAATCAGTTTCAGGCTCTCCACCCTCTGGCTAAAGGAATTCCTCCTCATCTCCATTCTAAGTGAACATCCCTCTATTCTGGCGCTGTGTCTTCTTGTTTTAGACTCCTCCACTATTGGAAATATCCTCTCCACATTCACACTATCAGCTATACCCACTCATGGGGAAGGCTTCAGGAGTAAACACTGCAGGAAAAATCTGGAGCTGGAGTCCTGAAGACAGTCCTACATTGAGTTCAACACTGACAGGCAATCCTTGATGCCAAACTGTATTGGACCTTGCCATTCCTTTGGATTCATCAGCTGCATGGAGAGAGGGATCTTGTTGCATGGGCAACAGCTTGCTCTCCAGTACTCTGCACTGACTTATCATTATCAATGTAGACAGCTAAGATGCAACAACCATGGTCAATCCTGACTAATGGAGGGACTTGGCAGTAAAGCAGATTTGTACAACTGCAGGGCTGACTCTAGCTCCTTGTTCCTACCTTCCATTTCCTTTCCATATTTTTTCCTTCCAAAACATTCGTTATTTTGAATCTTCCATCCATCAGCTCAGGTTCTGGAACAGTTACTGCCCCTCAACCATCAGGCTCTTGAATAAAAGGGGTATAACTACGCTCACTTGCCCCATCACTGAGATGTTCTAGCAACTAATGATCTCACTTTAAGGATTCTTTATCTCATGTTCTCATTACTTATTGCTAATTTGCATTTATTACCCTTCAACTATCAGGTTCTTGAATCAAAGGGGTTAACTTCAATACTGAACCCAACACTGAAATGTTCCCACAAATACTGGGCTCACATTCAAGGACTCTTCATCTCATGCTCTCAATACTTATTGCTTGCTTTTTTTTTGTTTCTTTGTACTCCTGAGGGTTCCTGTGCTGTGGAAGATGTCCTGCCTCGTCCCTGTGCTGAAGATGCCACGGCCCAGTGGCTCCAATGACTACAGATCAGTGGCATTGACCTCCCACATCATGAAGACCCTGGAGAGACTTGTTCTGGAGCAGCTCCGGCGTATGGTTAGGCCACACTTAGACCCCCTCTAGTTCACCTACCAGCCCCGACTAGGAATTGAGGATGCCATCATCTACCTGTTGAACCGTGTCTACGCCCACCCGGACAAGCCGTGAGCATTGTGAGGATCATGTTTTTTGACTTCTCCAGTGTGTTAAACACCATCTGCCCTGCTCTGCCGGGTGAGAAGCTGACAGTGATGCGGGTGGATGCTTCCCTGGTGTCAAGGATTATTGATTACCTGACTGGCAGACCACAGTATGTGCGCTTGCAATACTGTGTGTCAGACAGAGTGGTCAGCAGCACTGGGGCTCCACAGGGGACTGTCCTGTCTCCCTTTCTCTTCACCATCTACACCTCAGACTTCAACTACTGCACAGAGTCTTGCCATCTTCAGAAGTTTTCTGATGACTCTGCCATAGCTGGATTCATCAGCAAGGGAGAGGAGGCTGAGTACAGGGCTACGGTGGGAAACTTTGTCACATGGTGTGAGCAGAATCATCTGCAGCTTAATGTGAAAAAGACTAAGGAGCTGGTGGTGGACCTGAGGAGGGCCAAGGCACTGGTGACCCCTGTTTCCATCCAAAGGGTCACTGTGGACATTGTGGAGGATTACAAATACCTGGGGATACAAATTGACAATAAACTGGACTGGTCAAAGAACACTGAGACTGTCTACAAGAAGGGTCAGAGCTGTCTCTACTTCCTGAGGAGACTGAGGTCCTTTAACATCTGCCAGACGATACTGAGGATGTTCTACGAGTCTGTGGTGGCCAGTGCTATCATGTTTGCTTTTGTGTGCTGGGGCAGCAGGCTGAGGGTAGCAGACACCAACAGAATCATCAAACTCACTCGCAAGGCCAGTGATGTTGTGGGGGTGGAACTGGACTCTCTGGTGGTGTTGTCTGAAGAGAGGATGCTGTCCAAGTTGCATGCCATCTTGGACAATGACTCCCATCCACTCCATAATGTAATGGTTAGGCACAGGAGTACATTCAGCCAGAGATTCATTCCCCAAGATGCAACACTGAGCGTCACAGGAAGTCATTCCTGCCTGTGGCCATCAAACTTTACAACTCCTCCCTCGGAGTGTCAGACATTCTGAGCCAATAGGCTGGTCCTGGACTTATTTCCACTTGGCATAATTTACTTATTATCATTTAATTATTTCTGGTTTTATTTTGCTATATTTCTACTCTATTCTTGGTTGGTGCAACTGTAACGAAACCCAATTTCCCTCAGGATCACTAAAGTATGTCTGTCTGTCTGTTTACTGTGAATGCCCGAAAGAAAATGAATTTCAGGGTAGCATTTGGTGACATATGTAATTTCTCTTCAGATGCCACAGTAGTGTAGTGGTTAGTTAGTTTGAACACTCTGGAGTTTGGAGATCAATACCAGTGTCGTTCCGTAAGGAATCTCTGTACATCTTCCCTGTGCAAAGTGTGGGTCTTCTCCAGGTGCTCCAGTTTCCTTTCACAGTCCAAAGATAGACTGGGTAGGTTGATTGGTCATTGTAAATTGCCCCGTGATTAGGTTAGGGTTAATTAGGTTTATTGGGGATTGCTGGTGTGGCGTGGCTCAAAGGGCTGGAAAGGCCTACTCCATACTCTATTGCTGGATTAGCAAATAAACAAACTTCTTGAATTTAAACTACAAACTTTGTATTTATTTAATCTGGCTTTTAACTAACATTATATTGTCTTTTATTTTCATGTTTGCATCTTATCTCAGTGTAAAGCACTTTGAATTATATCACCTGCATGAAAGATGCTCTGTGAACAAGTTGTTATATTTATCATTATTATTAATTGTGCAGCTAAGACAAGACCTCTCTGCCTGCAGTTCAATAACTGGTTATACAGAAACACAAAACAAGGTAAACTGCCCTTTCAAATTTTTATTTTATTTTACTAAGATACAGTGCACAATAGGCCCTTCCAGGCCTTCAAGCCGCGCTGCCCAGCAACCCACTTATAAAACCTTAGCCTAATCATAGGACAATTTATAATAACCTACTAAACGGTATGTTTTTGTACTATGAGTGGAAACCGGAGTACCTAGAGGAAACTACACAGTCATGAGGAGAACATACGAACTCCTTACAGCCAGTGGCGGGAAATGAACTCGAGTAGCTGCCACTGTAAAGCATTGTGCTAACCATAGACTACCCTGTTCCTCATGTACCAACTTAACTGTTCCAATGAAGAGTAGTGGTGATCAGTGACCTACATTGTTTTCCAATCTCTCTTGCTCAGGACGGCTGTGATAATATCCAAATCACAAGAAAAAGTATGCAGCAGCTGGAAGTCAAAGTAACACACACAAAATGCTGGAGGAACTCAGCAGGACAGGCAGCATCTATGGAAAGGGGTAGACAGTCAACATTTCAGACTAAGACCTATCATCAGGGCTGGAAAACAGAGGTGAGAGGGTGGGGGTGAAGGGAGACAATTATCAGAAGTTCGAGAAATCGATGCTTATCCCATCAGATTGATGGCTACTCAGACAGAACATTGGGTGTTGCTCCTCCAACCTCATTGCGGCAGTAGAGGAGGCCATGGACTGACATGTCAGAATGGAATGGGAAGTAGAATTGAAATAGGTGGCCGGCGAGACATCCCAATTTTTCTGGCGGAAGGAGCATAGCTGCTCAGCATAGGGTTCCTCGTGTCCTCAACTAGCATCCCACCAGCCTGCGCATCCAACACGTAACTTTCCGTGTCTTCTGCCATCTCCAACAGGATCGCACCACCTAGCACAGCTTGCCCCCCAACCCCCACTTCCTGCTTTCCGCAGGGCTCTCTTCTTACGCCACTCCCTTGTCCATTCGTTCCTCCCCACTGATCTCTCTCCTGGTACTTATCCTTGCAAATGGAACAAGTGCCATACCTGCCCCCTACACCTCCTCCCTCACTATCATTCAGTGCCCCGAACAGTCCTTCCAGGTGAGGTGTCATTCCTCCTGGTTATCAGTGAGACCCAATGTAGATTGGGAGATTACTTTGCCCAGCACCTACACTCTGTGCGCCAGAAAGAGCAGGATCCCCTGCTGGAGATCCCATTTCCATTCTGACATGTCAGAGCAGGGTCTCTACTACTGCTACAATGAGGCCACACTCAGGTGAGGGGAGCAACACCTTATATTTCAACCTGGTAGCCTCCAATCCGATGGCACGGACATTGATTTCCTGAACTCAAGTAACTGCCCCCCCCCCTTCTTTCACCATTCCCCATTCCCATTTCCCTCTCTCACCTTATCTGCCCATCATCTCCTCCCTCTGGTGCTCCTCCTCTGTTCCTTTCTTCTACGGCCTTCTGTCCTCTCCTATCAGATTCCCCCTTCTCCAGTCCTTATCTCTTTAACCAATCGATTTCCCAGCTCTTTACTTCACCCCTCCCTCTCACCTGGTTTCACCTATCACCTACCACCTTGTACTTCTTCCTCCCCTCCCCACCTCATCTCCCTTTTCCAGTCCTGATGAAGTGTCAAATGTTTACTCTTTTCCACAGATGCTGTGTGGCCTGCATAGCTCCTCCAGCACCTTGTGTGTATTATTGTGTTAATGTTCAGCTGCTTTTGACAGAGTTAGTTCAAGGATGAATCTTTTCTGAGCCAGAATGCTACCCTGTACATACTGAGGAAGGCTTTTCTGAATGTATACCTCATACTCAGGGCCAAACCGAGATGCCAACAGATCATTTCCTCAAGTCCTGGACAGAGACATCCTCGTTGATTGAAAAATTCCACAATACAGGGCAGACAATTTGATGAACGAGAACACAGACTTGTACAAAGAGAATAGGAACTGGGACTTTGATTGAGTACTTTGCTTGCTAATAGAAGGCATTAATTCAGTGTTACTGGCAACACAATGGGTGATCTGTCTACTGCTCTCCTATTTGGATAATGAACTCCTATTACATAAGAGATTTAGACTTTGGCCAAGCTGAATCCGCTGTGCAGGCTGAATGGGGCATTTGGAATGGACGATTATTTGTCTGCGGAAACTCTCATGTGATCTAATTGGTGGTGGGTCCTGAATCACATGAATTCCAGGTCGGACTAAAGCACACCACTTACAACCTTAGTAGCAAAATAGGGAGGCTGGAGACTAAGAAATTTCATATTGAGATTTGTCACTTCTTAAGTTTGTACTCTGTCACTGTGACTACGTGTGCTTCCACATTCCAAAGATGTACGAATAGGGCTGTAAACACAAGACATACTAGAAATCCAGAGTAAAACACACAAAATGCTGGAGGAACTTGGCAGGTCAGGCAGCAATAAGTAATTCCCCCGTTCCCTCAGCCACCCACTTTCCTTCTTACCTGGACTCACCTAACACTACAGCTCTGGGCCTGTACTCACTGGAATTCAGAAGAATGTTGAAAGGCCTTGATAGAGTGGATGTGGAGAGGATGTTTCTCATAGTAGGGGACTCCAAGGTCAGAGGACACAGCCCCAGAATAGAGGGACATCCATTTAGAACAGAGATGGGGAGGAATTTATTTAACCAGAGAGTGGTAAATCTGTGAAATTCGTTGCCGCAGGCAGCTGTAGAGGCTCTTTAAGGCAGAGGTTGATACATTTTTTATTAGTCAGGGCATGAAGGGTTACAGGGAGAAGACAGGTCGGGGTGGAGAGGGCGGAGATCAGCCTTGATGAAATGGCAGAGCAGACTCAATAGGCCAAAAGGCCTAATTCTGCTCCTATGGTCTTGCCAGCTTGTATTCCTCCCTCGCCCAGCACCTTGTTATTCTGGCTTCTGCCCCACTTCCTTTCCAGTCCTGATAGGGGGTCTGGGCCCAAAACGTCGACTGTTAATCCCCCATCTATAGATGCCTCCTGGGCTGCTGTATTTCTCCAGCATTTTGTGTGTGTTCCTCTGGAATTCCAACACCTGTAGAACCTCTTGTGTTTATGAATTACCAATACCCACACTTTTCTGACTCCCACTCCATCAATGAAAGCCCTCAGAGCTCATTGTCAACAGAAAATCAACCCCATCTTTCATTTCAAATAGTGGTCCTCATCAGAGGGTCTCTCTTCTTGCTGCTGCCATCAGTAAGCTGGTATGGGGGCCTCAGGACTCATACCACCATGTTCAGGGACAATTATTATCCCTCAACCATTCAACTCTTGAACTAGAGGGGTAATTACAAAGTAATTTTTTTATCAGGGTACATATATGCCACCATAAACAGTATGTACAATAGGGTAATCAATATAATATAGAAATATAGTTGTATCAGCATGGGTTAATCAGTCCGATGGCCTGGTGGAAGAAGCTGTCCCGGAGCCTGTTGGTTCTGACTTTTATGCTGCAGTACCGTTTCCCAGATGGTAGCAGCTGGAATAGTTTGTGGTTGGGGTGACTCAGGTCTCCAATGATCCTTCAGGCCCTTTTTACACACTTGTCTTTGTTAACATCCTGAAAAGTGGGAAGTTCCCATCTACAGACATGCTGAGCTGTCCACACCACTGTCTGCAGAGCCTTGCAACTGAGGGAAGTACAGTTCCCATACCAGGCAGTGACGCAGCCAGTCAGGATGCTCTCTATTGTGCCCCTATAGAAAGTTCTTAGGATTTGGGAGGCCATACCAAACAAATGAAAATATAAATAAATAACGAGAATATGAGATAATAAGATAAAGAGTCCTTAAAGTGAGATCATTGGTTGTGGAAACATTTCAATGTTCTCGATATTTATTGTTATTATTATTTCTTCTTTGTGTTTTTAAGAGTTTGTTGTCTTTTGCACTCTGGTTGAATGCCCTAGTTGGGTGGTCTTTCATTGATTCTGTTATGGTTATTATTCTAAAGATGTGTTGTGTGTGCCCTCAAGAAAATGAATCTCAGGGTTGTATATAGTGACATCTCTATACTTTGATAATAAAATTTACTTTCAACTTTGAACTGAGAGCACCAAATCTCAATGGAGACCAGTGTCAAACAAGGCTGTGGCACTGGTCTTCCCTCTTCCAACCTTCCTTGCCACTCTGCAGCACCTCACCTCCTGCTGAAGTAGTGCCTACAGAAAACCTGCTGTAACACAGTGGATAAAGATTGGCAGTTAACTGGAAACAAAAGACTGGGCATAAATACCAGTTGAGCAAGACATAACGTGAAGTGCAATATGGATTGGTGATAGGGCCTCAATGTTCAATTTACATCAATGATACTGAGAAAGGCAGGAAAATTTGGATACTCAATCAGCTGGTACCACAGAAATAGGTTGGCAAATAAATAGTAGAGTATCAGGCATGGAACCAGGCTTTTCAACCCAACGCAGGCACGCCTGTCATTTACACTAATCCAACTCTAATCTCACATTATTCCCCTATATTCCTGGTAATCCCCGAATCATACACACTAGCATCAATTTTCTGTGACCAATTAAGTCATCAATGTGCACATTCATGGAAGTGGGAGCCACAAGGAAACTCACATGGTGATAGGGAGAATGGGCAAACACCAACAGACAGCCCTTGATGTGCTGGTCAAGCCCATGCCACTGGAGTCATGAGGCAGAACTCTCCTCACAGATTTATGATGTTACCTTCCAGCTCTTACTGACAATACCATCTATAAATTTGCTGATGATACAACCATTGTTGGTAAAATCTCAGATAGAGATGAGGGGGTGTATAGGAGTGAGATATGCCAACTAGTGGAGTGGCATCGCAGCAACAACCTCACACTCAACGTCAATAAGACGAAAGAGCTGATCGTGGACTTCAGGAAGGGCAAGATGAAGGAACACACACCAATCCTCATAGAGGGATCAGAAGTGGAGAGAGTGAGCAGTTTCAAGTTCTTGGGTGTCAAGATCTCTGAGAACCTAAACTGGTGCCAACATATCGGTGCAGTTATAAAGAAGGCAAGACAGTGACTATACTTCATTAGGAGTTTGAAGAGATTTGGCACATCAACAAATACACTCAAAAACTTCTATAGATGTACTGCAAAGAGCATTCTGACAGGCTGCATCGCTGTCTGGTATTGGGGCGGGGGAGGGTGGCTACTGCACAGGACCGAAAAAAGCTGCTGAAGGTTGTAAGTTTAGTGGGCTCCATCTTGGGTACTAGCCTACTAAGTACCCAGGACATCTTCAAGGAGTGGTGTCTCAGAAAGGCAGATTCCATGATTAAGGTCCTCCAGCACCCAGGGCATGTCCTTTTCTCGCTTTTGCATTCGGGAAGGAGGTACAGAAGACTAAAGGCACACACTCAGCAATTCAGGAACAGCTTGTTTCCCTCTGCCACCCGATACCGAATATTGAATCCTTGGACACTACCTCACTTTTTTAATATATATTATTTGTTTTTTTGCACAACTTTTAATCTATTCAATATACATATACTGTAAACTGATTGATTATTTATTTTTTTCTTCTTCTATATCATGTATTGCATTGAACTGCAGCTAAGTTAACAAATTTCACGACACTTGCCAGTGATAAAGTTGCTTTCAATGTTCGATAGATTTTACTGAGATACCCCTCATTCTTCTTAACTCCAACGAGCAGACGCCCAGGGCCATCAAATGGTGCTCATACGTTAACAATTTCATTTCTAGAATCATTCTCATTAAACTCCTCTGGACTCTCTCTAACACCAGCACATATTTTCTTAGATAAGGGACCCAATACTCCAGGTGGGGTCTGACCCAATGCCTTATAAAGTCTCCGCATTACATCCTTGCTCCTTTTCAAAAATTTGTTAATACTTGTTAATTTATTTGTAGTAATATTACTTAATGTCTTGTGTGTGAGTTGTATTTACTGTGCACCTTGACCTGGAGAAACATTGTTCCGTTTGGCAGCATATGTGTTAAACTTGATATGGACTGGTTAAGTAAGTGAGCAAAGATCAGGTCAATAGAAAATACTGTGGGAAAATGCATTGTGGCAGGAAACATCTAAGTGGTGAGAAATGACAAAACTCAGATCCTAGTGCTGAGAAAAGCCAGTCTGCAGATACCAGAAGCAGAATGTTATTGCTTATTGCTAGGGGGACAGAATATAAAAATAGGAAAGTCGTGCTTCAATTATACAGGAGAACTGAATGTAGTATTAATCTTCTTCCTGAAGGAACAATGTAAAGAAGCTGTTATTAGTTCAGAGAAAGACTTCTTGACTAATGCCTTCAATATGTGGGCTGTCCAATGAGAAAAGACTAGGTGGGCTGGGGCAGGGGGTTCCCCACCTGGGGTCCATGGCAAAAAAAAGGTTGGGAACCTATGGTCCAGGGTGATTATAAGATTGAATGTAGACTTGAACAATAGGCAAGATCCTGAAGGGTGGATATGGAAAGGATATTTTCCTCTTGTGAAATAATTTACAATTAGATGTCACAGTTTAAAAAGAGAGGGTCATCTATTAAGGCAGAGATGAAGCAACATATTTCTCGCAGAGGAGTGCAGTGAAAGCCAAGTTTTGGAATGGTTTAAAGGCAGAGGTTCTGGATAAATTAGAATATAAAAACAAGGATGTCGATGCTTTATAAGGCATTGGTCAGACCGCACTTGGAATATTGAGAGCAATTTTGAATGCCTTATCTAAGAAAAGATGCGTTGGCATTGGAGAGGGTCCAGTGGAAGCTCATGAGTATGATCTCAGGAATGATAGGGTTAATATATGAGCAGCGTTTGATGGCTCTGGCCCTGTACTTATGAGAGTGTAGGAGGAGGAGGGGGGGGGGGGAGTTTCATTAAAATCTATCAAATATTGAAAACCTTACACAGAATGGACGTGGAGAGAATGTTTTCTATAGATGGAGAGTCTAGGACCAGAGGGCACAGCCTCAGAACAGAATAAAGTCTCTTTAGAACAGAGATCAGAGATTAGGAGAAATTTCTTTAGCCAGAGGCTGGTAAATCTGTGAAATTCATTGCTACAGACAGCTACATCACCAGATTGCTACATCACCAGGTATATTTAAAGCAGAAGTTGATAGGTTTCGATTAGTCAGGGCGTCAAAAGTTATGGGGAGAAAGCAGGAGAATGGGATTGAAAGGGATAATAAATCAGCCATGAAGGAATGGCAGAACAAGAGTTGATGGGCCTAATTCTGCTCTTGTGTCTCATCGACTCATGCATATAAAAAACGGATGAAAATTAATCTCCAAGCTTGTTTATGGTGACATATATATACTTTGATATGTGCAGGTGAGGAGAGATGAATTTATACATTGATATGTTGCCATGTGCACATTGCAGTGAAGACCCCTCCTCTCCTACATACTCCACAGACCGAGGCTGGTTTGAGCAACCACCTCAAAGACCTGAAGAGATACAATGAATCAGCTTGGTAAAATCACATTCATGCCCTCACCCTGGACAACACCCTCAGCCCTGAGGTCCTCATCATGCTCAAATGGTTCTCTGGGTCAGACCATGGTGACTGCATGTTTGACATCAGATTCCAGTTTAGAATTATGGCATTGAAGGCACAGCTGTAGCCCTCAGTAAGTAGGAGTTTTGACATAACAGTCTCTGTTGCCTGGATGTTCCACCAAGGACCAAGGAGATGACATCGCCAGTGAGCTTGCTCTGGCGGTAGGCAAACTGCAGCAGGTCAAGGCTGGGAATGATGTGTGCCAGGACCAGCCTCTTGAAGCACTTCATGATGATGAACGTCAAAAGTGCCAGGCGGTACTCATTACGACATGTTACCTTGTGTTTCATTGGTATTGGGATGATGACAGCCTCCTTAACACAGGTGGGGTCCTCTCAGACTGTATTAGGGAGAGTTTACAGTTATCTGCAAATGCCCCACCGGAGAGACTCTAGATGCTTTCTGGGTGTATCCAGAGATACCGGCCACATGACAGATGCACTGCCACCTGGCTGGTCGGAGGACTCACCACATGCCAATCAACATTTGTTCCCTCCCAACTAATCAATGCACACCTAAATTATTGGTCACCTTAATTGGATTATCTCGCCCAGCCCCATGCTATAAAAGGTGAGACTTGTGCCTGGCTTGGCCTCTCTTGCAGACCACCACATTGAAGGTAAGTGCATTGATTTATGCTTGGGAAGGTCTATCGTTTGTCCTGGTAAGGGAGCCGCGGCTATCCAAGGTCAAGGCGGATAGCTGTTGTAGTGCTTTTCCCTTGTTCTTTGTTTGTGTAACCGTACCCTGTCCCCACACCGCTTCCTGTGTACTGTAGTTGCTTGTGTTGACCTGACTTCCCCTTTAATAATAAATTCCTTATTATTAAAACTGTGTGTGTTCAGGCCTCTACTGTTGAGACTGAAAGAACCAGTTATTTCCATCACAACACCGGGTTAGTGTATAACTTGCTTTGGATTATCTGTGATTCACCTCATCGACTGCTTTCATCTTATCAAGAAATACATGATTGCTATTTGACCTGGTTTATGCAATAATTATTAAAAGGCTATATTTGAAATATTGCAGAATATTGGTCGCCCGGGTTGGCTATTTGGAAGTTTGGTTGATCGGCAAGCTTGGCAAAATGTTTGCAGACATTTTGACTGCACACTGAAACCTGCAAGCGGTTTGCAAGCTTGTCGATCAACCAAACTTCCAAAAAGGCAGTATTGTACAACCAGAAGTGAGCTCTTACCTGATGGGTCTCTATGGCAGTGTGCCGACAGAACCGAATGCCTGGACTGGAGATGGAGATCACTTACTGATCGGTCACCACTGCCTCCACTTACAGTGGATTCCAGTTAACTGGGGCACATCAGGACCAGTACATTTTGGCCCAATTAAGAGCAGCCCCAATAAACCAAAGATTCGTGAGAATAGTTTAAAATAACCTAACTACATTTAACTGTGTAACAAGTTATGCATTTAAATGAAATACAGAGCAAATTAGAACACTACCAACGCTACTAAAGTACTACAAAACTGTTTATTTGTTCTTAATAGTTATCGATGCAGGAATTCATCCAGTGTACACTGCCATGTTCTTTGATTGACTGTAAATGAACAAAATCAGTGCAGACACCTACTGCAGTTGATGGACTGCTTTCATTGACTTCTTGAAAGAAACAGTGTCAAAAATCACTGCTTTTTAATTTGGCATCAGTTGGCCCAAATGAATAACGCAACACAGGCACACACAACTGAAGGCTTTTAAACCTGCTCACAATAAGTACAGTGTGGTGTCTAACAGTCACACAGGTGCATGTGACTGACACTAGTTAGAAACTGCTGCATCCTCCAAATCTATATTCTCATTGTGTCATTCAAGATAATTGTCGATACCTTCAAATTCTTCATAGTTCCTAACGAAGTAATAAAATTGTTTCATTTTCACTCCTGGCCATTTCCGGCATTTCCAAACCTGAATGCTTGAAACTTCACAGAGCATATCAGTTCTGAATTGTCTTACTGCTCATTTCTTGCTAACCATCAATGAATCTAATCAGAAGCCCTGGATGACCCATGAGATCCAAAATTTGCTGAAGGCCAAATCAGAGGCACTCAAGTCTGGAGAACAAGAAAGCTACCAGAGGTGCAGGTATAGTCTCCAGAAAGCCAAATACCATATTCAAGTTTGCTGATGACACTACTGTTGTGGGGCAAATCAAAGGTGAAGATGAATCAACATACAGGGGGAGACTGAAAATCTGGCTGAGTGGTGTCATAAAAGCCTCTCACTCAATATCAGCAAGACCAAGGAACACACACACACCCATCCCAACTAAGTGGCTGCTCTGGTTAACCAATGGCCCAATTAACCAAATTTACTGTATGCTGTTTTTTCATTTTTCCAAACAAAGTCCTTTCCCTGAAACATCTGTGAGGCCTAATTTGAAATACTGTGTGCAGCTTTAGTCACCTACCTAATATGGAATAGCTGAGTAATAAGGAAAGTTTAAATAGGTTATGACTTTATTCCTTGAAATGTTGAAGATTGAGGGGAGATTTGATAGAGGTATACATTATAGACAGGGTAAATGCAAGCAGGCTTTTTAAACTGAAGTTGGGTGGAATTACAGCTAGGTCATGGGTAAAAGGTAAAAAGCTTAAGGGGGAACATGAAGGGAAACTTCTTCACTCAGAAGGTGGTGTGAGTGTGGAATGAGCTGCCAGCACAAGTGGTGCATGCAAACTTGATTTCAGTATGTAAAAGAAGTTTGGATAGGCACATGGATGGCAGAGGTATGGAGGGCTCTGGTCCAGGTGCAGGTCAATAGGAGATAGCACCTTAAATGGTTCAGTGCAGACTAGATGGGCCAAAGGGCCTGTTTATGTATAGTACTTTACGACTATGAAACGTTAACCTGATTTTTCTCGCCTAAGGTGCTGCCTGAACCGTGGAGTGTTCCCAGATTTTTCTGCTCTTACTTTCGATTAGTAAGCAGGATGTTCGAAGTTCAAGTTCAAAGTAAATGTTATTATCAAATGTCACCATATGTCACCATATACAATCCTGAGATTAATTTCCCTGCAGGTATACTTAATAAATCCATAATAGAATAATAACTCAAATAGAATCAACAAAAGACCACACCAACTTGGACATTCAATCAGTGTGCAAAAAATAATCAAACTGTGCAAATATATAAAGAAAGGAATAATACTAAATATTGTGGAGTTTAAACTATTGAAAAATGTGCCTTTGCTAAACTACATCAACTTCTGGTCATGTTGCAGACAGCCATATGTCCCAGTTTTGGGTGACTTTGTTGCAGAAAATATTATGAAGGTTTAATTGCACTCAATGTCAGTAAGACCAAACAGCTGATTGTGGACTTCAGAAAGAGCAAAACAACACACACACACAACCCACCCTCATGGAAGTGGAAAGAGTGAGCAATTTCAGGCTCCTGGATGTCAATATTTCAGAGGCTGGGTCCAACATACTGATGCAGCTACAAAGAAGGCTTGACAGCAGATATATTTCATTAGGGGTTTGAGAAGATTTGGTCTGTCACCAAAGACACTTGAAAACTTCTACAGATGCACCATGGAAAACATTCTGACCTGCTGCAACACCATCTGATATGGGGGTGGGGGCTACTACACAGGATCAGAATAAGTTGAAGAAAGTTGCAAAATTTGTCAGCTCCGTCATGGGTACTAGCCTCCGTAATATCCAGGACGTTTTCAAGGAGTGATGTCTCAAAAAGGTGGCATCCATCATTAAGGACCCACATCACCCAGAGTAGTGTTGCCATCAGGAAGGAGGTACAGGAGCCTGAAGACACACACTCAGTGATTCAGGAACAGCTTCTTCCCCTCTGCCATCAGGGAGGAGGTACAGGAGCCTGAAGACACACACTCAGTGATTCAGGAACAGCTTTTTCCCCTCTGCCATCGGATTTCTGAGTGAACACTGAACCCAGGAACACTACCACATTACATTTTTTTTTCTGTTTTAGCAATACTATTTGATTGATTCTATATACTGTGATTTATAGATTTTTCCTATATTATCATGTATATTATATGCATTGTACTGATGCCGCAAAGTTAATAAATTTCACGACATATGCCAGTGATATTAAACCTGATTCCGATTAGAGGATGAGGGATTTGTTTATGAACATAGAACTGAGCCTGATCATGACAAGGAGAGCAGGTTAAGTAAGATGTGAAGAAGATGCTAAAAATTTGATTTCATAATTTAGTAATCTCATCTTATCGTCCATCATTTAACTACTGAGCATTCTAATATTGTATGAACCGACATAATTCTCTCTGTACACAAAATGGCTCTATTGGATCAAGTGTCTAAGCCAATTTTGAATACAATTTACCAAATCACCACGGATCCTTTGCATCTGAATTGTCTCCATCAGCTTACTGTGAGCGACCTTGTCAAGTCCATGCAGAAAACATCTACTTCTTTACCCTCATTTATTATCTTAGTCAGCTCCTCAAAATCAAGTTTGTAATCTCAAGATAGCACCAGCGAACAACGTTACCACGAGTGACATTCTCCAGATGTCTATGAAACTGTTTCTTTCTATTTTGTGCCTTCATTTTCTTTTAACTGTGGTTATGGTACTGTTGGAGTCTGTGATCTACAGTTTTCAGGATAATTGAGTGATCTGGAGCTTTGCTATCTCCGAACGGATACCTGTTTGCGAGCAGCCTCGAGACTAAGAAGCTCACATGGGACATCAGCCCATGATCAACTCCATTTCTCACCAATCTTGCCAATTAAAGCATCAAGGAAGACTGAAACATCGAGGCAAGTGTAGAAGGCAAGAAAGTGTTCAGTAATGTCTACCAGCCTCTTACTCGCTGCTGGAGGAAAGTGCCTGCATGTGATGGTGTCTCTATCTCCCTTTCGCTCGCTGCTCCTGAAGGAAGGTCCCAGCGTTCGAATGGTCTCCCTCTCCCTCGATGCTGTGGGAGGATGGTACCAAGGTTCTGGGTCTGCAGTTTGTGGATTGGACTAATGGTTGTTGTTTTCACAATTTGTTTTTTTTTTTGCGTGGGGAGGTAAATGTTCTTCTTTGAATGGGTTCTTTATTTTCTTTGCTTTGTGGCCATCTGTGGGAAAATGAATCTCAGGGTTGTATACTGCATACATACTTAGGTAATAAATTACTTTGAATCTTTCAAGTGCCTAAGACATGACCTCTCTGCACAATCTATGCTAACTATCTCTAATAAGGCCATGCTTCTCCAATTGTGAGTCAATCCTATCTCTGAGAATTCTCCCCAATAGCTTCCCTGTCACTGATATGAGGCTCACAGCCTATAATTCCCTGGATTGTCCCAATTGTTTCTCTTAAGTGAAGGAACGACATTGGTCCTCAACTGTGATTCAGAGATCTTTATCAAAGTGCCAGCAATTTCTGTTCTATCCATAACATGGGATAGCTCCCATCAGGTCCAAAGCACTTTTCCATCTTAATTTTCGTCAGGAGAGCCACAACCACCTCCTTCTTGCTCTAAACTTTAGAATATTGGTATGCCCCACAGTGATCTCATCAAACTCCATGTCCTTCCCCTTGGTGAATACAGTACTGTGCAAAAGTCTTATGTACATATACCTAATGTCAAGTATTGCACTGTAGTGCTGCAAAAAAAATACAAATTTTGTGACATATGTGAGTGATGATAAACCTGATTCTGATATGAGTCTCTGCAGTGGAGAGTGGGAAGGGGGCAGGGAAAGGGGAATCATGGTTGGAGAAAAGGGAAGGGAGAGGAGAGGAAGTGGTGAGCTGAAGAGAGAGACTTCCTGTAATGATCAATAAACCAACTATTCGGAATCAAATGACCTTGCCTGTTGTCTCGGGGCTGGGTGTGTCTGCACCCACACTACCCACCACTCCTCCCCTACCCCTGGCACTCCTTCTCTGCCACCTATCCCACACCCCTCCACCCTCACCTTTCTGAACAAAATTTTCTCCCGCCAGATTTACAAACTTGCTCTCCACTCCACATTGATTGTGCAAAAGTCTCAGGCACCCTAGCTATATATCTCTGCCCATGACTGTGTTTGAGTACTGTACCTAAGCAAAGTTCTTCCTATGAGTCCAGACAAAATTCCTTCCTTTGTTCTGGAATGGCCCTAACCTCTCCCTATCCATCCTTTTATTTTAATCTATTTATTTTTATTTAGTGATACAGCGTGGTGTTGGCCCTTCCAGTTTGTCGAGACATGCCGCCCCAGCAAACCCTGACAAACCCAATTAACCCCAACCTAATCACGGAGCAATTTACAATGACCAATTAACATATCCACTACACCTCTAGACTGCAGGAGGAAAACATTGGACCTGGAGAAAACTCACACATTCCACAGGAGGACATACAGAGACTCATTCCAGAAAAGCACCAGAACTGAACTCTGAGATTCCAAAAGCCCCAAGCTGTAATAGTGCCCTGCTCAATAGCTAGGCTAACATGATGCCTTTGGATTTTCCTTTATCCTAGTCACCAAGGATATATCATGCTCCCTATTGCCCTAATTCCCTGCTTGTGTTTTATTTTCCTGCTCTTTTTATATTTTCCAAGGGCCCTGTCTGATTTCAGCTTTCTAAGCATTACATAATCTTTGCAACACACACACAATGCTGGAGGAACTAGGCAGGCCAGGCAGCATCTATGGACAAGAGTAAACAGTCAATGTTTTGGGCTGAGACCCTTCATCAGAACTGGAGAAAAAAGATGAGATGTCAAATTAAGAAGGCGGGATGCGGGGAGGAAGAAGTATAAAGTTGTAGGTGAAAGGTCAAAGTAGGAGAACGGGAAGGGTAAAGAGTTGGGATGTTGATAGGTGAAAGAGATAAAGGGCTGGAAAAGGGGGAATCTGATAGGAGAAGACAGAAGGCCATGGAAGAAAGGGAAGAGCAGGAACACCAATGGAAGGTGATGGGCAGGTAGGAAGATAAGGTGAATGGGGGAAATGGAAATGGGGAATGGTGAAGGAGGGGAGGGTGGGCAACTACAGCAAGCTTGAGAAATTAAAGTTCATGTCATCAGGTTAACGCGTACAAAAGCTGGATGAACTCAGCAGGTCAGGCAGCAACCGTTGAAATGGGCCGAGACCCTTCATCAGGACTGAAGAAGGAGGGGGCAGGGGCCCTATAGAGAAGGTGGGGGGAGGGTGGAAGGTGCCAGGTGAAAAACCAATCAGAGGAAAGATCAAGGGGTGGGGGAGGGCAAGCAGGGAGGGGATAGGCAGGAGAGGTGAAGATGGAATGTAAGGGGATGTAATTTCAGTCCTGACAAAGGGTCTTGGCTCGTAACGTTGACTGCTCATTTCAACGGATGCTGCCCAACCTGCAGAGTTCATCCAGCTTTTGTATGTGTTGATTTGACCACAACGTCTGTAGTGTATTTTGTGTTTACTATGTCATCAGGTTGCAAGCTACCCAAATGGAATATAAGGTGTTGTTCCTCCAACCTGTTTGTAGCCTCACTGTGGCAGTAGAGAAGTCCATGGACTGACATGTTGGGATAGGAATGGGAATTAGAATTTAAATGGGTGGCTACCAGGGAATCCCGCTCTTTCTGGTGAATGGAGCGTATGTACTCAGTAAAGCAGTCTCCCAATCTATGTTGGGTCTCACCAATTTGCAGGAGGCCAGACCGGGAGCACCGGATACAGTAAATGACCCCCAACCGACTCACAGGTGAAGTGTTGCCTCACCTGGAAGGACTGTTTGAAGCCCTGAATGGTAGTGAGGGAGAAGGTGTAGGGGCAGGTGTAGCACTTGTTCCACCTGCAAGGATAAGTACCAGGATGGGATTAGTAGGGAGGGACAAATGGACAAGGGAGTTGTGTAGGGAATGATCCCTGCCAAAAGCATTAAGTGGGGTGGAGGGAAAGATGTGCTCGGTGGTGGGATCGTCTTGGAGATGGTGGAAATTACTGAGAATTATGTGCTGCACATGGAGGTTGGTGGGGTGTTGCTAGGATTTCCAGCATCTGCAGATTTCTTCTTGTTTGTTTGTGATCTTCTGTGACTTACTGATGGATAATCTACAAGAGCGAGCCTGCCTATGGAATGCAGGAGCAAACTTTTACATCAGGTGGAATCCCACACAGTCACAGAGGGAAAGTGGAAACTCGTCGTGGTCAGCAACCAGGGTCAGGGGTCCACTCCAGGGTTGTGAGACAGCTGCAGCGAAGATCTGTACCTATAACCATGCAACTTACCGTCAGCCAAGGATCAGCTTGAGACTTAGGAGTGAGACCTGCCCCTTCCCCAATAGTATGAGAGAAATAAATAAACCACGGGGCAACTGAAGTCTTCTTCACCATTCAATAAAATCTCTGGAGCTCCCTGTGATATCCTCTTGTCCATAGCTCCACCTTTCTGCCTGATCTGCTGAGAGGGAATTCCTCCCGTCTGTTTTAATCCCTTCTTGTTCAACTCTTTATTAGGGCAAACGTTTCACCATCTGCCTTGTCAAGCCAGCTCAGAGCCTTCTTACACCTTTCTATCTTCCATCCTTGGACTCACTTTACATTGCATGCTGTCGGAGCAGTGCTGCCAGGGTAATCAAGGACACAACCCACCCAGCCAACACACTTTTTGTCCCTCTTCCCTCTGGGAGAAGGTTCAGGAGCATGAAGATTCATACGGCCAGATTTGGGAACAGCTTCTTTCCAACTGTGATAAGATTGCTGAATGGATCCTAACCGGGATCTGGGCCGTACCTTCCAAATATCCGGACTTAACTTACACTACCTTACTTTTCCTTTTCTATTTTCTAATTACAGTTTATAATTTAAATTTTTTATTATATTTACTTGGATTTGTACTTCAGGGAGCACGAAGTACAGAATCAAATATCGCTGTGATGATTGTACGTGCTGGTATCAATTGTGTGGTGACAATAAAGTAAAGTATAAGACAGGCCACTTATCAAACTATCTAGTGCAGGGATTCCCAATCGTTTTATGCTGACCCCTACCATCAACCGAGGGGTCTGTAGACCCCTCGTTGGGAACCCCTGACTAGTGAAAGTTCACTGGACTGCTTCCAAGGCAATGATATTATTCTTAATTAAGAACTTTAAGCCAGTGTGCTGTGTTCTAGCTTCAATGAGCATGGAAAGGTGCAGCAAGGGCTTGCTGCTTCTTGTACTCCATCCACATCGTAACATTCCATTGGTTTGGTTAACTTCGTGCACAGACATGATAACTTTGTGCAAGGATGCCATGACCTTTCTGCACACCAACATTTTATAATCAGATGCCACTTATAGCTTTTATTTATTCATTGAGATACAGCATGGAATAAACTGGCCCTTCAAGCAACAGTGCCCCCGATTTAATCCTCCGCTAATAATGGGACAATTTACAATGACTAATTAACTTACCAACCGGTATGTCTTTCGACCGCGGGAGGAAACCGGAGCACTTGGAGGAAACCCACATGGTCATGGGAGAATGTACAAACTCCTTACAGGCAAAGGCCGAAATTAAACCTGGATCGCCAGTACTGCAAAGCATGCGCTAACCATTACACTACTGCGTCATCATTGTATTTTCTGATTTTATTCACCTCTAATTCTTTAACGATTTTCTCTGGTTCTGTTTTGTGCACTTTATGCAGTCCTGGGTAGGTCTGTAGTTTAGTGTAGTTTATTTTTTTCTGTGTTGTTTTCATGTAGTTCAGTGTAGTTTTTGTGCTGTTTCATGTAGCACCATGGTCCTGAAAAATGTTGTCTCATTTTTACTGTGTACTGTACCAGCAGTTATGGTTGAAATGACAATAAAAATGACTTGACTTCTTTCAGATCTCATACTTCCTCACAATACCAAAGTTTAAATCTGAATATATCCTTTTAAGACTTTATGCTCTCCTTAGCATGTAATTTCCACATTAAACACAACAGACTCACTCCTCCACCTAGGTGGTAAACAGTTATTGCCCCAATACCAATCTCCCAAAGATCCCACAAGATACACTTCTCCACTTGAAAATGACTTACTTTTTCTTGTTTGCAAAGTGTTAAAAAGAATAATCACAAATGTAATTTAGAGTTGATTTGTGCATAGCAACCTGACAGTCTATGGTTTAGTAACGTTGAGAGGTTAATATTTGCCATGGACACTGGTGAAATCCACGACTGAGATATACCAGCTAGCTGAATCATGTCGCAACACTCAATGTCAATAAGACCAGAGAATTGATTGTGGACTTCAGAAAGGGTTAAGATGAGGGAAAACACATTAGTCCTCATAGAGGGATCAGAAGTGGAAAGAGTGAGCAATTTCAAGTTCCTGGATATCAATATCTCTGAGGATTTAACCTGGGCCCAACATATCGATGCAGTTATAAAGAAGGCATGACAGTGGCTGTATTTCATTAGGAGTTTGAGGAGATTTGGTATGTCACCAAAGACACTTGTAAAATTCTAACTGGCTGCATCACCATCTAGTATGGGGGGTGGGGAGAGTCTACTGCACAGGACTGAAGTAAGCTGCAGAGAGTTGTAAGCTCAGTCAGCTCCAACATGGGCACGAGCCTCGTCGTATCCAGGACATCTTCAAAGGGCCATGATTTAAAAAGACAGCATCCATCATTAAGGTCCCCATCACTCACGACATGCCTTGTTCTCGTTGCTATCAACAAGTAAAAAGGTACAGAAGCCTTAAGGTACACACTCAACGATTCAAGAACACCTTCTTCCCCTCTGCCATCAGACTCCTGAATGGACATTGAACCTATGAACACTACTTCTTTCCGATTGAGGTATTGAGGGCACCATTTCTTCTCTCTCATTGAGGCGTTGAGGGCATAACCCCATGATCAATTCCACTGCTTCTCTCTGATTGAGGCGTTGAGGGTGCAAGCCTATCATCGACTCCATTGCTTCTCTCAGCTTCAGTTGAAGCTGATGAAGATGAAACAGGAGGACGGTACGGTGTTCAGTGCCACCTGCCTGCGTGTCCCCAGTTTTCCTCTCCTTCTCACTAGCAGCTGTTGGAGGAAAGTGCAGGAGTCGTGGGATCTATGTTGCCAGGATTAATCGGCAAAGCCATGGATTTGTTTTGGGTGATTTTGAAGCTCATGTTGCACGAGTTCCTGGATTCTGGTTACTCTTTTATTTTGGTGCTTTTGAGCAGTTTCAACAGAGTGATCAATGCTGTCTGGGGCGCTTCAGTGAAGAATGCTT
The DNA here is from genome assembly GCF_030144855.1 of Hypanus sabinus. NCBI lineage: Eukaryota > Metazoa > Chordata > Chondrichthyes > Myliobatiformes > Dasyatidae > Hypanus > Hypanus sabinus. The sequence continues at coordinate 65,174,473 of NC_082723.1, read as the reverse complement.
TGTCCTGCGGCCTGCAGTGGGCTAGAGGCACTGTGCTGACCCGAACTAAACTGAATACTACTCGTCTCCTGGTTTGATGTTGTTCGTTCGCGTTGTTCCATCTGCTATTTTGTTCTTTTTTCTTGTGTGCCAGATGTTTGATGCTTTCTTGAACGGGTACCACGGTGTTTCTTTGTTTTGAGGACGAATGTCCGGGTTCTATGCATACTTCAACAAATGTACTTTGAATCTTTGGATTTCTGAGCTCAGCAACATATGCTGGTGTTTACATTGCATAGATTAGAATGGACAACCCAAGCTATTGGTAGATTTGCTAAAGGAGGATTTGACTGAAATTCTGCAGTGTTTAAGGAGAATTGATATCATACACATAGGTTTTAGCAAAGTGATAAATGAAGACTGCATCTCACTAAACAGAGTGCACACTTGTCTGTCATCAAAATAAGTAACACACCTCTCCAAACTAAATCTCTGAACACTTTCTGCAAACTTTTAATTTTAAACCTGAGAAGACCTCCAGATGCTGAAGGAACACAGCAGGCCAGGCAGCATCTATGGAAATGAATAAACAGTCGATGTTTCGGGCCGAGACCCTTCTTCACAACTGGCAAGGAATGGAGAAGACACCAGAAACTTTCAAGTTGTCAGTAAAATTATTACCATTCAGACATATTTATTAATCACATGTTGCATTATCAATCTTGGTTATTCAATTATTTCTGATGTCAATTCTACAATTATTTGTATTCAGATATATAGCATATCACAGTAATTGGCAGACTGAATTCATAACATCCAACTGGAAAACTACTGAAAAGTATAACAGCCATGGCCAAATAGTTACCTTGGGAAATATAATTAAAAAATTCAAGCCGAGGATTTGAAGTAGGTCTTTTGCAGAGCTTCAAGCAGTAACAAGCCAGATCCAACAGCACCCACTGGATTCACAGCTATTAGAATGAAAGATCCTTTGTACAAATTAGAATCAGACCTATTGGGACATTGGGAGCTTGCGTACTTAACACCTCATAAAGCCTATTCAAAGAGAAAGTTAAACTTGAGAACAATTTAGAATTCCGTCTCAGAGATTTAAAAGCTCCCCTGGTTACCAATTACAATGAGACAGACAACTGGAGAAGGCAAAGTGAGAAAAACTAAAGTACAAATATTGCACAGGATTACTGTAATCTCTCAGGGTAGACATGCCAAACAAGGTGAGAAAGTCTACAAGAGATGTACAAAATTCAAAGTAAATTTATTATCAATCCATATATAATCCTAAGATTCATTTTCTTGTGTGTATACACAGGATGTCTAAGAAACACAATAGAATCAATGGAAGAACGTACCCAATAGGACAAACAAAATACCAACGTGCCAAAGGCAACAAACTTTGCAAATACAAAAAATAATAATAATACAGCAATAAATATCGAGAATATGAGATGAAGAGTCCTTGAAAGTGAGTTCAAAGGTTGGGGGGACAATTCAGTGATGGGTGAGTGAAGTTATCCCCTCTGTTTCAAGAGCCCAATGGTTGAGGGGTAGTAACTGTTCCTGAAACTGGTGGTGTGAGTCCTGTACCTCCTTCCTGATGGTTGACAGGTAATAAACTGTCCCTGAGCCACATGGTGGGAGTCCTGAGGCTCCTTCCTGATGGTAGCAGCAAGAAGAGAGTATGACCATGGTGGTGGAGATGTGTAGGGTAAGTTGTTTTTACACAGACAGTGGTGGATGCCTGGAACAGGCCATGGGGTGCTGGTGGACACAGAACAATGGCATTTAAGAAGCTTTTGGACAGAGATATGAATGTACAGATGGACGAGCAGGGATCAGTGATATGGTTCAGAGATCTGGTTTAGTTTAGAATCACATTCAGCACAAACACCATGGGCTGGAGCCTGTTCCTATGCTGTATGTTACACTGGGATTTAGCTTGTCTTGTGATGCGTCCATAGAGACGATGATGGCGCCAGCAAACAATGTGACCAAGGACAACATCCTTCATACGAGTCACAAAACTACCTCTTTCCCTCCTTTTCTTTTCAAATGTGGTTCTGCTACTGTTGGAGACTGTGATCTACAGTTTGATGGTGTGTTTTTGGGACAATTGAATGATCTGGTGCTTTGCTGTCTCCGTGGGGGTTCTGTGAGATGTGGGCCTCAAGGCCAAGAAGCCTGGAGACTGGGCACAAGCTCATTATCAACTCCAATTCACGCAGATTAAAGGGCCGAGGAAGACTGAAATCACTGAGGTGAGTGCAGAAGGCAGGCAGGCGTTCAGGGCTGTTTACCAGCCTCTCACTCGCTGCTGCTGGAGGAAGGTTCCTGCATTCGAATGGTCTCTCTTTGCTTGATGGTGTCAGACAGTGTCAAGAGTTCTGGGCCTTGAGCAAAGTTTAGTCAACGCAGTCTGAGGATTGTAGTTCACATTATGATGTCCTGGATTCTGGTCGCCCCTTATTTTTGTTGCTATTTTGAACAACTTTGAATCGGGGCGGCCTGCAGATAACGAACACTGAGCTGAATATGCCTGGCTCTTTTGATTTTGTCTTTTACATTTTATGTTTTTTGCTGGTTCTTTCTGTTGCCTTTGCATAATTAGCTTTTTGTTTGCACACGAGGGAATGCTTCTCTTTGACTGGGTTCCATGGTTTTCTTCGTTTCATGGCTGTCAGTAGGGAAGACGAATCTCAGGGTTGTTTACTGCATAAATACCTTGATAATAAATGTACTTTGAATCTTTTGAATAAAAAATTAGGTGCTACTTTTTAAAGTTCAAAGTAAAATTTATTATCAGAGTACAAACGTGTCACCATATACAACCCTGAGATTCATTGTTCTACAGGTCTACTGAGCAAATCTATAGAACAGTAACCGTAAACTGTAAAATTCAGGAATTGTTGGAACTGTAAACTAACTGTGCAAATGCAGATATAAATAAGAGCATGAAATAAAAATATAACAGAATCCTTAAATGAATGTAGTTATCCCCTTTTGTTCAAGAACCTGATAGTTGAGGGGCAGTAAGTGTTCTTGAACCTGGTGGAGTGAGTCCTGAGACACCTGTACTGTCTACATGAACAATGTAAATATAACTCAGTTAATTGTTTTCTAATTGCAGTTAAAGACTTAGCAAATGTTAGCTGTACAAAGGAGGACAACATACCCACAACCCAGTTTGAAAGACCTGTGACTACATACAGTACATCCATTTGAAGACAAGAGTGTCGCAGTGGACAAATGCAACAATGACAATGAAGCCCAGATGCTTTGGCAGATGCAAGCTCCAAAATGTCAAAACTGGGAGAATAAATTCAACCAACACTACTTATGTAATGTAAAAATCTTATTTGCACAGCATCACAGCTCACAAACCTTGATGAATAAAAATACCTTACAGAGCTATAGAACACCAGAAGAAACAGACCCTTCAGCCCATCTAGTCTGTGCTAAACTGTTATTTTAACATCTCCCATCAAGCAACACCAGGACCATAACCTCCATACCCCTCCCATCCACAAACTTATCCAAATTACTCATAAGTGATGCAATTAGACTTGCATCGACCATATCCTCTGGCAGCTTGCTCCACACTCATACTACCCTCTGAGTGAAAATGTTCCCCCTCACGTTTCCCTTAAATATTTCATCTTTCACCTTTAACCAATAACCTCTAATTCTAGTCTCATCCAACCCCAGTAAAAAAAGCCTGCTTGCATTTACCCTATCTAAATCCCGCATAATTTTGTATGCCTCTATCAAATCACCCCTCAATCTTCTACATTCCAAGGAATAAAGTCTGAAAGCGCATGACACCAGGCTCAAGGGCATCTTCTACCCCACCGTTCTCAGACTCCTAAATGGATCTCTTGTGCTGTTGGCCTCACATTCTACCCCGTTATAATCTTGCACTTTATTGTTTTCCTGCACTGTGCTTTCTCTGTAGCTGTTACACTTCATTCTGCATTGCTATTGTTTTAGCACAATGCACTATGTAATGATATGGTCTGTATAAACAGTATGCAAAACAAGCTTTTCATTGTGTCTCTGTATACACGACAATAAAAAATGGTTCCAATACAAGCTGAACATCCCTTCTCTGAAATTCTGAAATCCAAAAACTCTAAAGACCAAATTTCTTTTGAGTGCTGACATGACGTCATAAATAGAAAATTCCCCAAGACACGGGGTAGGTTCCCAGGTGAATTGAAGGTCTCTGGGCACCAGACAGTTCTGAGAAGTGACCTCACTTATGTAATGAATAGAAGCTAATGAAAAATGAAGGTACTGAAAGAGTGGATTTGTCAGCACTGGAGTGAACATATCAGCCACTTAACAGTATGCTGATGACAAAACAAGAAAAAATCTAGCACAGCAAACTGAAAATTGAAGGTAATTGCAGGGTTGTTACAGAAATTTAAGAAAATGGACGGCATTAAAAACTTTAACGATAAAGCATCTGCTGATGACAAAGCAGCAGATAAATTCATTACTGAGTTTGGAAAGATCATCACTGATGGACATCTAACACCCGAACAAGTCTGCGAAGCTGATTTATAATTTATAGTTCCTTATGTTTACAGTTATTACTCTGCTGTATCCATTTGCTAAGTATAAAAGAACCTCAGGGTTGTATGTGGTGACATGTATGTACTCTGATAATAAATTTTACTTTGAACTTTGTTTTTAACCCTACATAAGGATGTTACTTTTTAAAGCATCACTAATGAAAATCTAACACCAGAACAGGTCCACAATGCTGATTGTTTTTATACCTTACATAAAACCTAAAAATACAAACACAGTGCGTTGTAACCTTTTAATCAAAGCATGGCATCGTAGGTGGAGACTGAAAGCCTGCCATTGTTTGTTGTTATTGTTACTCGCCCAATGCTGTTGTGGTACGCACATTGTATTTTCATTATATTAATGATATATAATAATTTTTATTGTTAAGTACATTTCTGTGGTGAACAAGTGTAAGACAAAGACAGCTTACCAGCAGCACATGAATTCAGTGTTGGAAATGATGGTGATCTCAGCTATCTCATTCCATATTCCAAAATCCGAAGCACTCCTAGCCCTGAGCATTTTGGATAAGGATATACGACTGACATTTGATGCCATTTGCCAGCTGTGGACCATTCCCACAGCATACTGCTGTTCAATTTTTTTTCACTTAATTTGTTCATCAACACAGATTCATCTAGATCAGGGGTTCCCAAACCTTTTTTATGCCACGGATCCTTATATTAACCGAGTGGTCCATGGACCCCAGGTCTACCTGGTCCAGATGATGCTCCTAATTTTCTAACTAACGCCAACAACGCACCCACCCCCACTTCACATGCATCTTGCCAAAATTGCACATTTTTCCATTCACTATTGCAGTTACAGTTATTTACCACAGGATCAATTAGCACAAATGCAACACCCAATGTAATGAAAATCATAAAAGTGCCGATAATGGAAATCTGGAATAAGGCCATAAGACATAGTAGCAGAATTAGGCCATTCAGCCCACCGAGTCTGCTCCACCATTCCATCATGGCTGATTTATTATCCCTCTCAACCCCATTCTCCTGCCTTCTCCCCATCACCTTTGACGCTTTGACTAATCCGCCTCAGCTTTAAATATACCCAAATACTTGGCCTCCACAGTCACATGAGACAAAGACAGAAAATGCTGGAAACAGTATTTCAAGCAGTGTTTAGGCAAAGCAAAAGAAGTTAACGTGTCGCTCCTATGAGCCATCAGCGGGTCTGACTGATGCTAGGTCCGACACTTTGTGTTTTTATTTCAGGAATCACAGAGTTCACATCTGCTGCACTGGTATCCAGAGAGCTGTTCCCTGCTCTCAGTAAATAATAGCCTTCCCACCATAGAAAGCACGCTGCTGCAATTAGCCAGCATTTCAAAATACAACTTCTTGGTGATGACAACAGAAGCCACTTCCTGTAGTACTGAAAGTGGAACTCTGGAAAGGGCAAGGAGAGACATACAGATCCCGAACTGCAGTGTACCTCAAATCTTGGACAGCCAGATTCTTCCACGAGCTTGCACGGGTGATCCGAATATTCTGCTGCCATAGCCAGATCTTCTCACTTATTCTTTGAAACTTCTCCCTAACATCTAGCTAAACTTAGCAACATGGCTGCATGGCAGTATTGAGCAATCATTTCCTAAAAGATAAATTTATGCAGACAAAACCAAATGGCGTTAAACTACAATTCTGACTTGCCTATTTTCCGACAACTGAGCCTCACGCACAAAAGCCAACTTACACGTTAATGACTGTCACAGCGTTAAATGTCAATGTGTTCTGCGGAAGAGCAGATGTACAGCGAAAAGATCAAAACAACCCAGCTACAACAGGAAACCCACAAACTGAAATAAACTGTCGTGATGAAGTTGATTAGGTGATGAATTTGAGACTGCAAGTAGAGTAAAAAGTCGAAATACATCAATTTATGCTGATTCGTTGCTGCCAGTCTATATGCAGATTAAACTCACCCCGATTACTTCTAATGTCATGATTTCTACATTGCCCTGCAATACCATTATCATTTTGGGGCCTATAGACAACTCCTGCCAGTGTTTTCTATCTTTTAACTCCACACAAACTAAACTCAAGTCCTTCCTTTAAACATTGGTATTACCGAGCCCACTGTTAACTATCGGGAATATTGAATTCCCAACCTGGTAAACTACAGACATGATTCAGTGACATCTGCTATCTTTTTTTTTATTTATTGAGGTACAATATGTCCTTCTGGTCGATTGCACCGTGCTGCCCAGCAATCCCCCCAATTAACACCAACCTAATCACGAGATAATTTACAATAACCAACCAACCCACTAACTGATCTGTCTTTGGACTGTGGGAGGCTGTACTGGAGGGACTGTGCATGCATGGCTGAGCCAGGCTGTTAGGAGATGCCGGAAAACCTGTACGTCATTAATGTTAGCCATTGGGTACCGTAGCGGTTTGAGCAATGCTATAACAACTTGTGGTGTCAGAGTTCAAAGTTCAACTGTGACATCACCTATAATCACCAGACAACATACAACGACCAATTAACCTACTAGCTGTCCCATGATAAGAGTTCGAAGTGAATTTATCATCAAAGTACATGTATTTTATACCATATATAAACCAGAAATTCTTTATTTATTTACGTACTTACTTATTTATTGGGATGCAGTCGTGCCATCCAGCAACCACTAAATTATCCCACAATTAGGCTGGGGTACCTAATTGCGGGACAAGTTACAATAACCAATCAACCTTCTAACTGGTTTGTCTATGGACAGTGGGAGGGACCTGAAGCACCAGAGAAAACCTATGCATTCGATGGGGATGACTTACAGACTCCTTACAGATGACGTTGCAATTAAACTGTGGTGCCCCAGAGGCTAAGTTTTTCTACACCTCCAACCAGTCTACCTCCAATACGCACACACGTCCTGTGATCCCTCCACTCTATTCTGAAGTAAATTGATTACTTCACTCCACTCAATTGATTAACCCAATCTCAGGGTAGTATATGGTGACATTTATAACAAATTTATGATAATAAATATACTTGAACTTAAACTGCACGTTCTTGGCCAGGCACAATTGATGGAACTGTACAGGAGCCTTTCTTCTATTCTGAGGCTGTGTCCACTGGTCCTAGCCTCACCTGCTATAGGAAACATTTCTCCGCATCCACTTCATCAAGGTCTTTCAAAATTCGACAGGTTTCAATGAGATCCATCTCATTCTTCTAAACTCCAGCAAGTACAGACCGAGAGCCATCAAAAGTCCTCATGCCTTCTTTTAGCCCTCCTGATTCCCCTGCTAAGTGTTCTCTTGCATTTCTTATATTCCTTAAGTGTCTCATATGCTCCACGCTGCTTGTACCTGCTATGCCTCCTTCTTCTGGCAGGATACCTGGGAGTGTGGAGGAGCAGAGGGATCTGGGGGTACATGTCCACAGGTCCCTGAAAGTTGTCTCACAGGTAGTTAGGGTAGTTAAAGCTTTTGGAGGGATAGAGTTTAAGAGTTGCTGGGTAATGATGCAGCTCTATAAAACTCTGGCTAGGCCACACTTGGAGTACTGTGTCCAGTTCTGGTTGCCTCGCTATAGGAAGGATGTAGAAGCATTGGAAAGGGTACAGGGGAGATTTACCAGGATGCTGCCTGGTTTAGATCAGAGATTAAGGGAGCAAGGGCTTTACTCTCTGGAGAGTAGGATGAGAGGAGACATGATAGAGGTATACAAGACATTAAGAGGAATAGATAGAGTGGACAGCCAGCGCCTCTTCCCCAGGGCATCACTGCTCAATATAAGAGGACATGGCTTTAAGGTAAGGGGAGGAAAGTTCAAGGGGGATATTAGAGGAAGGTTTTTTACTCAGAGTGGTTGGTGCGTGGAATGCACTGCCTGAGTCAGTGGTGAAGGCAGATAAACTAGTAAAATTTAAGAGACTACTAGACAGGTATATGGAGAAATTTAAGGTGGAGGGTTATATGAGAGGCAGGGTTTAAGGGTCAGCACAACATTGCGGGCCAAATGGCTTGTACTGTGCTGTATTGTTCTTTGTTCTTCTTAACCAAGGCCTCAAGCAAGTACAAAACCAGAGCATGCACTCAATTGATTACAGGCCATCACTGATGCTGTGAACAGGAGGGGGAGGGTTGTTCTTGGAGCCTCCTTCTCCTACCATTATCTATTTAATTGCCTGCCACCAGATATGGTAGGGAAAATGTTCCGGAAGCTCAAAGTGGATAAATGCAGTTAGTTCAATTCAATAACTCTTTCAATAATACTTCCAAACTATTAAGGCTTTAATACTGTATGCGTAATATATTGATTTTTCAGTTAACCAGACCAGTTTTGGCAACATATCATGTTTCAATACATAAAATTAGCACTTCCATTTCTCTCCACACTTCCCCGTTCCCTGCAATTTCAAACATCTTTGATTTTTAATATTTCTTAGTTCTAATGAAAATTCACTCATATTGAGTCCATTTATCTCTGCAGCTGCTGTCTGAACAGCTGGGTATTTCAGCAATATTTTTTATTTGAGATACAGCATGGACCAGGCCCTTCCAGCCCTTTGATGTGCGTCACCCAGCAATCCAAGACTTAACCCCAGTCTAATCACGGGACAATGTACAATCAGAATCAGATTTAATATCACCAGAATATGTCGTGAAATTTGTTGTCTCCTTGTGGCAGCAGTGCAATGCAAAATAATAGAAAAACGTGTATTATAAGAGTGAGTGTGTGTGTGTGTGTGTGTGTGTGTGTGTGTGTGTGTGTGTGTGTGTGTGTGTGTGTGTGTGTGTGTGTATATATAAAATAGTTAAATTCAAAAAGTAATGCAAAAATAAAAATAAAAATGCAGTGAGGTAGTGTCCTACCTCACTTAACCTCCAATTAACCTACTAACCAGTACATCTTCAGAACATGGGAGGAAACCAGAGCACCCAGACAAAACACACACGATTATGGTGAGCAGGTCCAAACTCCTTTCAGAACAACACATACAAAATGCTGGAGAAACTCTACAGCTCAGGCAACGTCCATGGAGAAGAATAGATAGTCAATGTTTCAGGCCAAGACTCCTCCAGGATTGAGAAGGAAGGGAGAAGATGCCGGAATTAAAAGGGGGTAGGGGAAGGAGCCTAGCTGGAAAGTATCAGGTGAAAGGATGAAAAGGAAGGAATCTGACAGGAGAGGAGAGCGAACCATAGGAAAAAGGGAAGGAGGAGGGGCACTGGGAGAGATGATAAGCAGAAGAGAAGAGGTAAAAGGTCAGAGTGGGGAATGTGGGGGGTGGGGGCATGGTAGGAATTTGTTTACTGTAAGGAGAAATCGATGTTCATGTTACGCAATTGGAGGTTACTCAGATGGTGTACGTTGCTCCACCACCAAGGGTGGCCTCATCATGCCACAGGAGGAGGCCATGGACCAACATGTCGAAATGGGAATGATTCTCCTTAAGACAGCGTTGGGAACTGAACTCGAAGCATTCTGCTAACCATTGCTCTACCGAACTGCCTCCAGTGTGTTGGCTGAGAGATCCTTGTCAATGTGCTTCACATGGATGTTCTTTCTATGCCTTACACTTCTATTTTTCAATGCTTGACAATGTTTTATTTATAACTACTTCACTGGGCAATCCATCATTGCAAAACACAAAATTAACACTCTCAAAGAAACACTGCCCTACCAAGATGACTTTAAACAAAATACAAATTGGGACACTGAGAAGGCAAAATTACTCTAAACACTTTTAACAACCTGAATCATATCAGAAGTTTAGAATTGCATATTCCAGGGGATCCCAACCTGGGGACCACAGACCCCTTGCTTAATGGTATTGGTCCATGGCAAAAAAAAAGGTTTTCCCTCCAAGAGGACCATAACCTTGTCATTGTTTGGAGGATCGTGTGCCTCAATAACCCGGAGAACCATTTTGGCTGGAGTCAAGGTTCTATGCTTTGGTTCTTGGTAGGGTCATCCATGCCAAACAAATCCAAGGGTAGAGGTCAGACTAAGAGTGGTCCACCAGTCCTCCAGGTTCAGGGGTTCAACTCAGAGCTAACGACCCTTGACTGGCCAAACAAAATTGTTATAGAAACAGTAATGAAGGATCCTTCTACATCTGAGTGTGACGGTATCCCTGAGTCTCCACCCGGGACTTGTGTGACTGACAACAGTGAAAACCGCAAGGAAGCTACTGACAGGTAGTAAGTAATAAAAAAGTCTGGGAACCCCTGGTTGATCTGAAGTTTTAAAAATATGAGTGAGGGCCCACAACCCAAGAATTTTATAAAGCATCATTTAATGTCATCAGAATCAGATTTAATATCTCTGGCATTTGTTGTGAAATTTGTTGTTTTTAGAAACACAGAAAAACTACAGAAAAATACAGGCCCTTCAGCCTACAAAGCTGTGCCGAACATATTCTTACCTTAGAAATTACCTCAGATTACACATAGCCCTCTATTTTTCTGAGCTCGATGTACCCATTCAGGAGTCTTTTAAAAGACCCCATTGTATCCGTCTCCACCACCATCGCTGGTAGCCCATTCCACGCACTCACCACTCTTTGCAGAAAAAAACTTACCCCTGACGAGATCTCTTCTGTACCTTCTTCCAAGCACTTAAAACTGTATCTTCTCGTGCTAGCCATTTCGGCCCTGAGAAAAAGCCTCTGCCTATCCACATGATCAATGCCTCTCTTTATCTTATACACCTCTATCAGGTCACCTCTCATCCTCCATCACTCCAAGGAAAAAAGGCCAAGTTCACTCAACCTATTCTCATAAGGTATGCTCCCCAATCCAGGCAACATTCTTGTAAATCTCCTCTGCACCCTTTCTATGGTTTCCTCATCCTTCCCGTAGTGAGGTGCCCAGAACTGAGAACAATATTCCAAGTGGGTCTGACCAGGGTCCTATATAGCTGCAGCATTACCTCTCAGCTCTTAAACTCAATCCCACGGTTGATGAAGGCCAATGCATCGTATGCCTTCTTAACTGCAGAATCAACCAGCGCAGCAGCTTTGAGTATCCTACGGACTCAGACCTCAAGATCCCTCTGATCCTCTACACTGCCAAGAGAATTACTATTAACACTACGTCAGGACTACGTCTCCACCTGAAACGTTGACTGCTTCTTTCAACGGATGCTGCCCGACCTGCTGAGTTCATCCAGCTTTTTTGTACGTCTTGATTTGACCGCAGCATCTGCAGTGTACTTTGTGTTTACCATTAACACTGTCTTCTGCCATCATATTTGACCTACCAAAATGAACCACTTCACACTTATCTGGGTTGAACTCCATTTGCCACTTCTCAGCCCAGTTTTGCATCCTATCAAATGTCCTGCTGTAACCTCTGACAACCCTCCACACTATCCACAACACCTGCCACCTTTGTGTCATCAGCAAATTTACTAACCCATCTCTTCACTTCCTCATCCAGGTCATTCATAAAAATCATGAAGAGTAGGGGTCCCATAACAGATCCCTGAGGCACACCACGGGTGACCAACCTACAGGCAGAATATGATCCATCTACAACCACTCTTTGCCTTCTGTGGGCAAGCCAGTTCTGGATCCACAAAGCAATGTCCCCTTGGATCCCATGCCTCCTTACTTTCTCAATAAGCCTTGCATGGGGTACCTTATCAAATGCCTTGTTGAAATCCATATACACGACATCTACTGCTCTTCCTTCATCAATGTGTTTAGTCACATCCTCAAAAAATTCAATCAGGCTCGTAAGGCACAACCTGCCTTTCACAAAGCCATGCTGATTATTCCTAATCATATTATGCCTCTCCAAATGTTCATAAATCCTGCCTCTCAGGATCTTTTCCATCAACTTACCAATCACTGAAGTAAGACTCACTGGTCTATAATTTCCTGGGCTAGCTCTACTCCCTTTCTTGAATAATGGAACAACATCCACAACCCTCCAATCCTCTGGAACCTCTCCTGTCCCCATTGATGATGCAAAGATCATCACCAGAGGCTCAGCAATCTCCTCCTTCACCTCCCACAGCAGCCTGGGGTACATCTCATCTGGTCCCAGTGACTTATCCAACGATGCTTTCCAAAAGCTCCAGCACATCCTCTTTCTTAATATCTACTTGCTCAAGCTTTACAGTCCATTGTAAGTCATCCCTACAATCGCCAAGATACTTTTCCATAGTGAATACTGAAGCAAAGTACTCATTAAGTACCTCTGCTATCTCCTCCAGTTCCATACACACTTTTCCACTGTCATGCTTGATTGGTCCTATTCTCTCACATCTTATCCTCTTGCTCTTCACATATTTGGGGTTTTCCTTAATCCTGTCTGCGAAAGCCTTCTCATGGCCCCTTCTAGCTCTCCTAATTTCTTTTTTATGCTCCTTCCTGCTAGCCTTATAATCTTCTATATCTCTATCACTACCTAGTTTTTTGAACCTTTCATAAGTTCTTCTTTTCTTCTTGACTAGATTAAGAACAGCCTTTGTACACCACGGTTTCTGTACCCTACCATCCTTTCCCAGTCTCATTGGAATGTATATATACAGAACACCATATTTCTTCCGTCCATTTCCCTGAGAACATCTGTTCCTAATTTATGCTTCCAAGTTCCTGCCTAATAGCCTCACATTTCCCCTTACTCCAATTAAACACTTTCCTAACTTGTCTGTTCCTATCCTTCTCCAATGCTATGGTAAAGGAGATAGGAGCTCTCCAACTGAAGGATCTGACACCTGACCAGGTTCATTTCCCAATACCAGATCAAGTACAGCCTCTCCTCTGGTAGGCTTATCTACATATTGTGTCAAGAAACCTTCCTGAACACACCTAACAAACTCTACCCCATCTAAACCCCTCGCTCTAAGGAGATGCCAATTGATATTTGGGAAATTAAAATCTCCCATCACGACAACTGTTATTTTTACACCTTTCCACAATGCATCTCCCTATCTGCTCCTCGATGTCCCTGTTACTATTGGGTGGTCTATAAAAAACACCCAGTGGCGTTATTGACCCCTCCCTGTTCCTAACTTCCACTCACAGAGACTCCATAAACAACCCCTGCATGTCTTTCTCCTTTTCTGCAGCTGTGACATTATCTCTGATCAGCAATGCCATAACACCACCTCTTTTGCCTCCCTCCCTGTCTTTTCTGAAACATCTAAAGCCTGGCACTCGAAGTAACCATTCCTGCCCCTGAGCCATCCAATTCTATGCAATGACCACAACATCATAGCTCCAAGTATTGATCCACGCTCTAAGCTCATCTGCTTTGTTCATAATACTCCCTGCATTAAAATAGACACATCTCAAACCATCAGTCGGAGCGCGTCCCTTCTCTATCACCTGCCTATCCTCCCTCTTACACTGTCTCCAAACTTTCTCTATTTGTGAGCCAACCGCCTCTTCAGTTTGATTCCCACCCCTCAGCAATCCGAGTTTAAATTCTTCCCAATAGCCTTAGCAAACCTCCCTGCCAGGTTATTGGTACCCCTGGGATTCAAGAGCAACCCACCCTTTTTGTACAGGTCACCTCTGCCCCAAAAGAGGTCCCAATGATCCAGGAATCTGAATCCCTGCCCCCTGCTCCAATCCTTTAGCCACGCATTTATCCTCCACCTCAGTCTATTCCTATGCTCACTGTCACGTGGCACAGGCAATAATCCCAAGATAACTACCTTTGAGGTCCTGCTTCTCAACTTCCTTCCTAACTTCCCTGTAGTCTGCTTTCAGGACCTCCTCCCTTTTTCTGCCTATGTCGTTGATAACAATATATACCACGACCTCTGGCTGTTCTCTTTCGTACTTCAGGATATCATGGGTGGGATCAGAAACATCCTGGACCCTTTTCAGCAGTACATTGCAATACATAATAATAAAAACTATAAATTACAATAAGAAATATATATTACATTAAATAAGTAATGCATAAAGAGAAAGAGCAAAAAGTACTGAGGTAGCATCCATTCAGAAAACTAATGCAGTAGGAAAGAAGCTGTTCCTGAATCACTGAGTGTGTGGCTTCAAGCTCCTGTACCTCCTCCCTGATGGTAGCAATGAGAAGAGGGCATGTCCTGGGTGATGGGGGTCCTTAATGATGGATGCCACCTTTTTCAGGCATCGCCTTTTGAAGGTGTCCTCAATACTGGCAGGCTAGAGACCACAATGGTGCTGGCCAATTTTACAGCTTTCTGCAATTTTTTCCAATCCTGTGTAGTGGTGGCCCCTCCATACCAGTCAGTGATGTAGCCAGTTAGAATGCTCTCCATGGTACTTCTGTAGAAATCTGCAAGAGCCTGTGGTGACGTACCAAATTTCCTCAAACTCCTACTGAAACATAGTCACTGCCATTGTTCATTGAGCACATCTACACAAAGAGTTGTCACAGGAAAGTTGCGTCCAACATCAGGGACCCCCACTGCCCAGATAAGCTCTTGCTGCTGCCATCAGGAAGGTGATACACACCACCTGAACAATTATTACCTTTCAACCTTGAATCAGAGGAGATAAAGTCACTCAACTTCACCTGCCCCATTATTGAAATATTCCAACAACTAACAAAGTCACTTTCAATGACGTTTCATCTTAGGTCTTCAACATTTATCACTTATTTATCTATTATTATTATTATTATTTAGTTACTTCTGTATTTCCACATTTTGATGTTGTTTGCATACTGGTTGACCGCCCAAGTTGGTGCAGTCTTTCATTGATTATACTACGGCTAGTATTCTTTTATGGAGTTATTGAGTAAGCCTGCAAGAAAATGAATCTCAAGGTTGTGCAGTACCGTACAAAAGTTTTGGGCACATAGGTATAGCTAGGGTGACTGAGACTTTTGCACAGCACTGTACTTGTCAACGTGGAGTGGAGAGCAAGTCTGAAAATTTGACGGGAGCAAAGGACTTTAGGAATGACAAGGGTAGTGCACCGTGGGGGTGGTGCGGGACAGGTAGCAGAGAAGGAGTGGGGCGGAAGGGGGGGGTGGTGACATGGGTGCAGACACACTCTGACCTGAGATGCCAGACACAGTCATTTGATTCCAAACAATTAGTTTATTGAGCACTACAGCATGTGTCTCTGGTGCTTCCTACTCCCCGCCACCTTCCTCTTTTCCCAACCATAATTCCCCTCTCCCTACCCACTTCCCTCTCTCAGACCACAACAGAAACCCATATTAAGAGTCAGGTTTATCATCACTCACATATGTCATGAAATTTGGGGTTTTTGCACAGCAGTAGTACAGTGCAATACATAAAATTACTACAGAGCTGCGCAAAAGAATTAGGCGCCCTAACTATATATATGTGCCTAAGAGTTTTGCACATGGTAATTATATATGCACTTTGATAATAAATTTACCTTGAAATTTGAATTGCATCAATTGTTAGCGACTCTAAAAGATTGTCTGGCAGAATCTTCACCTGCTCAAGACATGAAGACGTGCTCCACCCACGAACAAAAAGATTTTCACTGGCAGAGGCAATTCTCAGTCTCAGCACTAGATTCCAAAGTATCCACAATAGTAATCATGCCAACTACATTTCTTTGCTGAATTTTCCTTTACATTATACCAAAATGACCTGTTCTCATTAAACCAAATCTTAATTGAATGATTGATCAAATCTTAATGTTGCCAGGACTTGAGAAACTGAGTTACAGAGAAAGGCTGAATAGGTTAGGACTTCATTCCCTGGAACGTAGAGAATGAGGGGAGACTTGGTAGAGGTATATAAAATTATGATGGGTATAGATAGAGTGAATGCAAGCAGGCTTTTTCCACTGAGGCTATGGGAGAAAAAAACCAGAGGACATGGGTTAAGAGTGAAGGGGGAGAAGTTTAAGGGAACATTGGGGGGGCTTCTTCACACAGAGAGTGGTGGAAGTGTGAAATGAGCTGCCAGATGAAGTTGTAAATGCAGGCTCACTTTTAACACTTAAGAAAAACTTGGACAGGTACATGGATGAGAGGGGTATGGAGGGATATGGGCCAGGTGCAGGTCAGTGGGACTAGGCAGAAAAATGGTTCGGCATAGCCAAGAAGGGCCAAAAGGCCTGTTTCTGTGCTGTAATGTTCTATGGTTCTATGAAAGAACTTTGGTTATTTTTTTCCACTGGTGTTACCAAAAAGATTCACAATCTTAAGCAACACAAACAAAATGCTGGAGGAACTCAGCGAGTCAGGCAGCATCAATGGAAATGAAGTGATGAGTGGATTTCCAGCATCTGCAGAACTTCGACCAGGCTGGCAAGAAGGTGGTGAAACCAGATACAACAATGACCTTTAAGATGCTACTAGACAGACACATGAAAATGCAGGGAATGGAGCAATACGGGTAATATACAGGCAGAAGACGCCGCAGGCCTGTTTCCCTTGTTTGGTGGTATGGGAGCTGCATAGCCTCAGTTGTAGCAAGGACTAGGCCTCAAGCTGCAGGCTTGCCTATTGCTGCAGACCAGGAGTGGTGACTCTGGATGTGGTGTAGCATGCTGTCCATGCCCAGTTGGGGGGCAGGCCTCTCCCACTGAAGCTGCCCTCCAGTGTTTGATTTTCGGAATAACAGGCTGAATTGCAGTGGCTGCCAGGAATCTGTACGACGATCAAGGTGTGGGACACATGGGAAGGGGTGCTCAACTGAGGTACATTAAATATGAGAGTACAGAATGGGCAAGGAGGTAGGATAGTTTTCTCTCCATAGCAGGAGCAGATAAACAGGTTGAGAAATTAACAGGGATTGGGTGGGGGGGGGGGGGGGGAAGTGTCCTTCTTTGCCCAGAGTGGGTGAGTACCTGGAACAGACTGCTAGAAAGCACGCTAGAAGATGACTCGCGGACAGTGTTTAAGAAATGTCTAAGTGAGCACTTGAATGGAGTTGATACTGATAGTCAAAGTGGATGTGGCGGGCCAAACTGGCCTGCTTAAATGCTGCATGACTACTTTTAAAATAAATGAAGATTCTGTTAAATAAAACGCCTGAATGTGGCATAACAATGCTCTGTTCAAGTGACACATTAATTGCTCTTTAGTTTTACCCAAAAGCTCAAAAAAGAAATTGCAACATCCAGTTTCAAGCTCGTAACAAGCCTGCTCTGTTTCAGTACAGTGGAAAAAGGGGAGAAAGTATTGATTTACAAATTTAATAAGTGGCAGGTACAACAGAATACAAGTACTGTGTAAGGTGTGGAATATCTCAAGAAGGTTCAACAGTGAGAAATGCTTTGGTATCTTCTGCCAATCCTCAGAGATAAAAGGAAGCATGGAATCTGACAACCTCATATGAAGATTCTTTCACAGAGACAGTTATCATTTTAATTACATTATATCTAGCAAGAATATAAGAAAAGTCAGAGAGTGGGTAGTCTCTGACAACCAAACCCAGCTCCAAGCCTTCACGTGTGGCTTAGCTACTAAGCCTGGTGGAACCATTTCTACAGACAGGAGAAAGGGCAAAAGTGGGAAACTGGTGCCTTAAAACCAGTCACTCTGGGCAGATGGAGTTCACCAGCCATGGTTGGCAGCTCAACTAGGAGAAAGAAAACTCTGATCTCAAACCTCCACTGCTTTGTGGCTATACCCTCTCATGGAGAAGAGTTCTAGAGCAAACCCCTGAGGAAAAATCAGGAACTGGAATCCCTAAAGTCCCTACATTGAGTTCAACACTGACTGGCAACTCCTGGTGCTAAACTATATCAGTTACTGCCGTTCCTTTGGGTTCATCAGCCATGTGGAGAGAGGGAGCCCGGTGGACAGGCAACAGCTCCTTCTCCATATCGTACTGCCCTGGCTTGCGTATAGACTGATGGCGCTGCACTAACAGCATAGACAGTTAGGACACAACACCCGTGGCTGACCTCGACCAATGAAGGACCTCAATATAAAAGCAAGAATGTAGCTATGAGGCTTTATAAAGTACTGGTGAAACTTCACTTAAAGTATTGGGAACAGTACTGGGCCCTTATCTACGATGGGCTGACAAGGGAGAGAGTTCAAAGGAGGTTCACAAAAATGATTCTGGGACTGAAAAGTGAAGCCTTTGAAGGCTCTGGGCCTCTACTCACTAAAATTCAGAAGATTGGGGGGGGTGGGGATCTTACTGAAACCTAACAAATGTTGAAAGGCCTCAATAGAATGGATGAAGGGATGTTATTTCCCATGGAGGGAGTCTAAGGCCGGGGGCACAGCCTCAGGACAGATGGATGTCATTTTAGAATGGAGATGAGGAATTTCTTTAGCCAGAGAGTGGAATCTGTAGAATAAATCTGTGGAATTTATTGCCTCAAATAGCTGTGGAGGCCAAGTCATTGGGTATTTTTAAGGCAAAGGTTGATAGGTTCTTGAATAGTCAGAACATGAAGGGATACAGGGAGAAAGCAGGAGATTGGGGCTGAGAGGAAATTGGATAAGCCATGATGAAATAGTGGAGCAGACTCAACAGGCCAAATGGTCTAATTCTGCTCCTATTTCTTATTAAGAAAAGCAATGATTGAAGTATTTTTTAAAATTATCATTTATCTTTTTTGTTGAAGATCACACCTGGTTGAAGTCCAGGGCATACTGAGAATTTGACAGTTGTTGGTTCCACCAGACTACAGGGCTGAATATAAACACATCTTTTCAGGAAAGAAATTGGTGCATAAAAAGCAACTATCTACTATCTTGGCTATTTATATAGCCAAGATGCCTAAGACTTTGGCACAGTACTGTATTTATCAACATGGAGTGAAGAGTGAGCTTGTAAATCTAGTGGGAGCAAAGGATGCTGGGAATAGCAAGGGTGGAGTGCCGTGGGTGGCGTGTGGGGCAGGTGGCAGAGAAGAAGTGGCAGGGGCTAGTTTGGTACACACAACCCTGAGACACCAGGCAAGATCATTTGATTCCAAACAATTGGTTTATTGATCATGACAGAATGTCTCTCTGGTGCTTCCCACTCCCTCCCCACTCCCTTCCCCTCTTCCCCAACCACGATTCCCCTCTCCCTGCCCCCTTCCCACTCTCAGTCCACAAAAGAGACCCATATCAGAATCTGGTTTATCATCACTCACATATGTCATGAAATCAATTTTTTTTGTAGCAGAACAATACAATAGATAAAGTTACCACAGTATCATGCAGAAGTCTTAGGCACCCTAGCGATATATATGTGCCTGAGACTTTTCACAGTACTGTAGTTAGAAAGTTCTTCCAAGGAGATGAAGTGAATTCCTCAGCAAAATGGCCTTCTTTTGTGCTGTGTAGTTTTTCTGTCATGAAAGTTCAAATAAAGTTCCACAAATTGGCTCTCCTTTGTCTAATGCAGGAGTTGTCCTCTCTGCTGTGGGTTTGAAACAGAACCAACAGCCTATGAGTTGCTCTTGTAGCAACAGTATTTAGTGATTACTCCAGGGGAGTGACCCCCAACCCCCTGGGGGCGTCAGTGATTGCAATGCCATCTAAAGTCAATAGTAGGTGGTTAACTTCTCATGCACTCACCTTTACTGTCGCTAACGTTTTAATTAGGTGGCGGGGTGGAGATAGGTCTGTACCAAAGGGGATGTAAGGCACTTCTTTGCTCAGCCAGCCTGCAGGTTACCCATGAGCAAGGTGTAACCCCTCCCCCAAAAACAGGGTCACGTGAAGCCATGGGAGCAACTGGTACATATCACAAGTCCTGGTTATACAACCACTGACACCAGACATACAATCTCTAAGCAGTATTGATAATGGCTGAGGTCACCCACCTTTGTAAACACACTGCCCAGAAGGCGACAAAAGCAAACAACTTCTGTAGAATTTGCCAAGAACAATCATGTGTTGACTGGCTGAATCACGGCCTGGTATGGAAACACCAATGCCTTTGAATAGAAAATCCTATTTGGTTCAGCACTTCACGGGTAAAGCCCTCCCAACCATTGAGCACATCTACATGAAATGCTGTCATAGCAAAGCAGCATCCATCATCAGGGCCCACCACCCTGGTCAAGCTCTCTTCTCACTGATGCCATCAGGTAGAAGATACAGGAGCCTCAGGACTTGCACTACCAGGTTCCACTTACTTGTCCATCATTGAAACATTCCTACAACTAATGAAATCATTTGAAGTACTCTGTCTCAAGTTCTCATTTTTATTGCCATTTATTCTTATTAATCCTATTATAGTTACTATTCTATAGATTTGCAGAGTATGTCCACATTAAAATGGATATCAATATTGTATCAGGTGACATATACGTACTTTGATAAGAACATCTACCTTGAACTTTGGTCATAGACCACAAGCGCCCTAGTCATAGAAGTCACATAATAATTATGAATATTTTAATATGGCAAACAATTTTATTTTAAAATTAGTCATTTTTAAAGCAATCTCCAGTCTAAGTGTACAAAATTAGCACCCTCTCAAACCAAACCTTGTAATTCTGCCTCGATGACATTGAACTGTTATATCTTAGATACAAAATTCCGAACACTGAACAGTTTTCTTCAGTGGAGAAGCGTATCAGACTTGCATTATGCATTGCATTCCGGGGCAAATCTCCGACAGATCCAATTATAACATTAATTACAATCACTGAGATAAGCCAGACAGAAATACATTTGCTCATCTCACACAGCTGATACCAATGAAAGAGAAGGTCACATATCTGTAGAATATCAGCGTCAGGGATGGCCTCGACCCTTTGCTTGCTGTGTGGGTCAGAGATGGCTAACAGACCATAACACCTCCAGCTTCAGCAAGTGCTGACAATTGCCAGACAGGGTGAAAGAAAATTCCTTCAGGTAAACCGCCACTGCTTTCAATCCTGTGACTGTGTGTGGAACTTCACCCAGCTCCCTCCTCCCCAAGATCTTTCTGGAAGAGCTCTGAATTTCAAATAGAAAAGGATCACCTGATGCTTTGCATGAAATTCTAACTTGAGAATTATAGAGTCCGTAAGACATAAGAAGAGACCATTTGGCCCATTGAGTTTGCTCTGCCATTCCATCATGCCTGATTTATTACCCCGCTCAACCTTGTTCTCCTGCCTTCTCCCCGTAACCTTTGATACCTGACTAACCAAAAAGTAAGTACGGCATATGTTCTTGTTGGCACACACATATCCACACAGGTTTTAATGAAGTCAGTGACAACCGTGTTATATTCATTCCGATCTGAAGATGAATTCCTGTACACTGTCCAGTTCACCAACTGGAAGTCATCCTGTAAGCATCCCTCTACCTCCCTTTTCCTGATTCGGAACCTATCAACTTCTGCCTTAAATATACCTGATGACTTGTCCTCCACAGCCAATGAATTCCACAGATTCACTACCCCTTGGCTAAAGAAATTCCTTCTCATCTCTGTTCTAAAGGGATATCCCTCTATTCTGAAGCTGTGCCCTCTGGTCCAAGACTCCCCCACTCCTCCATTCTGCTGTTTGGTCTGAACAACAACTGAACCTCTTGATCATGTCTGCATGCTTTTATGCATTGTGCTGCTGCAACACGATTGGTTGATTAGATATTTGCTTTAAGAAGCAGATGTAGAGGTGTACCTAATAAAGTGCCACTGAGTGTATGTGTTTAACATTAATGTTTAAAATTCATTCTAACCTTGCTTTAAATGCATCAAAAGCCATTTGTTACCTGAGTAAAGCACCAAAGATTCATGGAGAATACTGCCAATGACAGTTATTTGATCGCACAAAAGCCATCATGTGTTCAGCACTGTTTGCTTGTGTTTGACCGGTCTCCCACTCTTCTTCTGACCACCAGCAGGTGCAGGAGTGTTGGGTCCAAAGCCACCAGTTACTGTCTGTGGCCAACGAGCTCCTGGACAGGCTTCACTCACCTCAGTGCTGAACAGCCTCCGTCACTGTGGACTCTGCTGTTCAGGTTCCATGTAATAGTTATTTATTTTACTATTTGCGCAATTCGTCCTCTCTTACACGTTGGACATGTGCCATTCTTTGTTGTGTGTGTTTCTTTTTGTGAATTCTATTGTGCTTCTTCGTGGCTGCCTACAAGAAGATGAGTCTCAAGGTTGTACATACTTTGTCAATAAATTTGAATGTTGAACTGTGCATTGGCTGGGATGAAGTTAATGTGCACAACTCTGCTCTGGGGTGCTTCTGAGATGCTGAGTATTTTTGATTTAAAGTCACAGAGTCAGAAAAGTACAGCACAGAAACAGGCCCTACGGCCTATCTAGTTTGTGCCAAACCATTTAAATTGCCTGTTCTCATCAACCTGCAGCCAGACCATAGCCCTCCATGCTCTGACTATCCACATACCTATCCAAACTTCTCTCAAACGTTGAAATCGAGTTTGCATGCACCATTTGTACTGGTAACTCATTCAACACGCTCACAACCCTCTGAGCAAATAAATTTTCCCTCATGTTCCCCTTAAACTATTCACCCCTAAACCATGCCCTCCAGTTGTATTCTTATCCAACCTCAGTGGAAAAAGGCTGCTTACATTTACTCTATCTATACCCCTCATATTTTATACATCTATCAAATCTCCTCTCAATCTTCGAAGTTCCAAGGAAGAGTCCTAACTTATTCAATCTTTCCTTATAACTCAGGTCCTTCAGTCCTGGCAATATCCTTGTAAGTTTTCTCTGCATTCTTTCAACCTTATTTACATTTTTCCTGTTGGTAGATGACCAAAGCTGCACACAATTCTCTAAATTAGTCCTCACCAACATCTTAAACAACTTTAACGTAACATCCCATCTCCTGTATTCAATACTTCCTTTAAATCTTGTTAAGTGGTTTATACATTGTTTTTAATAACCTGTGACAAATTAGCAAAGGGCCTTTGTGTGGCCATTCCTGGGACTCCCATTTTAAGCAGCACCCCAAAATTTTTGCTGAACTGAGGAAATACTGGGGTGCACATACAAAAGCTGCTGTAAGTTCAGCTAACAGGCGTTTTACTCCAAACCACCCAGCCACAAACAGCAGGGTACAATTTACCACAAATTTTAAAAATTGCTACAAACTTTAAACTGAATAGTTAACAAGCTTTATTTAAAATTACTAAACTCAAGTTGTCGTCTTATTATTTGAAAAAAATGCCCACTTGTAAAATGCCCGATAAAAAGCAAAGTTTTGTAAATCTTATCTGTCTCATTCCCACTACACCACGGGTTCTCAACATGGGGTCTACAGACACCTCGGTTAATGGCAGGGGTCCACATCATAAAAAAGGTTGGGAACCTCTGTTCTACAGAAACCGAAAATAGGTGCAAAGTGCTGGATACACAGAACATAGAACAGTACAGGCCTTTGGGCCCACAATGTTGTGTTGAACCAGCTAAAAAGTAAATCAAGAAACCTCCAAAAATGAATCCTTCCTACCTTCACAATGTCCATATCCCTCCATTTTCCTCACATCCACGTGCCAATCCAAATGTCTCTTCAAAGTCTCTAATGTATTCGCCTCTACCACCACACCAGGCAGCACATTACAGACATCCACCACTCTCTGAGTAAAAAACTTACCCCTCACATCCCCTTTGAACCGGCCCCCTCTCACCTTCAATGCATAACCTCTGGCATTAGACACTTCCGCACTGGGGAGAAAGATACTCTGTCTACTCTAGATAGATAGATAAAAATCACTGACAAGTATGTAAACTCAGGTATTTAAAATTCACCTTAATATTATAGAGACAGAAGTGGGATAGAAATAGGCCAAGCTTCATCCGAAACAAAAAGCCGGATCTCCTGGTAGCCACCCGTTTCATTCTGACATGTTAGTCCATCGCCTCCTCTACTGCCAGGATGAGGCCACACTCAAGTTGGCAGAGCAACATCTTATATTCCATCTGGGTAGCCTCCAGCCTGATGGTACAAACGGACTTTCTTGAGCTTACAGTAATTGCTCCCCCCCCCCCCCACTTTCCCATTCTCCATTCCTAGTTTCCCTCTCCCAACTTTTTCCTTACCCACTCATCACCTTCCTCTGGTGCTCCTCTCCTTCCATGGTCTTTTATCCTCTCCTATCAGATCCCTCCTTCTCCAACCCTCATCTCTTTCAGCAACTTCCCAACTCTTCACTTCACCCTCCCCCTCTCCTGGTTTCACCTCTCACCTGCCACCTTGTACATCTTCCTCCTCTCCCTGCACCTTCTTACTCTGACTTCCCCTCTTCCTGAAGAAGGGCCTCTGTCTGAAACATCAGATGTTTACTCTTTTCCATGGATGCTGCCTGACCTGCTGAGTTCCTCCAGCATTTTGTGTGTGTTGCCAAACAGCACTCTTACAGATCACGAAATGCATCGCAGCACAGCTGAAAAAGGACCCCCCCAGTCACAAACAAGAAGGCACTAACACTTCTGAACACCATGTCAGTCTCCAGTCGGCCTGAAGCTTCCTAACCTAAACCTAATGAACGGTACAATGAACCTCCAGCAAACATTTCCAGGATATCTTACAGCTTTTCCTGTATGGAGTTCCCTTCTCTGGGGAATACTGACTATTTTACTGTCTAGTTGTAAATTAAAAATCCAAAAGCAGAGATTCATTTGAAACAGAGAGGTATTTTTGTAAAGTTGAATGATACTATTTCATAAGAGATTTCAACCTCTCAGTATTTCGAATATGCTCAGACTGCAATGGTTAAAAAGCCTTCCAATTAATCTCAGCAGCTCCTCCTGCACAGCCATCAACACAATACATATTGCACATCAAATCCATTCTGTGGAGACTAAGTTATTTAAAATTTTGACTTGTTGACATGATACATGGTGAGAAAGACCCACTGCAAAATCAACACATTTAATTGCAGCCAGGTTAGATTTTGCTGTAGTAGAATAAACAGATTACCTTTTAAACATATTTTGAAACCTTGGCTACTCGAGCTTCATCAAATCTTTCTGAGGGAATTGGGGATACTTCCCATTATTTACCTCCTGCTGGCTCTAAGCAAACCATTACTCACAGCTCGCCAAGCGCAAGATAAACAAGCAAACGTCTCACTTCGGTGCGAGTGACACATTCAGAAAAGAAATTCTTGTCTGTCCTGGAACCATTGTAGCAGGTTCCCATGGAGAAGGAAGCTGCCCAGTAGGTGGGGAGAACGCCACGAGATACCAGCTTGAGGGAACAATGGCTAATCAGCACCACCACACACCTCTCTGCAACCAGAACATTCCCTGAGCTCATCGGCTCCGACTGCATGCACGAGCTGTTTCCAAACCAATCACCGAGGCAGGCAGCTGGGTCAACTGAAGCAGCTCCTCCCCTGTATATTTATATATACGGATGGCCCACAGTTGAAAGCTTCTCATAAACACATAGACAAAGCTCTTTAATTAAAATGAAAAAAAAACTATATAACTGATCGAATGAAGTAGTGAATACCGATTTATTTAAATAGTTCAGCACAGACTAGATGGGCTGAAGAACCTGTTTCTGTGCTGTACTTTTCTATGACTCAATGAGATGATTTACTGAATGGCTGTGCTTCACAACACCAGGAAGGTCAAACTCCGTCAACAATGTTATCAGGACATTGGTAATTTGTAACTCCTCCATGGAAGGTCCCAAGCTCAGTTGAGAAAGGAAGAAGGTTGGGCTACAACCCCATCCCATAACAACACAGAGCTGCAGAAGCTCCAAATACCTCATCCCTGGGAGAGGAAGGATCTTAAGATGGAAACTTGAAAGACTGGCACAAGAAACAGGACTCTGGCAAACTACTGTTGGTGACTTATGCCCCAATAGGGGTGATGGCCTAAAGCAAGTAAGTAACACCAGGACTGACTGCCACAGGCCTCACAACTAAAGGAGTGCATAGCCTCTGTGCCAATTGCCATCTTTTTGCTCAGCAGCTCATGTGATTTGGACTCAAGGTCGACAATCTAAATGGTTAGCTTTTTAACAAAATACTGGTGTACCAGCTGCACATTGCTGCTTTAAACTGGTGTTCTTCACAATAACAATGATAAACTGAAGGTTCATGCAGATTAGAATCAAAATCAGATTTTGCAGTTGGCATATGTTGTGAAATTTGTTGTTTGTCATAGCAGTACATTGCAATACAATATACTAAAAACCACAAATTACTGTTTGTGTGTGTATGTGTGTGTGTGTTCATGAGAGAGAGCGTGTGTGAGTGTGTACGCGCGCGTGTGTGTATATATACACACACACACACACACACATATACATAATTAAGCAGTGCAAAAAGAGAGCCAAAAGAAAATTAAATATTGAAGTAATGTATAGTGTCCATTCAGAAACCTGATGCCAGAGGAAAAAAGCTGTTCCTGAATTGTTGAATGTACATCTTCTGGCTCCTGTACCTCATCCTTAATGGTAGAAATGAGCATGTCCTGGATGATGGGAGTCCTTCATGATGGATGCCACTTTTTTGAGGCATCTTCATTTGAAGAAGATGTCTTTGAGTAAGTAAACCACCTTAAGGTTGTTATAGCTGGGGGTGGTAATGGGGATAAGCTCCCAGTAATGTGCATCTCAAACAGCTTCTGACAACCAACTCCAGCTCCTGGCCTTCACGAGTGGTTTAGCTACTAAGCCTGGTGGAATCGTTTCTACTGGCAGAAGAAGGAGCAAAGCTGAGTGACTGGCACATTAAAACCAGTCATTTCAGGCAGATGCGAATCATCTGCCATGTTTGGCAGCTCATCTAGGAAAAGGTAAACTCTGATTTCAATCCTCTGCTGCCCTGGGGAAGGCTTGGGGAGTAAACTCTGAGGAAAATTTCAGAGCTAGAACCCTTTAGGAAGTCCTACGTTGAGTTCTACACTGACTGGCAACTCCTGCGATGCTGCTGATGCCAAATTGTTTCAGGTCTTTGCCGTTTCTTTGGATCCTTCAGCTGTGTGGAGAAGTGGAGTCTGCTGCATGGACAACAGTTTGCTCTCTTTATCGTGCTGCCCTGGCCTGCGCACAACATAGACAGCTGGGATGCAAGATCCATGGTCAACCCTGACTAATGGAGGGCCTCATATCTTCAAAGCTACTTGGTCATTAAGCACCGCAGAACATGAGATTGAAATCCAAAGACAACATTCCTTTCAAGAGCAGATGTGTTACAGAAGACTTGAGCTGTATGACGAATGACAGCAATGAGGAAAATACCAATGGAAAGGAAATATGAACAAGAAAGTAACACCCAGATGACTTGAAACTTTTACAACACTGTACCCTCTCACGATCA
This sequence comes from Hypanus sabinus, assembly GCF_030144855.1. NCBI lineage: Eukaryota > Metazoa > Chordata > Chondrichthyes > Myliobatiformes > Dasyatidae > Hypanus > Hypanus sabinus. The sequence goes on along the minus strand of NC_082723.1, from coordinate 65,146,778 downwards.
CAGGTTGACCTTCACAAGTAAAAAAAATACTGATGGAAAAGCAAAATACTGCAGATGCAGAAAATCTAAAAGAGAATCTGGTGTGAGAAGAGCAACCTAAGTCTGAACGTGGAGAAGACCAAGGAAATCATTGTGGACCTCAGAAAGGTGCAGAAGAATCATCCCCCTCTGCAAATACATGGCTCCTCCATAGAGAGAGTTAAATGCACCAAGTTCCTGGTAGTTCATATCATGGATCACCTCCCTAAACAAGAAGGCACAGCAGCGTGTTCACTTCCTTACGAGATTGAGGAAAGCGAGGCTCCCCACCCCCCACCACCACCATCTTAACTGTGTGTTACAAGAGCATCATTGAGAGCATCCTGACAAGTTACATCTCCATCTGATATGGGAGCAGCCGAGCATCAGACCGTATGTCCCTACAAAGGGCCATGAGAACAGCTGAGAGGATCCTACCATCCACTGGGAACATTTATCAGGAGCAATGCGTACGTAGGGCTCTTAGTATTACTAAGGATCCCACCCATCCATCCAGTATCCCCTTCAACTTTCTAACATCTGGCAAGAGACTGCAATGCATAAAAAACAAGAACGGTCAGAATGGGAAACAGTTTCTTCCCTCAGGCCAATAGGCTTCTGAACTCCCCTGCCACATTCTATTCAAAATGTCACTGGTTAATCTGTTCTGTACTTTACAATATTTAATTTACGCACTTTTTTTATTTATGTGTAATCCATCTGTGGATTTCATAAGTTAATATGAATTAAGTGTGTTATGTATACTACAGTGCTTTATACCCTGGTTCGGAGAAACGTCTCTTTTGACAGTTCAAAGCTCAAAGTAAAATTTATTAGCAGAGTACATACATGTCACCACATACAACTGTGAGATTCTATTTTTCCTATGGGCATACTTAGCAAATCTATAGAACAGTAACTATAAACATCAGGAACTGTAAACAAATTACAAATGCAGATATAAATAAATAGCAGTAAATGTGTAAATAGTTAAATGACAATAAACCTGACTAAAATATTCAGTAGGTCAGGCAACATCAGCGAAAACAGGAACAAAGGGAAAAAAATTCAGATAACGACCTTCTATCAAAAGTTGGAGAAATCAGAGATAAGATTCAGAAAGAGGAAGAGAGAACACAGCATGTGTGTCTGACTGGAAAGCAGGAGAGATTAAAGAGAAACACAGAGCATACATTACTGCTCCAATGATCAGTCGTCCTTTTCAAACCCATAATCTATATATTTTATCAAGTTCAATTTCTCAAAGCTAAAACAAAAACTGTTCACTCAACCTGCAAATTGCTGGTCCAATACTTCACGTACTCACTATTCAAGATTCCCCGTACACGAGTGTAAAAGAGAACAAAATAGTTGTTACTCCGGATCCAATGTAACACCAAAATACCCCACAAAAGATAAAGAACACAACAATAATAAATATATAAGATAGCTTATATACATAGATTGATCGCATGTCCACAGTCAGCTCCATCATGGGTACTAGCCTCCAAGGTATCCCAGACATCTTCAAGGTGCAGTATCCCAGAATGGCATTTATCATTAAGGCCCCCCACCACACAGGACATGCCCTCTTCTCATTGTTACCGTCAAGAAGGAGGTACAAAAACCTGAAGGCACACACTCAGCGATTAAGGAACAGCTTCTTCCCCTCTGCCATCTGATTTCTGAATGGACATTGAATCCATGAACATTACCTCACTACTTTTTTAAAAAATTTGATTTTGCACTACTTGTTTTAATTTAACTATTTAATATACATTTATATATACTGACTGTAATTCAGCTTTATCAGGTACTGCACTGTACTGCTGCCGCAAAGTTAACGAATTTCATGACATATGCCAGTGATATTAAACCCAATTCTGATTCTGATTTAGTGGTGCTAGGCACAGAAGTGACTCAAACAGGAAATAATAAAGTAATGGTGGTTGGGGGTGTGGGGGGGTGAGTTAGTGGGTGGAGGTGTCGATCAGCCTTACTGCTTGGGGAAAGTAACTGTTTTTGAGTCTGGTGGTCCTGGTGTGGATGGAATGTAGCCTCCTCCCTGATGGGAGTGGGACAAACAGTCCATGAGCAGGGTGGGTGGGTTCCTTCATAATGTTCCTGGCTCTTTTGCAGCACCTTTCTGTGTATATGTCCTTGATGGTGGGTAGGTTGGTGCCAGGGGTACAAGGAAATGGCCCACTAAGCCCATCATGTATACATTCACTGCAAAGCTCAGGTAAGAAATCACACTGTTAAATTCACCTACATAAACGGGTACTTACCCTCAGCTGAGAAAGTTGGGCAAAGGCCCGAAACAAGATCGGAGAAAGGAATAAAAATACGAATTCCAACACCTCCAAAGCAGCTTGTTCTGAGGTGGATCACCACTCAGTTTTTTTTAATTAAACAAAATATACTTTATTCCAAAATAAAATTATTTACAATAACCATTCAAAGACTTTCAATTCTTTACAGTTGGTACCATTACTGTCTTTACATTTTCAAAGTTCTAATGTTTTGCCACCCACGTGGCACTTTGTTCTTTCATATTTACATTCAGGGGGTATACCCCCAACCCCCCACCCCTGAACTCCCATGGGAGAAGAACCCTAGACTGTGGTCCTTCCCCACCGGGCCCTTGCGGTGGGTGCACCAAGTTTGAGTGCGTCCCTCAGCACGTACTCCTGCAGCCGAGAATGTGCCAGTCAGCAGCATTCCCCCACGGACATCTCCATGTGCTGGTAGACCATCAAGTTTCAGGCCGACCAAAGAGCATCTTTGACCGTGATGATCTGCCAGCAGCACCGGATGCTGGTCTCGGTGTGCGTCCCCGGGAACAGCCCGTAGATCAGAGAGTCCTCTGTTACACAGCTGCTGGAGATGAATCTCGACACTGTCCCTTCCATCCTCTTCCACACCTTCTCCGCGAACCCACAGTGTGCAAAGAGGTGGGTCAATGACTCCTCCTCTCTGCAGTCCTCCCGTGGGCAGAGGGGTGTGGAGATGACGTTCCGGACGTACAGGAGGGATCGGACTGGGAGGGCCGCTCTCACCGCCAGCCAGGCGAGGTCTTGGTGCCTGTTGGCGAGGTCTGGCGATAAGGCATTTTGCCAGATGAACTGGACGGTCTGCTCAGGGAACCACCCCACTGTGTCCATCTCGTCCTTCTCCTGCAGTGCCTGCAGGACCTTACGTGCTGACCTCTGCCTGATGGCCCTGTGGTCAGAGGTGTTGACCTGAAAGAACTTCTCTACGAAGGACAGGTATAGTGGCAACGACCAGCTGACAGGGTGTTGCGCGGGAAAGGGCCCAGACCCATCCTTCGTAGCCAGGACGACAGGTAGAATCTGGGCACGTAGTGGTACTTGGTGCCCATGTACCTGGGATCCACACACAACCTGATGCAGCCACACACGAAGCTGGCCATCAGGGTGAGGGCGACATTGGGGACGTTTTTGCCCCCATTGTCCAGGGACTTGTGCATGGTGGTCCGTCTGACCCACTCCATCTTGGATCCCCAGACGAATCTGAAGACGGCTCGGGTGATTTCCCAACTGAAGGAGCTGGGGACTGGCTACATCTGCGCCAAATACAGCAGCCTTGAGAGCACCTCACACCTGATGACCAGGTTCTTGCCCACTATCGATAGAGAGCAGTTAAGGATGGTAACAAACACTTCTATGGAATGGTAAACTTATCAAGCCAGATCCCCAAGGCTGATTACATGTTTGTCCTTGCTCCATAGCATTAAAGTAACAAAAACTGCAAGAAGCTAACAGACAATTCTCACTTCTAAAAGAGGGCAACAGGTCCAAATGGCAATACCTTAAAAACGGCAGTGTGCATCTGTCTGGATATTTGTGCCTGAGATACAAGGTTATATCATGGACAGACAGGCAAATTAAACCCTCATTAATCAGCTTGAGGTCAGACATGCAGACACGCTGCCCTCAATTATTACCTATTAAGAACACAGGCAGCAGGTAGAAAGTGGTTATTACTCTCCTATCATAGCACATCAGTGCAGGAACAGAGCAGATTAGCTGAATAATGCAAGGCGGCACAGGCAGCTCACCGTGAAATTCATTAGGCAGTTCATATAATTACTGCACGACACATGGTCTGAGGAAAAGGGGGGAGAAGGGGGGAAAACGGGGTGGGGGAAAGGAGGTGGGAGAGAGAAGGGGGAGAGGAGGTGGGGAGAGAGGAGGGGGTGAGGAGGTGGGGAGAGAGGGGGAGAGGGGGTGAGAGGAGGTGGGGAGAGAAGAGGTGGAGAGAGAGGAGTTGGGGAGAAAGGAGGGGGTAGAGAAGAGTTGGGGAAAGAGGGGGTAAGAGGAGGTGGGGAGAGAGGAGGGGGTGAGTGGGTGAGAGAGAAGGGAGGGGAAGAGAGGGTTGGGTGCAGAGGGGGCAAAGGGGAAGAGGAAAAGGGAATGGGTAAAGGGGAAGGGGAAACTGGATAAAGGGGGGTGGGAAAATGTGTAATGGGGAAGGTGAAAAGGGGTAAAGGGGAAACCCTAGATTCCTCTGCACTTCACTCGTTTGTACTCCTTCTCCCTAGTTAGACAATAATCCACTATTTCATTCCCCTGACTGAATTTCATGACCTCACACTTCCCTACTTAAAATCCATTTGCCAGGTTTTCACCCACTCACTCCATCTATCTCCTAGTACAGAATCACCACACCCACATCACAATATGCCCTTCCAGTTATTTTAATCCCATCAGCAAACTTAGAAAATTTACATTTTGTGTCCTCACCCAAGCTTTAATGTAAATAGCAAATGGCTGAGAGCCAAGAACTGATCCCTATGATATGCCTTCGTTAAACCATTCCAGCCTGAAAAGGAGCCATTTATTACAACACTTTCCTTTCTATCTACCAGCCAGTTTGCAATCCATCCTAACACACTTCATCCACTACCCTGGGCTCTTACATGGCACTTAGACAAATGCTCTTTGTTAACTCAAATACATTATATCTACAGGTTTCCCAATCACAACCCTCTTTGTCATTTAGAACAAAGAACTGTACAGCACTGGGCCAGGCTCTTCAGCCCATGATGAAGTGATAAACTAACTTAACTAGTAATCAAGTTCAAGTTCAACTGTCACTTAACCATTCACAAATACCCGTGAATACAGCCAAACAAAAGTGTTACTCCGGGGCTAAGGTACAAACACAGTACCAACAGTCACACACAGCACAAGGCACATATAGCACAAATAAGACAGCAGCAAAATATAGTCACACAAAAATATAGTCCCTGAGTCCCTGAGTCCATGCACGTTGCAGCAGTCTGCAGTCAAATATGATACATATTGTCTTCTGCCAAGTGAACTCTGTAGCCATACCAACTCCGACACTGGGTGACTGCAAATGGGCCACACAGTTCTCCCACCATCCACCAACAGCACTTCACATTAACAATGTCCAACAGGGTCTCGTGATCACAAAAAATGCAACTGAGATGATTACTCGCTGTTAGACTACACACCCATTCCAACACCTCTCTGACACATGCAGCAGCACAATGCTCACCAACACCAGCTCCTTCAATTTCTCCGCCATCCAGCAACTCGCTAATGGGGTAGACCTGCAGTAATGTAAGTTCTTAATGTCCAGAAGTGTCTTGCAATTTTAAAAATGCATTTACAAAAGACAGTATTACCGTTGGTTGGCCCTGGAAAAGATGCTGTGTTCAAGCACATTGTCATCTTACTGGTGCTCAAATGCCCAACTAAACTAATCCCCTCTGACTACACAACCTCTGTATTCTTCCATTTCCTGCACATACATCTTCCTACTTAAGAGCTTCTTGAATGCCTCTCTCATGTCTGCCTCCATTCCTGACAACATATTCTAGCAATCCAACAGTCTCTGTGTAAAAAAACTTGTCCTATTATCTCTCCTTTGAACTTACCCCCTCTCACATTAAATACATGGTATTAAACACTTCAAACCTTGGAAAAGATGCTGGCCGTCTATCTATAACTCTCATAATCTCATAAACCTCTATCAGTTCTCCCCTCAGCCTTGCTACTCCAGAGAAAACAACCCATCTGTCCAACCTCTCATTATAGCACATGCCCTCTAATCCAGGCAACATTCTCATAAACCTTTTTTGCACCCTCTCTAAAGTCTCCACATCCTTCCTGTAATGGAGTGACCAGATGTGGCCTGACTAAAGTTTCATAGAGCATAGCGCAATTTTCTGGCTTTTGAACTCAAAGCCTCAACTAATAAAGGCAAATATGCCATCTTAACCGCCCTATCAACCTGTGTGACCACTTTCATAAGCTGCAAACTTGCACCTCAAGATCTTTCAGCATGTCAATACTGTTAATGATCCTGTGTACTAATCCAATCACCACACACAAAATTCTAGAGGAACTCAGCAGCCCAAACAGTGTACTGTCTCTTTACATTTGACCTACCAAGGTGTATCACTTCTTATTTCACTGAGATAAACTCCACCTGGCATTTCTCCACCCTTATCTGTAACTGATCTGTATCCCGTTGTATTCCTTGCCAGTCTTCTACGCTATCCACAACACCACTAACCTTCGTATCACCTGCAAACTTACTAACCCACCCATTTATATTCTCATCTAGGTCATTTATATACATCACAAACAGCAGAGGTCCCAGTGCAGATCTCAGACCGCCAACTAGAATTAATTTAGATCACTTTGTAGTGAACTGTTTTCACTTTGACACAAAAGAGTCGTTTTTCTGTTGATCAGAGTCAAAAAAGCCAAATTAAATCCATTGTGATTCAATGCTGTAAAACAATAGAGGGGTGGTTGAATACTTCTTATAGGCACTGTATATGTATATCATATATAAACACACACAGTAATTTTTATTGTAATTTATAGGTTTTATTATTATGTATTGCAATGTACCACTGCCACACACAACAAATTTCACAACATATACCAGTGATGTTAAACCTGATTCTAATTCTGCACGGACTGGGATTTAGAAGGGGAGGGGTGGAGCTGATTGAAACCTATCAAATATTGAAAGGTCTAGATCAGGGGTCAGCAACCTTTACCACTGAAAGAGCCACTTGGACCCGTTTCCCACAGAAAAGAAAACACTGGGAGCCGCAAAACCCGTTTGACATTTAAAATGAAATAACACTGCATACAACGTTTTGTTTTGCCTTTATGCTATGTATAAACAAACTATAATGTGTTGCATTTATGAAATTGATGAACTCCTGCAGAGAAAACGAAATTACATTTCTGCATGCAACAAAAACATGTTGACCTCCGAAAAAAAGACGTTGGGTTGAAGGTTACTTTTAAGTAAAATACTCAACGTCTATTTGAGTCCTTCTTGTATTTATGAAAAACGCCAAACTTAAATTTGCCGCCAGCAGCAAACCAAAAATAACGTCAGCCAGCTGTCAACCTGAAAAATAAAAGGACTATTTCACTGAACAATGAAAGCATATGAATATACGTAAAATAATAGGCAATTAAAATATTTATCATCCTTGTTCAGGTTGACTCACACCTGACAATGCAGTCGTATTCAGTAGGGATGGATCGATGCTTAGGGGAGTGACCAGGAAGGATAATGTGTTTTTTTCCTCTCTGAACTCACAGAAGCGTTTCCCAAACGATGTTTGCATTGCGATGATTGCCCAATGTAAATACTCCGAATTTATCATGTCGTGACCTTTTTTGAACTCTCTCAAATTGGGGAAGTGAGACAATGTGCCTTTCTGTAAATCTCTGGCAAGCAACGTCAACTTGCGCTCGAATGCCAAAACATCCTCCAACATGTGCAGGGCTGTACGTCCTTACCCCGTTGAAGAGCTGTGTTCAGCGTGTTCAGGTGCGCTGTTATGTCTACCATGAAGTGTAGCTTTTCCAGCCACTCTGGCTGTTCCAGCTCAGGAAAGGTGAGCCCTTTGCTGCCCAGGAAAGTTTTCACTTCTTCCAGACACGCGACAAAGCGTTTCAGCACCTCCCCTCTGGACAGCCAGCGATAAAAACACGTTGTAGCGGTTGCTACACGCAGTCAGTAAACTGCAGTCAAAGATAGCTTTATTCGAACTAAACAGCCTTGCTTTTAAGCCTCCCTCAACCCGCCCCCCATGGGCGCGGATGCTGCAAAAGACACGTACTCACAAACCCCCGTAGGCTATCTCCCTTAGCCTGAACGCTGGCTAATTGTGAGCCGGTTCGGATGTGTCAGGAAATGGGTCGCCACAAAGTCTTATTTAGATTGTACAAGATCACCATAATCTTCAAATTTAGATTTACATTTCAAAAACTAACAAACTAACATAAAATACATTTTAATTAAATACTGACCATGTAGCGGTGTGCTACACGCAGCGCTAAAATTACGACACGGAGTCGGTAACTGCAGTCGAAGGAAAAAACTTTATTCGAAATCTTCAGCCTCACTTTTAAGCCTCCCTCAACCTGCCCCCCATGGCGCAGAGGCTCCAAAGCTCTGTGCTCGCAAACCCCCGTAGGCTATCTAATTGTGAGTCGGTTCGGATGTGCCAGGAAAAGGGTCGCCACAACCAATTATTTCCCAAAGCAACAGGGAGCCGCAGCACAGACGTAAAAGAGCCACATGCGGCTCCGGAGCCGCGGGTTGCCGACCCCCGGTCTAGATAGAGTGGACGTGGAGAGGATGTTTCCTACAGTAGGGGAGTCTAAGACAAGAGGACACACCTTCAAAATAGAAGAAAGTCCATTTAGAAGAGAGATGAGGAGGAATTTCTTTAGCCAGAGGGTGGTGAATCTGTGGAATTCATTGCCACAGGCAGCTGTGGGGGCCATGTCATTAGGCATATTTAAAGCAGAGGTTGATAGGTTCTTGATTGGTGATGAATAGAAGGCAGAAGAATGGGGTTGAGAGGGATAATATATGAGCTATGGCAGTACAGATTCAATGGGCCAAATGGCCTAATTCTGTTCCAATGTTTTATGGTCTTATGGTCTTTTATATATCGTTATGCTATATAAGTCATCACTTTCTCTGGTGGCCCATTCCACGTATCCACTCCCTTTTTAAATACTCTTTGAATTTCTCTTCTACCATCACAAATCCTTGCCTTTTAGTTTTAGACGCCCCTACCCTGACCATTTGCTTTATCTCGAATTTAGGATATTACAATATATCTATACATTCACCTCTTAGCCTATTATACTCTAGGGAGAAAATGTCAGCCTGATCAGTTTCTCCTTATAACTCAAGCTCTCCAGTTCATTTTTTCTGCACCTTTCTCAGCTGAATGACATCCTTCCTGTAACTAGGCAACCAGACGTGCACACAATGTGCAGCAGAGATTCACTTGTGCGTTTACTTTCATATACTATAACCTGTCCTGACGACGTGGTCTCCTGTATCAGACAGATGCAGACTGAATGATTATTTTGCATTCTTCAGTTCACAAGAGAAATCCTGTGCTCTCAGTTACATCCCACATTAATTCTACATGGCGTTCCTCACTCTGACCTCGTATTAGCCTCGTTGTTCCAACAGCATTTTCTGTTTCATTTCTGCATAATTAGTACCCATCCACTACTCAAAATGTTCATTTCCCGCACTGGCAGCACACCGTGATGGCAATGGGTAACTTGTTGAAAATGCAAGGCATTTTCAGAATCAGAACTAGAATCAGGTTTAATATCACCAGAATATGTTGTGAAATTTGTTGTTAAGGCAGCAGTGGACATAATACTAAAAAAACTGCAAATTACAATAAACATATATAATACGTACATATCTGTGTAGCTATATGTATGTGTGTGTGTATGTATTTATATATACACATTTTTTAAAAGTTAAATTAAATAAATAGTGCAAAACAGAAAAAAAAAGGTAATAAGGTAATGTTCATGGGTGAAATGTCCTTTCAAAAATCTGATGGGGAAAAAGCTGTTCCTGAATCACTGAGTGTATGCCCTCAGGCTCCTGTAACTCCACCTTGATGGCAGCAATGAGAAGAGGGCATGTCCTTGGTGATGGTTGTCCTTAATGATTGATGTTGCCTTTTTGAGACATTGATTCTTGATGCTAGGGAGGCTAGCACCCATGATGGAGCTGACTGAGCTCACGACTTTCTGCAGTTTATTTCGATCCTGTGCAGTGGCCCCTCCAAACCAGGTGATGATGCTCTATAGTACATCTGCAGAAATTTGCAAGAGACTTTGGTGACATACCAAATCTCCTCAAATTCTTAATACAGCTGCTGTCAATACATCAGGACCAGGAAAGATCCTCAGAGATGTTCACACCCAGGAACTTGAAATTGTTCACCCTTTCCACTTCTCATCCCTCTATGAGGACTGGTGTTTGTTCCCTTGTCTCACTCTTTCTGAAGTCCACAATCAACTCCTTGGTCTTACTGACATTGAGTGCAAGGTTCTTGCAGCTATATCACTCAACTAGCTCATTTCTCTAAGTCTCCTCATCACCATCTGTAATTCTGCCAAATATGGTTGTGACATTAGCAAATTTATAGATGGTATTTGAGATGTGCCTAGCAACATGGTCATGGGTGTAGAGAGCCAAATACTTCCTAACTCCATGACCTGACCTTCCTCTGTCCGAAGCCAGACTGAGACACGCAACTTTACAATTAAAGCTGAGCATTTAAGGAAACAAATTCCCACACAATAGGGATTGGAATTCCCTCATTCCGTGGATGCCACAGATCAATATAAACTATGCTTTTTAACAATAACAGTACCAAGGAACACGGATCTACGGTGGACAAGTGGAATGGAGGTACAGATTAGCGATTCAATCAAGAGTGTGAATGCTTTGCTCCTGTTCCAATCTGACTAGCTCTCTTGGCATATTTTACCAAATTAGTCAATGTTTTCATTAAAAACTTAAAAAGAATTATTAGTTAGATTATTTGTGGGAGTTGATTGCTAAATTTAACTGGTTGGTAGTGTACTTAGATCATAAGACCATAAGACAAAGGAGCAGAATTAAGCCATTCAGCCCATTGAGTTTGTACTACCATTCCAACATGGCTGATTTATTATCACTCCCAACCTCATTCCCCTACGTTCTCTCATAACCCGACACCCTGACTAATCAAGAACCTATCAACCTCTGCTTTAAATATACCCATTGACTTCGCCTCCACAGCTATCCGTGGCAATGAATTCCACAGATTTATCACCCTCTAGCTAAAGAAGTTCCTTCTCACCTCTGTTCTAAATGGACTTCCTTCTATTCTGAGGCTGTGCCTTCTGGTCCTCCATACACCCAGTATAGGAAACATCCTCTCCACATCCACTCTGTCGAGCCCTTTCAACATTCAATAGGTTTCAATGAGATCCCCTCTCATTCTTCTAAGCTCCAGAGAACACAATCTCAAAACCATCAAACGCTTCTCATATATTAAACTTTTGTAGCAGCCATGTATTCCGTGTTGCATGTTTATTATGGTAATGAGTCACTTTAGTTATTTGTGAGTAAAAGCAAAAGGAATAAGAATGAGGGGATCTCACTGAAACCTATCAAATAGTGAAAGGCCTTGATAAAGTGGATGTGGAGAGGATGTTTCCTATGGTGGGAGAGTCTAAGCCTCAGAATAGAGGGGCATCCATTTGGAACGGAGATGAGGAGGAATTTCTTTAGCCAGAGAGTGGTGAATCTGTGGAATTCTTTGCTACAGGCAGCTGTAGAGGCCGAGTCAGGTTGATATATTCTTGATTGGTCATGGGATGAGGGATATGGGGAGAAGGCACAAGACTTGGGCTGAGAGGAAAATTGGATCAGCCATGATGGAATTACAGAGCAGACTTGATGGGCCAAATGGCCTAATCCGCTCCTATATCTTACAGTATTCATGCTTATTTTGTGGCAGTTTGCAGCTTGGGATTGGCAGAGATCATACCTTTGCTGACTACTTAATATCGCTTCAAGATTGTATGTTGTTAATTGCTAATAAGGATCAAAATAAAGAATTTGACTCTTTGGAACAATCATTTCATTGGAGCTGAGAGTGTGTCATGCGAATGTAACAAACCCGAGGTGATTGCAGGCTAGTGACAATTCTTGTGATCTTGGATTAGATTTTGTTGCTACACCTTTCATTTCTGGGATCATTCATGTGAATGTCCTCTCGATCCTCTCCGATATAAGCACATCCTTTCTTAGATAAGGAGACTGAAAACTGCTTAAAATACTGCAAGAGGTCATGGTCCATGTAGGTACCTTTTTACATAAGTAGGAAAAGTGACAGGGTTTTGCAAAGTGAGTTCAGGGAGTTAGGTACTAAGTTAAAGGGCAGGATTGCTACCCATACCATGTGCTAGCGAGACCAGAAATAGGAAGTTTAACATGTGGCTAAGGAGTTCGTGTAGGAGGGAGGGCTTAAGATTTTTGTATCACTGGGCTCCCTTCCAGGGAAGGTCCCACCTTCCCTGGAAGATGGTTTGCACATGAACTGGAAAGAGACTAATAGCCTAGCAGGAAGGTTTGTTAATGCTGCATGGTGGGCTTTAAACTAGAGTTCAGAATCAGTATCAGGTTTATTATCACTAGCATATGTCATGAAATTTGTTAACTTAGTAGCAGCGGTACATTGCAATACATGATAATATTAGAAAGAAATAAATAGAATAGAGTAGTTGTGGGGGGTGGGAATCAGAGTCCCAGAACAGATAATGGAGAATGTTAAGACCCCAGACAAATTCAGGAATCAAAAGGTTGAGCATGGTGTGATTAATGTACTGAGCTGTGTATACTTCAATGCAAGAAGTATTGTAGGAAAGGCAAAAAGGCTCAGGGCATGGATCAACAACTGGGATTATGATATTTTAGCCATGAGTAAGATTTAGTTGCAGGAGGGGCAGGATTGGCAGCTCACTATTTCGGAGTTCCGGTGTTCTAGAAGCCGCAGAACGGGAGGGATTAAAGGAGGAGGGGTAGCATTACTCGTCAAGAAAAATGTCATGGGAGTGCTCAGTCAGGACAAATTGGGAAACATCTCATGAGGAGTTATGGGTGGAAATGAAAAATTAGAAGGGTATGACCACATTAATGGGGTTACATTACAGACCACCCAACAGTCTGGGGATATAGAGAAACAACTTTGTAGAGAGATTGCAGAGAAACACAAGGTTGTTATAGTAGGTGATTTTAACTTTCCACATATTGACTGGGACTCCCATACCAGTAAAGGACTAGATGAGATAGTGTGTATTAAATGTGTTCAGGAAAGTTTTCTTAATCAATACATTGAGGTCCCAAAGAGAGAGTGTGCTTGATCAGGGCAGGTGACAGAAGTTTGTGTGGGTGAACACCTTGCATTTGGTGATCATTATGTCATTAGCTTCAAAGTAAATATACAGAAAGTTAGGTCTGATCTGCGTGTTGAGATTCTAAATTGGAGGAAGATCAATTCTGATGGTATCAGAAGGAACCTGGCAAGTGTGGATTGGGACAGGCTATTTTCTGGAGAAGCTGTAGTTGGTAAGTGAAATTGTGAGAGTAGAAGCTTTATATGTGCTTGTCAGAATAAAATGTAAAGATAGCAGGTGTAGGGAACCTTGGATTTCAAGAGATATTGAGGCCCTAGTTAAGAAAATAAAAGGAGGTGCATTACAGGTATAGGCCGGTAGGAACAAATAAGGTGCTTATGGAGTATAAGAAATGCGAGAGAACACTTAAGAAAGAAATCAGGAAGGCTAAGAAAAGGCATAAGGTTGCCTTAACAGACAAGGTGAAGGAGAATCCTAAAGAATTCCACAGATATGTTAAGAACAAAACAATTGCAAGGGACAAAATTGATTCTCTGGAAGATCAGAATGATAATCTATGCATGGAGCTAAAACAGATGGGGGAGATCTTAAATGCATTTTTTGCATCTGTATTTACTCAGGAGACAGACAGAGTCTACAGAAGTGAGACAAAGCAGCAGTAACATCATGAACTCTATACAGATTACAGACAAGGAGGTGTTTGCTGTCTTGAAGCAAATTAGGATGGATAAATCCCCAGGGTCTGACAAGGTGTTTCCTCAGACCCTGTGGAAGACAATGACAGAAATTCCTGGGGCCCTGGCAGAGATATTTAAATCATCCTTAGTGATGGGTGAAGTGCCAGAGGATTGGAGGATAGCCAATGTTGTTCTGTTTAAAAAAGACTCTAAAAATAAACAAGAAAATTATAGGCTAGTGAGCCTGTCATCAGTAGTGGGAAAGTTACTGGAAGGTATTCTAAGGGACTAGATATATACAGTAAGTATTTGGATGAACATGGACTAATTAAGGATAGTCAGTGTGGCTTTGTGCGTGGTCATGTCTAACCAATTTTATAGAATTTTTCGAGGAAGTTATCAGGAAAGTGGATGAAGGCAAGGCAATGCATGTTGTCTCCATGGACTTTAGCAAAGCATTTGACAAGGTCCCACATGGGAGGTTGGTCAAGAAGTTTCAATCGCTCAGCATGCAATATGAGGTAGTAAATTGGATTAGATAGTGGTTTTGTGGGAAAAGCCAGAGGGTTGTAGTGGATGGTTGCCTCTCTGATTAAGGCCTATCACTAGTGGAGTGCCAGAGGGACCGGTACAGGGTCCATTGTTGTTTGTCATCAATACCAATGATATGGATGATATTGTGGTTAACTGGATCAACAAATTTGTTGATGACATCAAATTGGGGGTGTAGTACACAGTGAGGAAGTCTATCATTGCCTGTAATGAGATCTGGACCGGCTGGAAAAATGGACTAAAAATGGCAGATGAAATTTAATGCAGACAAGTGCAAGGTTTTGCACTTAGCTATGACAAACCAGGGTTGGTAGGTCTTATACAGTGTACAGTAGAGCACTGAGGAGTGCGGTAGGACAAAGGGATCTGGGAATACAGGTACATAATTCATTGAAGGTGGCATCACAGGTTGATAGGGTTGTAACGAAAGCGTTTGGCACATAAGCCTTCATAAATCGAAGTACTGAGTACAGGAGATAAGATGTTACACTGAAGTTGTATAAGACATTGGTGAAGACTAATTTGGAGTATTGTGTGCATTTTTGGTCACCTACCTACAGGAAAGATGTAAACAAGCTGAAAGAATACAAAGAAAATTTACGAGGATGTTGCCAGGTCTGGAGGATCTGAGTTATTTGGTTAAGATTCTATTCCTTGGAATGTTGGAGACTGACAGGAGATTTGATAGAGGTATACCAGATCATAAGGGGTATAGGTAGGGTAAATACAAACAAGAGAAAATCTGCAGATGTTGGAAGTCCAAGTAAACCACACAAAAAGCTGGAGGAACTCAGCAGGCCAGGCAGCACCAATGGAAAAGAGTACAAACGATGTTTCAGACAGAGACTCTTCAGCAGGACTATTTTCCATAGATACTGCCTGGCCTGCAGGGGAAACACAAGTAGGTTTTTTCTACTGAGCTTGAGTGGGACTACAATTAAAGGTCATGGGTTAATGGCAAAAGATGAAAAGTTTAAGGGAACATGAGTGGAACATGAATCTCAGAGGGTTGTGAGAGTGTGGAATGATTGGCCAGTGCAAGTGGTACATGCCAGCTTGATTTCAACGTTTAAGAGAAGTTTGGATAGGTACATGGATGGGAGGGATGTGGGGGCCTATGGTCCCAGTGCAGGTCGATGGGAGTAGGCAATTTAAATGCTCAGTACAAACTAGATGAGGCAAAGGGCCTGCTTCTTTGCTGTACTTTTCTATGACTCTATAAGTGTAGTCTGACCAATATCTTACAAACCACATCATCACATCTTCGCTCTTATATTTCTAGTCCTCATAAGATTAATGCAACTTGTGCACTTACATGCAGGATACTTCCTTTACCATCCCTGTAGCCTTCCTCCCCAATCAAAGCTAAACTCTAGAATCTCCACTGTCCAGCAGCAGAAAGGCTCTGTCTGCAAGAGTTGACCAGAAGTCCCCATTCTATTGATTCCAGATTGATTCCTGGGATGGCAGAAATTTCATATGAAGAAAGACTGGATCGACTAGGCTTATAATCACTGGAATTTAGAAGATTGAGGGGGGATCTTATTGAAACGTATAAAATTCTAAAGGGATTGGACAGGCTAGATGCAAGAAGATTGTTTCCGATGTTGGGGAAGTCTAGAATGAGGGGTCACAGTTTAAGGATAAAGGGGAAGCCTTTTAGGACCGAGATGAGGAAAAACTTCTTCACACAGAGAGTGGTGAATCTGTGCAATTCTCTGCCACAGGAAACAGTTGAGGCCGGTTCATTGGCTATATTTAAGAGGAAGTTAGATATGGCCCTTGTGGCTAAAGGGATCAGGGGGTATGGAGAGAAAGCAAGTACAGGGTTCTGAGTTGGATGATCAGCCATGACCATACTGAATGGCGGTGCAGGCCTGAAGGGCCAAATGGCCTACTCCTGCACCTATTTTCTATGTTTCTACAGTGACAGGCACACGTCCAGGATCCACACAGACTTCCTTGGCAGAATTCTCACAATACCACAGATTTCTGAGAATTTGTGCATTATTGTCTGCTAGAAACATCTGCTAGAGCTATGGTAATCCTAAAGTTTGGTTGCGACATACATCTGGGATATGTGTATGATCTCTTTCCAAGCATTGTGATAGACTGAACGTTACTTTGATAGTAAATATACTTCAAACTTTGATGGCTAACCTTTCCCAATTCAACAGTATTTGCTACATGATAAACCATTGAAAAATGAAAATGCTAAAAGACTCTCACAAATTTCTACAGATGTACTGTTGAGATGTACCATTCTAACTGGCTGCATCTCCATCTGGTATGGAAGGGGCTACTATACAGGATTGGAAAAAGCTGCAGAAAGTTGTAAACTGAGCCAGTTCCATCATGGGCACTAGGCTCCCCAGCATCGAGGACATCTCCAAAAGGTAATGCTATTAAGAATGTCTTCATTAAAGACCCCCATTACCCAGGATATGCCCTCTTCTCATTGCAACCATCAGGGAAGAAGTACAGGAGCCTGAAGAAACACACTGAACAATTCAGGAACAGCTTCTTCCCCTCTGCCATCAGATTTTGGAATGGAGAATGAACCCATGAACACAACCACACTATATATATATAAATAAATATGAGAGGGAGGGAGAGGGGGGGAAGAGGGGGGAGAGCGAGGGGGAGAGAGGGGGACAGAGAGGGAGAGACAATAGGTACATTTCTTATTGTAGTTTTTTAGTCTTTTTTAGTCTTATGTACTGTAATGTACTGCTGCCGCAAAACAACAAATTTCACGACATATGCCAGTGATATTAACCCTGATTCTGAATTCTACCAACAGAATTCACAGTTGCTTAATTACTTGAAAATCATAGCAGCTGTAGAGCTTTTGGAACAAATTTCCTCTACACAGTACCATCAATAGCCTTTTTTAAGTACATCCATTTTTGGAAAAAACATCTCGGAACCTCAAACAATTACCACTTCATAAACAAAGGGGATCCTGCAGATGCTGGAAATCCAGAGCAACACACACAACAAATTGGTGCTCAACATCAGTAAGACAAGAGCTGACTGTGGACTTCAGGAAGGGTAAGACGAAGGAACACATACCAATCCCCATAGAGGGATCAGAAGTGGAGAGAGTGCGCTGTTTCAAGTTCATGGCTGTCAAGATCTCTGAGGATCTAACCTGCTCCCAACATATTGATGCTGTTATAAGAAGGCAAGTACTTCATTAGGAGTTTGAAGTGATTTAGTATGTCAACAAATACACTCAAAAACTTCTACAGATGTAAAGTGGAGAGCATTCTAACACACTGCCTCACTGCCTGGTATGGTGGGGGGGAGGGGGGCTACTGCACAGGACCAAAAGAAACTGCGGAGCGCTGTAAATTTAGTCGGCTCCATCTTGGGTACAAGCATACAAAGTACAGTCGGCCCTTCTTATCTGCGGGGGATTGGTTCCGGGACCCCCTACAGATACCAAAAATCGCAGTTGTCTCAGCAGGATGGTCTTTAGGACCCAGCGGAACCCTGGACTTTAATTAATCTGTCTCAATGCGGTGAACATTAGGACCTGAATCCGTAAGGTTTCTGTTCACGAAAATAATCATGATCACGATTGCAAATAAGGTAGAACTAATAAAGCAATCAGAAAGAGGTGAAACGCCATCAGTCATTAAAAAAGTGTTAGGCTACAGTCGGTCAACGATCGGAACAATTTTAATGGAGCATGTGAAAGGCCCTGCCCTGATGAAGGCTACAATTATTACTAAGCAATGCAGTGGTTTAATCATTGAAAAACATATGTTTCTTAAGTCTTATATGCATAGAAAGGTAAAATAAGTACTATATACTAAGAAAAACATTTGACTAACTGACTCTAAATAATACCGGATGTACCTGTTCCGACTTCAAATCTGACTTAAAGACGGACTCAGGAACAGAACTCATTCATAACCTGGGGACTGCCTGTACTTTTAAATAATCTCTAGATTACTTATAATACCTAATACAATGTAAATTCAATGTAAATAGTTGTTATACTGTATTGTTTAGGGAATAATGACAAGAAAAAATAGTCTGTACATGCTCAAACAACGAGAGCTGAAGAGAGAACTTCTGGGCTTTCCCGATCCGTGGTTGGTTGAATCCGTGCATGCAGAAACCGCAGATAAGGAGGGCCAACTGTACCCAGGACATCTTCAAGGAGCGGCGTCTCAAAAAGGCAGCGTCCATTATTAAGGACCTCCAGCACCCAGGGCATGCCCTTTTTTCACTGTTACCATCAGGAAGGAGGTACAGAAGCCTGAAGGCACACACTCAGTGATTCAGGAACAGCTTCTTCCCCTCTGCCATCCGATTCCTAAATGGACATTGAACCCTTGAACACTACCTCACTTTTTAAATCTATATTATTTCTGGTTTTCTGCATGATTTTAATCAACTCAGTATACGTATACAGTAATTGATTTACTTATTTATTTGTTTTTCTCTTCTATGTTATGTGTTGCATTGAACTGCTACTGATAAGTTAACAAATTTCACGGCACATGCTGGTGATAATAAACCTGATTCTGACTCACAAATGTCTGTATAATCTAACTGGATGACTCTCCAGCCTAATTCACTGGTAAAACCTGTGTTCTATAAAGCCAAGCTTCACTTGCGCAGCAACAGACATGATCCCGTCACTCCAGATTTCCAACAACCGTAGAATCTCTGGTGTTTATGAACCTCCCACGGTCAAGTTAACCAGTAGCGAGCTGCTACATTCAAGGTACAATCAGACCACAAATTCAGTACTGAGTTAAGATCCGTCCAAAAATATTTAAATGCATTTCCTGTGCAGTTCAGCCAAGTAACTGAATCAGGAAATTGTGTTATTCATAGCCTCTAGAAGCACAGGAATAATTTTAGAAACATCTTCTGAGGCACAGATCAAGTGGACAACCAGCGCTATTTGCCCAGGGCGGAAATAGCTTATACGAGATGCCGCAACTTTAGGGTGATCGGATGGAAGTATGGGGAAGGGGGGGATATCAGAGGTAAGTTTTTTTTTTAAAACACCGAGTAGTAATCAGGTAGACCATGCTGGCAGGGTGGTGGTAGAGATAGATACATAAGGGACATTTAATTGACTCTTGGACAGGTACATGGATGATAAAAATATAGAGGGCTATGTGGGAAGGAGGGGTTAGATTCATCTTCGAGTAGGTAAATGGGGTATATACATACAAAATGCTGAAGCAATTCAGCAAGCTAAGCATCTATGGAAAAGAGCAAACAGTTGATGTTTTGGGCTGAGACCCTTCATCAGGACCTGAAACATTAACTGTTTACTCTTTTCCATAGATACTGCTTGACTTGATGAGTTCCTGCAGCATTTTGAGCGCATTACTTGTATTGCCAGCAACTGCAGATTTTCTCTTGCTTGAAATGGGATATATAGCATGTGAAGGGGCTTGTCATGTCCTTTCTGGGACAGCTGCCTCATATTTGGGCCCCACCAGTCACTCAGTTCTCACCTGTGGCTTCAACCAGCTGTTTGCATGCGACAGCAGCCACACCACAGTATCCTGCTTCGACAGGTGGATCTCATAGGAACACATCTGTCCTAGGATGTGAAGTCAGCTCCAGAAGACTGAGCGGATGAGATCTACAGTGAGATCCAATGGCCATGTGGTCCTGCAACACTCCGAGAAGAGCGAAGGGCATGACAAGACACAGAACAAGACATGGTCATCCACTCCAACCAGGAGAGACCCCAGTGGCGATGACTACTCAAACCACTGAGGTCGAGAGAGTGGAACTGCCTCAGTGCAATGGTTTTTCAACTTCAAAAACTCTTCCACATGGGTCTCCTGTCATCGTCTGACATAACGGACAAACAACTCCTAGAGCAGCTTAAAAAGTTGGCATAACATCATGTGCCATACTGTTCTATGTTCTACATGTGTTATATAGGAAAAATATCAAAAACTCCCTCATTGCCACGTGTACTTTAAGACTGCCGCCAGTTCATTCTTTTCTTAATGCAGTGTTTCTCATAAACAGCAACTCGGTGACAACTTGATCAACAGCAACAGAACAGGTTTTCCCAGTCACGGCTCAGGTTTGATCCCCTGGCCAGGTTCAAATTAAAAGATCTAAGATTGGGGTGGCATGGAAGTCTAGCTGTTAGCACAATGCTTTACTGGACAGGTTCAATTCCTGGTGCTGTCTGTAAGGAGTTTGCAAGTTCTCGTCGTGGCCATGTGGGTTTCCTCCGGGTGCTCTGGTTTCCTCCCAGTCTGAAGTGTATCAATTAGTAGGTTAATTGATCATTATAAATCGTCCCGTGATTAGTCTAGAATTGCTGGGAGGCATGCTGCAGAGGGCCAGAAGGACCTATTCTGCACTGTATCACCGTATCTCAATAAAAAACCATCAAATCCAAAATACTGTAATGACTGCAGTACAGACTGAGATTACTCCCCCCCCCCCCCAAATGAGGACAGGCATTAGTTTGTGTCCCACTGACCATTAACTGATATCTGGGTCTCACCAGAGAATTGGCCCAGAACACACATGCACAAGGAAAGGGATGCTAGGATGCTAGGATGTTATTCCTTAGGACATAGAAGACTGAGGAGAGACTTGATTGAGCTATACAAAATTATGAGGTGTTTAGATAGGGTAAATGCAAGCAGGCTTTCTCCACTGAGGTTGGGTGAGACTAGAGCTGTGGGTTGTAGGTTAAATGTTGAAGGGGAACCTGAGGTGGAACTCCTTCACTCACAGAGGGTGGTGAGAGTGTGGAACCAGCTGCCAGCAGACATGGCAGCTGTGGGTTTGAAAGCAACATTTAAGAGAAGTTTGGAATAGACAAGGACGGGAGGGGCGTGGAGGGTCATAGTCCCAGTGCAGGTCTATGAGACTCAGCTTAATAAAGCATGGACTAGATGAGTTTCTATGCTGTAGACCTCTATGGCTATAATAATAGATACGGGAAAGCATGGTAGGCAGGGAAGAAAACAGTGCCAACCAACAGTGTGCTGCTGAAAGCAACAGTCAGTCAATAAATGGAGTTAAAGTGATGAACAAAACTTCCAGAACTAACACAAGAAACCACCACCGCAATCATTTCAGAGGCGCAGTTACTATCGGCACTGCAGAAAATTAAACTCTGCATCATTCTATGTTGACTGTGTGGATTATTTTGCATTGTATTTCAGATTCATTTTGCTCAATTTTATAACTTAAAAAACCTGCAAACTTCTGTGACTTCCCTTCCTCCCTCTGTGTGCTTGCCTCTAATCTCCCAACCACTCTCGATGGAGAAGTTCCACATTCCACTTACTGGCTAAAGGTTTCTTCTCTTCTCTGTTACAGTTACTGATGACTATCACATAATGACAGATTTTCCTGCAGCGGAAACCTTTTTGCTTCCACTCAATACTAACCTTGGATGTTTTTAAAGACCATAAAGGTATCCCTCAGCTTTACTCTCTCAAAAGAAGAGATTC
Organism: Hypanus sabinus; assembly: GCF_030144855.1. Taxonomy (NCBI): domain Eukaryota; kingdom Metazoa; phylum Chordata; class Chondrichthyes; order Myliobatiformes; family Dasyatidae; genus Hypanus; species Hypanus sabinus. The sequence continues at coordinate 65,124,791 of NC_082723.1, read as the reverse complement.
AGGGATTGTTTTATGACCTTGACTTACTTACTTACTTACTGCCTGTTACACCCCTGCCATTTAGGGCAGCAATGAAGGTCCTCCATCTCTGGCAGTGTTCAGGGCTTCCTTCATCTTGTCAGTAACTCCCTTTTGGTCTTCACTGCTGTCAGCCATGCAAGTCCTGGGTGGAGACTCAGGAATACCATCAAACTCAAACATAAAAGGAAACTTCATTGCTGTTTCCATAACAATTTTGTTTTCCCAGTCAGGGTTGTTAGCCCTGAGCTAAACCCCTGAATCCAGAAGACCAATGGACCACTCTTAGCCTGGCCTGTACACTTTGACCTGTTAAACAAGGGTGACTGTACCAAGAGCCAAAGCATAAAGCCCAGTATAGATCTCCAAGTCATTGAGGCATGCAAGCCTCCAAACCATGACAAAGTTGTGGTCCTCTGAGGCCATAAGACCATAAAGCGTAGGAGCAGAATTAGGGCTTTAGGCCCATCGAGTCTGCTCCACCATTTCATCATTGCTAATCCATTTCCCTCTCTGCCCCAATCTCCTGCTTTCTTTCCCTGACTTTCTAGTAAGTGTTTAAAACGCCATAGTCTGAAGAAAGGCATCCAGGCACATATATTAATTATCTTTATAAGAGAATATTAAGTCCACAAAATATTAACTTTAATTACAACAGATATTATTTTAAGTTCAGCTTCACACAGTCCAGAGAAGAAAGTCTAAAACCAAGGTGACTAGAACAGATTCTTTCACCAGAGAGCAGCAAATCTGTGGAATTCACTGCCACAGGCAGCTTTGGAGCCCAGATCATTGGGTATACTCATTGCAGAGGCTGATAGGTTCTTGATTAGTCAGGGTGTCAGAAGTTAGGGGAGAGGGCAAAAGAATGGGATTCAGAAGGATAATAAATCAGTCATGATGGAAAGGTGGAGCATACTTGATGGGCCGAATGGCTTAATTCTGCTCCTGTGGTTTTTGTTCATAACAGCTGATGACTCAATGGGCAACCATCACGCTCTGGTCAGGCCTCTGGATGTAGTCTGTTGCGTATACTACACACAATTGTATTTACTGATGAAGCTTTGTATCGAGTGTACAACCAAGATAAGAAGACATTATTGAATAGAACAGAATCTTGGAGGAACTAATCTTTGTACTTTTAAACTGTGAGCTCCTTCCCCTTTATTTAGCACAAACTTGTAACCAAGCTGACAGGAGAAGCTGGAGGTCTTTAGAGCATTACTACTTACCCTCGTTGTACACAATCTTCATTCAGTTCCAAGAAACAGGAGGAAGTCAGAGCGGTATCACCATCTCCTCAACATCACAACAGCTCCCTCGGGTACACAGTGGCTGAGGAAATCAACCAGGAGATCACAATTACTGCTTTCGCTCACACTGTCTTAGTAGAAACAGATCTTTCACTTGCGAGAGACTTTTCAGATCCCAACTCAAGGACAGTCAGGGTGTCCACAAGATCTTCCTACCCTTGGACTTCAAACTGAACTTCCCTCCCACTCCTTCTTTCTACGTTCTCATCAATTAGAGTCAGAGAGTGAAACAGAACAAAACAGACACTTTGGCCCATCTAGTCATATCTCATCTATCACCTTCCCTTCATCAAACTTCTCCTTGAGAAACTCAGCAACACGGGTTAGGCGTGATCTGCCCAGTTGCTGGAAAAGGCAGAGTAAACAGTTTGATGATCACCTCACAATAGCATACAATATATCTTAGCTATGTTGTAATCAGAATTCCCTAAAGGTTGATTTACAGGTTGAGTCTGGTGAGGAAAGCAAATGTGATGTTTGCATTTGTTTCCAAGAGAATTAGAATATAAAAGCAAGGATGCAATGTTGAGGCCTTATAAAGCACTGGTGAGGCCTCACTTGGAGAACTGTGAGCAGTTTTAGGATCCTTTTCTAAGAAAGGGTGTGCTGACATTGGAGAGGGTTCAATGGAGGTTCATGAAAATGAATCCAGGATTGAAAGGGTTGTCTTATGAGGAGTGTTTGATGGCTCTAGGCCTGTATTCACTGGAATTCAGAAGAATGAAGGGTAACCTCATTGAAACCTATCAAATGTTGAATGGCCTTGATTGAATGGATGTGGAGAAGATGTTTCCTATGGTAGGGGAGTCAAAGACCAGAGGACACAGCCTCAGAATAGAGGGAGAATGGAGATGAGGAGGAATTTCTTCAGTGGTGAATCTGTGGAATCTGTTACCAGAGTCAGGGGTGGATGCCAAGTCAGTGAATATATTTAAGGCAGAGGTTGATAGATTCTTGATCATTAGGGATGTACTGTGAAAAGCATTCTAACTGGCTGCATTACCATCTGGAATGGGGGGGGCGGGGGTTTACCTCTGCACAGGATCAAAATAAGCTGCAGAGAGCTGTAAACTTAGTCAGCTCCTTCATGGGCACTGGCCTCCGTAGTATCCAGGAGTGAGGGCTCAAAAAGGTGGTGTCCATCATTAAGGACCCCCACCACCCAGAAAGGAGGTACAGATGCCTGAAGGCACACACTCAGTGATTCAGGAACAGCTTCTTCCCCTCTGCATTCTCAATGGACATTAAACCCATGAACATTACCTCACTACTTTTTATTTCTTATTTTTCCCCTTTGCACTACTTATTTAACTACTTTATATATGTCTATATATAAATATATACATGCACACATATACTGTGTGTGTGTTTACTTTAATTCACAGGTTGTATTATCATGTACTGCATCGTACTGCAGTCGCAAAGTTACAAATTTCACAATATACAGTATTGCAGTAATGTTAAACCTGATTCTGATTCTGAACATGAAATGAAGAGACCTTGAAAGTGAGTCCATAGGTTGTGGCAACATTTCAGTGATGGGGCAAGTGAAGTTGAGTGAGGTTATCCCCTTTGGTTCAAAAGCCTGATAGTTGAGAGGTAATAACTGTTCCTGAACCTGATAGTGTGAGTACTGAGGTTCCTGTAGCTCCTTCCTGATGGCAGCAATGAGAAGAGAGCATGGCCTGGGTGATGGAGGTCCCTGATGATGGATGCTGCTTTCCTATGACAGTTTACCCATGATGGACTAAGTCATATCCACTACATTTAGTGGGATTTTCTGTTAAAAGGAATTGGTGTTTCCATACCAGGCCTTGACACAGACAGAAAATACAGCGTCTACTACACATCTATATTTGACACAGTGCAACATCTCACACTTGGCCAGATTAAACTCCATCTGGCATTTCTCTGCCTGTATCTACAACTGAACTAAATGCTGCTGTACCTTCGGCAATCAACCTATTCACAAGATATCAATCATTGTATTGTCTGCTAACTTAATAACTCACCAATCCACATTTCTAATGAGGTCACATATTTTATTATCACAAACAGTAGAGGTCCCAGTAAGAGTCCCTACAGAACACCACTAAACTTGGACCTACAGGAAGTAGGTCCTTTGGCCCATCTAGTCCATGCTGGCTTGGACTTCCACCTCTTCCCATCTACCTGCACACTGGCAACAGCCTTTCATAGCACTCTCATCCATGCAGGTACCTATTCAACCCGCTCTTAAATATTGCAATTAAACTTCCATTCACCACTCTCGCTGAGTGAAGTAGTTCCCCTCAGCTTCACTTTAAAATATTTCACCTTTCACCCTTGATCCACTGGTTCATGGCACAAAAGAGGTTGGGAATCCCTGCCTTACAGCATAGTAGATTGAAGGGAGATTTAAAAGAGGTATGCAAAATTATGTGTGTGGATAGGGTAAATGCAGGAAGTTTTTTCTATTGAGATTAGGTGAGACTACATTTCAACTTGACTGGCTAGGAGAGCTATTTTGCTACACTGGAAAGAATCTAACTCGCCCACTGTTTTCTATTGGCTCTCCTCCATCATGTCATGTTTAAGCTTGGAGAAAATTAGAAGCCGGACATTTGATACATCTTTTGATTTTGAACAAGTCTGGTGACCCTTTATTCAATATTTTCACATGATTTAATTTTTTTTAAATTTATTTTTCTTTATTCTCTTTGGAGAATATCCTTGTCCATGAAGGTTCAGAGATGACTGGAAAGATGTGGGGTTTTTTTCTCTCTCCTTCCTTATTAAGTTTATCCTCATTTGAAGTGCCCAATCTTTCTTTTTCTTTCTTTTTTTTCTTTCTCTCTTTTTTGTTTTAGTTTAGTTAGTGGGGTTTTTCTTTCTCTATCAATAAAATTTCCAATCTTTTTTTTACGATTGCTATGAGGAGTTGTAATCTCTCTCTGACTATTGTATATATAACAGCATAATATATGCTGCTAACTTATTTGAGTTTGATATTATATGCTTTTTATCTTTAATATTGCTGTTTATATGTCTTTTATATTATCTACTTGTTAAACTCCTCTTTTGATTTGTATTTGTATATTATTTATTTGAAAATCAATAAAAAAGATTGAAAAATGAAATGAGACTACAACTAGAGGTCATGGGTTACAGGTGAAAGGTGAGTACTCCATAAGACTGGTTAGATATTACCTGCCATGCACAAAACCATGCTGACTACCCCTAATCAGGGCTGTATGTCTCAATACTTGCCCTGTGTCCTTTCATGGATTGTGGTTTGGTCTCTGTAGTTCACATTATGGGGTGTTTCTGGCTGCTCCTTTATTTATTGCTATTTTGTGCGACTTTGATCAGGGCGGGCTGGAGCAAACGACACAGCGCTAGATCGAACTAAACTGAGCTGAACCGAATATTTCTGGACTGTTTCCATGACTTCGTGGTTTGATGTTTTATATTGTGTTTTTCACCTGTTGTTTTGCCATTTGCACGATTTGTTCTTTTTCTTTGTGCATTAAGATTTGATGCTTTTCTTTGAACATTGTTTCTTTGTTTTATGGTTGTCTGTGGGGAAGACAAATCTCAGGGTTATATACTACATATACAGGCAGTCCCAGAGTTACGAACATCCAACTTACGGACAGCTCGTACTTACGAACGCCCTGCCATAAAGTCTACTACAGGTATATTAAAAATTTGTCAGCTCAAGGAAGGAGAATGCCATCCGCCATTTTAAGTCCGATCACGTTGCCAGTAACACTCTGTTGAGTGTGTAACTTTGTATTTGGCTTAAATTTTTTTTTAAGCAAGATTCACCCTGACTCCCTTTTCTAGTCAGCACCACCCCCACCTGTTCCATTTAAACTGTCTCAGTGCGGGTGGACTTTAGGACCCAGGGGAGCTCAGGTCCTGCTGCCTGCAGCTGCTGCTGAATCTGCAGTGTTTCTGTTCCGTTGACAGAAAACGATCACGACTGAAAATAAAGTGGAAATAATAAAGCGATCGGAAAGAGGTGAAACGCCATCGGTCATTGGAAAAGCGTTATGCTACAGTCAGTCAGTGATCAGAACAATTTTAAAGGATAAAGTGTGAAAGGCCCTGCCCCAATGAAAGCTACAATTATTACTAAGCAAAACAGTGGTTTAATTATTGAAATACATATGTTTCTTGAGTGTTTTATATGCATAGAAAGGTAAAATATATACTATATACTAGACAAACGTTTGACTAACTGACGCTAAATAATACCAGATGTACCTGTTCCGACTTATGTACAAATCCGACTTAAAGACTGACTTAGGAACGGAACTCCTTTGTAACCTGGGGACTGCCTGTATACTTTGAATCTTGAATCTTGTCCCTTAGAATAACTTCCAATAATTTAGCCACAATTCATGTCTTGCTCACTGGTCTAAAATTTCCTGTATTAGTCTTTGCATTTATTACACAACAGAACAACAGTTGCTATCTTACAGTCCTGCAGCACCTCATCCATGGCTACAGACTTTCTGAATATTGCTGCCAGGGCCCCTGTAACTTCTGCAGTAGCCTCCCACAAGGACCCAAGGAACACCTCATCAGGCCATGGGGACTTATCCACCTTAATTCACCTCAGAACAGCCAGCATCTCCTCTTCCAGAGACTGGAAACAGTTCTTGACCTTTTGTCTCAGCTTTACAGGTTCAGTGTCTGCCGGCATGGTAGTGCAGTGGTTAGTACAACACTTTACAATACTAGTGACCCAGGTTCAATTCCTACTGCTGTCTATGAGGAGTTTGTATGTTCTCCCTGTGACCACGTGGGTTTCCTCCAGGTGCTCCAGTTTCCTCCCACAACCCAAAGACGTACCAGTAAGTAGGTTCTTTGGTCACTGTAAATTGTCCCATGATTAGGGTAGGGTTAAAGCAGGCGGCGTATCTCATTAAGTTTTTAAAAATGCAGAACTACAGACCTATGAGTCTCACTCTTTCAATCTTACTGATCTCTTTCCGGCAGATAGATAACCAGAAATAGAACAGCACACAATACTCCAAATTAGGCCTCACCAACATCTTATACAATGTCAACATAACATCCCCACTGCTGTATTCAGCACTTAGATCTTGCAACAATTGGTGGAAATAATGCTGGAGGGTGGGGAAAGAGGTGTAGCAAGTGGGGACCCAAGAGAGAGACAGAATGAGAGCAAATCGGGACCTCAGATCAAGTGAGAGAGTTCAGCCAAGTGCGTATTAAGAATGGAGACTTCAGCACTGAATGACGAAAGATGATCAAGTATTGTATACTCATGAAACTCCTTGGATATTCAAAACCATGACTATTTACTGACCTCAGTCTAGATATGAATCACAATTCCGAAACACTACTTAACTAACAGTGGCGTCATCATTTCAAATCAAACCCCAATTACTTCCAGCTTGCCACAATCGGGCCATCTGTCTTCAACAACTTCTGGTAATATTCCGTTATCACTAAGACAGCAGTATTTTACAGTAGCATTCACAAAATTTATTTATTTAGAAATACAGCATGAATCAGAAATAACATCTCCACTTCACTGACGATCAACCTGAAGGATGTGTGCTTAGCGCACTGCGCTACTCTCTCTACACCCATGACCGTGCATCTAGGTACAGCTCAAATGCCATTTATAAATTCGCTGACAACGCAACTGATGTTGGCAGGATCTCAGATAGTGACAAAAGGGCGTACAAGAGTGAGATATATCAGATAGTCCAGTGGTGTCGTAGCAACAACCTTGCACTCAATGTCTGTAAAACAAAAAACTGATTGTGGACTTCAGAAAGGGTAAGACAAGGGGTTATACACCAGTCCTCATCAAGTGATCAGAAGTAGAAAGAGTGATCAATTTCAAGCCCCTGAGTGTCAACATCTGAGCAGCTACAAAGGAGGCATGACAACAGCTATATCTCATGAGTTTGAGAAGATTTGGTTTATCTCCAAAAACACTCTACAGATGAACTGTGGAGGGCATTCTTGCTGGCTGCATCACCATCCGATGTGGTGGGGGGGAGGGGTGGGACTGCACAGGATCAAAGTAAGCTACAGTCAGCTCCATCATGGACACTAGCCTTTGTAGTATTTAGGCCGTCTTCAAGGAGCAGTGCCTCAGAGAGGTGGTGTCCCTCATTAAGGATCCCTTCACCCAGGTCATGCCTTGTTCTCTCATTGCTACCATCAGGAAGGAGGTACAGAGGCTTGAAGGCACCCACTCAACAATTCAGGAACAGCTTCTTCCCCTCTGCCATCCAGTTTCTGAATGGACATTGAACCCATGAACTCTACCTCACTACTTTTTATTTCTATATTTGCACTACTTATTATTTTACAATAATTCAGTTGTTTACCTCTCTATAATTACATATTGCATTCTACTGCTGCTGCAAAGTCAACAAATTTCTTGACATATGTGGTGATATTAAAACCCTGATTCTGAACAGGCCTTTCCAGCCCTTCGAGCCGTGCTGTTCAGCAGCCACTGATTTAACCCTAGACCAGGGGGTCAGCAACCTTTACCACTGAAAGAGCCATTTGGACCTGTTTCCCACAGAAAAGAAAACACTGGGAGCCACAAAACCCGTTTGACATTTAAAATGAAATAACACTGCATACGTTTTTTTTGCCTTTATGATATGTATAAACAAACTATAATGTGTTGCATTTATGAAATCGATGAACTCCTGCAGAGAAAATGAAATTACATTTCTGCATGCAACAAAAACATTTTGAACTCCGAAAAAAAGACGTTGGGTTGAAGGTTACTTTTAAGTAAAATACTCAATGTCTATTTGAGTCCTTCTTGTATTTATGAAAAATGCCAAGCTTAAATTTTCCGCCAGCAGCAAACCAAAAATAACGTCAGCCAGCTGTCAACCTGAAAAATAAAAGGACTATTTCACTGAACAATGAAAAAATATGAATATACGTAAAATAATAGGCAATTAAAATATTTATCATACTTGGTTAATGGGATTTCTGCTCCTGGACCTCAGCGCACAGCGTCTGCACATTAGGACTGTATGACGTCACCTTCATCTTTACACAGGATCGCAAGCTGTCATCTGTGAGGCGTGCGCGATGTTTGTCTTTAATAAAGTTCATGTTGGAGAACACCTGCTCACATACATATGTGGATCCAAAGGTTGACAGGACTCCAAGCACATACTTTTTAATGTTTACATAAATGTCGGGGATAGCATTCCATGTTTCGAATACAAGTTTGTCCGGTTCGGGGAGGTTTTCAATATCACTCCATTTGTGATTCTGAGCAAGAACGGCCTTCTGACGGGCAACATCTTCAAGGTCTGCTGACAAGCGTCTAAACCTGGACACCCATATGTCTTTGTCGGCTATGTCGGCCAGTTCCATCTCAAGATCAGGTTGACTCACACCTGCCAATGCAGTCGTATTCAGTAGGGATGGATCGATGCTTAGGGGAGTGACCGGGAAGGATAATGTGTTTTTTTCCTCTCTGAACTCACTGAAGCGTTTCCCAAATGATGTTTGCATTGCGATGATTGCAGAATGTAAATACTCCAAATTTATTATGTCGTGACCTTGTTTGAACTCTCTCAAATTGGGGAAGTGAGACAATGTGCCTTTCTGTAAATCTCTGGCAAGCACTGGCAACTTGCGCTCGAATGCCAAAACATCCTCCAACATGTGTATGGCTGTACATCCTTTCCCCTGAAGAGCTGTGTTGTGTGTTCAGGTGCGCTGTCATGTCTACCATAAAGTGTAGATTTTCCAGCTACTTTGGCTGTTCCAGCTCAGGAAAGGTGAGCCCTTTGCTGCCCAGGGAAGTTTTCACTTCTTCCAGACACGTGACAAAGCGTTTCAGCACCTCCCCTCTGGATAGCCAGCGATAAAAACACGTTGTAGCGGTGTGCTACACGCAGTCAGTAAAATGCAGTCAAAGATAACTTTATTCGAACTAAACAGCCTTGCTTTTAAGCCTCCCTCAACCCACCCCCCATGGGCGCGGATGCTCCAAAAGAAACATACTCACAAACCCCCGTAGGCTATCTCCCTTAGCCTGAACGCTGGCTAATTGTGAGCCGGTTCGGATGTGCCAGGAAATGGGTTGGCACAACATTTTATTTAGATTGTACAAGATCACCATAATCTTCAAATTTAGAATTACATTTCAAAAACCAACAAACTAACATAAAATACATTTTAATTAAATACTGACCATTTATTTTCCAAAGCCACAGGGAGCCGCAGCACAGAGATGAAAGAGCCGCGGGTTGCCGACCCCCGCCCTAGACTAATCACAAAACAACACAAGGATCCATTCTGATTTCTGCTGAGTGACAAGGAGATTTTGGGTAACAGCTTGCCACTATTTGTTAATATGTTGAAGTCAATAATTCTTGCATTGAGTTTTTCTGAAATAAAAGTTATTAACAGTACTGTGTTGCTGTGGTACCAACAGTACTCTGCTCAGTGCTGCATACCACTCCAATGGTTCAATGAATGTCCTTTGAATCAACTTCAGATTTTCCTTTTTCTAGCACTTGTCAAGTCAAGTCATGGAAGTCTATTGTCATTGAACCATATACACGTATACTGTAAAACGAGACACTGAACCAGGGTGTAAAGCACTGTAGTACGCCTAACACACAATAAATTATAAAAGGATAAAATCTGCCAATGACTCATGCATAAATAGCAAACTAAAGTGCATAAATTAAATACTGTACGGTATAGAACAGATTAACCAGTGACACTTTGAGTGCAGCAGGGAGTTCAGAAGCCTAATGGCCCGAGAGAAGAAGCTGTTTCTCATTCTAACTGTTCTTGTTTTTATGCATCGGCGTCTCCTGCCTGATGGTAGAATGTCAAAGAGGATGCTTAATGGATGGGTAGGATCCTTGATAAAACTGAGGGCCCTGCGTATGCAGCATTCCTGATAAATGTCCCTGATGGATTATAGAAAGACCCCTATGATCCCTCGGCTGTTCTCATAGTCCTTTGCAGAAGAATAAAAAATTGCACACTGCAAAATGCACTCATTTGGAAATTATGATTACACATTACACACAAAACGGACTCTTGCAGAACCGACATTCGTCTCAGACATGTAAACAACCAGTTATGAAATATCTGGCCATTAGTTGTCACGGGAGTAGAGGCTGAGTCAACACAGTGAAAACGACAAACACCACAGCCACTGAATCGCAAATTAAGAGCTATCCAGAATTTTAAAATAAATGGCAAAAAAACACAATGACTCACCCCTTCAAGGGATGGATACTAGAAGAATTTCACATGATGGAAATATTCCAATGAAAAAAAGTCACAAGATCTAGATTTGACAAGAGTAAAGAAATCCTGTCTTCTGTAGCAACAGTACAATTGCAAATGACATTCCTAAGCTATGACAGTGAAAGACGTGATCCTTTGTGTCTTGCAGAACAGGAGTAATGTTCTGAAGCCTCAATCAGCTCACAAACCAGCCACTCTGTATTTGATCACAATTCAGTGGTACACAGACCGCAGGCAACCACCTTATTCCAAACATTTAACAGTGCATGGCTAGGTTTAAGAACCTAATACTCCTGATGCATTAAGCTGCTAAAATACTGAGGTGATAACTCCTGAGGCGTTAAGCTGTTAAAATTCTTCATTGAACAAAACAAGTTGTGATGTTTTCATGACTTGAACAGTTAATATTTTGCAAATAAGCTAAAACATTACAGATATTTAAAGTCATTTACTTTCAATTATCTTTTGTTCTAATGTGAAACCCAGTGAACATTCCATTTCCCAAGCCAATTAATCTTTGTAATTTAGGAATGCTAAGGGCAGGAAAATTACTCCAGTCCATTTGAGATTGATCTAAAAGCAGAAGAGAGTTCACTTTCCCTATTCCTTTACTGAACTGAAGTGAAACACAGCATGGAGCTTTCACTTGCCCATAACCTATCTGTCATACAGTACCATACAAAAGTCTTAGGCACGTATAGTATATATAGCTAGGATGCCCAAGACTTTTTGCACAGTACTGTATTTGTCAAAAGCTGGTAAATCCAATGGCAGCAAAGAGTGTTGGGAATGGTGAGGGTAGGGGGTTGTGGGACAGATGGCAGAGCAGTGCCAGGGGCAGAGGGGTGGCACAGGAGCAGACACACCCAGCCCTAAGATACCAGGGTAGGACATTTGATTCCAAACCATTGGTTTATTGATCATGACAGAATGTCTCTCTGGTGTTTCCTGCTTCCTCCTTTTCCAAACCATGATTCCCCTCTCCTTACCCCCTTCCCACTCTCAGTCCACAATGGAGACCTATATCAAAATCAGGTTTATCATCACTCACATATGTCGTAAAATCTGTTTTTTGCAGCAGCAGCAGTACAGTGCAGTACATAAAATTACTACAGTACCACACAAAAGCTATATATCTGTACCTAAAACAGTACTGTACAAGTGAATAACAACTGTACAGCACTAGTGAGACCCAACTTGGAGATTTCACTTGCCCATCACATATCTGGAACTATAAGCGAGTAATAATCATTACACAGCACAAGGAGATGCATGAAGTATATGCTTTTGTCTGAATGATGAACACAAGATGAATACAATGCAAATTTATAGATCCCAAATCAGATCAATCCATTACAGTCCTCAGCTATTTCCATTTGGTTTGGACATCATGGAGCTGTAACAGTTAGCACAACACGATTACAGCTCAGGGTGCCAGAGTTCAGAGTTCAATTCTGAAGAACATCCATAAGGAGTCTCTGTATGTTCTCCCTGTGGAATGTGTGTGTTTTCTCAAGGTCTCCAAAGTCACAGTCCTTCCATAGTCCAAAGATGTACCAGGTAGGTTAACTGGTCATTATAAATTGTCTCATTAGGGATAAATCAGGGGTTGCTCGAAGGGCTGGGAGGGCCTATTCCATACTGTACCTCAATAAATAAAAAATATCCTTGTCACGCACACCAGGATACAGTGAAAAGCTCACCGTGCATGCTCTTCGTACAGATCAAATCATTACACAGTCTACTGAATAAAAACGTCAAACAATAAAAATGCAGAATAAAGTGTAAAAGACTATTTATTTCAGCTTCTGCATTGTGTATTGTATCAAGTGTACGTGACTCTGATGAATATATTCACAGAATACCAGAGTGAAGGGGATGCTCACACCTAACGATACAACAGCACTCAGCTAATCTCTTGCTTATTCTCTCTCTACAACTGTACCCTACACTATTCCACGATGTGGCAGCCAGTAATGGACACAGTACTTCCACTGAAGCCTAGCTAATGCTTTATAAAGTTGAATCATAACCTCTTATCTATATCCCAGCTAATAAACACAAGAGCCTGTCACCATATCTACCACCACAAATTCTGCCCATATTGCCAATTTGTTCTCCCAGGGTGCTCGTTCATTTTGTGCTGTGTCACACAATGTGGGCAATCACGGTCTTTCAATGACCATGATTATTCATGGCAAATATTTCTACAGAAGTGCTTTGCCATTGCCACCTTCTGGGCAGTGCTTTTACAAGACAGGTGAACCCAACCATTACCAAAACTCTTCAGAGATTGAGAGCCTGGCAACAGTGGTCAGATAACAAGGATTTAGGTTACACACCAGCTGCTCAGAAGACCATCCACCACCTGCATCCACAGCTTCACCTGACCTTGACCAGGGGGCTAAGCAAGTGTTATACCTTGCCTAAGAGTGACCTGCAGGCTAGCAGAGGGAAGGAGCACCTTATTCCTCTTTTGATAGAGATGACCCTCCAGCCCGCCACCCTTTGCAATCTATACCCCAGGTAATAACCACAAGAGTCCTGCATGTCTTCTCCGTAACCCTGTCCACCTGCATAATATCTGCCCACGTTGCCAACTTATGGGATGCTTGGTCTTGTACACCAAGATCCCCTGTCCCTCAGTACATCCATCATAGATGTCCTACCCCAATTTGTCCTCCCAGTGTGTAACCAGGTTAAACCCCTCCCTATCATTGAGCACATCTACACAGAGTGCTGTAGCGGGACAGCAGCATTCAGTATCAAGGACTCTCACCATCCAGGTCATGCTCTCTTCTGTTTGCTGCCATCAGGAAGGAGGTACAGGAGCCTCGGGACCCACTCCACCAGGTTCAGAAACAGTTATTATCCCTCAGCCATCAGGTTCTTGAACAAGAGGAATAACTTCACTCACCCCACAACCTATGGACTCATTGCCTCATATTTATTGCTTTTATTGTGTATTTGCACAGTTTGTTTTCTTTTCTACACTAGCTGCTTGTCAGTCTTGTTACATGCATTCTATCATTGATTCCATTGTGTCTCCTTGGATATACAGTTGTAACCCTCTCACCGGGCTCGTATACAAACTCAGCTTGTTAGCTAACTGCTAAGTCACATGACTAATCGGTGAGAAGACCACCTTTCATAAACATATATGTCTAGGGTCGGAATGATTCGAGGTTCTACCAAACTGGAATATCATAATGCTCTGATTAAAGAAACCTCAATTTGAGTGAATGCTGTGTATATACCACTCATACGCAAATGTCGGTCGGCACCAAATAACAAATCATGCACCACATAAAATTATAAAGTACATTTATCAATTTTAGCTTTGATCAGTTATTAAGAGAAAGAAAAGAATCAATAAAAGGGTCCATCGCAGTTAAACCTGTCTAAATGTGCACACGACCATTGGAGCTTGTCTCTTCCGAAAGCTGGGTATGACTATTACTTACGGCACTGAATCCTCATCACCAGTCACCGGTACAGCTTCCCATCCTGAACTCTGCCGCGCAAAGCACTCCTTGCAATCGCATCTTCCCATCAGAGTAAATCCCACAGGTGTCTCTCCCAATCTTCTCTTTACCGTATCTCCCACTAAAAGACCAACAACCCTAGCAGTGTCTGTCCCAAATCTCCCTCCGCCCAAATCTCTCTAGAACCTTCTCCCGAGCCCACCTTGCTGACTGGCTGACACAGCATCCCTAAGTTGAACATAGCCCCTTACCTTTAACTAAACCAAAACATTCTACCAGAGGAGACACAGAAAATTACGAAAATGAAACACTTCACGGCACAGCAGTAAACACTACACAGTGAATGCTTGCAAGTAAATGACTCCCAGAGTTGTATATGCTGACATAAATGCATTTTGATAATAAATTTACTTTGTAAGATTAAATGCCACCTGCCATTGCTGTCCCCCAAGAGGACCATAACCTCTTCATGGTTTGGTGTCTTGCATGTGACAATGACTCAGAGAGCTATGTTGGCTGGAGTCACGGTTTGCCTTTGCTGCTTTCTTAGCAGTGTCTTTACAGGATGGATGACCCCAGAGATTATTTGCCTGCTTCAGTGGTCACATAACCAGGACTTGTGATATACACCAGCTGCTCATAAAACCATCCACCAACTGCATCCCAAACTCTTCCTGATTGGGAGAGCTAAGCAGATGCTACACCTTGCCCAAGGGTGACCTGCAGCAAACAAAGAGGAGTGCCTTACATCTGTTTTGTTAGAAACGCATCTCCACCCTGCCTTCCAAGGTGACGTATATGTACTTTGCTAATAAATTTACTTTGACTTTGAAGCTTTTCAAAATTAAACAGGTTCTGGGCAGGTAGTAGTGAATTGGAAATCGAGTCAACCTGGTTTTATGATAAGTAAATCAAATTTAACAATCTTGGGCTTTAACGTAACATAGAGGGTGAACAGGGGGAAACTATCAATGGAGTATATTTGGATTTCCTGAAGACATTTGACAGGGTCCCATATAACAGTAGTACACTAGAGCTCATTGTGTTGGAGAAATGTGTTAGCACAGATTTCCAGAATGCCTACGGGATGGCTATTTAGAGAGTTTATGGTCGAACATACTAGGGAAAAGGCATTTCTGGATTAGGTGTTGTGTAATGAACGAAATTTGATCAGGGAGCTTAAGGTAAAGGAACCTTAAGAAGACAGTGATCATAATATGATAGAACTCAACCTGCAGTTTGAGAGGAAGAAGCTCAAATTTGATGTAGCAATATTTCAGTGAAATAAAGGGAACTACAAATGCATGACAGAGGAAGTAGCCAAAGTTAATTGGAAAGGGACATTAGCAAGGATGACAGCAGAACAGCAATGGCTGGAATTTCTGGGGGCAATTCAGAAGGAGTAAGATAGATACGTTTCAAAGTAGTAGTATTCTAAAGGGAGGATGAAGCAACCATGGCAAACAATGGAAGTTAAAGACAGCATAAGTAAAGGAGAGGGCATATAATAGAACAAACAAATTAGGGAGAAAGTAAAGGATTGGGGAGCTTTTAAAAACAGATAGAAGACAACTAAAAAGCCATAAAGAGAGAAAAGGTGCAATATGAAAGAAAGCTAGCCAATGATATAAAAAGGAAATCAAGAGTATTTTTCAGATATGTAAAGAGTAAAAGAGACTAGAATAGATATTGGACCACTGAAAAATGATGCTGGACAAGTAGTAATGGGGAACAAATGAATGGCAGATGAACTGAATAAGTATTTTGCACCAGTTTCACTGTGGAAGACACTAGCAATATCCGAGAAATTCAAGAGTATCAGAGAGCAGAAGTGAGTGTACCTGCTATTACTAAGGAGAAAGTGCTTGGGAAGCTGAAAAGACTGATGGTAGGTAAGTGACCTGGAACAGATGGACTACATGCCAGGGTTCTCAAAGAGGTGGCTGAAGAGATTGCATAGGCATTAGTAATGATCTTTCAAGAATCATTAGATTCTGGAAAGGTTCCGTAAGACTATAAAATTGAAAATGTCACTCCGCCTTTTAAGGAAGGAAGGCAAAAGACAGAAAATTATAGGCCAATTAGCCAGACCTCAGTGGTTGGCAAGATGTTTTTGTCCATGATTACAGATAAGGTTTCAAAGTTAACAAGGTTTCCTCGAGGAGAAATCTTGACTGACAAATCTGTTGGAATTTTTAAAGAAATAATAGGCAGGATAGACTAAGGAGAGTCAATGGATGTTGTTTACTTAGATTTTCAGAAGGCCTTGACAAGATGCCGCAGACAAGGCTGCCTAACAAAGTAAGAGTCCACGGTATTACAGGAAAGATACAAGCTTGGATAGAAGATTGGCTGGCTGGCAGGAGGCAAAGAGATAGAATAAAGGGAGCCTTTTCTGTCTGACCACTGGTGACTAGTGATGTTCCGCAAGGGTCAGTGTTCAGTCCACAATTTTTCACATTATATGTTATTGATCGGTATGAAAAGAACTGATGGCTTTGTGGTGCTCTGGTATTGCAGCAGTTAGTGCAATGCTATCACAATTCGGTGCACCGAAGTTCAATTTCAATGCCATCTGTAAGGAGTCCCTGTACATCCTTCCAGTGCTCTGGCTTCTACCCACAGTCCAAAGATGTAGCAGGTAGGTTAACCTGTCATTGTAAATTATCCCCTGATTACATTAGGATTAAATTGTGGTGTGCTGAACGGCATGGCTCAAAGGGTTGGAAGGGCCTGTTCCATGCTGTATCTCTAAATAAAAAATATTATTGTCGCATGCACCAATGTGCAGGGAAAAGCTCATCTTGTATTCTCTTCCTACAGATCAAATCATTATGCAATGCAGTGAGCCAGAATAATGTAAAGCAATAACAATGCTGAATAAAGTGTAAGAACTATTTAATGCAGCTTTTGTACAGTGTATTGTGTCAAGTGCAAGTCACTCTGATAAATACATTCATAGAAAGATCAGAGAGAGTCTAAAATCGGATGTATCAGTATTATGGTGAAGTTAAGGGAACTACAGAGGCATGAGCTGGCCAAAGTTGATTGGAAGGGCATACTAGTAGAGATTACAGAAAATCAACAATGGCTGGAAGTAAATACAGCATTACAGTAAAAGAGAGGGCATATAATAGAGCAAAAATTAGTGGGAAGTTAGAGGATCGAGAAGCTTTTAAAACCAACAGAAGGCAACTAAAGAGCAATAAAGGAAGAATAAAAAGAAATAAAGGTAAGTTAGCCAATAATATATAAGAGGATATTGAATGTATTTTCAGATATATAAGGAGTGGACATTAGTCGACCGATCATGCCTGATGGGAAATAGTAGGGAACAAAGAAATGGTGGATGAACTTGATCAGCATTTTGCATTACTTTTCACTGTGAAAGACTAGCAGTATGCCTGAAATTTGAGTGCATCAGAGGGCAGAAGTGAGCGTCATTGCTATTACTAAAGAGAGGTGCTTAGGAAACTGAAAGGTCTGAAGGTAGATAAGTCACCTGAACCAGGTGGTGTTCAGCCCAGGGTTTTGAAAGGAGTAGCTGAAGAGATTATGGAGGCATTATTAATAATCTTTCAAGAATCACTAGCGTCTGGAAAGGTTCCAGAAGACTGAAAAATTAAAAATGTCACTCCATTCTTTAAAAAGGGAAGAAAGCAAAGACAGGAAATATAGGCCAATTAGCCTAACCTCTGTGGTTGGCAAGATGTTAGAGTACATTATTACAGAAAAGTTTCTAAAGTTAGCATGGTTTCCTAAAGGGGAATTCTTGCCTGACAAATCTGTTGGAAATTCAAACAAATTCTTCTCGGGCTTCCAGCCAGTTACAGTTATTAATTTTAAGCGATCCTTCGAGGACAAACTCCACCATCTTCACCAGGGATGATGCCTAAGCTCCTCTAGTTCAGTGGTATTATATACTCCCGTCACCCATCCCTCCTGATCGGTTAGTCCTCAACCAATCAGGTTTCTGCTCTCACCTTGCTCACAATCAAGTTCCAGTTCTTACTGAAAACAAGACCTTTGGCTTTGTTAAAATTCTTATTTTCTATTCTTATTTCAATGGTTTCCTTCACCAGACAGTCCCAAAACCAATTGCATTTGAGTTAGGTGAAGATCAGACCATATTTTCTGAGTAATTAATGCAGAAAACCAGGTAATTGCAAAGGGTTCACTAACTTTTTCTTGCAATTGTATATACACCCCCAATGTCCGTGCCTCCTAATTGGTCCTCAACCAAGTACATATATGGTGACAGATATGTACTTTAATAATAAAATTTACCTTGAGCTTTGAACTTTAAAATTGAACAAGGAATAGATAAGACAGCAAGTCAAGGTCATTTCCACAATGGAAATGTCTAGTACTTGCATCACTTTAAGGGTGAAGTGGGGAAGTCTTTTTGTCCTTTAAAAAGAGTGGTATATGCCTGGGGAGGTGATGGAAGCAGACACAATGGTAACATTTAAGGGGCATTTAGATGGAACAGATATGGGTGATGTGAGTGGACAGGTTAAGCTTAATTTTAAAGTTCAAAGTAACTTTATCATCTAAGTACATATATGTCACTATATACAATGCTGAAATTAATTTTTGTGTGTACATACTCAGCAAATCTGTAGAATAGTAAATATAACAGGATCAATGAAAGATCAACTAGAATGCAGAAGACAACAAACTATGCAAATGCAAATATAAAGAAATAGCAATAAATAATGAGAACATGAGGTAATGAGTTAAAGGGTTCTTAGAGCAAGTCATTGGTTGTAGGAACATCTCAATGATGGGACAAGTGAGTGCAATTTTCCCTTTTTGTTCAAGAGCCTGGTGGCTGAGGGGTAGTAACTGTTCTTGAACCTGGTGGTACTAGTCCTGAGGCTCTTGTACCTTCCTACCTGATGGCAAAAATGCTAAGACAGCATGGCCTGGGTGGTGGGGATGATAGAAGCTGATTTCCTATTGCAGCATTTCATGTAGATGTGCTTTTTCCTTGATGTATCGATGATTTGGCATGATGGTTGGCACATACTTTGTGGCGCTGATCTTGTGCTACTGTTCTGTAACATGGTAAAATGCACGTGATCCAACCTGAAGTTCATTTCCAGTCACAAAGCAGCAGGTGAAGCAGCCATGTCTGAATGCAGCAACGCAAAGCACTCGAGCATAAGATGATAAATGACAAGCAACATTCACACCAAATTCACCGCAGATAAGCTGGACCGAGGACATCATCATCAGTACCCTGGGAGAGTACACAGTTAATGGCAAGATTCCCAAAGTAGTAGATGAACGGAGGTACAGGGTCTAGGTACGTGGCTCTCCAGTAGGTTGAGAGGGTGGTAAAGAAGACATATGGCTTACTCGCTTTCACAAACCAAGAGTCAAGAAGTCACATTGCAGTTCTATGTTTAGACCATAAGATATAGGAGCAGAATTGGGCCACTTGGCACATCAAGTCTGCTCCATCATTTCATCATGATCCATATCCATCTGCTTCCTTCTCCCTGTATCCCTTCATGCCCTGACCAATCAGGAATCTACCAACCTCTGCCTTAAATATACCTAATGACTTGGCCTCCAAAGCCACTGTGGCAATGAATTCCACAGATTCACCACTCTCTGGCTAAAGAAATTCCTCCTCCTCTCCATCCTAAAAGGACATCCCTCTATTCTGAGACTGGGCACTCTGGTCTTAGACTCCCCCACCATAGAAACATCGTCTCCACAGCCATGGACGCTGAGGGAAGATTTGAAACAAGCTTCTAGAATTATGCAAGACAGAGAGAGAGTAGACAGGCAGATCCTTTTCAGAGGATGCTGAAATAGCTTAGAGAACGAGCCTAGTAGCACAGGTCCCATGTTTAAGGTGAGAGGAGTACCAAGGAGGTGTGTTAGGCAAGTTGTTTGCTACCCCACAGTGTAGTGGGGCCTGGAATGCACTGCCAAAGGAGGTGGCAGAGACAAATAACATCGGAGTGTTAAGATACTCTTAGGTAGACATTTCTTCTTTCTGTATTTGCACAGTTTGTTGACTTCTGCACTCTGGTTGAATATCATAGTTTGGCGGTCTTTCATAGATTCAGATACGGTTATTATTCTATACATTTATTGAGTATGCCCACAAGAAAATGGATCTCTGGGTTGTATATGGCGACATATAGGTACTTTGATAATAAAATTAACTTTGAACGTTGAATATGCAGTGAAGGCAAGGAGCAGGGGTGGCACAGGGAAGAAGAAAAAGATAAATGAGAGTAGGTAGCTTAAATGGTTCAGCACGGACTAGATGGGCTAAGGGGCCTGATTCGGTTGCTATACTTTTCTATTGATCAATTATCTATTAATTAGGAGTCATTTGGTACAACACAGTGGGCCGAACGGATGGTCCTGGGCTGTACTGTTCTACCTTCTTTGTATCATGGAAACTTACTAATCACACCCCGATACTCACAACCAGTGTTTGAAACAAACAGAACTCCCAGTACAGTTCCCTACAATCACAGGATTCAAATCAAAAAATCATTCCTCAAGCATCACCATCTGCCTCCCATTACCAAGATGATGCTTGATCCAACATACTAAATGACCCTGGGTCCCATGGGCCCTTCCCTCTGTGCCGGTCGACGTGCAGAACAGGACGCAATTTAGTTACAGAGAAAACAGCAGAACTATAGACCTGAATGACACCAACAGGAAAGCACCAAGAACCTGATGGGCCAAATGGCCAACTTCAACTTGTTTTGTTTATTTATTAATAAATAGACTCTTCCAGTCCTTTGAGCCATGTCACCCAGCAATCTCTCTATTTAATCTCATCCTAATCACAGGAATGACCAATTAACCTACCAACTGAGGGGAGAAACCAGAGCATTCTGAGGAAACCCAAGCAGCCCCAAGGAGAACGTACAAACTCCTTACAGGCAGCGGCAGGAATTAAACATGGGTCACTGGTACTGTAAACATTGCGCTAATCACTACACTACCGCTATATCAACACACTAGTTGGAACCTGTACATTCACCATATTGATCCCTGTTGAATCTACCATCATTCACGTCCAGAGCCCTCTCTCACTAGCACTTACATTTAGAGGGCAAAGGACATTTGGAAATGTCCATTAATGATTATTCTACAGACAGTGTAAATGCTTTTATTATTTCAAGAACAGAGTCTATAGCACAGTAACAGGCCATTCAGCCCATGCCGAACCATTTAAACTGCCTAGTTCAATCAACCCACACTGGAACCATTGCTCTCCATATCCCTCCAATCCATGTATTGTACCTGTCCAAACGTCCCTTAAGACATTGAAATCGACCTCTTAAGCGAACAGCCAATGAGGAATTATTTCTTTAGTCAGAGAGAGGTGAATCTACAGAATTCATTGCCACGAGCAGCTGTGGAGGCCAAGTCATTGAGTGCATTTAAAGCAGAGTTTGACAGGCTCTTGATTAGTCAGGGGGTCAAAGGTTATGAGAGGGCCAGAGAATGTGGTTGAGAGAGATAACAAATCAGCCATGATGGAATGGCAGAGCAGACTTGATGGACTGAATAAGCTAATTCTGCTCCTATGTCTTATAGAGGGTTAAAAAGTCACTCATAATGGAATGGCAGCACAGACTCAATGCCCTGCATGGGCAAATTCTGCTCCTATGCCCTATGGCTAAAAAATTATGAACGTTTAGGTGCTTACAAGAGGCTGGGATATCCATTTCCCGGTAGACTGTTTAAATAGACTCATTATTCTACAAAGCAAGACCGGATGGCAGAGAGGAAGAAGCTGTTCCTGAATCGCTGAGTGTGCCCCTTCAGACCTCTGCACCTCCTACCTGATGGTAACAGTGAGAAAAGGGCATGCCCTGGGTGCTGGGGGTCCTTAATGATGGAAGCTGCCTTTCTGAGACACCGCTCCCTAAAGATGTCCTGGGTACTTTTGTAGGCTAGTACCCAAGATGGAGCTGACTAGACTTACAACCTTCTGCTGCCTCTTTCAGTCCTGTGCAGTAGCCCCTCCATACCAGACAGTGGTGCAGCCTGTCAGAATACCCTCCATGCTACAACTATAGAAGTTTTTGAGTGTATTTGTTGACATGCCAAATCTCTTAAAACTCCTAGTAAAGTATAGCCGATGTCTGGCCTTCCTTATGACAACATCAATATGTTGGGACTAGGTTAGATCCTCACAGATCTTGACACCCAGGAACTTGAAACTGCTCACTCTCTCCACTGCTGATCCCTCTTAGGATTGGTATGTGTTCCTTCGTCTTAACCTTCATGAAGTCCACAACCAGCTCTTCCATCTTACTGACGCTGAGTGCCAGGTTGTTGCTGCTGTACCACTCCACTAGTTGGCATATATCACTCCTGTACGCCCTCTCGTCACCACCTGAGATTCTACCAACAACGGTTGTATCGTCAGCAAACTTAGAGATGGTATTTGAGCTATGCTAATGTGAAAAAGATTCCTAATCCTGTTAATCTTGCCCTAAATGTGCAGCCAGGTCATGGATCTTATCCGGATTACAGGAAGGGTAGTGACATCACAGACTGTATCTGGATTACAGAAATGGTAGCGAGGTCACGGGCCATATCTGGATTACAGAGATAGTAGTGAGATCACAGACCACATCCCAATACAGAAAGGGTAGTAGCATCTCAGACCATATCCGGATTACAGAAATGGTAGCAAGGTCACTGACTGTCTCTGGATTACAGAAATGGTGGCAAGGTCATGGATCGTATCTGGATTGAGGAGAGAGTAGCGAGGTCATGGACTGTATCAGGATTACGGAAAAAGTTGTGAGGTCATAATCCATTGTAGGTGCTGTAGCATAGTTATTTAAAATATCTTTAGCCATGGGTGGATGTGCTGGAGGGTTGAAGGATAGTTAAAGTTGTTCCACTGTTTAAGAATGTCTCTAAGAATAAAAATGGGAAATTATAGGCTGGGACAATAGTCATGGGTAAAATATTGAAAAATATTCTAAGGGACAAGAGATACAAGTATTTAGATAGACAGGGAATATCAACATGGCTTCATGTGTGGAACATCATGTCTTAACAAATCTTAAGAGTTTTTTGTGGAAGTTACCAGGAAAGTTAAAGAAGGTAAAGCAGAGGATGTTGTCTGCATGGATGTCAGCAAGGCCTTTGACAAAGTCCCGCATGGGAGGTTGGTCAAACAGGTTCAGTTGTTTGGTATTCAAGATGAGGTAGTAAATTGGATTAGTCATTGGCTTGCGAGATAATCCAGAAAAAGGTAGTAGATGGCTGCCTCTCTGACTGAAGGTCTGTGACTTGTGGAGTGCCACAGGGACCAGTGTAGTGTCCATTGTTGTTTGTCATCTATATCAGCAATCTAGATGAACTAATGAGGTAAACTGGATTATCAAATTTACAGATGACACCAAGATTGGGGTATAATAGGCAGTGAGGAAAGCTTTGATCTGGACCAGCTCGAAAAATGGCAGATAGATTTAATGCAGACAAGGGCGAGGTGTTGCACTTTGGGAGGACAGCTAAGGTAGGTATTACACAGTGAACAGTAGAACACTAAGTAGTATGGTAGAACAAAGGAATCTGGGAATACAGGTCCATAATTCACAGGTAGATAGGGTCATGGAGAGAGCTTCTGACACAATAACCTTCTTAAATCAGGACAGTGAGTACAGGAGTATGGATGTTATGTTGAACTTGTGTAAGACATTGGCAAGGCCTGATCTGAAGTATTGTGTGCAGGTCTGGTCACCTACCTACAGGAAAGGCGTAAATAAGCTTGAAAGAGTATAGAGAAAATTTACAAGGATGTTGTAGGAACTTGAATCTGGGTTATCTGGAAAGATTGAATAGGTTAGAACTATATTCCTTGTAACATAGAAGACTACGAAGAGATTTGATAAAGAGGTATACAGAATTATGAGGGGTATAGACAGGGTTAATTCATGCAGGCTTTCCCACTCAGTTTGGGTGAGACTAGAACTAGAAGTAATGGGTTAAGGGTGAAAAGTTAAAAACTTAAGAGGAACCTGAGGGGAAATTTTTTCACTCAGGAGGTGGTGCAAGTGTGGAACAAGCTGCCAATGGAAGTGGCTGATGCAGGTTCAACTGTAGCATTTGAGAAGTTTGGATAGGTACGTGGATGAGGAAAATACGGAGGGCTATGGTCTGGGTGAGGGCAGATGGGATTCAGCAGAAGATCAGGCTGGCATAGATCTGTGGGCTGAGGGGTCTGTTTCTGTACTGCAGCAGTCTATAACTCTACTGGTCTAAAGCTAATCAGAATCAGGTTGATTATCACCAGCATGTGACGTGAAATTTGGTAACTTAGCAGCAGCAGTTCAATGCATTACATAATCTAGCAGTGAGAGAAAAAAAATAATAAACAAGTAAATCAATTACGTATATTGAATAGATTTTTTTTTAATGTGCAAAAACAGAAATACTGTGAATTAAAAAAGTGAGCTCCAAAGCTTCAAATGTCCATTTAGGAATCGGATGGCAGAGGAGAAGAAGCTGTTCCTGAATCACTGGGTGTGTGCCTTCAGGCTTCTGTACCTCCTCCCTGATGGTAACAGTGAGAAAAGGGCATGCCCTGGGTGCTAGGGTCCTTAATAATGGAAGCTGCCTTTCTCAGACACTACTCCCTAAAGATGTCCTGGGTACTTTGTAGGCTAGTACCCAAGATGGAGCTGACCAGATTTACAACCCTCTGCAGCTTCTTTCAGTCATGTGCAGTAGCCCCTCCATACCAGACAGTGGTGCAGCCTGTCAGAATACTCTCCACAGTACAACTACAGAAGTTTCTGAGCGTATTTGTTGACATGTCAAATCTCTTCAAACTCCTAATAAAATATAGCTGCTGCCATGGCCTTCTTTATGATTACATCGATATGTTGGGACCAGGTTAGATCCTCAGAGATCTTGACACCCAGGAACTTGAAGCTGCTCACTCTCTCCACTTCTGATTCCCCAGTACCATGAAGGTACTGCAAGTGAAGATATTGCAAGAGTTGATTAAGTTGAAACACAAGCTCTCATTGTTTAATACTCAGGAGAACATCATGAAATTTGCACACTTTGTGTGGCTTACAAACAGTGGACCAGTGTGTGTTCAGTTATTCCTTTAGAGAGTTCCCAACCTAGAGTCCACAGACCTCTTGCTTAATGGTATTGGTTCATGGCATTAAAAAAAGGTTGGGAATCCTTGCTAGTTACAAATATTTTAACTGAAATTCTTACCATTGTTTACAAACCACTAGTTTTTTTTCTTCTTCCGCCAGTCTCTTAAATTTAAACAATCTCCCTCAAAAGATAATTGCCAGGTCTGCTTTCCTGGAACTACGCTCCTAAATTGTGGAATTCAAAGCCAAAAACTAAAAGGATGCAGACTTAGTTGATGATTTTAAACTCCAATTCAAAACTTATTTATTTAACCTTGCTTTTAGCTAACATCTTTTATTTTCACGTTTGCACTTCATCAAATTGTTTGAACTACATTGTTTGTATAAAAAATGTTCAGGGCACAAAGGGTTACAGGGAGAAGGCAGGAGTGTTTGGCAGCTTTGGGCCTGTACTCACTGGAATTTAGAAGAATGAAACATACCGAACGTTGAAAGGAGTAGATAGGGTGGATGTGGAGAGGATATATCCTGTGGTGGGGGTATCCAGAACCAGAAACACAGTTTTAAGGGGCAACCTTTTAGAACAGAGGTAAAGAGAATTTTTTTTATTAGCCAGAGAGTGGTGAATCTGTGGTATGCTCTGCCACAGGCTACAGTGGAGGTCAACTCCGTGGGTATATTTAAGGCGGAAGTTAATAGTTTCCTGACTGGTCAGGGTATAATGGATATGGCGAGAAGGTAAGTGTATGGGGTCGAATGGGATCCAAGATCAGCTGTGATGGAATGCCGGAGCAGACTCGGTGGGTTGAATGGCCTAATTCTGCCCCTGTGTCTTATTGTAGCTGAGAAGGAAAATGGATCAGCCATAATGAAAAGATGGCTCAGACTTGATGGGCTGAATGGCCTAATTCTATTCCTATATTTTGTAAATAAAGTTATTATCATTCGTTCGTTATGTGCTGCATCAGATGACCATGATTGTTCTTGACAAATTTTTCCACAGAGTGATTTGCCACTGCCACCTTCAGGGCAATATTCTGTATAAGATGGGTGACCCCAGCAATTATCGATACTCTTCCAAGACTGCTTGCCTGGCGTCAGTGATTACATAACCAGGACTTACGATACACATCAGCTGCTCATATGACCATCCACCACCTGCTCCATGGCTTCACAGATTCCTGATTGGAGGGAGAGGAAAGATGTGACACCTTGCCCAAGGGGTGACCTGCAAGGTAGAGACACATCTCCTCCACGCTACCCTGTTATTATCATAACATAGGAAAATAAAGGCTGTTTTTCTTTTGGGCTACTTTCTCATGATGGAATATAGAACACAGAAAACCTTTCATCCCATCAAGTGTCAGCCAGTGCTTTGAGAGATTTCTCCAACTAACCCCATTCTCCATGAATGGCTTCCTCCGATAAGCAAAACCTATTTATTTCGAAAAACTCTCACCATCTTGAGGGATGATGTGCTTATGGAAGCACTCTGCTATTACTGAAGTGTGATTCAAAGGCTTCAATTACATAGTACAATCTTCCACTTTGTCACCCACACACTTTGGATATTTGGTATCTGTTGTTTTGCAAAAACAATTTTGCATTAACATTGTGTTTCCAGGACACCTAAGAAAGCTGGAGACGGCTGCATTTGGCTATTAATTTGCATTCAACAGTAATTTTTTTTTAAATCACAAATGCCAGACAAGTCAGAGATTCAATAATCTGCTTCAGTGATGTTTTTGAGGAAAATTAATTGCTCTGGACACCAGGGATAATTGTGTACTTGATAAAATACAGATCGTTTTGTGAGAAAATTCAGCACGAGACAGGGAAACACTCTGTGTCCCCTGGGTAATATGGAATTTGTTTGGCCAACAATGTGTTACACAAAAGGCTACACTCTAAGGTAACTAATTAAATGGAACCTGTCTAAATTGTCATTTCACTTCCCCTCTCATTTCCAACTCATTCAGCTTTCCTGTGACTGTGATACTGTGTACAGTCCAGAAGCATACATGTCCACAACAGGTCAGGGGCATATCAAACTACTTCCCAGGTACGCACCGATAGAACTGCCACCTGTCCACAGCTCTCAGTGTGCACTTTCAAGCACGTTAATGGAATGCAGCCTTCCACAAAGGCCCACTCTTTCGTCAGTCACTTGGGCTCTTTAAAGCAGGCAATCCCACCTTGTGGGCCGAAGCTATTCTGAGGTCTTTGGACTTCCTGTAGCTCTGGGTTTTTAAGGGATGGGGTTACTGGCCTCATGTCCAGCCCTCCTCCACAGGCCATCCTTGCTGGACATTCAGGCAAATAAATTATTTCAAAAGCAAACACATTCTCTTCTGTACATACCACAGACAAAAGGAGAATTTAAAGCATACAATGGATTCTCTTATCTTACAACAGCTGGTTCAACAGAGACCTTGCAAAGGGATGCAAAAGCTTGTTCATTTTAATTGATCCAAGGTTCCTTCAGGTTGTTATGGTCGGGGTTGCTAATGGGGACAAGCTCCCACTACCTGTTAATTATTCCCAATGACATGTGTCTCAAATAGACTCTGACAAACAAGTCCAACTCCTGGCCTCATGTGTGGCTTAGCTACTAAACTCAGCAGAACTATTTCTACTGACAGAAGGGCAAAGGTGAGTTTCAGGTGCCTTAAAACCAGTTGGTTTGGGCAGATGGACTCAATAGCCACGATTGGGAGCTCATCTAGGAGAAGGAAAACTCTGATCTCAAACCTCCACTGCCTTGCAGTTATACCCACTCATGGGGAAGGCTTCGGGAGTAAACCCTGAGGAAAACTGCAGAGCTGACGTCCCTAAGTCAGTCCTACATTGAGTTCAAAGCTGACTGGCAACTCCTGTGATGCCACTGGTCCTTACCATTCCTTTGGATTCAGCAGCTGCTCGGAGAGAGGGAGCCTGCTACTTGGGCAACAGCTTGCTCTCCATATCATACTGCCCTGGCTGATGTATCATATGGACAGCTGGGCACAGCATCCATCAGCAACCCCCAATGGAGTACCTCAATATTGATCCAACAAGTTCAAGGTTAACTGTTATTTAACCATACATGAATATACCAAATGAAGCACTGTTCCTCCAGGGCCAAAATGCAAAACCCATTACCAACAGGACACCGCACATATGGTTATGATAGCAAGGATGGCCCCTAGCCCAGCTGCGAGGGGAGGAGGGCTGGACATGAGGCTAGTAACCCCATCCCTTAAAGACCCAGAGCTACAGAAAATTCAAAGACCTCACCCCTGGGAGAGGAAGGGCAGAGCAAGAAGATGGGCTAAACCTGGGACAGCTTGAAAGACTGGCCCAGGACAGAGGACTCTGGCGAGCAGCAGTCGGCAGCCTGTGTCCCAGTAGGGGTGATGGGGCTAAAGAAGAAGTACTGATATGTACTTTACATGTTACACAGCTTAGTGTACTTACAGACATGTCCTATACTGACTGCACAGCATCACTTTGCTTTCAGTTAATTTATTGTTGACAAGCAAACACCACGGGCAGATTGAAAATGGAAACTTCTCACTGGGCAACTCTTGCAATGACAACGCTTCACAGCGTTTCCCTCATATTATTATATAGTGCTTATCGGTTTCAGATCACTGAACAAGACCTAGGACTCACATCATGTTTCCTTTACTGGAACTTTACGTGATTTATCAAATTGAAATTTTAACTGACTCCCTCTTCACAGGTATTGCGTGACCTGCTATTTCCACAAGCTTTCGTCAGACCGTTCAATGTCTCTATACTTCAAACCTTCCCCAACAATAAAAGCCCACAATAAAACCACAAATCTCTAAATTATTCTTGAAAAAGACTTCACCACTGCTGCTGTCATGAAGGAAATACAGGAGCCAGGATCAGGAACAGTTATTACCCATAAGACATGGGAGCAGAATTGGGCCATTTGGCCCATCAAATCTGTGTTGTCGTTTTTATCACGGCTGATCCATTTCCGTTTCAACTCCATTCTCCTGAATTGTGCCTGTAATCTTTCTCCCCACCCCATCTCCACGCCCTAACTAATCAAGAACCTATCAACCTATGCCTTAAATGCATCCAGTGACCTGGCCTCCACAGCCATCTGTGGCAACGATTTCCAAAGGTTCACCACTCTGTAGCTGAAGAAATTTCTCCTCACCTCTGTTCTAAATGGATGTCCTTCTATTCTGAGGTTGTTCCCTCTGGTCCTAGACCTCCTCGCTATAGGAAACATCCTCGCTACATCCACTCTATCTAGTCCTTTCAATGGTTGATAGGTTTCAATGAGATTCTCCCTATTCTTCTAAATTCTAGTGAGTACAGGCCCAGAGGCATCACTCGCTCCTCATATGGTGACCCTTTCATTCCTGGAATCATTCTTGTGAACCTCCTCTGAACCTTCTCTAATGCAAGCACATTCCTTCTGAAATAAGGGGCCACAACTGCTCATAATACTCCAAATAAGGCCTCAAGAGTGCCTTATACAGCCTCTCAACCAGCATGGGTAACTTCACTAATGCCATGGACTCATTTTCAAGGATTCTACGACTCATTTTCAAGGATTCTACGACTCATATTCTCAGTATTATTTATTTGTTATCGTTTGGGTTTTTTCGTATTTGCGCAGTTTGTCGTCTTTTACACACAGGATGTTTGTCTGTCTCTGGGTGTCGTTTTTCATTGAACCTATTGTATTTCTTTGTTCTACAGTGAATGCCTTCAAGAAAATAGATCTTGGGGCAGCATATGGTGACATATACATACTTTACAATAAATTTACCTTGAACTTTGAAATGCTGTCAGAATATTAAGAACAGTCACATAAAAATCACTATTTCTAGTCCTCTCCCCATTCCCCACAAAGTCAGCGCTCTTGACTATCCCTTCCAGTTTTAACAAAATCACATGTGGTACTCTGTTGGTCAGGGTCAACCATGAATGTTGCATCCTAGCTGTCTACGTGATACACAAGCCAGGGCAGTACAATATAGAGAGCAAGCTGTTGCCCGTGTAGCAGGCTCCCCCTCTCCACACATCTGATGAATCAAAAGAAATGGCAGAGACCAATACAGTTTGACATCAGCAGCATCGCTGGAGCTGCTGGTCAGCATTGAACTCAACACAGGACTGCCTGAGGGACTCCAGTTCTGAATTTTACTCCCAAAGCCTTCCCTATGAGTAGGTTTAGCTGCACGGCTGAGGAGATTTGACATCAGTTTTCTTTCTCTTACACAATAATGTACCTCAATATTTTGTACCACACCAACATCCCCATACCGTGCAGACATCTCACCCATACAATAGACAATAGGTGTAGGAGTAGGCCATTCGGCCCTTCGAGCCTGCACCGCAATTCACTGTGATTATGGCTGATCATCCACAATCAGTACCCCGTTCTTGCCTTCTCACCATATCCCTTGACTCCGCTATCTTTAAGAGCTCTATCTAACTCTTTCCTGAAAGCATCCAGAGAATTGGCCTCCACTGCTTTCTCAGGCAGAGCATTCCACAGATCCCCAACTCCACAACTCACTGGGTGAAAAATATTTCCTCAACTCCGTTCTAAATAGCCTACCTTTTATTCTTAAACTGTGGCCTCTGGTTCTGGACACTCCCAACATCAGGAATATGTATCCTGCCTTGAGCGTGTCCAATCCCTTTATAATCTTATATGTTTCAATCAGATCCCCTCTCATCCTTCTAAATTCCAGTGTATACAAGCCCAGTCGCTCCAATCTTTCAACATATGACAGTCCCACCATTCCAGGAATTAACTTTGTGAACCTACGCTGCACTCCCTCAATAGCAAGAATGTCCTTCCTCAAATTTGGAGACCAAAACTGCACACAATACTCCAGGTGGGGTCTCACCAGGGCCTCTTTGCTCCTATACTCAACTTCCCTTGTTACGAAGGCTAACATGCCATTAGCTTTCTTCAATGCCTGCTGTACCTGCATGCTTACTTTCAGTGACTGATGAACAAGGACACCTAGATCTCATTGAACTTCCCCTTTTCCTAATTTGACACCATTCAGATAGTAATCTGCCTTCCTGTTCTTGCCACCAAAGTGGATAACCTCACATTTATCCACATTAAACTGCATCAGCCATGCATCTGCCCACTCACCCAACCTGTCCAAGTCACCCTGCATTCTCCTAACATCCTCCTCATATTTCACACTGTCACCCAGCTTTGCGTCATCTGCAAATTTGCTAATGTTACTTTTAATCCCTTAATCTAAATCATTAATGTATATTGTAAATAGCTGCGGTCCCAGCACCGAGCCTTGTGGTACCCACTAGTCACCGCCTGCCATTCTGAATAGGATGCATTAATCCTTACTCTTTGTTTCCTGTCTGTCAACCTATTTTCTATCTATGTCAGTACCCTACCCCCAATACCATGTGCTCTAATTTTGCTCACTAATCTCCAGGATAGACAACACACCCATACTGTACAGACAATGTCCCCATACCATACCATGTGGACATCACACCCATACAGGATAGACAACACCCATGTACCATACTGACATCCCCATCATACCTGTACAGAATGGATAACACAATTGTACTGCACAAACAATGTCCCTGTACCATAAAGACAACACCCCATACAGGACAGATAACGTATCTGCAATGTTTGGATAATGACCTTGTATTGTACCAACAATTCATAGGAACCATTCGGATAAGGTACCTGTACAAGACAGACAATGCCCTGTACTATTAGGACAACACACCTGTGTGATACAGACAATATATCCGAGTATTTGGACAAAGTTCCCATACCATATAGACAATGAAAAATCAGAATCAGGTTTATTATTTAAAAAAACTGAGGTAGTATCCAAGGGTTCAATGTCCATTTAGGAATCAGATGACAGAGGGGAAGAAGCTGAGTGTGTGCCTTCAGGCTTCTGTACCTCCTAACTGATGGTAACAGTGAGAAAAGGACATGCCCTGTGTGCTGGAGGTCCTTAATAATGGAAGCTGCCTTTCTGAGACTCTGATCCTTGAAGATATCCCAGGATACCCAAAACAACTCTCAGCAGCTTCTTTCAGTCCTGTGCAGTAGCCCCCTCATACCAGACAGCGATGCAGCCTGTCAGAATGCTCTCCATGGTACATCTACAAAAGTTTTTGAGTGTATTTGCTCACATACCAAATTTCTTCGAACTTCTAATGAAGTATAGCCACTGTCTTGCCTTCTTTATAACTACATTGATATGTTGGGACCAAGTTAGATCCTCAGAGATCTTGACACCCATGAACTTGAAACAGCTCACTCTCTTCACTGCTGATCCCTCTATGAGGATTGGTACATGTTCCTTCATCTTACCCTTCCTGAAGGCCACATCCTTAGAGTCTTACTGATGTTGAGTGCCAGGTTGTTGCTGCAGCACCATTCCACAAGTTGGCATATCTCACTCGTGTATGCCCTATCGTCACCACCTGAGATTCTACCAACAATGGTTGTATTGTCAGCAAATTTATAGATGGTATTTGAACACACCCAAACCATAGGGACAACGCACCAGATGGTCAACAGATATCATACCAACCGAGCAATGCACCCGGACAAAATGGGCGACTCATTTGCATAGTGTGGAATTGTTGTCTCAACTACTCATTTCACTGACACTAATCCAGGTACATTTCCCAACTCTTTCAAGAACGGCCACTCATCAGGGCATAGAACCCACAGGGTACAGAGCACAAATTTCTGGTAAGGACTCTTCCAACATCTCTTTAGGGAAAAAGATCTCACTGGCTCATTCATTTCCAAAGGGTAGATAATACCCTCTTCATTACAGGTATCGAGAAGATGAGATGAAGAGTCCTTGAAGGTGAGTCCACAGATCGTGGGGAGGTTTCAGTGATGGGGCGAGTGAAGTTATCCCTTTTGGTTCAAGGGCCTGATGGTTCAGGGGTAATAACTGTTCCTGAACCCCTTTTGAAAACTCTTGAAGACATCTCTCACACATTAAAGATGAATTCTTGATCTACCAATCTATTGAATAAATAATACTGTAAACATGAGTCCTGGAGTCTGTAGTTTGTGGTCTCAGTTCAGAGATGAGGTAAGTGAAGTTATCCCCTCTGGTTCAAGAGTCTGCTGGTTGAGGGATAATAACTGTTACTGAACCTGAGTCTTGGGGCTCCTGTACTTTCTTCCTGATGGCAGCAGCGAGATCATGTCCTGGATGGTGAGGGTCCCTAGTGATGGATGCTGCTTTCCTGCAACAACCCTCCACACATATGTGCTCAATGGTGAGGAAGGCTTTACCCATGATGGACTGGGCCAAATCCACTGCTTTTTGTAGGCTTAACAGGTACACTAATCCTTCAATAACTCAACTCCTTTCAATTCTCCCCACATTCTCAATTCCCCTAGGTTCCATAACTCACCTAAACACTACCGGCAATTTACAGCAGCCAATTAACCCACCGACCCTGCGCAATTTGGGAATGTGGGAGGAAAATTCATACACAGACAGCCTGGGAGGTCAGGTTTGAATACGGGTGAAATCTTTGTGAGGAACTGGTCTTCCAGCTGCACCACTGACTCCTGGTGAACTAATTTTCAATGTTAGATGGGTTCTCGTTTCTCCCCTTCTCCACGGAGTTAGAAAAGTTGCAGAATAGGAGGTCCTTTGGACAATCAAGCTGTCCTAGTCATCCAGCAGTTCCAATGACACTCTACGTTTCACTGACTTTCTTTCCCCTTTCAAATACCAGTGACTAATCCAGACAGCACTATCCTGACTCTGACCTCTCAGCACATAGAAAAACTGATTCCTCTCATGACACATTTGTTCTTTTTCCAAAGTAAACTTATCAAAATACATATATGTCATTATATAGAAGCCTGAGATTTATTTTCCCGTGGGCATACTCAAATCTATAGAATAACAACTATATTCGAATCAATGAAAGACCGCACTAACTCGTCTGTTCAATCAGCGTGCGAAAGATAACAAACTGTGCAAATACAAAAAAAAATAATAACAGCAATAAATAAGCAAGCAATAAATATTGAGGCCATGAGACAGAGAATCCTTAGAAATGAGTCCACTGGTTGTGGGAACAATAGTGATGGGGCAAGTGGACCCTTTGGTTTAAGAGCCTGATGGTTGAGGGGTAACAACTATTCCTGAACCTGGTAGCATGGGGTCCTGAGACTCCTGTACTTTATTCCTGATAGCAGCAGTGAGAAAAGAGTATGATGTGGGTGGTGGGGGTCCCTGATGATGGATGCGGCTTTCCTGTGACAGCGCTCCATGCAGATGCGTTCAATGGTAGAGAGGGCTTTACCCGTGATGGACTGGATCCACTACTTTTTGTAGGATTTCCTGTTCAAGGACATTGGTGTTTCAATACCAGGTTGTGATGCAGCCAGTCAATATAAAGAATGCCCCACTGAATTTTATCCTTGGAAAAAGCTTCTGTCTACTGACTGGTCTCCTCATGACTTTAAATCTCTCTGCCAGAAATACCTCATGAGCACTTGTTGCCAGGTGAACAACTCCCAACCTTACTGTCACACAGCTGAGCTCCCTCCTCCTTGGGAATCTCTCTGCAGCCTCGTTGAGAACTTCAGTCCTTAACTAAAGTACAATGTACAGAACCGGACACACGCGGTCTGATGTGAAATCAGCATGTCATTAAGATTTGTGGCTTATTTGCTGATGTACTCAGTGCCTCCACACATACAATGTGGGATTCCACATCCATCTGTAACAGCTTTATCAGTCGGGTCAGCCTTTCAGCACACAATGTCTGCCCCAGGGCGTGTCCTTTCCCTACACATCTCCACATCATGCCACCAGTTACAATCCCCATCCTTGTTGTAAACAGGCCCTTTATGTGTGCTCCAGTAGGCAATGAGGTTAGGGCTATGTTTTTACCTTAGCACTACCTACACCAAACACACATCCATTAATCCAACGTAAGATAACGAAGCAGTATTAGACCATTAAGCCCACTGAGCCAGCGCCACCATTCCATCTTGGCTGATTTATTAACCCCCTCAATCCCAGTCTCCTGTCTTCTCTCCATTACCTTTGACACCATGACTAATTAAGAACCTAACAACCTCCACTTTAAAATACATTTGATAATATGGGCTCCATAATTCCACATATTCACTACTCTCTGGCTAAAGAAATTCCTCCTTATCTCTGTTCTAAACAGACATCCCTCTATTCTGAGGCTGTGCCCTCTTGCCTTAAGACTCTCCCACTATAGAAAACATCCACTCCACCTTCATTCTATCTTGGCCTTTCAATATTCTCAGAGAGATCCATCCACTTTCTTCTAAACCAGGGGTCCCCAACCTGGGGTCCACAGACCTCCCAGTTAATGGTAAAGGTCCATGGCATATAAAGGGTTGGCAAGCCCTGTCCTGAACTCCAGTCAGTACAGGCTCAGAGCCATCAAATACAAGCTGCTGCTCCTCTCCCCCCACTGGTGGTAGCTTCATCATGACGCAAGTGGATTGACATGTCAGAATGGGAATGGGAATCAGAATTAAGATGTTTGGCCACCAGGAAGTTCAGTTGTTGATGGGTAGAGTGGAGGTACTCGGCAAAGCAGTCCCCAAATTTATGACAGGTCTCACCAAGGTAGAGGAGGCCGCATCAGGAGCACTGGACACAATAGACAATCCCAGCAAATTCAATGGTGAAGTTTGCCTCACCTGAAAGGGCTGTTTAGGGCCTTGAATGGAGGTGAGGGAGGAGGCGTATGGACAGGTGTGGCCCTGAATGGAGGTGAGGGAGGAGGTGAATGGACAGGTGTGGCCCTGAATGGAGGTGAGGGAGGAGGGGTATGGACAGGTGTGGCCCTGAATGGAGGTGAGGGAGGAGGCGTATGGACAGGTGTGGCCCTGAATGGAGGTGAGGGAGGAGGTGAATGGACAGGTGTGGCCCTGAATGGAGGTGAGGGAGGAGGTGAATGGACAGGTGTGGCCCTGAATGGAGGTGAGGGAGGAGGCGTATGGACAGGTGTGGCCCTGAATGGAGGTGAGGGAGGAGGCGTATGGACAGGTGTAGCACTTAGACCACTTGCAGGGATAAGTGCCAGGAAGGACATTAGCAGGGAAGGACGAATGGACAAGGGAATCACGAAGCAAGTAATCCCCGCGGAAACCGAAGAGGGGAGGTAGGAGGTAAAGATATGTTTGTGGTAGCATCCCTTTGGAGATGGCAGAAGTTGCAGAGAATAACAAGTTGGATGTGGAGGATGATTGAATCAGGGCAGTAGTTGAGGACAAAAGGAACCCTGTCACTGTTAGGGTGGCAGGAAGATGGGGAGAGCGTGGATGTTCAGGAAATGGAGGAGATACTAATCTCATGCGCCTGCAATCATTCCACATCCCTCTATGCCTTGCTCATTCAAGTACCTGGGATCAGAATCAATTACAACTCACTGGGGTTGTGAGACAGCAGGTCAACCAGCTGCTCTACTTCAACCCCAATAAACTCAATAGGAAATTCAGGAAACACGGCTTTTAATCCAGACAGCAACAACCTTGCCCTCAACGTCAGTAAGACCAAAGAGCTGACTGCGGACTTCAAAAAGAGTAAGACAAAGGAACACATACCAATCCTCACAGACAGATCAGAAATGGAGAGACTGAACAATTTCAAGTTCCTGAGTGCCAATATCTCTGAGGATCTGACCTGGACCCAACATATTGATGCAGCTACAAAGAAGGCAAGACAGCGGCCAATAACTCATTAGCAGTTCAAGGAGATTTGGTATGTCACTGAAGACACACAAATTTCTACAGATGTCTCATGGAGAGCATTCTGACTGGCTGCATCACCGTCTGGTATGAGGGGAGGGGTGGTAGGGGCCAATGCACAGGATCGAAGTAAGCTGCACAGAGTTGTAAAATTAATCAGCTCCATCATGGACACTAGCCTCCGCAGTATCCAAGACATTTTAAGCGAGCGGTGCCTCAAAAAGGTGGCATCCATCATTAAGGATCCCCATCACGCAGGTCTTCTCATTGTTACCATCAGGGAGGAGGTACAGGAGCCTAAAGACAGACATTCAACGATTCAGGGACAGCTTCTTCCCCTTTGCCATCCAATTTCCAAATGGATATTGAACCTATGAATACTATCTCACTACCTTTTTTCCCTGATTTTACTATACACACACACACACACACAATTACTGAAATTTGTTTTTCATCTCCATTTTTATGTATTACGTTATAGTGCAGCTGCAAAGTTAACAAATCTCAATGACATATTCCAGTGATATTAAACCTGATTTAGAATCTGAGTGGTGAGAGTTTGAAAGATAGTATTACCCTCAACTTAAGCAAATATTTAACTTTAAGGGAAAGCAAACTGTGCACGAGAGACGACAGAATGAAAGGAGATGGATGCTAAAATGGAACAAGTACAGGGAGAGCAGATATTTTAAATGACGTGTTTATATGCTTTTCACTTGATGTCTATTTGCTCTGACAAGTTTTCATGCATTTGGCCGGTATCCAGGAAGACCAAGGAAACAGCTGGGTCTGTTCAAGTAAACAACTGCTTCAGATTTTACTTTCCTTCTTGAATTATCTGCAGATTTTCTCACTATTGCCCCTCTCAGCAGTAATCACAGATAACAGGTTTATTTCCTGGTGACACAGGAGGAGCAGCACATGCTGCTGCCTGCATAAACAGCAAATTGCTGGAGGAATATGGCAAATGAGATCCAAAATGTCAGCCATCCATCCCTCCCTCACAGCCTTTCTTCCTAAATAGATCATTGTCATCATTATGTGCCATGTCGTATGACATAGGCAATCATGGAGAGCGTTTTAATTGGCTGCATCACCATCTAGAATGGGGGGGCTTCTGCACAGGATGGAAATGAACTACCCATCATAGGCATTGCCTTCCTAGTATCCAGGACATCTACAAAGAGCGATGCCTCAAAAAGGCGGCGTCCTCAATTAAGGACCCCCATCACTAAGGACATGCCTTTTTCTCATCACTACCATCAGGGAGGAGGTACAGGAGCCTGAAGTCACACACTCAATGATTCACGAACAGCTTCTTCCTTTCCACCATCAGATTTCTGAATGGACATACTATAATTTAGAGTTTTTATTATGTTTTGCAAAGCACAGCTGCCACAAAACAACAAATTTCACAACATATGTCAGTGATATGAAACCCTGATCCTGATTCATCTGTCTTTAATCGGATTGTTGTCTGTGGGGAAGACTTCCCTCACACTGTTGTCTTTATTCTTTTCTCTATCCATGACCATGATTGTTCTTGGCAAAGTTTTTCTGCAGAAGTGGTTTGCCATTGCCTTCTTCTGGGCAGTGTCTTTACAACATGGGTGACCCAAACCATTATCAATACTCTTCAGAAATAGTCCATCTGGCATCAATGGACGCATAACCAGGAAATGTGATATGCACCAGCTGCTCGTACGACAATCCTGCTCCCATGGCCTCACATGACCCTGATCCGGGGGATGAAGGGTGCTAAGCAGGTGCTACACCTTGCCCAAGGGTGACCTGCAGGCTAGCAGAGGGAAGGAGCACCTTACATCTCCTTTGGTAGAGAAGTATCCCCACCCTGCCATGCACCTGAATAGTTATCCCCCAATATAAAACTGATAACTCAGTCTAAAGCAGAGAACCTTACAACAGCAGTGTCGCTACACGTGTTCTTTCACATAATGAGAGACTACATTGTACTTCTAACTTCACCATGGACTGTCCCAAGCATGGCTATGGAAGGAAAATGGTTAGTGGAGACTAGTAACCCCATCTTGTATAAACCCAATGCTATAGAAACACCAACAGAAGCTCCAAGGACCTCCTACCTGGGAGAGGAAGGATCTTCAGGGCTACACCTTGAAAGACAGAACGAAAGGCCCAGGGCAGAGGATTCTGAGAAGCTACAGTCCGCAGCGTAAGCCCATTACCCATACTAGGGCATGAGTAAGTAATGCAACATTTATAAAAGGAGCCTGGAGAGATGGGATGTATCATTTTAAATTAAATGTACACAAGTATAAATTGCCAAGTATAATTGTTCACTGAAATAAGACTATAAGACAAAGGAACAGAATTAGACCATTCAGCCCATCAAATCTGCTCTGCCATTCCAGCATGGCTGATTTATTATTCCTGTCAACCCCATTTTCCTGCTTTCTCGCCGTATGCTTTGATGCCCCTAGTCAAGAACCCATCAACCTTCACTTTAAATTAAATATACCCAATGGCAACCTCCACAGCCACCTGCAGCAATGAATTCTGCAGTCTTCCCAACAGTTCCAAATAGTATTTATTTAATTTTAAAACTGTAATCTTTTCAAAACCTTATTGTTGTTAAAGGACCTTACTTGTGTGCAAATTGACAGCTCCGAAATATCTTGCCGAACCATGTCGTGACGACTTGGCATCATTGAATCCTATAGTAGAGAACAAGGCCCACTTGACCCACCTTATCCATCCTGACATCCATCCACACTGATGCCCACTCACACCAATGCCGACCCCCATTAGTCAGTCCCATGTGCTTGAATTTGCCCTGCCTTTCCTGCCCACAGAGCTGCCTTACGACATTGTAACTGTTACTGCCTCCATCACCTCCTCATTTCAGATATTCATCTTTCATCTGAAGAATTCACCTATCTAATCTCCTTCAATTTTCTCCCCCTTCTCTAGCTCTAGACTCCTGCACCTCTTTTCATTTCCTTTTCACTCTATCTATGCCTCCTGAAATTTTAGAAACTGCTGTGAAGTTAGTTTCCTATGCCCAGTGAGAATAGACATTCTCACTATAAACTCTCTCCTTATACTGAGTGGAAGAGGCCTTTCCAGCACTTCGAGCTCTTTGGTGCACTCAGCAACCCACCAATTTAACCCTAACCTAGTCATGGGACAATTTACGATGACCAATTAACCTATGGACTGTGGGAGGAAACTGGAGCACCCCGAAGAAACCAACAAACACACAGAAAGGAATTTCCTATCGAATGTTGAAAGGCCTAGATAGAGTGGATATAAAGAAGATGTTTCTGTTGGTGGGTGAGTCTAGGACCAGAGGACATTGCCTCAGAATAGGAGGAGGACATCCTCCTTAGAACAGAGATGAGGAAGAATTTCTTTAGCAAGAAGGTGGTGAATCTGTGGAATTTATTGCTGGATGCATTTAAGGCAGAGGTGCATTTAAGGTTCTTGATTAGTCAGAGGGTGAAAGGTCATTGGGGGGAGAAGGCAGAAGAATGGGGTTGAGAGGGAAATGGAACAGCCATGATGAAATGGTGGAGCAGACTCAATGAGCTGAATGGCCTAATTCTACTCCCATGTCTAATGGGATATACAAACCTGCTTACAGAGGACGCTGGAACTGAACTCTGAACTCCAGCGCCCCAAGCTGTAATAGTGTCGCACTAACCACTACATTGCCCTGGTGCCATACCTACCCCACTCCATTCAAGACAGTATCCTGGTCTACCTTTTCTCCACTCTCCGCACCGCTTCTACTTCCTTCATGTAGTCTGACAGCCAGAACTGTACACCATTGTCCAACAGCAGTCTAACCAATGTTCTGTACAGCTGCAACGTGACAACCTAGCTCTTACTGTTAACGCCTCAGCCTACGAGTGCAAGAACACCTTCTTTACTATGCTAGCCATCTGCACTTTCAGTGAGCTCTGGACTTGCACACCTTCTGTACATCAACGTCCTTTCAGAGTCCCTGCCACTTACTTGATGTTACACCAGAATTTGACCTTACAAGGTGCATTAGCTTACATTTGCTGGAATTATGCCACCACTCCGCCCACCTACGTTGCAGTGCATCAGGAGACGATCTTCTTTACCATCAACACCATGTTGTCTGTAAACATATTAATCATACCTCCCACATGTTCATCCAATTATTTTCTATATTTTACCCAGAACCCTGCGGTACATCACTGGTTACAGACACAGAGTCATAAAAGAGCACCTATTCACCACTATTGTCTGCTTCCTACCACCAGGCTAATTTTGCCTCGGACTCATGCGGCTTAACCTTCAGAACCAGCCCATCATGTGGGACCTTTCTGAAGTCCTTGCAAAGCACATCTACTGCCCTGTCTTCACCAACTTTCTTAATTAACCCCTGGAAAAATGCAATCACATTTAGAGTCATGGAAAAGTGCAGCACAAAAACAGGCCCTCTGGCCCATCTAGTCCATGCTGAACCATTTAAACTGCCTACTCCCATTAACCTGCACCGGAACCAGAGGCCTCCACACCCCTGCCGTCCATGTACTGATCCAAACATCTCTTAAATGTCGAAATCGAGTTTACATCCACTACTTGTGAACAACTCATTCCACGCACTCACCGTTCTCTGAGCAAAGAAATTTTGCCTCATGTTTCTGTTAAAATTTGTCACCTTTCACCCTTAACTTATGACCTCTAGTTGTAGTTCCACCCAATCTCAGTGAAAACAGCCTGCTTGCATTTACCTTACCTATACCCCTCATTATTTTGTATACCTCTTTCAGATCTCCTCTCAATCTTCTACGTTTTAAGGTATAAAGTCCTAACCTATTCAATCTTTCCATATACCTCATCCTCCAGACCTGGCAAAATCCTCTGTACTCTTTCAACCTTATTTACATCTTTCCTGTAGGTAGGTGACCAAAACTGAACACAACATTCCAAATTAACCCTCACCAACGTCTGATACAACTTCAACATAACATTCTACCTCCTGTACTGAATACATTGATTTATGAAGGAAATATACCAAAAGCTTTCTTTACAACCCTATCTATGTGTGATGCCACTTTCAATGAACTAAGGACCTGTACTTGCAGATTCCTTTGTTCGACCACACTCAATGTCCTGTTCACTGTGTAAGACCTACCCCGGTTGGTTCTACTGAAATGCAAAACCTCATACTTGTCTGCATTAAATTCCATCTGCCATTTTTCAGCCCATTTTTCCAGCTGATGCAACCCATGATAGTCTTCCTCGCTGTCTACTACACCCCCAATCTTGATGTCACCCACAAATTCCTTAATCCAGTTAATCATGTTATCATCCAGATTGTTGATATAGATGACCATCAGCACAGATCCCTGCGGCACTCCACTAGTCACAGGCCTCCAGGCAAAGAGGCAAACTTCTACTGCCACTCTCTGTCTTCTCCCTCAAAGCCAATGTCTAATCTAATTTAGTACCTTATAGAGCAAAAGGAACGTTATACAGTTGAATTATATGAAGATGCTATCTCAAAGTACAGGGGTAGGAAAACACTACATTTCACTTCCTTTAAAGCCTGAGCACGCTGGGGGTTTAAACTAATATCTTTAGGACCAACAGTGACAGGGGCAGAGAAATTAACAAAACTGCTTCAGTCTCTATCTTATTGCTTTAAACTCAAGTTCGTATTTATAACCTTTAAAACAAATCTGCAGATTCCCCTCACCTACTTATGTCTACGTTCTGAAGCAGAGACTCAGCGTGTAAACCAGTTTCCCGGAACCACAGATGAGGATGGCTGAGTAGAAAGGGTCGTGCATCCTCCAGCACACAATCAAGACTGACCTGTGTTTAGTATCACTGTAAATCCCACAATTCACCATATGGCAATGTGTTATAACCAATGTGTTCTAAGATACCTAGCAACAATAACCTGCTTCAGAGTTTATGTCAGGGGATCTTGATACCCCGACTAATCAAGAACTATCAACTTCCACTTTAAATATATACCCAATGACACAGGTATCTGTGGCAATGAATTCCAGAGTCTTCCCAATAGTTCCAAACTATATTTAATATAAAAATGGTGATCTGCTTAAAGCCTCATTGCTGTTGTAGGACCTCGCTGTGTGCAAACTGATAGCTAACTCATACATCACAATTCCGAAAGGATCTCGTTGAACCAGATAGTGATGACTTAGCATCATAGAACCCTACAGGATAGAAACAGGCCCTTCTGACCCAGCTCATCCATCCTGTTGCCCATCCTTGCCGATGCACATCCATTAACCTCCGCTTCCTACCACCAAGCTAATTTTGCCTCAAACCCATGTGCCTTCTGGACTAGTCCATCACGTGAGACCTTGTCAAGAAGCCTTCCTGAAGTCCGTGCAAAGCTCATCTACTGCTCTGCCTGCAACAGTTTTCTTACTTACCTCCTGAAAACACACAATCAATTTGTGAGATGTGATCTTCCTTGTACAAAATCACGCCGACTGCTCTTAATCAGTTGCTGCTTTTCCAAGTGAACAGAAATCCTGTCCCTCAGAACCTTTATCAACAACCTTCCTGTCACTCACTAGCCTGTAACATTCTCCCTATCACTTTCTGAAAACGAGGAATCCTCCACTTCCTCTTTACCGATGCAGACTTACTTCAGAATATGAAGACACTTCTTCCCTGAATTCTCTGACACCTCCCCACTTTCCTTTCTCTCAGGTGAATACTGATTGAGGAACCTACTCATATCCATTTGACAAGTACACGGATAGGCAAGGTTTCGAGCAAGGTTTCCCAACCTGAGTCCTCGGACGTCTTGCTTAATGGTATTGGTCCACGACATAGGAGGAGGTTGGGAATCCCTGGTTTAGGGGGATGTGAGCTAAACACAGGCAGTTGTGACTAGCTTAGATGGGGGCCTTGGTCAGCACGAAGCAGTTGGGCCAAAAGGCCTGTTTCAAATGCCATCTATAAATTTGTTAAAGACACAACTATCTCCAGCAGAATTACAGACTGTGATAAGAAAGCACAGGAGCGCAAAATATCAGCTAGTTCAGCGGTGTCGCAGTAACAACCATGCACTCAACATCGGAAAGACCAAAGAACTGACTGCAGGCTTCAGAAAGGGTAAGATGATGGAACACTCACTCGTCCTCAGGGGAATCAGAAGTGAAAAAGGTGAGCAACTTAAAGTTCCCGGGCCCAACATATCAATGCAGCTACAAACAGCAGCTAAATTTCAGAAGATTTGGTATGTCACCTAAGACACAAATTTTGACAGATGCACTATGGAGAGCATTCTAACTGGCTGCATCACAGTCTGGTAGGAGTGGGGGGGGGCACTGCACAGGATCAAAGTAAGCTGCAGAGAGTTGTAAACTCAGTCAGCTCCATCACGGGCACTAGGCTTCCCAGCATCCAGGACATCTGCAAGGGGCGATGGCTCAAAAAGGCGTTACGGATCCCCATCGCCCAGGATATGCCTTGTTCTCATTGCTATCATCAGGGAGGAGGTACAGGAGCCTGAAGATACACTCTTGCCGATTCAGGAACGGCTTCTTCCCTTCTGCCATCAGATTTCTGAATGGACAGTGAACCCATGAACACTACCTCACTTTTTGGGGTTTTTTTGCTTTCATTTTGTATTGTATAAAATGTGTAATTTCATTAGTCATAGAA
The DNA here is from genome assembly GCF_030144855.1 of Hypanus sabinus. Lineage (NCBI taxonomy): Eukaryota > Metazoa > Chordata > Chondrichthyes > Myliobatiformes > Dasyatidae > Hypanus > Hypanus sabinus. Next base: position 65,080,135 of record NC_082723.1, on the reverse strand, counting down.
GTACAGCACAGAAACAGGCCCTGCAGGTCATATAGTCCATGCCAAAACATTTAAACTGCCTTCTCCCATCAACCTGACCTGGACCACAGCCCTCCATACCCTTCTCATCCATGTAACTAGCCAAACTTACTTTAAATGTTGAAATTGAGCTTGCATGTACCACTTGTACTGGCAGCTCCTTCCACACTGTCAACACCCTCTGAGTGAAGAAGTTTCCCCTCATGTTCCCCTTAAGCTTTTCACCTTTAACCCATGATCTCTGGTTGTTGTTGTCCCAACCAACCTCAGTGGAAAAAGCCTGGTTGCATTTACCTCATCTATATCCCTCATAATTTTATATACCTCCATAAAATCTCCCTTCATAGAATCATCTTCCATATTCCAAGGAATAAATTCCTAACCTTTTCAACCTTTCCTTATAACTCTGGTCATCCAGACCCGGTAACATCCTTGTCAATTTTCTCTGTACTCTTTCCACCATATTTACTTTTTTCCTGAAGGTAGATAGCCTTATCTATACCCATATCAAATCGCCTTTCACTGCAACGCAATCCAAAATATATGCCGGGGATAATTAAACCTGATTCTGATCTGCAACAACCCCAACTTAATAGTACCTTCGTGGTCACTGGATTTACATCGTTAAACAACTTATGCGGTTACACCTTCGATGGCACTGCAGCGTTTGCAGGAAGCTGCTCGCCACCTCCTCCTGATCCTCGACCAGGAGATGAGCGATGAGCAACACACGCTTGGGTCTCGCCGGCAACACCCACATTCGAGATAAAACTCCTGTTTTCTCATGAAGTGTCGTGGCTGATAGCTCATCTCTTTCGCTTATATAAACTGAAACTTAACCAAGTAATTTGTGCAACAGCAAAAGGGTGTCCAGAAGGAATCTTTAAAGGGCAAAGTGGATTGAATGGTAATAATAAGGACGGGTGATTGCACACAGATTGCGGAGGCGCTGAATTCCCGCACCCAGTGGTGTTGGCGGCTCCGGCTCCGGGGCGGGACTGCTGCCGCTTTGCCCCGTCTCCTAGCAACCGGTCCCGGGCTTGCGTTTGAAAACGTCCCCGTTTGCCGGTATGGGGAAGAAAGGAAGGACGGAGGGAGGGGGGAGAGGGAGAGGGGGAGGGCAGAGTGGGGATGGAGAGGAGGGCGGCCCGGACCAGCAGGGCTGGGCAATGCTCGGCTCAGCCTCGCCCGCCCCCGGTAACCCGCTGCCCGTTCACGTACCGGCGGGGCGCCCACCCGCCCCACTCACCTCATCTCCCGGAGAGGCCGAACGTCCTCGGCAAGCAGCCTCAATCATGGTAGCCCGGTAACCCCCGGAGAGGGGGAAGGTGGATTCCGCCTCACTCAGAGTGAGGGACGGAAGCGATGCTCACAGTTGCAGAGGCGCCCCGCCGCCTGTGGCTGCCGCCGCCGCCGCCCCCGCCCAGTCCAACTCAGCCCGGCCCGGCCCGGCGCGGCGCGGCGCTCCCCGGGACGACAGCGCCGCCCACTGGCCGGGAGGCTGCGTCTGCCTTTGGAACGGGATGGCCGCAGACTGGTTCTACCAACCAAAAGATCCAAACTTCACAGTCGCTCCGGGTATTACACACACGAGACAAAATAATTCCAACGGCTAACCAGCTGCTGGGTGAAGAAATGAAGACACTTCGTATTTTAATCCTGAATGAGACTGTAATCGCTGGTTCTGACATCCTACCACAACACTTAGCACTAAAATAGACTTATTGTTCTGTGTTGCCTTGTGAAAATTGTCTATAACCTGCTTTCTCTTGTGAATGCTGCTTTCATGATATGATGTGCCTCTTATACCTGTGTATACATGTCATAATAAGCTCTGCTTTTACATCCTTGGGGGCTACCCTTTCAGACTAAGAATTGATTGTGGACTTCTGAAAGAGTTTAGACGAGGGAGCACACAATCCTCATTGAGGGATCAGAAGTTCCTGAGTGTTAACATCAGGGAGCCAACATATCCTGGACTCAACATATCGATACAGCTACAAAGAGGGCAAGACAGCGGCTATATTTCAATAGGAGTTTGAGAAGATTTGGTCTGTCTACAGCTGGACAGTGGATAGCACTCTAACGGGCAGCATCACCGTGGAAGGAGTTACCACACAGGATCGGAAAAAGCAGCAGATTTGTAAACTTAGTCAGCTTCATCATGGGCACTAACCTCCACGGCATCCATGACATATTCAAGGAACGATGCTTCATTGCTACCATCAAGTACAGGAGTCAGAAGGCGCACACACTCAACAATTCAGGGACAGCTTCCTCCCCTCTACCATCTGAATTCTGAATGGATATCGAAATCATGATCACTGCCTCACTACTTTTTCTATTTTAGCACATGCTGTAATTGTTTTTTCTCCATAATTGTCATGCATTGTACTGCTGCTGCAAAGACAACAAAATTTCACAACATATCCCAGTGCTATTAAGCCTAATTCTGATTCACTCTCAAGTTTACCTCATGCGCCATTTGAGTGCATTGGCCCTCCTTATCCTCTTTGAGGAATCATATTGGTGACCATTTCTGGCACTTTAATTCGAGCTGCAGTCTCATCAGAGACCATTAAGCTGGAGAAAATATCATTAACATAGTGAAATTTGACCAGTGAAGTGTTACTTGAAAGTGAAGACAGCTTCAAAATACATTTATAATACACGTATAGAGTATACAACCCTGAGATTAGTCTTCCCACAGACAGACACAAAAGAAAGAAACAACATGGAACCTTGACAAAGAAAAACATCAAACCACCCCCTCACACACACATACCAATGCAAAAAAAAAACAAGTGAAAAATACAGAATCCACCCCAAACAGAAACACCCAAAATAGCAACTAAACCTTGTCCAAGACTCAGGACTCCAGCACCAAAAAGACAAGAGGTAGGCAACTGGGTGACTGTCAAGAGGCAGGGGGATCAGACAGAGAGAGCAGAGCACCCCTGTGGCCATTCCCATCAACAATAAGTATACCGTTTTGGATACTGTTGGTGGGGATGACCTACCAGGATCAAGTTGCAGTGGTCCTGTCTCTGGCACTGAGGTTGGACCCTCGACGAGGAAGAG